>NW_028086012.1:2309153-2909153 GCF_014824575.4 Sturnira hondurensis | reverse complement strand
GGAGATTTAGGATAAATATGGAAACAAGTTTTACTTCAAGAATTACTATTAAAAAATTTTAAAGATTTTATTTATTTATTTTTAGACAGAGGGGAAAAGAAGGAGAAACAGGGAGAGAAACATCAGTGTGTGGTTGCCTCTCCCATGTCCCTCACTCTGCAATCCAGGCACCTGCCCTGACTGGGAATCAAACCAGCAACCTTTGGTTCTCACACTGGCACTCAGTCCACTGAGCCACACCAGCCAAGGCTAAATTTTGTTTTTTAAATAACATTTTCTGAGTAGAGTACCATTCTCATTGCCATGTTTAAGGTTATGTTTGCAATTCAAACAAGTGTATCCCTTCAGTCATATTGTATATACAGATACTCCCTTACTTAGTCTCACCCCACCTGAACACACACCATATCTAATAACAAAGACGGCACATTATTGTATAATTCAAAAAGTTTAAATGCTAAAATTAAATAAAAATATCGTGCCTTTTTTTGCGTGAGTTGATCTAAAGCTTTTTCCCTTCGGAGGAAAAGATCCCCAAGGAACACAGCAGTGGAAAATGGTGCCTACGAGCACTGGCCCTAGACGTCCCAGTGTTTCAGGGCGAGTTTAAAAGTGAAAGCCCGGGTTTTCCCCCCTAACCCGAAGCGATGTTTGTCTTCAGGCGGGTGACCAGAAGACTACACCGACTACAAGACCCTCGGAGAAGCCCCGGACCTACCAGACACCCCTAACACCAGAATCTGGGTAGTGGGGGCAGGGGGTGTTGAAAGCAAATTTTCTGTAGGGCATATTAGGCGCCCTAAGAGCCTACATTTGCCAGGGATCTACTAGACGCCAAGACTCAAGTAGGCACTCGCGCCTTTCCCACTTAAAGCAGGAGGATACTGAGGCTTAAGAAATGACCCGAAGCCACCCATGACTCCTTGCCTCACGGGGATTCGAGCACATGCAGTAGAATGCCTACAGCTACCTAAAACTGTCGCTCTGCTGCTGGGAGGACTGGTCTATTTTATGCCCTCTCGGTTACAAGATTGTTATCTGCGGGACAAAGCATTTCAATGCTCTAGGCATCCCTGAAATGGCCTGCAACCTCAACCCTCTTCTCACATGACCCACAGGGGCCATGCCCCTGGCCTCGAGGCTCAGAGAGGTGGACCCCAGCGGCCAATCAGCACCTTTGGTGCTCGGGTGCGGAGAACGACCCCGACTCTGTTGGCCAGATTCTGCCGCACTGTTTTCAAGTTTACGGAGTGCCTGCCTTTCCGCGTTTCTTCCTTTCCTCCTTCTCGTCCTTTCTTTTTGAGGGAGTCGGAACTCTTTAGAAGATACTGACCAAGAGGTTTTACCCTGACAGCCACGTGAAGTTGGTACTATTTTGGCGAATGAAGAAACAGGGTTAGAGTGGTGAAAAGACTTGGCCAAGATCAGAGAGGAAGTCCCAAGAAGGAAACTGGAAGCAGAGGCCTTGGCCCCAATCTTTCAGGTATCTATCTATCCACCCATCCACATATTTTAAATTGAGGCACTTTATAATGACTTCGGGAAATCACATGCAAGGCAGAGAAATGAAATGATGTTCTGGAGTAACTTTACATTCCAGGTGGAGAGGCTTCCATACAGCTAATACTAATGTGAAGTAGAAAGTACCAAGTGCCAGAAGCACATCCATCTATTTCTTCAACAAATATCTTAGGATCCTCATTTGCACCCTCTTCCAACTACCCAGTTCCCTAGAGTAAATTCAAACAATTTGGGCAGGGAGAATATTGTATTTGTTTTTGCATAAAACTGAATGTACGTAACACAAATGGTCCTTAACCCAAGATGCTCATATATTTAAATTTTTTAAATTTATTTTGGAGAGATGGGGAGGGAGGAGAGGGAGAGAAACATGGTTTGGCTGCCTTCCATATGCACCCTAGCTGGGGGCTGAACCTGCAACCCAAGCATGTGCCCTGACCCAGAATCCAACTGGCAACTTCTCAGTCTGCAGGACACCCCACTAAGTGAACCACACATGCTGAGCTCTGCTGATACATTTTTAAGGACAATTTTGAGCTAATGCCTCTTAGAATGGGAAGGTCATCTAAAATTGGTACATGATGAAAGGAACAGGGTTGCCCTGGCTCATGTGGCCCAGTGGATTGTGCCAGACTGCGAAGCAAGGGGTTGCTAGTTCGATTCCCAGTCAGGGCACATGCCTGGATTGCAGGCTGGGTCCCTGGTAGGGGGCATGGGAGAAGCAACCACACATTGATGTTTCTCGCCCTTTCTCCTTTCCTTCCCTTTTCTCTAAAAATAAATTTTAAAAAAATCTAAAAAAAAGAGAGAAAGGAACAGAGTTGATCGATAACTAATGGAAACTAGCAAATAGTTGAGGGCAGGGAATGGAAAATTTCAAGAAAACTCCAGTGTGGGATCGTGGGAGGGTTGGGTGATATTTAAAAGACAAGAAACCTGGAATGTGGACGTGAAAACATGGTATTAGAGACCTCCCTAATGAGCACATCACCAGGGGCCTTGGAACCTGGAAGACCTGGATTAAATATCACTGGAAACAGACAAGATGGAGGGTTCAAAGAAGGTACATAAAATAACCAGAAGCCAGTTCCTTTGGTTTTTAAAGTGCTTGCTACTTAAAAGGGGAGTTGGACTACTACCTATGTTAAGAAACTTGATGCAGCAATGTATCCATAAATTTAAAATGCAAAGTATTTCACTGGAACAGAAAGGACCCAGTATAGCAGGGATCAAGAAAGTGGGGTTGTCCAAACAGCTTTCAAGAAGTGAGTTTCCAGTTCTATAGAAAAAAGACAAGATCTGCTGATAAGAATCTGGGTAACAGAACAGACAGTAGACTGGTGGTTTGCCCAGGGCTTCGAGGTACAGGAGAGATGACTGCTTAACAGTGGGTTTCTTCATCTTTGTTCATTCATTCATTCATTTATTTATTGAGGAGGAAGGGAGAGAAACATCAATGTGTGGTTGCCTCTCACAGTGTGCACATTGGGGACCTGGCCTGCAGCCCAGGCATGGGCCCTGACAGGGAATCACACTGGTGACACTGATTCACAGCCTGAGCTCAATCCACTGAGCTACACCAGCCAGGTCTATTTAGGAGGAAAAATGTTTGAAAATTGATTGCGGTGATGGTTGCATTAAGTGTGAATATGGTAAAAACCACGGAGTTGTACTTTAAATGGTAATTGTACGGTCTGTGAATTATACCTGGATAAAGTTGTTATAAAAAGAATCTGGGCAAAAACATCAAAGGTTATGTGGTGTGATCTTTGCTGGTGCATTTGGGTAGGCTGCTCTGACCATTGGGACATTGAGAAAGGCAGAAACAAATTTGCCCAATAATTTGTCCATTTTTGTTCTCAATGTGATACACAGCCTTTGAATGTTTAATTCTGTGCGTATCAACCGAATCAGTTAGGGACCATAAATGGAAGGGGAATTGGTTTGGCATAATGGGATAAGCAGTTTTTGAAAATAATGTTCAACTTGCATATGTTAGAAAGAAAACTTGATTAATCCTGGAAGGACTAGTAGAGAAGCAGGAGAGGGAAAGGCAGAGACCTGTGGCTTTGTTTGCCCTTACTGATAAATGGAGACTCTAGCAGAATGGCGCTAACTACCACTGGGATGGCCACACCCCCTAACCAAGCACCGTGGGCTTTTTAAAAATAAGGAGAAAAGTAAGGAGGGTGTTAGCATTTGTTTGCTGCAATAACAATAGCCCTCTTTTACTGTGTCAGGAACTGTTGTAAGAGCTTTATATGTGTATATATTCATTTAATCCTCTCAACGACCCTACAGATACTAACATCACCACTTAAAATGAGAAAATTGATGCATAAGGAGACTACACAACATGCCCAAAGTGGAAAATTGAGTGGGGAAGCTAGGATGAAAACCCCAGTGATCTGGCTCCTGTTTGTGCTATTAATCACTACAACCCCAAAATAAAAATGTTAGCCCAGCAGTGTTTAAATTCCACAGCTCCACCCTGACTGTTGTGATTCAGTGGGTTGAGTGCTGGCCTGCGAACCAAAAGGTTGTGGGTTCAATTCCTCGTCAGGGCACCTGGCTGGGTTGTGGGCCAGGTTCCCTGTTGGGAGCATGAGAGGCAACTGGTCCATGTTTGTCTCACACATGATGTTTCCCTCTCTTCCATTCTAAAAAATAAAAACTAAAAAAAAAAAAAAAAAGATTCTTAAAGCCCTGGCTGGTATAGCTCAGTGGATTGGGCGCAGGCTGTGAACCAAAGGGTTGCTTATTTGATTCCCAGTCAGGGCACATGCCTGGGTTGCAGGCCAGGTCCCCAGTGGGGGCAACGTGAGAGGCAACCATACATTGATATTTCTCTCCCTTCCTTCCCTTCTCTCTAAAAGTAAATAAAATCCCTTAAAAAAAAAAACACAAATCCTAATTTGTGCCTAATCCACATTTTTAAAATTTTTATTTATTTATCTTTAGAGAGGAAGGGAAGGAGAGAGGGAGAGAAACATCAATGTATGGTTGTCTCTCATGCATCCTCCACTGGGAACTGGCCTGCAACCCAGGCATGTGCCCGACTGGGAACCGAACCGCAATCTTTTGGTTCACAGGCCCATGCTCAATCCACTGAGCTACACCAACCAGGGCCTAATCCACATTTAAAAAAAAAAGATTCTTAACCTAGGAAAGCTGGGGACAGATGTATGCCAACTATACTTTATTTATTTTTTAAATTTCTTTTTTTTAAATTATTTACTTATCTTTAGAGAGGAAGGGAAGGAGAGGAGAGAAATATCAATGTATGGTTGCCTGCTGGGAACTGGCCTGCAACCCTGGCATGTGCCTTGACTGGGAATGGAACCGCGATCATGTTGTTCACAGGCCTGCGCCAACTATACTTTAATAAAATATTAAGAAGTTATGTGATGGGTAAAAACAAAGCCAACTTCACATATTAAGGGTAACATACTTACTTTCCTTTCATGCAGAATCTTCATCTTGGCATATTTACTTATTTAATCCTCAAGCATTTTTTTTATTGCTTGTAAAGAGAGGAAGAGGGGGAGGGAGAGAGAACATCAACTGGTTGTCTTCTACATGCACACCAACTGGGGATCTAACCCACAACCTAGCCATGCCCTGGCTGGTAATCGAACCTGCAACCTTTCCATGCATGGGACATCGCTCCAACAGAGCCACACCAGCCAGGACCATCTTGGTGTATTTTAAAACTAACAAACTAATGTTTAAAACTGTGATAAATTATGTATTTATCATAAACAAACAGTTTGGCCCTGGCTGGTGTAGCTCAGTGGATTGAGCGTGGGCCTGCAAACCACACGATCGCGGTTCTATTCCCAGTCAGGGCACATGCCTGGGTTGCGGGCCAGTTCCCAACAGGGGACTCTTGAGAGGCAACCATATATTGATGTTTCTCTCCTTCTCTCTTTCCCTTCCTCTCTAAAGATAAATAAATAAAATCTTAAAAAATAAAAAATAATAATAAAGTTTGTATTGCATAATATCTGACTTGCTTTTCCTGAACTCCATCATACAGCATTGCTGGTACAAGAAATGGCTGTGTGCTTTTTCTCCTAGTCAGGTTTATACACTACCTGGCTCAACACATCCCTAGAGGTCTCACTCTATTTGTGGCTCTCCCACTGCCCTCGCAGTATCCCCTTGTTTATTTTCACAATCAACCCCCCCAAGCAGCCCATGACGTGCAAAGGGGTCCATGAAGAGAGCCCCACCTCAGTCTGGAAATTCATCCTAACAAAAGGCAGACTCCAGACATTTTTTTTTGCTTAGAAAGCTACAATCCAGATTTGCAAAATGTGCCTAAGATTAAAGAAGGTTAAGACGGACTACCCCATTGATCCTGCTAGGTATTAATTTAAAGAGCTACAGGCTCTTTGCCTACCCTTCATTAGCCCCACTCTGTTAAATACCCAGGGAAAATAATGCAGTGCTCAGAGAGAACACTTAGAAAGCTCACCATCTCTTCCTCTTAGGTCAAGTTCAACCTGCTATAATATTTAGCACCACCAGTGGCAATCTCGTATGTTTGTGTGAATAAATAGCAACTTTGCAAACTCATATCACAAGAAAGAATACCTCAATTAATGAAGAGAATAATTTTGCAAATCAAACCAAAGCAGTTTCATTTTTTTAAAGTCATCAACTTTGAAAAGTTCAGATCATTTTAAAGTTCTTTTCCTTGACGCCTGTCTCCTTAGAAATAAAGAGCTTAGGTAATTTTTTAAAAACAACAAAAAAAGATTTTTTAAAGATTTTATTTATTTATTTTTAGAGAGAGAAGGGAAGGAGAGAGGGAGGGAAACATTAATGTGTGGCTGTCTCTGAAATGCCCCCTACTGGAGACCTGGCCCACAACACAGGCACGTGCCCTGTCCAGGAATCAAACCACAGACCCTTTGGTTCAAAGCCCGCACTCAATCCACTGAGCTACACCAGCCAGGGCACAAAGAAATTTTAGCTACACCAGCCAGGGCACAAAGAAATTTTTAAAAATTCCCACCCCAGCTGCTGCGGCTCAGTGGGTTGAGCACCAGCCTGCGAACCCAAAGCTGGCTGGTTAGGTTCCCAGTCAGGACACATGCCTGGGTTGCAGCCCAGGTCCCTGGTTGGGGGTGTGCAAGAGGCAACCAATTGACGTTTCTCTCACACACTGGTGTTCTTCTCTAACTGTATAAATATACCGGCTTTAATAGAGGAAGGGACCATTTGTGAGGGCACTAAGTTTTCTTATGGGAAAACAAGAAAGTGTTAATATGATCCATTTTTGGACCAGGCTGGAGTGCTGGCATTCCACCGGAAGGATGTGCGCACCTGCTGCTACGGCAGGGAGCAAACGAGGAACCATACTTGCCACCTGAAGAATTCTTTAGCATTTGAATATTTGGTTAACATAAACCAAGGCCATGCCTTGATTTTCCATTTGTGAAAGTTACACTTTTAAGTCAAATATTTGTTCTGTATATCATCATGTATCGTCAGATACTGCAGAATTTATATCATGGTATCTTCTCAAAAGGAAAACACAGTTCTTCGTAGGAGGCTTTGTTTGTCTTTTGTATCTTAAATGTCAATGATCACAAAAACTTCTGGCTTCTCTTCACTATAGACCTGCATTGCTGAATACGTTATTGCCTTGACTTCAGTTCCCTAAAGTTGGGGTTAGAGAAAAAGACAATAGGAAAAAAAGGACATTGAAATCAGAATCATTAACTCTAGAACAATTGGCAGAAAGTCAAAATTTTATTATTTTGAGAAACTAAAAACTCAGTGAAACAATTAGTTATCAAATTGATACAGTATTACACAGTGATCTAACAAAAACACCATGTGCACAGTAGAAACAGCATTGAACTGCAGTCAGGAGATGGAACTCTAATCCTGCCTTTGTTTCCACCTGGGTACGGAAGCTGTCTGACCTCTCCGGGCATAAGCTTTTCGATTTATCAGATGCACTGAATCAAAGAACACAAACTTTCCTACTATTTGCTTGGGGTTCCTTCCGAAGACTCCCTCCTTGCAGTCTAACCTGGGCCCTAGGAACTCAGTCTATTCTCTGTTCAGCTGCCAATATTCACTGTACCTTGGAGGGTTCTCTCTCCACATGTTTCTCATACATGACAATGCCCTGCTCCAGTTTAGAAACACAGTATTTGATGTTCTCCTAGTTCCTTTTATAATAATCCTGTTCACCTTTTATAATAATCCTGTCCAGACACACCTCTCTCCTGAACCAGTCACTCTATACATAAATGCACCACAAAATGCACCAGAGAATCAGGGAGCTGGCATGTGCCAGCTCTGCGGCACCAAAGAAATCCGAGGGTTTAAGACGGACCTGAACGGCACCCGCCTCTGCTCTTTCCCCTCTGCCATAAACCCCGGGGGAACCACCACTTCAATCAAATTCAACTTTCTGCCTGTGGCAGCACACACCATGCAGACTGCTATCAACTTAAAAGTCTTCCACAATCCTCAAAAGGGTACTCAGCACTGACCAGTAATTCAATTGTACATTTACCACAAAATTCACTTTCTCACTCTGAGGCAACTGAAATTTCACATCTTCACCTCTAGCCTCCGTCTTTCATTCTCACTCTCTCTCAACTGTGCTTTCTCAGAAAAAACAAGAACAATCAATAAGAAGTGACTCATCTTCCCCCCAACAAACCTACCACCCTACTGTATCTGTACTCCCACCAGCCTTTCGTCCTGTTGCAATGGCCACTCCCTGCTCCTATGAGAAGGCCAACTTCACTTGAATACCCTATCTGACCCCCAACCCCTAGCCCTTAACAACTTAAAGTCTGCTCTAAAATCATTCTTCCTCTTCAGCATGATCAATTTTTCCCCACATACTAGATTATTTCCACTCAGCATACAATCGTGCTACAAAACCTTCCAGCTAATACAAGGCAAAGCACAAAACTTCCTTACCAGCCATATACCGTCTAGCTATTACATGTTCCCTTTTTCTGCAAAGTTGTCAAAAAAAAAAACTGTCTCAATATACTGCCTCTACTTTCCCAACTCTAAGTCCTTTTTTGACCCACCCCAAATATTTACATTATTCCACTGATTAGTAAATCCAAGGTCAATTCTCTGTCCTTACCTTACTCAACCTCTGAGCAACCTCAAGAGCATTAGACATCCAGCTTCCCGGCTGCCCCTTTCTCTTGCTCCCCTCACTAGGCCGCCTTCTCCCCCTTTTCCTTTTTGGGCCCAAACTTAATGCCCCAGGGTTCAGTCCTCTCTCCTACTCTCTCTTAGCTGCCCTGCCTCCTTGGTAACTGCATCTAGTCCTATGACTATAAACAACCATGTATTCAGTGATGACTCCGAAAATTTGTATGTTCAGACACACCTCTCTCCCAAATGAATCATTCTATACATAAATGCCTCTTATCTGACATGTCCACTTGGATGTCTAATAGACTTCTCAATGATAACATGTTCAAGAAACTCTATGTATCATTTGTATTACAAAAATAATGTTTTCAATTCATATGCTCCCCACTACTGTTTTCTCTTCATTCCATGCTTCTCCCTCTCTCTTGAAGATACTGCACCAGCCTTCATTTCATCATATAGTGGTTGAAGAAATGATACCAGCATTTCCCAGTCACCTCCAAGTAATTTAGATCTCCTTGACCTGAACACAGGGGTCAGGAAACCGCAAATCACAGGCCAAAGCCAGCCTGCTGCCTGTTTTTGTACAGCCCCACAAACTAAGGATGGTTTTCACATTTCTAAATGGTTGGGGGGAAAATCCAAAAAAATATTTCATGACATATGACAATGATATGAAATTCAAGTTTCAAGGCCCATAAAGTTTTACTGGAACACAACTGCATTTATTCATTCACGTACTATCTATGCGGCTGCCGTGTTACAACACAAGAGGTGAGGGGTGGCTCTTCCATGGATCTACCCCGGAAAGCTTAAACATTATCTGGCCCTTTACAGGAAAGTTCTGTCTACCCCTAATTCCCACAGATTTGACGGACACCGAGTGAAGCCATACACGCTGGCGGATACAGAGGCACAGAAGGTAGAAGATCCTTTAGAGAACATCTAGTCCAAAACTTTCATCAGAGGGAGAAATCAAAGCTCCAAAAGGCAAGGGACTTAAAACTTTTAAGCCCAACAATGACCAGTAACAAACCTGACCCTCAAACTCAATTGCTGACTTTTAATCCACCAAACCAGGTATGTGAAATCACAGTGTTTTAACAAAATGTGTCCAAAGAGGTCAAAGACAGTTGAGAAAAACTTACCACTTTATACCAATTTATTAGAAGTTGTTGAAGTTTACTGTCACATACATGAAACTTTATGGTAAGGAAGTATAAAATGTTTTTAATGACTGGAGTAGAAACATACCTGAGGGTGCTTGGACAATGAGAATTCTTCTCCCCACCTTAAGAAGGAAAATTAAAGCATAGTTAAGTTGTCCAATATTTGTTGTTTGTCTCTCTTTACAGGTTTTATTTGATTTTTTCTTTTATTAAGCTTATTGGAGTGACACACAGGTTAACAGAATTATACAGGCTTTCAGGTGCACAGTTCTACAACACGTCATCTGTACACTGTACTGTGTGTTCACCACCCCAAGTCAAGTCTCTGTCCGTCACCATTTATGCCCCCATACCCTCCACCTCCCTCCAAATCCTCCCCCTATTTACATATTTTAAAATAAGCCTTACAAATGTAGTTAAGATACCAAAAAGCCAAGAGATGGAAGGTGTAAGAAGCTATAAAGTTCCCTTTAATTGTAGCAGATATAGCTACTGAGGGACTTATGTGCAACAGCCATTTAAACAAAGTCATAATCTTTAAAAAAATGTGCCCTAATATAGTGTGCATAGACAGATTCTCAATAAACACTCTTGAATGAATATTATTTCATAATAGGGTAGCATGTCTAAAACGTTCTCTGTACTCAAGGATACAGAACTAATAAAATACCATGTCCCACTGGAGAAAGCAAAATAAGGCAAAATAATAGATTCTATACTATGGTCTGAACTTGGTTTGCATTTTATAACTTTTAAAAAAATGTCCATGTCTGTAAATGGAAGGCCCTGCAAAGGTACCCACTCTCCTAGAACGTGGCTAGAACTAGTGGCCTCTCTCCCTTCAGCACTGATGTGGCTCAAGGTCGCAGTAGTAGAAGCAGTAGTAGTGGTAGAAAGAGGAAAATTTTAAAACTCTGTTCAACCATTCATTAGCTAAGTACCCTGGACAAGCCTATTTCTTCACACCCCCCCCCAAAAAGTGGTGCTAATAAAAGACCTCATTTTACAAAATGAAACAAAATAAAATTCAACATAAAATGGAAAAGATAGGCTTTATATAAAAATAACAAAAAAGATATCAAGTAACTAATGACACTTGGGAAACACTAAGCGCAATCAAAGTGACCTAATCAAGTGTTAACAAACTCTGGAAGAAAAGAATAATTTAATAGAAGAAACTGGTCTGAACGGAGTCCAGGTGTGAGGATCTATGAAAAATGACAAGTCCGTGTTGCCCATCACCAAGCTGGGCTTTATGCATTATCAAGGCAAACTAGCAATTATATATATTTTTTGTGATAAAAATCAATAAATTGGCAGTTAGCTTTGATAATTCCAATCAAGTGTGTTCTGACAAGTTTCTGGTCCTCCAAAGCTGAGGTGAGCTCTCCCTCCTAGGTGCCTAACAAACCTTAACCTACTCAACCAGCTGAAAAGCCCTACCTACTGAGATGCACTTGGTCTTCTGACTTTCTGTCTGCTAAGTTCAGTGACCAACGTAACTTACTATCTTTCATGACTTGCTAGTTAAAAATTTTCAAAACTCACCCAATTGACCGTAATTTGAAACTTCTTTGATCAATACTAAGTACTTTTACTTCCTAAAGAGGAAAAAAAATTTTTAATTAAAAAGAAATGTTCATTACAGACCATCTACTAAACACATGTCTAGGTTATCTTTTTTCTAGGTAACAGCATAGAACTTCTATTATGCAAAGAAAATTAAAACGTTAGCTATAATAGAACAATAAATTAAATATACTTCAAGGAAATAATGTTTTACTCTTATATACTCAAGGGAGGTATTCTTGAAAATGTACAATCTAAAAACAAGTTGAAAGAATTTTTCTGTAAAACAGAGGGATGACCTAAGATTTCAAACACTCTCAGCCTGTTTTTCAACTTTATTGAGGTATAATGGACAGAACTCTTAGCCCATTTTTATGTAACACTGCAGGCACTTGAACTCTGTAAGACGAATGACCCAGCTGGAAGGGTGTGTGTAGGGAGCTGGAAAGGGAGAGAACGAGGACTTAGGGGAGCAGGGAGGAGCCATGTGAGCTCGAGAATGGTGATGCTGGAGAGGTATTCCCTTCCAGAGGTTGATGGCAATGAGCAATCTCCTTATGGCTCTTTCACATTAAGGAAAACTAAAAGGACCAATTTTTTGACTTAGGCCACCAACATGCAGAGCTGCTAAATTTCAAATGGGACAAAAGGAACATATAAATGGACAAAAATATAGCTCAAACTTGGGAGATATAAAAAGTGTTGATAAAGACAGTAAGTGCATTCTTACTGCACAATCCTGACTGGTAACAAGTATACACTAAGACAAATGACATATACATGGGCAGACTCAGGTTAACCACAGAGAGCCTATGGTCATTACAATCTCTGCACATCAGTATCATTGTTACGTGTCTGTATGGCTTGGTTTTATGTCACATATTCTACTTTAAATCACTTGTGCTATTTTAAAATATGAACTCAGAACCCATATGCTCAGTAAAAAAAAAGAAAAACCCTTGCTTACCCGGGGTATGAAGAAGTCATCAGCACTGAACTTATAAAGCCACTCATCCAAAAAGTGAAAGAGAAGAGACTGCAAGTCGTCTCCTACCCAGAATCAAAAAGAACCATAATAGTGTGATATCTCATAGTTCTCATCTCTAAAAACTTGTTTGAATTTAAAAGCACAATGAATTTCTTAGGCAAGCTGCAAGAGGAAGAACAGGCTCATAATTAATTTTGTTGTTCTTAGTGTGAAAATATTCTGCAATTATGCAGAATACCGCACACTTGTATAATAATTCTTCCCTGAAATAAACTGGTTACCTTGTGTTTCCACTTCCACTGTTTGGAGGGGCTCCACAGTCCCCGTATCTGTCATGTAACCAAACATGGCCATTGCACACTGCTCGAATGCTTCCTCCAGAGTATCTCCCCATGCGTGTAACCTGAAGAAAGACATCCATGCCCTGTGTAATATAACCCACTGCAAGAGAGGAAACCTGACTGAAAGTCAAAATAAAATCAGTATGATAAATGCAAAACCAAAGGCCTTCAGTCAATTTAATGGCACTGAAACTGGGTGCTTTTACCCCATCATTTTCATGTTCTAAAGGAACATGAGTAAGAGAAAAATTAAAACTGGGAACATCAAGATTAAAACATCAGCCTTCTTATTTAAGCACATGGTTTCCAAGGCATCAATTCCAGCTATACTCACTGGACATCCGCTGTATGATCCAGATCTGAGGGAGAGAATGGAAAACACTATGAGCAACTAAACTGGACTTGCTAATCACAAACAAGAAAAGAACTCTTATTCATTGCTGACACCAACCTTGGAGAGAGAAAATGTGGATAGATCACATCTTATGCTATCCATTTACACAAAAGTTAACTGCTTTATTAAGGGTTATTTTTTAATTTTTAAAATTTCTTCTAGGCATTTACAGTTGTTACTCATATGAATTTAAAATTTCTTCTAGGCATTTACAGTTGTTACTCATATGAATTAAATGGCTAAACAACTAATAGTGATATAATATTAGCATATTAATGTTAAAAGGTCATTTTTAAAAAGATTTTATTTATTTATTTTTAGAGAATGGGAAAGGGAGGGAAACACATATGTGTGGTTACCTCCGGCACACCCCACACTGGGGATCCAGCCCACAACCCAGGCATGTGCCCTAGACTGGGAATCGAACCAGGACCCTATGGTTCACAGGCCTGCGCTCAATCCACTGAACTACGCCAGCCAGGGCTAAAAGTTTATTTTTTAATCCCAAAATTTACATTTAATAGAATGACAACTTCTAGAAGGCAGTGGGGCGCTGGTCTTATAGGTGACCTAAAATGTGTCTAATACATCAGTTTCTCAATTTAAAAAAATGTCATTTCCTGACAGTTACTTTTCCTCACAAAACAAGTGTCTACTGTATGAATGATCAAAATTCTAGGAACTATATCATCATCAAAGATATGAAATTCCAGATTTCCCTGCTTCACCTTTTCATGCATGGTTAGCCAAATCCTAGATAAAATAGTTTTGGGGGGTTTTCAAACAAGAGCCAGGTTTTTTATCTGTCAACTTCTAGCACTTGAAGAACTCTTCAATGGTCTAACTGGTTGATAAAATAGTTTTAGAAAGTAAACTCTACGATACGTATTATGAGCTTTTCCCTGACAGTCTCCCAGGAATACCAGTAAGTAACAACTGCTACTATAGCAAGCTCCCACTGCATCTGTTATATCAACACTTTCATCTATTCTTCACTTGTAGTACAGCTTTCGTCAATTCTTCCCACTCAGAGTCACAGAATATTCAGGATGAAAGTGAGTCTTAGAGAGCATTTAATACAATTCTTTCACTTACAAGAAGCAGCCTGAAACCCAGAGACAGTGTGACTTGTTCAGGACTACAATGTGGATTACAGGTAGAGTTAGGACTGGAATTGAGATTTTTCTGACTCCCAGCTGAATGCACTTCCCACCATAACACACCATCATCTGGTGGCACTCGAGGTTCACACTCATCGCTAATTTACTCAGATATATTACTGAGGACTTCATACATTTCAGGCAAAAAGGGGCACATGACCAGCAGAGATGACAAACCAGTTAAAATAAAATGACTAGTATTAACCCTAGAGAAGTGAAAGCATGTATCCACAAAGACATATAAGAATATTCACGGCAATTTTATTCCTCAGGATTAAAACCCAATGTCTGATGAAAGAACAGATAAAACAAACTGAGGAGGCCCTGGCTGGTGTGGCTCAGTGGATTGAGTACCAGCCTGCAAAACAAAAGGTCGCTGGTTTGATTTCCAGTTAGGGCACATGCCTGGGTTGTGGGGCAGGTCCCCAGTACAGGGCATATGAGAGGCAACCAATCAATGTATCTAGCACACATTGATGTTCTCTCCCTCTCCCCCTGCCCTTCTCTCTTAAAAATAAATAAATAAAATCTTTTAAAAAAACCCAAATCCTGAGGAATATAATGTGATACTACTGCAATAAAAAAGTGTGAACTACTGATACTATATTAACATGAATCTCAAAACCATTAAGCGAGAACTACAGAACTCTCAGCACCTAAGGACTCCATCCAAACCCCTCTGCACTAAGGGAGTGGCACGGCTTCAGCACGGCTTCTAGCAGCCTAAAGCCACCCACCTTCCTAGGACTGCCGTCCTTACCCCAACCCATACCCCCCATCACAACGCCTGCCTGAGAAATTGCAACACAGCCAGAAGAATTCACTGTTTGTTCTGGCCAGCACCTGACCACAAGCCCTTGACCTCCCTATCTTAGAGCATTGACTAAAAAGGACTTTCATTGTAAATATTTTATCTTTTACAGCTCAGAAGTGTCTTTCTCAAGGATTCCAGAGCCATTCCTTTGAAATGTAATCACCAGGAAGGACTCTGTCTCAGGGGAGGACAGAATCCGAACTTTGCAACTGCCAGCTAGCAAACACTGCTGGCCTGAGTTTATACTAACCCAAACTTGTTAAATTTTTCACTTCTTGGTATCTACTGAGCTCCATCTTCTCCCTCCATTCCTTTCTCCCTTTAAAACGGGAGGGAATTAACAGTCCTCCAGACCCCTACCTCTGGAGGTATTGGGGCGGGGGGAAGGGAAGGTGCTGGACCACAGAGGCCTATCAGTCTAACTAAGGGGTGCAAACCCATCCAAAGTCCATGAAAACTTGGGAAGTTGGTTGGTCACTTTGAGAAAGCACGTGGTCTATCCCAAACCCAAGCTCCTGGTTATAACCTCAGAGGGACAAAGAACTTTCTTCCTCTTTTGCCCATCCCGTAGTGCATTCTCTCTCCACAGCCATGACTTTAGCAGCCTCATGGCTGGCAGCCACATGGACTCCACCACTGGATCAGCCTGGAACAAGCTAAGCGACCTGGATGGGGACTGAGACCACTTAGCAGCCACCTGTAGGCTCCAAAGGGTCAAAGCTCTTGTTTGGAAATCCATGTTTGTCCCATGAGTTCACATCCTCTTTGTAGCCATGCAGCTGTGCGGCCTCCACATGCAGGCTCCAAGAGGGAGCCTTAATACTGCAGCGCGGCAGTGGGCTCCAGCTGGAAACACATGCTAAGCTGGCCAGATGCTGGACTGGACTTGAATATGGAGCAGAAAGTCTGGAAACTGGCTTTTGTTTTGGCTTTGCTGAAAACAAGATTGGACTTCTTCCATGGAGAAACGGACGGAGACGGGACATTGGGAAGTCAGGAGGGCAATCCCCTTAATTTTATATCATCAATAAACCATACCACAGAGCCTCATCTTCCCATGGGGGTCTCAGGAAATTCTTCTCCTTGTGATACTGGTAACAGTATGATAGGGGAACATAAGAGATAATGGAATCTCAGACTAAGAGATAATAGACTAAGGGGTGCAGGTAAGATTTTCCAAATGAAACAAGACTTAACCCTTTAAGTACCATAAAATTAAGGGTAATCTATACTTGCTTGCTCATTCTTTTATTCCCAACTTCTGCTCAGCACCTTATACACAACTGGTTCTCAAAAATACTGCTGAATGAATGGAATGACAACCAAACTGAGTCACAGAGGAAAAACAGGCCTCAGCATATTAAAAAAGAAGAAGAAAAAAAAGGACAAAGAAAGAAACAGAAAACAGGCCCAGGGTGAAGTAAGTCCCTTGGCTTCAGGACACCAAACCAAGACTAATTTCAGCCCTACCCAGGAATGTGACCTTAAACCAATCAGTCTGAAATTTCCTGTTCAATCTAGTGAGGTAACCTGCCTGGCAAGACCCTATATCGCCCTTCCGCCAAAGAAAGATGCCCTTGCCTGAAACAGTCACTTGTCTTTTGCTAGTAAGTTTGTCAAACCAGTTTCTGCCTACAAAAACCTCCTTTTAAAAAAAATATATATTGTTATTTATTTTAAAATTTATTTTTAGAGAGGGGAAGGGAGGAAGGGAGAGAAACATCAAGATGTGGTTGCCTCTCACATGGCCCCCACTGGGGACCTGGCCTGCAACCCAGGCATGTGCCCTGACTGGGAATCAAACCTGCGACCCTCTGGATCTCAGGCCTGCGCTCAATCCACTGAGCTACACCAGCCAGGCAAAAACCTTCTTTTTTATACAACTTTTCAGAGCTTCCTTCTCTTTGCTAGTTGGGATGCTGCCCAAGGCATGAATCATCTAATAAAGCCAAGTAAATCTTCAAATTTACTCATCAATACAAGGATTCTGTACAAAATGTTGGCAAGTAAAATCCAGTATGACCAAGTAGGATTTATTCCTGGAAAGAAGATACAATTATGGGTAAATAGATTAAAGTAATTTACATAAATGCACAGTCATCTTCACAGACGTAATCATGATGCATAACAAAAAAAATATTACCAGGATTTTTAGGCCACAGGTTTTCTCTGTATAATAAAGTTAAACTAGTTTGTACTTTTCCTCTCATTCTTACTCACTGCATTTTAGTGAATGTTGTAACTGGGAGGCAAGAAGTACACTCATGCCATGCTACTGAGTGGACAAACTGGCTGAACTTCAATGGAGAACAATTGGGCAATAATTTTGAAGTTAAAAATGCACGTTTGACAAAGCAATGTACCTTTTAGAACCGAAACCTACAAATAATCTTGCACGTGTGCAAAAACAATGGATGTACAAGTGTATTCCCAGCTGTGTTGTGTCTAACAGCAAAATAGTGAAAATATTATAAATGTGCCTCAACTGGATGCTGGATGAATAAAGTAAGTGCTAGAATGTCTTCTGCATGTAAACAGGTTGAATCTAGTGAGGAAGACTAGGTTGCTTGGGATAAGCCCTAAAAACTTTTCAATACATATTTGCTTTGCTTTTTGAATTTTGAATCACATATAGGACCTAGGAAAAGTAATTTTAAAAAATTGTTTCTAAGTGAGAGAATCATGAGTTAGGGAGAACCTAGCCACACTCTATCCCACTGCTGGAGATACCAAGGGGTGACAATCACTCAAACGCTTGAAAATAAGGTCATCTTCAGAATTAACACCCCCAATAGGATTCCCACAAAATAAATGCGATTAGGCACATGTAGAAAAAAAAATCAAGAGACTATAAAAGCGGGAGACCACGTTTCCCGGGGAGATCACCGGGTGGCTTTGTCTTTCAGCATTCCCCGAACAGGTACAAATGAGACCACAACACAGGGCGAAATGGAATCATGTCTGAAGCACATTTTGGGGAAAACTGGCAAACGAGACCGGAAGCTCCGGGCAAGGAGAGGAGATGAAAGAAGTGAGCCACCTACTCACACTCGTACTTCCGATTAACCGGAGGATACTTGGCCTTGATCGCCTTCTGCTCCTCAGTCAAATTGTAGTCTCTAACATCTTCCTCTTCCTGCGCCATGACTGCAGCTGTAGACACTCTACTTCCGCCCTTCATCAGTTAGGCTTCGGCCCTGATTTACAACTTCCGATTTAGACCCCGCCCCTTGGCATGCACCCTTAAAGCACCGGGCCGTCTCAGGCGTACTTCATCCCTCAAGACTTCCGTTCTAGTCTTTGGCGCTTCTAGAACATCTTTAAAAAGACCATACCCCATTTCCTGGTCTTGCTGCACAAATGGTTCTAAATACTAAGGGGACAAATTGGAGGCCTTAGGAATAAGTAATACCTGAGTTAGACACTTGTAGGTCTGAGGGATAGAAGCCTTTTCTTCCTGCCCCAGTCGATAACTACACCAGAATGTATCCCAGACCTAGATTATTCATCTGAGAACTTTGAAGAAGTGTTAGCCTAACAGTCTAAGAAAATGGCTGCCCCCAGGAGAGTGCGGACTAAACCGCTCACGTGACCCCGGGCGGGCGCTCGCCCACCAACAGCTCGAGCGCGCGCGCGCGCGCGCTCTTTCAAAGGAAGTCGCCCAGGGCCGTGTCGGGGCAGGAGCTGAGAGCGCGCTTCGGCTCCGGGGGGAGCGATCCCGAGCGTCTGGATAGGCTGTAGACGCCGACTGCCCGCCCACTTCGCCGTTCGGGGTGCCCCGATTGGCCGGTGTTGGCGCGAAGGTACGCTAGTCAGCCCTCACGCAGGGGCAGCAGGAAACAATAGAGGCCGCGCGCGGAGAGCGAGTGCCTCTAGACTCCCCGCCCCTCCCGCAACGGTAGACCTCGGGATACCCCCGGCTTGCCTGCCCGCCATGGCCGACAAGGAAGGTGAGGTGCCGAACCCACCCGAGGAGGACGGGGCGTGTCGGGCTAGCGCCGCGGCCTCCACACGGCCTAATCGTGAGGGCAGGCCCGGTTCTGCTGAGTGCTGCCCGCACCGTTGAAGGCGTGAGGGCGAAATCGCCCCGCGAGGCGGGCTAACGGCGCGCTGGTTCCTTTGGAGAGGAGGCCCGGCGCAGAGGGGTGAAGCTGGCGGTGGGGGCCCCTGCGGGTGTTCGTCCCTCCTCACGCTCCCTGTCGGTCTACTTGCTTCTCTCCGGGTGCGCCCTGAACCGGTTCGCAGCACCCCGGGGCTCGGTCCTCGGGCCTTCTCGCCGGTCCCGTAAACTTAACCCCGTGGGAGAGCGTGCTCCGAGGCCCGGCGCCGGCTCCCGCACGGCCGGCGGGGTGTCTGGCCCGGGCGACCCGAGAGTAGATAGGACCCGCGAAGGCGGAGGCGTGTGGGTGCCTCCGCGTAGGGACAGACCTGCCCCGCATCAGGACTCAGAAGCGCTGCGGGTGGCTTTGGAAGTGTTTACTCGATTTCTATTGTGTTCGCTAACTTAATTTGTTTTTAATATTTTAGCAGCCTTCGATGACGCAGTAGAGGAACGTGTGATCAACGAAGAGTACAAAATATGGAAAAAGAACACCCCTTTTCTTTACGATTTGGTGATGACCCATGCTCTGGAGTGGCCCAGCTTAACTGCACAGTGGCTTCCAGATGTAACCAGGTGATACGAATCTCTTGAACGTCATTTTGGGGTGACACTGTAGATTTGTCACGTCTATTTTACCTCTTTTTCTCTCCAGTCACCCTTAGGGGTCACGTAATCCAAATGTATTGGTGGCGTTTTTTTCTAGGCCAAAAAGTGGATGAAAAGTAAAATTACTTTGTAATTTTTTTCTGATAAGAGAGAACATGCTCTTCTTTTTTTCTGATACTGGGTTGAATAGTCATATTGTAACTGTAGTGTACTAAATAATAGTGTTAAATTGTCTGCTTTCAAAACACTCCTTTTAATCTACAGTCATTGGTTGTAGCTGGCTAATAACAAAGATGAGTGTCTGCAAGGAGCACAGTCTAGTTGTACTTAATAATTAGAGTTGCATGCGCTCAGAGCAGTTTTAGAGAAATACTTAGGATGCTTAGAACTAACACCTGAAGGTGGGATGGTTTACCTATGAGGGAATTATGCAGGGTGAGAGATTAATCACATGTATTTCTTACTCATGGGTAGCTTGTGTCTAACAGAGGAAATAAAATATTATTTAATTTTGCTTACATTTATTGAGGATCTAGGTGCCACTTAAAACAAACTTAGATAAATACCTTCCTTTCCTTGGCTTATGTGTATAACCTATAACAGTGAAAAAATTAACATCATGAGAATGGAAAACATAAAATGATGCGAGGAAAAAAAGAGTACTTCCAACTGAATATGTGAAAAGGCTCAGGTTTTAGCAAAACCAGTATGCCTATTAGAATAATGAATTTTCTATTGTGAAACTGTTCTGGTATTCAGAATAACATTTAAACATTGTGTACTAAAAAGTAAGTTTCTTCAAACTTAACGTCTTTAGAAGTCTGTTTCAGCTCAGCAAATAGAAATTCGATAAAATTTGTATTAAGAATGAGCTCTCAGTGTTGTGGCATAGTTGGTTGGGCGTTGTCCTGCAAACTGAAAGGTGGTGAGTTTGATTTCAGGGCACATGCCTGGGTTGTGGGTTCGGCCTTGAGTCGGGGTGCATGTGAGAGGCAGTGGATCTAAGTCTCTCTTTCTCTCTCTCTCTCTCGAATTGATGTTTCCCTCTTTCTAAAAAGAAATAAAATATTTTTTAAAAAGTGAAACTGCCACCTTTGCAGTGGCATTAAAGAAATTGGGAAATCTGTCTTACGATAGTTAAAACCATAATACCTAGAAATTTAGAGTTGGAAACTTCTTTATCAGATTTCCATGTTCAACTGATCATCAGAATCAGCCATAAAAAAGAATGAATTCTTGCCACGTATAACAACATGGATGGGCCTAGAGAGTTTTGTGCTGAGTGAAATAAGTCAGAAAGACAGATACCGTATGATTTCACTTATTTGGAATCTAGAAAATAAGATAAACAAGTAGAACAAAAACAGACTCATAGATACAGAGAACATTTTGATGGTTGCCAGATGAGAGAAGAGTTGGGGGGAATAAGTAAAAAAGGTGAAGGAATTAAGTACAAATCGTCATTACAGAATAGTCATGAGGATAAGGAATACAGTCAGCAAGGAACATAATTACTGTAGTACCAGATGAGTAACTAGGTTTATTGGGGTGATCATAGTTACATAAAGTTTGATCACTTAGTTGTACACCTAAAACTAATATGGTATACATCAACTTGAATTGAAAAATAAATTATTTACCTAGCTGGGTAGCTCAGTTGGTGTTGAACATGCTAAGGTTATGGATCCAGTTCGCCTATCAGGGGACATAAAAGAATCAACCAATGAATGCATAAGTAAGTGGAACAACAAATAGATGTGTCTCTCTCCTTCTCCCCCTCTCTCCCCCCTCCCTCTCCATCCCTCTCCCTCCCTCCCCCCCTTCCCCTTTTCTTCCTCTCAATCAGTAAATTAAAAAACTGTTTTTGGCCCTGGCTTGTGTAGCTCAGTGGATTGAACGTGGGCCTGTGAGCTAAGGGATTGCAGTTCGATTCCCAGTTGGGGCACATGCCTGGGTTGTGGGCCAGTTCGGGGAGGGGGGGGGATGGGACCCACGAGAGGCAACCATACATTGATATTTCTCTCCCTCTCTCCTTCCCTTCTCCTCTAAAGATAAATAAGTTAAATCTCTCTTTTTTTGAAGATTTTATTTATTTATCTTTATCTTACAGGGGAAGGGAAAGAGAGAGAAATATCAATGTATGGTTGCCTCTCGTGCATCCCCCGCCAGGAACCGGGAACTGGCCTGCAACCCAGGCGTGTGCCCTGACTGGGAATCGAAAAATAAATAAAATCTTTTAAAAAATTGTTTTTAGTTAAAAATTGCTAAAACAGCTTTGGCTGGTGTGGCTCAGTGAATTGAGTGCCAGACTGCAAACCAAGTGTCACTGGTTCGATTCCCAGTCAGGTCATGCCTGGGTTGCAGGCTGGGTTCCTGGTGGGGCAACTTGAGAGAGGCAACCATACATTTATGTTTCTCTCCTTCTCTTTCTCTCCCCTATCTAAAATTGAATAAAAACTTTTGTAAAATTGAGTACAGTAGAAGTGGAGTTTTTTTCTGGCAGGAATTTTTAGTGGTACTTCAAACCATTAAACTTACGGTAGAGTGCTTGATGAGAAATACTGTAGTTGTGATTACAGATTTACTGGTTACCTGCTAAATCACATTGGACCATTGTGTCCCAAATATTGGCTACCCTATACCTACTAAATCCTGGAACATGAAAGCTCATATAATGTGATTAGGTAAGTTTGGGAAGCAGTGAATTAGACTAAATTCTGCAAGGCTGAAATCTGTGTGTTTTAATGGCTTTCTACTTTAGCAGATCTAGGCAAATAAACCTTTAATACTTGATATCCAAATACCCTGCCTTTTTTCTTCCATTTTTTGGTATTCTACTTGTAACCATGTTAATTTTTTTTTTTAGAATGAGGATTATTTATAACCAAGCATCTCTAATGTCAAGTGTTTAATTTATAACTAAGCATCTCTAGTGCCAATGTTCTTATTTTGAAATTCACGTCCTTTTAAAAAATAATTGTAGTTCTATAATGTTCTTCCCTCCCTCCCTCCCTTCCTCTGGTTCTTCAACTTTTCTTTTTTTAAAGATATTATTTATTTACTTTTAGAAAGGGGGAAGGGAGGGAGTAAGAGAAAGAAAAAACACCAATGTATGAAAGATACTGGGGATGTAACCCTGCAGCCCAGGCATGTGCCTTGACTGGGGATCAAACCAGCAACCCTTTGATTTGCAGGCCAGTGCTCAATCCACTGAGCAACACCAACCAGGACTGATTCTTTTAACTTTCAAAATACAAGTGTTGTCAATTTTGTGTTGAGAGCCCTATTTTTAACTCTTTTTTTGTGTGTAATAAGAAAAGATTTAAATATTTTATTTATTTTTAGAGAGAGGGGAAGAAGGGAGGGAGAAAGAGGGAAACATCCATGTGAAGTTGCCTCTTGTGTGTCCCCAACTGGGGACTGGCCAGCAACCCAGGCGTGTGTCCTGGCTGGGAATCGAACCTATGACCTTTCCGTTCACAGGCCAGCGTTCAATCCACTGAGCTACACCAGCCAGGGCTGCTTTTTCTATTTAAGATAATAGCTGTCTATCACCTCTGTGCAGAGGAATTCTGATTGGTTATTTTAGACCCAACTTATGGTCTCTTCTCAATATTAAAATGCTTACTGGTGTCTTCTCTGGTTATTCTAATGGCTTCTCAAATGTGACACGTTCCAAATTGAGTGTATTTTTTACCTGGAGGTCCCATCAGAACTTTAACTCTTAGAGTTTGAGTTTAATCTGTTTTTTAGCGTTCTTTCCCACTGTGTTTTCCCATCCCAAAGTCATTGCTCTAGTTCTTTTACTTGTATGATCTAAGGCAGGTTGCTTCATGGTATTTAAATGACAGAAGTATGTACAGTGCTTAAGGTTTCTGGTGCTTTTGTTAACCTTCCCCTTTGCTCAGTTTCTTTGTTGTTTTTTTTTTTAATCCTCACTTGACATTTTTTTCATTGCTTTTAGAAAGAGAGGAAGGGAGAGAAACATTGATGTGAAAGAAACATCGATTGTATCTGCCCCGCCTGGGGACCAAACCTGCAGCCCTTTGGTTACGGGACAGTGCTCCAACCAACTGAGCCACACCTGCCAGAGTCAGTTCCCTTTTCCCAAAATATCTACTTGTCTTAACAGAGCCTGTGTTCCACTCTGCCAGGTTTTATATCATTTTGAGACCTGCTCAGGTATCTCCTTTTTGATGAACACTTCCTTCATTACAGAATAATCTTTTTCTCCTGTATTGTGCACCTTCTGTGTAGTATACATTGACCTGTGTTTTACTCATTTGTGTACATGACTGCCTAATTGCCCCTGTCCTCCCTGGTTTTATTTAAGGACAGAGATCATGTCTCTGCACTTCCATAGTGTTTAGAGCAGCGGTGTTTATTGACTGGGCAGTTAGGAAGTACGTCAACAGTTAGTTTACCTAATGTTAATTTCTTTTTTTTTTTTTAATATTTTATTTATCTTTAGAGGGGAAGGAGAGAGGGAGAGAAACATCAGTGTATGGTTGCCTTTCGTGCATCCCCTGCTGGGAACTGGCCTGCAACCCGGGCATGTGCCCCAACTGGGAATCGAACCGCGATCCTCTGGTTCTCAGGCCTGTGCTAATCCACTGAGCTACGCCAGCCAGGGCTACCTAATGTTAATTTCTTTTCCTTTCCTTTTTTAAATTGAGGTTAATCTAAAGTGTCATTGTGCCCAACAATTTTTTTCTTCATATCCAACCAGTTGTAAGGGATGAGTAGTTAATTCATATTTTATTATATTAGACTTTTTCCCTGAAGTAATTGTAAATTTTTGACCCAGTTAAATACAGAAGATCCTTGAACAACATTTTGTTCATTATAAAACTATGAGATACCATAGGAACTTAACTCTTAAAGTGCTCTGTAGTCTTCCTTGTACTTGACTCTATGGAAGTTACATTGAAAGGAGAAAATGACTTTCTCCTCTCAAGACCTGGTTGTAATTGTGCCTTTTGCATAGAAGTGTGTCTTAGTACCAGTTTGAGTGGTGACCATGTGTTCCTCTTACAGACCAGAAGGGAAAGATTTCAGCATTCATCGGCTTGTCCTGGGGACACACACATCGGATGAACAAAACCACCTTGTGATAGCCAGTGTGCAGCTCCCTAATGATGATGCTCAGTTTGATGCTTCACACTACGACAGTGAGAAAGGAGGTAGGAATCTTAAAGGTGAAAGAAGGAATCTATGGGTTACATTTTTCATCTTTGAATTATCATAAGAAGAATATACAGTTGATAAAAACTTCAAGATAGAGACAAGATTTTAAGCTTTGGAAAGCCTGAGTTTATAGTAGATACATTAGATGTCTGAAGAGACGTACAATAACACATACTTGGTTCAGCGCCTTTTCTGTAAACCTTCCTCTAAAATTTGTACTGGGAAGATTTCTAGAATTGAAAGAAGCAAAAATCTACTGTATATTATTGCTGTTAATGCCTGTATTACCCTAGGAGATGCTACTCCTAGGGAGGAAAATTGGTTTTGGTAGAGTGTGTGTGTGAAAACAATCTTACTCTTTGAATATACATAGCATATATAAATAGATATACACAGTGTCTGGTATTAAAATTCACCATGGGTGTAAGGAAAATGTCTTACAAGGTTTCTTAGAGGGGCAATAATGGAAAAAAGATTGAGAAACACTGCCTTAAATTGCCCCTTTCCAAGTTTGTAGTAGAAATGACTGAACCACGGCACTTGCCACATACATAAAAATTAAATGAGGCATTTGATTGCTTGCTGTTTTAGGAGATAACCCAAGGGTTTACTTGTTCATGAAAGATACTTTCCCTTACAGAAGAGATTAAATGAGTTTTCTTTATTATTGTCCTTGAACTCATTATTACTGAGAAGCGGAAGATAAGCTCTTGTTGAGATTTGTGCTCTAAAAATATGGGTATTTATGTTTATCATCTTAGATTTTTCCTGATCAGCAGAATCCATTTTATCTAAGTTATTTTGGGTTACAGTTATTTTCCAGGATTGTAATGTGCAGCTGGTCTTTGTTTGTTTGTTTGTTTGTTTGAAAGATATATTCTTGAGCATATTTAACTCAGTATTTGGGAGACTCAGGTAGCTGAGGGACATCTTTTTCCCTAATCCCACCTGAGGATATGTCCCCTAAATCTAGAGAGATGAGAAAGGAGAGAGAGGAGCATCAGTTGGCTGCTTCCTATACGTGCTCTGACCAGGAATTGAACCCACAACACTTTGGCACACAAGAAGATGCTCCAACCAACTGAGCCACGTGGTCGGGGCTGCAGTTGATCTTTTGATCGTTGCATATTTAGCTTGGGGTGATGGAGATTGCAAAATAAGTTCTTAGGATAAAGGTCAGTAAACATTTTGTGTTAATGACCCAAGTGTGTAACAATGGGATTGATTACTATGAAGTTATTTTCTTGGTAGGCATTAGTGGTGGGGGGGTGGGGGGAGTGGGAGAACGACACTGAACTTAGCCTTTTATTAGATGGAAATAATGAGGATAAGTTTTCTAAAATTGGATTTTTGGTCATTTACATACAACAGATACTCTGGTAATATAATAAATTATTTTAAAATACCAAAGCAGTCCTGGCTGGTGTGGCTCAGTGGATTGAGCACTGACCTGTGGACTGAAAAGCTGCTGATTTGGTTCGTAGTCAGCACATGGCTGGGTTGCAGGCTGTGTCCCCAGCTGGGGGTGTTCGAGAAGCAGTCGGTTAAAAATTACTCTCTCATGTCTGTGTTTCTTTCCCTCTCCTTTTCCCCTCTCTCTAAAAATAAAATATTTTTTAAAATATCAAAGCAAATATAAAACAATGTGGGAACCTCTATAAACCTACTCCCTATAAATCACTATTAAATTGATATAGTTTTCTGAATAATTTATCTATCCCATTTATTGGATTACTCATTCAAAAGATATGTTAAGTATTTATTGTATGCCAGACATGTTTCTTGGTGCAGGGGATGCAGCATGGAATATTCTGTTCTGCCCTGGTATATCTTGGACAAATTTCTGTGTAAACATATGAGACCCTACCTCCTTTTCATGGCAGTATACTAAGTCAGAGCTAACAGTTTTTATTTATGGACATTTAAGTGGTTTCCAATCTTTTGGCTTTAAAAACAATTCAAGTACATGCAACTGGCATGGTTTTGCTGTAGAATAATTTTCTTAGTGTAATGTTCATCATAGGGCAAGAACATTTTCAAGTATAATTGACAATGCTAAATTGCCCTCCAAAACGATTCACAGTCCTGCCAATAGCAGAAGTATTTGTTACTACATGCCCTCACCAACATTAACCTTAATGCTGCAGTCTTATTTGACTTTGCTTTTTAAGTTATTCATGATATTGAAGTTATTTTAAAATACTTGCCTGTTTTGACCTGCCCATTTACGTTCTCTGCTCATTTTGGGGGGTGGGGTTATCTTTTTATAAGGTAGATTATCCCCAATAAATAGGTTGCAGATAATTTTTCCAAGTTATTCTATAATCTTAAGGCTTATTTAGAAGTTAGGTTTTTTTATTTAATTTTTAAAATTTAATCCTTATTATATTTTTTCACTGCCATTCAGTCCCTTATACTCACCTCTCCCCAGCAATCACCACATGTTGTCCATGTCCATGAGCCCTTAGAAGCTATATGTTATTTTATTTTTTTTAGCTATATGTTTGTAATTGTCCAGTTTCCTTCCGTGTCCTTCAAGTATTTGAAAGGCTTATCATTTCAAAACTTGTAAGTAGTTAGCTGTAGTTTTCTGGTATGTTTATGTTCTGACCATTAAAACTTTAATCTTCTGGTTTAGGTATGGAATAGGGATCCAAGCATTTTTCTAAGTGGTTAGCAACTTTTTAAATACCATTTGCTGACTAATCCATTTTCTCCATTGGTTTTTGAAATGGCGTCTTTTAACATAGATACTAAAATCTTTTTCTGCTGAATTGTCTGAGTGGCATCAAACCAATTCACTTTTGTTCCAATGATACCTTTATCCCTCTTACTAGTGCTTAATAGTAAAGGAACAATGAAAAATACTAGTAATGTGTATGGCGTATTTGCATGACTATGTAAGTCACCTTAATTAATCCTCATACTCAGAGTATGAGGATACTCAGAGTTTTATAACTTGCCATAAGGCTATACAGTATATTATCTCCTATTCCTTCCTCTTCTCCTTTTTACTCCCATTCAGCCCATTCCCCCAGGTCGGAGGCCTTTCTTCATATGGTCTCAACAGTGGTGGAAGTAGATATATCCTATTTCTTGGTTGGTTGTTATGTAGGTAGCTTCCTAATGTCTCTCCTTGGTCAGATAAAATGTCCTGGACTCTCAGATTGAACTACTGTAACTGATTATCATCTCCTTGACCCTATTTGATTTGAGGTAACTGATAGCGGATAGCTTCAAAAGATCATTGAACTTTCAAAGCAAAAGACCTAAAAACTGCCTTAAGCCTGTTTTGACGTTAGAAAGAATTTATGTATTTATATTAGGTTTAGCCTGGCTATAGTTTAAGCCCTGCAAATAGATTAGATATAAAATTTTACCTCATATCATATTACCAAGATCTTCAAATATCAACAAGTTTATTTTTAGGGACTTGTTTGGGAATTGGCTTTGTGTATTTTAAAAAAATATCTTTAGTCTTTTGTTTCAATTATATATAATAAACTTATATTAAATCATGGTAAAATAATTAAATATTTGACTCAGGATGTTAGAATCTATCCTCCTTACTTTCAAAATGTTTAGGGGCTCAAAAAGTGGCTCGGTGTGGTAGAAATCAGAATGCCGGTTACCTTGTTTGGGGGGGTTGGGTATTGGTTGGGAGGGACACCATTGTGCCTTGTGGGGGCTTTGTGTTTTATTTTTGATGGGTGGTGGTTCTGGTGTATTATACTTAGTAAAAATTTGTCAAGCTGGCCCTGGCTGGTGTAGCTCAGTGCATTGAGTGTGGGCCTATGAACCAAACAACCGTGGTTCAATTCCCAGTCAGGCTACATGCCTGGGTTGCAGGCCAGTTCCCAGCAGCGGGGCACTAGAGGCAACCATGCATTGATATTTCTCTCTCTCTCTCTCCTTCCCTTCCCCTCTGAAGATAAATAAAAAGTCTTTTAAAAAATATCTTTAAAAATATTTGTCAAGCTGACAGTTTTACTGTATTATTTAGACCTCAGATTTTTAAAGTAGTGTTTATTGCCCTGGCTGGTATAGCTCAGTGGATTGAGCATGAGCTGCGAACAAAAGAGTCACCAGTTCGATTCCCAGTCAGGGCACATGCCTGGGTTGCAGGCCAGGTCCCCAGTAAGGGGTGTGCAAGAGGCAACCACACATTGATGTTCCTCTCTCTCCCTCCCTTCCCCTCTCTCCAAAAATAAATAAATAAATAATCTTTTTAAAAATAGTGTTTATTTATAGAGAGAGAAACAAAATAGGAATACAGTTAAACCTTGATGGGCATTCAATTTACTGTACAGTCATGTGCCACATAATGACATTTCGGTCAGTGATGAACTACTATATGACAGTGGTTTCATAAGATTACAATGGAGCTGAATTTCCTGTAAGAAATGGAAGGATATATGGTTTAGGAGGAATTTTATTTCACTATGACAGAAACAATATCTGTGGGGCTTGGCAGTGGATTCCCTCTTGATTGTGAGTGTACAGATTACATCCCAATCAGCCAGCCACTGAGCTGTGTTAGCACAGAGGATCCTGTCCTCTCAGCAGTATATGCAGTCATGCTCCAGTACTCATCAGCTTCAGAACATGTCACATTTTTTAACGAGAAAAAAAAATGTCCCGGGACTTGGCATACTTGCTAGAACTGGTATAAGTCACAACAGCACCTGGCAAAAAAGAGTGCTTCATCATTTGATACTCGTCGGTTTCAGCACTCATCATGAGTTCGGGGACGAATTAACGATGTGTGTCGGTACCGCTGTACGTTCGAGGACACTGTAGCCCTTCCAGTTCTAGTTTGAATAGCCTTCAGAGTACATTGCTGTACATTATTTGTCGAGGACCTAAGATCCTGTACAAAGACCCAGATCCACAGGATGTGCCTTAACAAATATTAAGTGCCACTGCCACTTCAGTAAAAGCTTCCTGTGGCTGTGCGGAGGCATTCTGTCCCTGTGCTTTGGAAGTATTTTCAGGTTGTAATGATGTTAAAGCATAGAAAAGTTTTATTTTTTTAATCAATTCAATACAAGAGAGAGCCCTTTGTGCCAGGTAGGTTTAATGAAACTAAAAACAAATTTCCAGAGTCCAGATACTGAGTCCACAGTTCTACACTCCCTCCATATTAAATACTCTTTTTTATAAATAACACAAAGTTCTTTAACCGGAACCATGCTCCAGCATTTAACACTTTGCCATGACAATCCCATGTTTATCTCTCCATCTTGATTCTTACTCCTGCTGATCCTCAGACCACCTTTCACTCCCTTCAGAAACTTTTTAAAAAAATTTTTTTACCCTCGGATATGTATATTGATATTAAACAGACAGACAGACATTTATGGAACCCACAACCTAGGTATGTGCCCTGACTGGGAATCGGACCCACAGCCTTTTGGTTTATGGGATGATGCTCCAACCAACTGAGCCACCCAACCAGGGCCTGACAGCTACTATTAATGGTCATTTAGACTTTACCTAGCCAGTTTTTCCTCTGTATTTATTTTATTTTATTTTTTAGAGAGGGAGAGGGAAAAAGGGAGAGAAACATCAATGCGTGAGAGAAACTCTCATGTGCCCCCAATGTAGGTCCTGGCCTGCAGCCCAGGCATGCACCCTGACTGGGAATCAAGCTAGTAGTTCTGGTCTGCAGACTGGCCCAATCCACTGAGCCACACCAGCCAGAGCTTTCCTCTGTATTTTCAATGCAACCCACATCCCTGTCTATGAAGCAGCATTGACAGCTTCAATGCTCTATTTCTGGCCCAGTCAGAGGGAAGGAGGGGGAGATCTCGTGGGACAGTGGTGTTGACAAAGTGTATAGTAGTGTACAGTAATGTCCTGGGCCTTTACATTCACTCAACCACTCACCGATCGAGAGCAACTTCCATTTTTACAATTTCCATTTATGATAAATGTCTCATACAGGTGTACAATTTTTTAGCCTTTAAATCGTATTTTTTACTGTACCTTTTCTATGTTCAGATACATACTTACCATTGTGTTCCAGTTGGCTGCAGTGTTCAGTACAGTGACGTGCTCTATCGGTTTGTAGCCTGGGAGCAGTAGGCTATATACTATATAGCCAGCCTGAGTATGTCCTGGGCTAGATCTTCTAGGTTTGTGTGAGTGCACACAGTGATGAAATTAACTAACACATTTCTTGGAATATTTCACAGTCATTAAGTGACACATGACTACATTAATTCCATAGTCTGTTTTTCCTGCTTCATATTTGACCTTTGACATATTAGCTTCAACTTGGGGAACTTCAATTATAAATCCTCTATGCTGATTTCTTATTGATGTACTTTACAATTAGGCTCTCTGTTGAGTATATACTCAATACTGAAATAACCCATATTTTGTAAAGATTGCTTATTGCTCTGTGGGCGCCATGCCAGCTGTTGCTCTTCTCTTGTTGTTGGTATCGCTTTTCTGGCCATTATACTTTTTTTGTCATAAACGTCCGTAGTTGTACGCCTGTCTCCCTGTATTTGGACTAAAAGTTTCTTAAAATCATGGATCATATTATGCCTTTTTTAATATTGTAGATCTAGAATTCTTGGAGGAGAAATTGTTTAATGTGGGCTTTTCTCTTTTAGAGCCTATTTTGAACTTCTATTTTTAGATTTTTAACCTCTTTGAAACATTCAGTTTTTTACTTGTAAGACTTATTTTAAAGTTGAAAGTTACCTAATCTGCTAGCTATATTACCATTAATGTTACATGTTTTTGAAAAGCTTTTTGTCCTTCTAAGTATAGCACTTGTACACCAATGCTAGTGATAGCATTTTCATTTACTCCCAGAACTTCCTTTATGGATAAAGTATTTGGGGCTCAGAGAAATTGAGGGCCTTCCCCAAAACACCAGGCTAGTAAGGAGCAGTGTCATTTAGGCTAAGGTCTGACCTTAGGCTCTTAAGTACCTTATCATTCGGCCTTTTATTATTCTTTGACTAATCATTAACTATCTTTGTTTACATATTGTTTGCCAAGATTTACATAATCACAAATTATATCGTGTTAATACATTTTATAATGGTACTTGAGAAAACTTGAAAGCATACAGCAGTCAAATATGAATTTAAAAAATGTTTTTGTCTAGTCCTTGCATACCTGGTTTATTTCAACCAAGCACTATAGTTAGAAAGAATAAGTGGGGGTTAGGAAAAGGGAACTAGCTCTTGTGGCTCTGTTTTTCCTCACCAAAGTAAAAGAAACAGTGTAGGGAGAAGATGTGTGGTGGTGGAATTCCCAAAGGTTATCCCAAACTGAGCTTCAAACAAGTATAGGAGGCGTTCTAGTACCTAGCACATTGTACTTAATGAAAGCAGTATAACTTAGGTTCTTATTTATTTATTTATCTATCTATTTATTTATTTTTAAGCTACTTTGGTACTTAAAATGAGGTTTGAAAACTGCTTATTGAGAACCTATTTTTGGAGTGGAATTCATAGTATTCCTTAGTTTTAGATAGAAATGTACTCTAAATAGGTATATAACTGCCTGGAGTCATTTCATAGCTGAGAGAGTACTAGGGTAAGAGTCAGACAACTAGGGATCCAGTTTGGGTTCTGCCATGGTCATGTCATCATGAACAATTGTAGGTACTTTGAATTTCTGTTTTCCCGTGTAAAATTTTTGGAGATAATAACTGCTACTATGTAGGGTTATGGTAATCAAGTGAACTCGGGGTGTAAAAGCACTTTGTGGTGATAACAAATGTCTAGATTACTTCTAAATTATGCCAGCTTGCCTTGCCTGTGTAATGTTCTGAATGACACAGAGTAGCTCTTGCTCGGTCCTCATTTGCGGTTAATTTCTTATTTACAGAATTTGGAGGTTTTGGCTCTGTTAGTGGAAAAATTGAAATAGAAATCAAGATCAACCATGAAGGAGAAGTAAACAGGGCACGTTATATGCCTCAGAACCCCTGCATCATTGCAACAAAGACTCCATCCAGCGATGTTCTTGTTTTTGACTATACGAAACATCCTTCTAAACCAGGTACCTGCCCCTTCAGTCAGTCTTTTAGTTTCTTGTTATTCCTTGTATAACTTAACATCTTGTGATTTATATTGATAGTCTTCATTCTTTAGGTGACAAAAATATTTCTTTACATAGAACAGAATGATGGTGCAGCTTAAGCATTATATATTTGGTAGTAATGGGTCTGTATTGCCAATAAATATTAAGAGCTTTAGACTTCTTGATAAAAATTGCATTGTGCTTCAGAGACCCAAAGAGGCAGTGAAATGGATGGTCTTGATGTGTCTGTTACTTTGCAGATCCTTGTGGAGAGTGCAACCCAGATTTGCGTCTCCGTGGACATCAGAAGGAAGGCTATGGGCTTTCTTGGAACCCAAATCTCAGTGGGCACTTACTTAGTGCTTCAGACGACCATGTGTGTATCCTTCCCGTTTTGAAGTAAATCTGGGCTAGTTATCAGCTGGTTTCTTTTCTGGGGTATGTGGGGAAGTGAGAGAATCTTCCTTTTTTATAATAGTTCATTTTATATTTAAGACCATCTGCCTGTGGGACATCAGTGCTGTTCCAAAGGAAGGAAAGGTTGTGGATGCGAAGACCATCTTTACAGGGCACACAGCAGTAGTGGAAGATGTTTCCTGGCATCTGCTTCATGAGTCTCTGTTTGGGTCAGTTGCTGATGATCAGAAACTTATGATGTAAGTAGAATACATTTAACTTTTTCATAAATTACCTGTTTTATATTTAGTTACCTATTCAAGTGTTCTTTCTGCTTCCTTTTTTTTTTTTTTTTAACTAAAGCTGGGATACTCGTTCAAACAACACTTCCAAACCAAGTCACTCAGTTGATGCTCACACTGCTGAAGTGAACTGCCTTTCTTTCAATCCTTATAGTGAGTTCATTCTTGCCACAGGATCAGCTGACAAGGTTAGTTTGATTTATTTCAAAAGAAAACAGGGTGAATTCGTCTGATTTTTTTTTTTTAATGCACAGAGATCTTTTAGATATGGGTTTTCTTTTTCTGTTCATAAGAAAAAATTGATTACTCTTTTTTTTTTTTTTTTTTTTTTTTTTTGCTTTCTATACATAGACTGTTGCCTTGTGGGATCTGAGAAATCTGAAACTTAAATTGCATTCCTTTGAATCACATAAGGATGAAATATTTCAGGTAAGAAAACTGAGGATATAATTTTTTTTAAAGGAAGACTTTGATATGTATCTGGGCATGCTCGTGTTTTATTCCATTGCTGTGTATAATAGAAACGTTCCGTGTGTCTATGCTCATCTCTGTAGGAAGGCGGTTGGTTTTTCCTCTGCTATTTCTCAACTTCCTCAAACTGGTCGTTGGTCACCTACATTGTTGACGTGTCTAGTTATTTATCAGCCTTATTCCTGACACTCGTCTCTTTTTTTTTTTTTTAAGATTTTATTTATTTATTTATCTTTAGAGGGGAAGGAGAGAGGGAGAGAAACATCAATGTATGGTTGCCTTTCGTGCATCCCCTGCTGGTAGTTGGACTGCAAGGAACCAGCCTGCAACCCAGGCATGTGCCCTGACTGGGAATCGAACCGTGATCCTCTGGTTCGCAGGCCCGCGCTCAATCCACTGAGCTACACCAGCCAGGGCCTCGTCTCTTTTCTTATTCCCATTCCTTCATTCTTTCTAACTTGCTGTGTGTATTGATTTTGTAGTTCAAGCCTAAGGTACTGGCTCCATATTTTCTGTCTCTTCTGCTTATGCCTCTCTTTCTTTCTCCCTTTCTTGCTCTCTTTTTCTCTGTCTCCCTTTTGTTCCCTCCCTCCCTCAACTTACTGATTGTAGAGAGAAAGGAAAGGAGAGAGACTGATTTTTTAAAAATATTTTATTTATTTTTAGAGAGAGGGAAAAGTAGGGGGAGACAGAGAGAGACATCATTGTGTGATTGCCTCTTCCGCGCCCCTTACTGGGGACCTGGCTTACAACCCAGGCATATGCCCTGACTGGGAATCAAACCAGCGACCCTTTGGCTTGAAGCCTGGTGCTCAATCCATTAAGCTACACCAGCCAGGGCTGATTTTTTTTTTTTAAAGATTTTATTGCCCTGGCTGGTGTAGCTCAGTGGATTGAGCACAGGCCTGCAAACCAGAAGATCGCAGTTCAATTCCCAGTCAGGGCACATGCCTGGGTTGCAGGCCAGTTCCCTGCAGGCCAACTCCCAGCAGGGGATGCGTGAAAGGCAACCATACATTGATGTCTCTCTCCCTCTCTCCTTCCCCTCTAAAGATAAATAAATAAGTAAAATTTATTTTTTAAAAAAGATTTTATTTATTATTTATTTTTAGAGAGAGGGGAAGGGAGTGAGAAAGAGAGGGAGAAACATCAATGCGTGGTTGCCGCTCATGCGCCCCCACTGGGGACCAGGTCCACAACTCAGCTATGTGCCCTGACTGGGGATCAAACCAACAACCCTTTGATTTGCAGGTCAGCACTCAGTCCACTGAGTCATACCAGCCAGAGCAAGACTGATTTTTTTTTTTAGATTTTATTTATTTATCTTTAGAGGGGAGGGGAAGGAGAGAGGGAGAGAAATATTAATGTATGGATGTCTCTCGTGCATCCCGTACTGGGAACTGGCCCGCAACTCAGGCATGTGCCCTGACTGGGAATTGAACCGAAATCATCTGGTTCTCAGGCCCACACTCAACCCACTGAGTTTATACTAGCCAGGGCTGATTTTTTTTTATTCTATTTATTTGTGCATTCATTGGTTGATTCCCGTGTGTACCATGACCAGGAATTGGGCTTGTAAATTTGGTGTACTGGGGCAATGCTCTAACCAACTAAGTTACCCTGCCAGGGATTGAGCTTCCTTTTTATTTCTTTTTTTTCTTTTTAAGTGGGAGGTAAAAGAGAGGGGGAGAGAAACTTCTTTCGGTTGCCTCTTGTCCATACCCTGATTGGGACCAAACCTGCATCCTTTCAGTTTATGGGACAGTGCTTCAACCAACTAAGCCACACCGGCGAGGGTTTAAGCTCTTTCTTAAAATGTAAAGTTCTCTGGTACAATTCAAGAAATAAGTTTATTACAAGGATACTGTGAGAAACAGTCTTCTTTGCTGTCAAAAACGTTAAAATTTTATAGTGAGGAAAGGCCCATTTAGTATCACTATAATAAAATATCGTTTTGTCAAGTGTTGAGATCCTAAGGGTGGTCAAAGTTAATTTGGTATGTGACTGTGGCACCCAAACTCACTCTATGTGAGCCATACTCTTGTACACCTAGTCTCAGCCTTACTTTTCACTCTTCAGCCTGCTCCAAGGAACATTTTGTCCTTGCTTTTAGTGGTAGTGTTGCCTGGAGTATCCAAATTCTTCCCTAAATACTGTTTGTTAATGCCCTCTTAGCTGTACCATGAAGTTAGGACTTTCTTTCCAGTTTTAATAATTAGGAGATTGTTGCCTGCGTAGTAGCTAACTTTAATAAAAATTGTTGTAAGGGTCATTTTTAATCAGTCTTGTGTATAATATTGAATTCATAAGTCACAATTTGATTATATTTGTCTAGAGGTCAGAATTAGATGAGATTAAATACACTGAGGTCTTCAAAAATATAAGAGCAGCCCTGGCTGGTGTAGCTCAGTGGATTGAACACGGGCTGTGAACCAAAGGGTCACCAGTTTGATTCCCAGTCAGGGCACATGCCTGAGTTGCAGGCCAGGTCCCCAGTGGAGGGTGTGCGAGAGGCAACTACATATTGATGTTTCTACCTTTTTCTTCTTCCCTTCCCCTCTCTCTAAAAATAAATAAAATCTTTTAAAATGTGTGTGTGTGTGTGTGTGTGTATGCATGTGCAAACAAAAGCTGATATCCTAGGTTACTTTTAGAGAGGGAGGGAGGGAAGGAAAGAGGGAGAGAAACATCAGTGTATGAGAGATGCATCAGTCCGTTGCTCTTCACACGTCCCTAGCCAGGGACCTGGCCCGCAACCCCAGGCATGTGCCCTGACTGGGAATCGAACATTGACCTTTCAGTTCACAGATTGGCACTCAGTGCACTGAACCACATCAGCCAGGGCTTATCTGTCAGTTTTAACTTTACTGTCTAAAGTACTTTGACTTCTGCCCTTTTACTGACAAAAATTTAAATTGTTTAAATATAATTTTAGGTGTGTTTTACTCAATTTCATAATTGAAAGCTTTTCTGCTTTCTTTATTCTTCTGTGTAGGTTCAGTGGTCCCCTCACAATGAGACTATTTTGGCTTCCAGTGGTACTGATCGCAGACTGAATGTCTGGGATTTAAGGTAAGTGTTGTGTTAGTTACTCTTTGTGGAATTATTTTCTTCATTTATACTTTACAAAATTAGTTAATTTTTTTAAATCTGAACAATTATAGAGGACACATGGACAATAATCGGGGGTGGAAATGGGAGGGAGGTGGGGAGGACTTGGGAGGGGCAGAAAACTGTACTTGAACAATTAACATTAAATTTTTATTTATTTTTTTGTTTTTTTTTTTTTCAAGTACAGTTTTCTGTCTACTACTCCCATCCCAGCCCACTCCCCCGTGCTCCCCACCTCCCTCCCATTTCCACCCCTCTTAGTTGTTGTCTGTGTCCTTTATACTAGTTCCTAATTAACATTAAATTTTAAAAAATCTTTTTGTTCTAGTAAAATTGGGGAGGAACAATCCCCAGAAGATGCAGAAGATGGGCCACCAGAGTTGTTGGTATGTTACAAACATCGAGCAATTGAAATCATCTGTAATTTAATGTCTTTTATCTGCTTTTCATATCCTGTTTTCCTTCTTCCAGTTTATTCATGGTGGTCACACTGCCAAGATATCTGATTTCTCATGGAATCCCAATGAACCCTGGGTGATCTGTTCTGTGTCTGAAGATAATATCATGCAAGTGTGGCAAATGGTAAGTATTTAGTTATTTGGGGGAAGTTCAATAAAGGAAGTATAGTGTCACTTAATATTTATGTATTTCATGAATAGAGGTGGCATCTCTGTTCAGTTTACTCCTGAGTGTGACTTTAGAGTTTGTGTATACATTATATCATATTCAGCTACCTGCTCCTTACCTTTTATCTGGTTATCCCACTAGTTTCTTTTGCCCAATTAAACCAAAATTTGCTTCTTTCCTCGTTCTCCCCACTCCTCTTTCTTCCCAACTTTGCTGTTTTCTGTATGGCTCTAGTGTTTCCCTAGCTCACCACACTTGAAACTTCGAGAGTTCTCCTTTACTGTCTCTTCACCTCTAGGTCTAGTTCACTTATCAGACTTCATGTTGTTTGTCTCTGCGGTGTTTCTCCCATCCGTACTCGTCTTACACATAGAAACATGCATACCCAGCTTTCCTGCCTGTTCCACACCCTAGTGTTGTGGTCAGGTTCTCGTTCCCACTTGCTTGACTGTTGCAGTAGCCTCCTGATAGTGATCGGCTTGCCTCCTGTGTTGCCCTCTTTGTGAGCAGTTAGTTTCTAGGAACGGCCATTCCCTTGAAATCACCTGTGAACGTGCCTGGTACAGTTCCTACCACAATGTCCCAGCACCAAATACTATGGTTTCTCCGTGAAACTTTACTAGATTTCAAAAACATTCCCTGCCTTCATACTCCAGTTGGAGGTTATCACCTTTCTTTGAATTTTTTAGAGTACTTGAAATTTGATAAAGATAACTATAATTTCTAATATATAGCAACATAAAAAAATCTCATTTTATAGACAGGCAGTGATGATAGTTGCACACAAGTTGAATGGACTTAATGCCACTGAGCTGTGTCCTTAAAAATGGTTAAAATGTTAAATTTTATGTTTGTGTGTATTTTCCCACAATTTTTTTAAAACACAGTTTCATTGAGCGCGGGCCTGCGAACCAGATGATCGCGGTTCGATTCCCAGTCAGGGCACATGCCTGGGTTGCAAACCGGTTCCTTGCAGGCTAACTACCAGCAGGGGATGCACAAAAGGCAACCATACATTGATGTTTCTCTCCCTCTCTCCTTCCCCTCTAAAAATAAATAAATAAATAAATAAATAAATAAAATCTTAGGAGAAAAAAAAAAGACCTAGAGAAAGTGTGCTTTAAATAAATAAATAAATAAATAAATAAATAGATAAATAAATAAATAAATAAAACACAGTTTCAAGCCCTGGCTGGTGTAGCTCAGTGGATTGAGCGCGGGCCCGCGAACCACACGATCGCGGTTCGATTCCCAGTCAGGGCACATGCCTGGGTTGCAGGCCAGTTCCCGGCAGGGGACACACCAGAGGCAACCATACATTGATATTTCTCTCTCTCTCTCCTTCCTTTCCCCTCTAAAAATAAATAAATAAAATATTTAAAAAAAAAAACACAGTTTCATAGTTTTTCATTGATGGTACCCTGATAAATGAAAAGAATTCCAAAAAATTTTTGGTGTCTCAGGGTAGATCTAGAGGCAGAAATAAACTCCAGGGGATAGTCTGGGGCTCAACATTAGGAAAAATGTTTTAAAACTTTCCTACAGCACTATTAATGAGAGTATTTGTAGCTTATGAGACTTAATTTTTTAACAAATTATATGATATCCATACTTTGGTATTATATGTATCAAAGAAGTATGCTTAGTTTGCTGAAATATTCATGACATACTATTAAGCAGAGAGAAAAAGCAGGTTGCAGAATAGCATGGTGGAATCCCTCATGTTAAAATTATGTGTATCAGGCTTATGTTTAAATATAGGTAGTAGGTATGCATTTTAGAAATCTGTTTGCCAAAATATACTTTGTACACTTAGGGAGTTCTTGATATTTTTATATCCTTCAAGGATGTGTAATAGAAAGTTCACCTCACCCACAGAACAGGAAGGTGAAATGAGCTTCCATGGATAATCTCAATTAAAGATTTTTAGTAGTTGCCATGACAACGGCATAGGATATTGAACTTCATCACCTTCTAGGCTATCAATTCTAGGCCAGGTTGTTTTACTCAGTTGTTAGGGTGTGAGTTGGTTGGTTTTTTTCCTTTTTTATCTTAACCCGTGGAGAATGGGCTGGTTTTTTTTAAGGGGGGAGGGATGGAAAGAGACATCAATGTGAGAAACATCAAAATTAATTTTGTTTAAATTTCCATTGTAATTGACATATATTAATTGACATTATTAGTTTTTGCAATTGACATGTATCACATAATGATAAGACTTTATATAACTTAAGACAGCAATTTTCAACCAATGTGCCACAGCAGGTGCCCTGTTGTGACATAAGAATTTTTAAAACATTCAATATATGCCTATTTAGTCAGGGCCTCTTTTCCCTTGGATTGTCAAATTAAAAAATGACTACTGCCAACACAATAACTGTCCAGTTGTGAAGGAAGTATAATTATACCTATTTTTGTCAGATCAGCAAAAGATACATTGTTTGGTGTGCCACAGAATTTTAGTAAATTAGTTTATATGAGTGCCACGAGATAAAAAAAGGTTGAAAATTGCTGGCTTAAGAAATGATTACCCAGTAAGTCTAGTACCTGACACCATACATAGTTACTGCAGGGAGTCTCTTGCTATTTATAAGAAGTCTGTTTAGGCTCAGGAGGTGACTTGAGGGGGGCCTCTGGGTACAGCCTCAGTATGGGTCTGGTCTCCAGAACGACCAAACACTTAATTAGAGAGTTGGAAATTACAGTTCCACTAACCTGCAAATGGGGAGATTGAGCTCTTAAAAACTCTTGGAAAAGCCCTTGATCTGATGAACTTCTGGGTTGGTGAATATATCAATTCCAGCTAGAGAAGACATGGAGCTCTGTGCTTGTTGCCCACCTTGCCCTGTGCAGCTCTTCCATTTGGCTGTTGCTGAGTTCTGGCTTTTATAATAAACCAGTAAAAGTAAATAAAGCACTTGCCTGAGTTCTGTGAGACATTCTAGCAAATTATCAACCCTGAGGAAGGTTATGGGAATCCCCAAATGTATAACCAACAAGCCAGATGGAAGTACCCAGGTAGCGTGGGCGCTCAGGGCCTATCACTGGCTTCTGGAGTGAGGACAGTGGGGTTTGTTCAGTTTTTAAGAGAAGGGAAGGGAGGGAGAAAGAAACACCACTTGGTGTTGCCTCTTTTGTACACCTGGACCGGGAATTGAACTGGCAACCTTTTGTTCCGGACAATGCCCAACCAACCAAACCACACTGATCAGGACTTCAGTGAGAACTGTCGTGGGGGACCAAGCCCTTAGTCACATCCCTTAAACCTGTAGGGTCTGGTGCTGCCTGTGAGTAGTTAGTGTCAGGATTGAATTGACATGGTGGGTGCCCAGTTGGCGTCAGAGAATTCATGTTGGGACAAAGATTACACATTCATTGTCAGAAAACATCACACAATTTTACACATTTCCCTGCAGTCAGGATACAAGTTGTTTAAGGACAGGTCAGTTTCATCCTCTGTAGTGCCTAACCTAGTGATTTGTGCATGTTAGAAGAATTTTACCTAAATGAAAGTGGTTTCTGTATTTAACATGCCTTTGGTTATAGGTAATAAATCAAAAAATAGAGTTTATTTTACGCAAGAGCAGTTTTCACTTAAAAATATGTTAGATTTGGAACATACAGTTTTGGTGAGGTTTCTCTTATTTTAATTTTAAGCACACAATTGAGTGATTTTTAGTATATTCACAGAATTATGCGACCTTTACCACTATCAGTTACGCCAAAAAGAAACCCCATAACCACCCATACCCACTACCCATCACTTCTCATTTTCCTCCAGTCCTCCCAGCACTTGGCAGCTGCCAGTCTACTTTCTCTATGGATTTGCCTACTCTGGACATTTACTATAAATAAAATTATACAATATGTGACTGGCTTTTTTTATTAATAGTAGTCCATTGTGAATATAACATTCATTTTACTTATTGGTTCATCAGTCAATGGACATTTGTGGTGTTTTTAACTTTTTTTTTAAGATTGTATTTATTTGTAAAGACTTTATATTTTAGGGAGGGAGGGAAACGTGAATATGTAGTTGTCCTTGTACACCCCCCACTCCTGGCCTGCAACCCAGGCATGTACCCTGACTGGGAATCAAACCAGCAACCTTTGGTTTGCAGGCCTATGCTTAATCCACTGAACTACACCAGCCAGGGCTGTTTTTACTTTTTGACTGTTACAAATAATGTCTGGCTGAATAACTAAAGAAGGTTGATTATCAAGAGATACAATAACCGTACTTTGTTTTGTGGGAATGTCCTAATTCCAGGGGTGTTGGCCTGTGGGCCAGCTGCCTGTTTTTATTAGAACACAGACATGCCCTTCCGTTTGCGGATTGTCTGGGCTGTTTTCGTCTAACAACTGCAGAGTCAAATAGTTGCAGAGACTGTTACATACTGTATGGCCTGTAATTTGTTTACCCAGCCTAATCTGTTTTTGAAACCTTAACTTGCCTTCATGTTTACTAAATACTCTTCTCTTTTTGTTTTTCGGCAGGCAGAGAACATTTATAATGATGAAGACCCTGAAGGAAGCGTGGATCCAGAAGGACAGGGGTCTTAAATACATCTGCACTTCTTGTGATTTTAGACTCCCCCTTTTCCTTTCAACCCTGATGATACTGATTTAACACTGGTTTTGAGACCCAGACTCTGTTCAGCTATCCCTCTGTATTAGGTGCCATCAACAAGGCCATTAGCCCAAACTGAGGGTGTTTTCTAAATGTTAACTGGGGGGCTTGATTCAGCAAAGCCACAGACTTATATTTAAATTTTCTTCAGGAATTTTCTAGTAACAAAAATCTAAAGTAGCCACCAAAAGGGGATTATTGTGTGTGGTTATTTTATTTTTCTTCTAATGCTATATCCCCAAGTTTTTCGAACTCATTTAAGTAAAGGCTAGAAGTAAGGAATAGAGCCAAGTGAGACAGGTGTCTGAGCCATGAAGTACTGCAGGATGTCGTTTTTATTCAGGAATTAGGGGAGATTCAAGTCATAAATTGCTACTCTAAAGTCTTCACACCTGTCTTTCCAGGATGCACATTTTCCTCTGTAGGCCAGTCGCCTCTAAGTTTCTTGAGTTAAAGTCAAAACTACACGTTCCTCTTTCCCCATATATTTTTGCTTGTTAGTGTATTTCTTGAGCAGTTTTCATATTATTTCTTTCCTTTCTGTGAAATGGTTTTTTAAAAAAACTTGGGACCACCAAGTTGTAAAGATGTATGTTTTTACCTGACAGTTTTACTACAGGTAGACTGTCAGTTGAGAAGAGTGAATCAATAGCTTGTATTTGTTTTTAAAATTAAATTAATCCCGGATAAGAGTTGCCTTTTTTTTTAGGAGTTAGTTCTTGACCACTAGTTTGATACCATCTGTTTCGGGTGACCTGTTTCACCAGCAGGCCTGTTATTCTCCATGACTAACTGTGTAAGTGCTTATAATGGAATAAATTGCTTTTCTACATAACTCCATGCACTGATGGGTTTTCTTTAGTATATAATATCTATCAAACAGAAGTCTCTGGCTTCTAGAAGAATCCTTAGATGAAAGTTATTTTCATCAAGAGCAAAATTAATTTTAATAGACCCAGAGCTATAGAAAAGAGCTTCACTCCTTCCCATGGGAAAGTGAAAGATACAAAACACTGGATCACAGGTGCACAGATTAGTCTTTGATAAAATAACATCTTACTGAAGTCCGTCCCTAGAGGACCCTACGTGGACTTGCAGGAAGGTCAAAGGCAGTGAGGCAGAGAGATCATAAGGCAAAAATTAAGTTTGGAAAAGGTATTTGACCATTTTCTCAAAGGGTGAATCTCCCCAGTGTGTGTTTCACTGGGGCCTGTACTTAAGGTCAGAAACAGTGGGCTCTGGAAAGCCTTTCTAGCTGAGGGCTGTGACCAGATAAAACGCCTGGTCCTGTGTAATCACTAGGTCTAACTGACTGGATCACTGACCAGAAGTCATTGTCATGAGATAACGATCTTTTGGGAAATCCGGATTAGCTCCTTTTTCTCACATCAGTAGTTCTTCTAGAGAATAGTGAAAGTTATCCTGACACAATTCAGTTAACTATGTGAGTCAGCATAGATTTAAAGAAAAGTAAACTTTGAAAAAGGATTCATTTTAAAGTCTTAACACTCAAGGCATGGCACAAAAGAATTCAAATTGTAAACCCATATCATGAAAACTGGCTGTCTTTTGACCCCCACCTGTGCTTCAAAAAAATGTTTTTGGTTTAGGTCAACTCCAGGTTTAGGTCAACTCCAGGCAAGATGTGTTCTTCACCAGACAGACTGCAGGTGTGCATACACGGATCCTTTACTCATCCTGCAGGTCGCTGATGGAGGGCAGGAGGCTTGTGTTTTCCAATCTTCTGTGCATTGATCGGTACCAGCAGCCTTATGACATAGAACCCAGCTAGGAACCAACTGATGCCTTCTGCCTCCAGCCAGCCCCAGAGTCTTTTTAAACAGGTCAGCCAGTATTTGTAAATTTCCCAAGGTGATCTGCTTGCCAAGTCCCTGGCACTCTTGTCTGGAAAAAGTGTCCAAAGGGTACTTAGTGATCCTTAGTGCCAAGAAGCTTTTTTGGTTGTTTCAGGATTACAGATTCCACCATACATTTCTAAACAGCTCCTGTAAGGTTGAAAAAAAATGAGTTTATACTTTCTGCAGTTTGAAATATTACAGTATAAAGTTTATAACGGCAAACTTTTGGAAATTTAGTGCAGGCTATGCTGGGGAGAGATTGCTAGACTGACTCACGACCAGGGATGACTTTCCCCCTAGCAAATACTTGGCTGCCTCCTATTTGCAAAGGTTACCATAATGCGTGGTAACCTGTGTGACAGTGATGGGAGGAGCTAGGTAAAATTTCTCTCTGTCCAGGTTAAGTTTATAACAGTGCCAGAAATTCTGTAGTTCCGTTTCTTTGAATTAACCACTGTCTTTTCCCTATTGTACTTTTAATCTGATCCACACAAAGGTGTTTAACAGATCATTTTCCTCAATTACAAGGCTCTAGTAATCTCCCAAACAGTAAGTGTAATCAGTTATGCCTGGATAAAGCACAGTAAAAGAAAATCCTAGAAAGTTAAGAAAAGCATCAGTTACAATAATTATTTGTGAGTGTGTAAACAAGCTGTAAGATTAGGAAATTAAGAATAAAATTTATGTGCCCTAGCTGGTGTAGCTCAGTGGATTGAGCATGGGCCTGCAAACCAGAAGATCAAGGTTCAATTCCCCATCAGGGCACATGCCTGGGTTGCAGGCCAGTTCCCAGCAGGGGCCAGTTCCCAGCAGGGGATACACCAAAAGCAACCTTACATTGATATTTCTCTCCTCGCCTTCCCTTCCCTTCTAAAGATAAGTAAAAAAAATTTTTAAAGATTCTTGAAAAAAACTCAAAAAAGATTCCTAAAAAAAAAGAATAAAATTTATGTGCATTGAACTAGCATACAACTTGACAGAGACCTTTTTTATCCTTAGTTTCTTTACCCAAGAGAATCTAAAATGAATAAGAACATAATTGGTACATAGAGGAATTAGCGGATAGATGTGTTGCATGTTTCATAATCTAAGCAATAATCCTGTCCCTCAGCCCTTAACACCCTCTCCAGCCTTTTTATGTAGATTAATTTAGCTGCCTTGGTCTCTTGTCATAGTCTAAACTAGGTAGCATAACTGCCCCCTCTGCTATTCTAAGGAAACTTGAAGAGAATGTTGGGTAAGGTGGGAGGAAAGTGAAATGCACAGTGCTTAGATGTTTTGTCCTGTTACAGAATCCCTGGTGATAATGAGGGCATGTTTTTGAGTCCTACCAGAAACTGAAACACTCCAATAAACTGAACGCTTGAACCAGGCAAATTGGAGGTATGTGCTGTCTACCCCAAAGTAGTTTGTCATTAGACACACTCTCAAGTTCTTTTCAGGTATTAGTATTGTTAAGCAAGCAATGCAGACATCACTCTCACACCCACAAGGGTCACCTTGAGACTGTGTCTCGATTTCACCTGCCTGTTCCACGCTCTTGGGTAGCATAGCCCTTTAAAAAGAAAAGAGCCACTTTTTATCTGTTCATGGATGAAATAATTTTCAAAATCATTCCCCCCTCCACTCTTGAGTGAAATTTCCCTTAAACAACATCTCCGCCCACCCCCCGCCCCCGCCCCCAGCCACTCAGCCAGCATTAGTTGAGATTGGGGTAGCAGCAAAAACTGACTTATAAGTTGACAGCTCTTCAGCAAGGCTGATCCTTAGCTGCTCCATCTCTTTGTTCTTCTGTTGCTGGAGTTGCACCCCACTTCTTAATTGCCTCTGTCGTTCTTCCATTTTCTCCAGCTGTTCCTGCATTAGAGGGCCAAGAACATACCTGATGAGCTGAACTGTAAACATCTCACACTGTCCGCTGGTAGTTTACAAAGCACTTCCTTGTCTGTCATTTAATCCTCACAGCATTGGTGCTGAAACGGATTCCAGAGGTGGTGTTTTGACAAAATGATACTCTATTTGAAGATGGTGACCTGAAAGGAGCCTTGTCTGTTAACTACAGCTTACTTCTTAACAGCATCCTGCTATTAAGGGGTAGACAGACAGGTACTCAGACTTTTTAGTTTAACAGTTTCAAGAAGTTTTGGGGAAGAATTTGATCCTCTAATTAGTGAGCTGAGAAATGTTAATTTAGAAGAAGATGCTATGCCCTGGGGGCCCCCTGGAGCTTTCAGATAACTGTCCACTCCCCATTTTGCCCACGCCAGGCAGGATGCCTTCTGTAAATGGTCGCTGCTGGGGGTTAATGCCTGAACAATGAGGTAAGGGAGATGTCAGCAAATCAGTCTGGTGTTAGTTGCTAGGTGGCATGGATCCTTAGGAAATGAGGGAGTTGGAAGGCGTATTTTAAAGGGGCAGTGACTTCTCAAATTTTGGAGGATAGTAAGAGAAATCCAGTTTGGATTGCAAGGATCTAAACAGTTTGTTCTCTGAGTCATCCTTGATTTACCCATGGTACATCAGTCTGCAGTGGTTGATACTCTGGCTGAATCTCAACTTAAATACTATCAAAGGCCTTTGTTTAGTGCCTCTCCACGCTTTGCCACCACACAGCGGTGCAGCCTCACCATCTAAGCATGTCATCCAAAGGGAAGCACCTGCATACTTCTGTATCCCAATTTCCCAAGCCCCACTAGCAAACCTGTTACTTTGGTGAGGCACCAAAGTACCTTACATGCTTGAGAAGTCAGTTTGCACCATCAGTGCTTTGACAGGGAGGAATGGTGTCACCGAGTGAAGGACATGTGGCTATAGTGACTGGTGGTAAGGACTGATCTCCAGCCCTGGCTGGTGTAGCTCAGTGGATTGAGCGCAGGCCTGTGAACCACACGATCGAGGTTCGATTCCCACTCAGGGCACATGCCTGGGTGGCAGGCCAGTTCCCAGCAGGGGACTCACGCGAGGCAACCATACATCGATATTTCTCTTTCTCTCCTTCCCTTCATCTCTAAAGATAAATAAAATCTTAAAAAAGGGGGGGGGGAACCAATCTCCAGCCTTAATCCTATGTAGCACAACTAGATTAACTGTCTAAAAACTGCTTTATCACAGTCTTCCAAACGCTTCCCACTTCCTTTAGTCTGGCCTTCAGACCCCCTCTGGTTTGACCCCTGTCTCTAACTGGAGCCTCCATTACTCTTCCATGTGAACACTGCCCCCTCGCCTGCACTGTCTGGTGAGAAAGTCACTAGCCGCATGTGGCTATCAGCACTTGACGCATGACTCATCCAAACTCAGATATGCTGTGAGTTGTAAGACAGCAGATTTCTAAGACTTGGCACAAACATAAAATACCTCAAATTTTGATATTGATTGTATGTTAAAATTTTAATGTTTTTATATGCTGGATTATATAATTAATTTCATCAGTTTCTTACTTTTTTTTTTTTAGTGTGGCCACCAGAAATTTTAAATGACGTCTGTGTCTTGTGTGAAACTTGTATTGGACATTGGACAGTGCTGATCCAGCCTGACCAGCTCAGATCACACGTCCGTCACCCAGACAGTGTCTGCTGTTGCATTATTACCTGTCTTTCAAATGCATGTCTAACTCCCAATTGGATCACAGGTTCCTGATTCTTAGCACCCTACACATAATGCTTGTTGATGTAAAACTTGCCGATAGTGAGCATATTCCATATTCCTACCTGTTTTACTCCACGAATCTCACACTACGAATCTCACACTATCTCCCCTCATAAGGTCTAAGTTGCCCATCAAGCTTTTCCAATCTGCCCACCACACTGCCACTTTGAAGAGTACATACCTATGTGCCAGGCACCATTGCAAGTACTTTACTAATATTAACTAGCTCATTCCTTGCAAAAGCCTATGATGTGTATTATACATGTGTGGGAGCAGAGCCGTGTGGGTTAAGAAATTTGTAGTTTCTCGGTTAGGAAGTGGTAGAACTAGGTCTCGCCATTGGTTTCGAGTTCACATTCTTAATGCGCGCTTTTTTTTGCCTGCATATATGTAGGCCCTTTAGTGGTCTTCAGACTTTCCCATGATACCCCAGAAGGCCAAAATGGGGTGCCCCTGCCACTTTAATTAAACAGTAGCTCTACTTTTGCCTGTTTTATATATTGGCATTCCATATACAATTCATTTTGGGGGAAAGGGTCTGTGGCTTTGAAGAAAACCTCATTTTGAAAACCACTTCCCTAAAGATTACATAAAGCCCTTTTACATGTTGGTTCTCTCCAGCCTCGTCACTCTACTCACATTCCATATGATCCAGCCACCCTGACTGCCTGTAACGTGTCTTTTTCTGTTTTCATGCTTTTGTATAAGCTCTCCGCCCTGCTTGGAATGCCTTTCCCTGTCTACCCCATGAATTCATTCACACAAACACCCTGTAGTGGTCGACAGTGGACTGGAGCTACAGCACAGGGTTATATATCCTCCCATCAATTCCTAGGTGTAACCCTGGACAAGTGACTTAATGTCTCTGTCTCACCTGTGCTCTCATTTTTCAAACGGTGACAGCAGGACATACCTACCTCAGAGAGGTAGGGGTTAAATGAATTATTGCATGTAAAGAACTTCAAGTACATGCCATCTATTAATCAGTCCTCTTACAAAATTTCACCCTGTTTCCCCAGGCAGGGGTATTGCACCAGCTTCATTGGTATAATACAATGCCTTATTCCTGTAACCGTTACAGTGTTTACCACATTACAGTCTATTATTTCATTGATTCTAAAGCTTTGACATTTTAACAGGTCAGAATGGATCTTAAGATCCTGGCCAGGTGGCTCAGTCGGTTGGAGCATCATCCTGTACACCAGAAGGTTGTGGGTTCAGTTTCTCGGTGGGGGCACATATAAGAGGCAACTGGTCCATGTTTCTCTCTCTCTCTCAAATCAAACATATCCTTGGGCGAGGAATAAAGAAAAATTTAAAAACTCTTCAATTATATGAAGTATGTTCATGTTATCTGGTATCCCTCCTGGACCGTAAAGTGTTGGAAGGCAGGGACTCCTGCCCCTCCCCATTTCTCCTGTCAGCACAGCCCCCTGCCTGGCACATAGACAATGTCTGTTGGCACAAGTAAGCAAGCACTTGGACAATATCTGTTGAATGGCTACACGAAAGGCAGTGCCCACAACTGCAAGAGTGAAGTATACTTTTGAAAAGTACTCAGGTGCCATAAGTGACCTTTGGCAAACAGTATAGGAAGCCGTTTCAGACAGAATTGGCTGCTTCATATCTTAATTTCTACTTTACTTATGGTAAAGTGATGGGAGACATCAAGAGTGTTCTCCACAGAATGAACTATGGAAAGTTTGCAATCATCAAATCTGAATAAATCCAGTGCAGTGATAAAAATCACGAAGGAGAAAGATTCTACAACTCAATACTGTGCTAGAAAATGAACCCAAAGCTCTGGCTTGTGTGGCTCAGTGGACAGCACTGGCCTGGGAACCAGAGGGTCACTGATTTGATTCTGGGTCAGGGCACATGTCTGGGTTTCAGGCCAGGTCCCCCAGTGTGAGAGGCAACCAGTCGATGTTTCCCTCTCTTTCTCCCTCCCTTCCCATCTCTCTAAAAATAAGTAAATGAAATCTTAAAAATAAAACAAAAACCAATTCAGATGATTCCCTGTGTATGACACCACCATCCTAGTCACCCTTGCCTGCCTTCTCAGCACCCTCTCTGACTTCTCGCCTCTCTGCCCTCTTCATTCAATGGCCAAGCTTACGCCACCCTTGTTCTTGCATTCATGTTCTTCCTTCCATTGTCATTCCCACTATCATTTCCTCTCACCTACAGCAGCTTCCCAGTTGCTCTCCCTTGTCTCTGGGTCTCTAGCCTGTTTTACTCACTGCCACCAGTATTTTTTCTAAAAGTAGAGGAACAATCATGTTAAATACTTTTATGTAGGCCCTGGCTGGTGTAGCTCAGTGGACTGAGCATGGGCCTGTGAACCAGACGATCGCAGTTCGATTCCCAGTCAGGGCACATGCCTGGGTTGCAGGCCAGTTCCCAGCAGGGGATGCACAAGAAGCAACCATACATTGATGTTTCTCTTCCTCTCTCTTTCCCTTCCCCTCTAAAGATAAATAAATAAAATATTTTTAAAAAACTACTTTTATGTTTTTATTTTCTAAATTAAACTTATTGGGACAACATTGGTTAATTTAAATACCTTTAATCATGCAACTGATTACTGAACAAAGTCCAAACTCCCTAGTTTGATTTCAAAGTCCATTGTGCCCCTACCTACCTTTACGGTTCAACCTACCTTTCAGTTTTTCCCCTTTCACATGCAGCCAAGTTACTAATTATATTTTGGATATATTGGGCTAAATAAAATATATTAAAATTACCTTCACCTACTTTACTTTTTTAATTTCACTTTCAGAGACTTTTATATATGAGGCTTGCATTATATTTCTTTCGGATAGCACTGGTCTAAATCTTGCCTGTACTTCAATACCTAGCTCAAATAACACCTCTTCTTCCACAAAGGGTTCTCTGATGTAACCCATGGCTAAAAATAATCTCATTTTCCCATAGCACTCTTACCTGCTCCTCTCTTAAATCACATGTTACTTTCTATCCTGGGTAACAATAAATGTAATGTCTATTTGAGTGTAAGCTAGTAAAATTAGTGCCCTTTCACTACATTGTGAACAAATAAAAAAGCAATGGGGGTCAGGGTGAGGACACTACACATATGCATAGTTTGAAAACATTCAGTATTATCACCAAAAAACCCTACTGTTTTCATAACATGAGCCATAGAAAATCTGAGTAAAGCGAATGCAGCCATTTTTAACAGAGGACACATTCCCTTGAGGATGTATCAGGATGTCTGGGAAGGCAAAAGATGTTTACGTGGGTTTTTTTTTTTTAAGATTTTATTTATTTTCAGAGAGAGGGGAAGGAAGGGAGAAAGATGAAAAAACATTGGTTGCCCCTCGTCCATCCCAATGGGGGACCTGGCCTGCAACCCAGCCATGTGCTCTGACTGGGAATCAAACTGGCAGCCTTTTGGGTTGCAGTCCAACACTCACCCCACTGAGCCACACCAGCCAGGGCTAAGATGTTTAAGTTGTCAAAAGACAAAAATACTGCTCTGAAAGGTACCACACTGTAAACTTCTTACAGAACCCAGCAGCACTGAAGTCAAGATTTAACTGATGCACACTTGCACACTCGGAGCCGGAGAGTCAGAGGTAAATAAAACATCCCCTACCTTCCAAAAGCTCCCAGCCTGTGGGAGACATTGTTTACTCATGAATATTTATATCCCACTGTTCCATAAAGGGATTAGAGCTGGCTCACAATTAATCAGAAATGACTTGACTACAAGTGAAATGGTGACAAATGCACAAAAAAGGAAAACAAGGAATAGAGATTTATAGGTTTCATGCCCGTTTTAAGACTGGAAAACTTCAAGGTAGAGATCAGATAAGCGGGACTTGAGGTGGTATTTCGGGGAGGGGAAAGAATGAATGAATTTCAACTTGCCTCACACCCTCTTGCTCTCTGTAAGGTGTCATTCACCTAGAGTTGGAAAATTGTGCCATGGAAAGAGCACTGACATATTTGGGGTTGGTCAGACCAGGGTTCAAGTTACTCTGGCTCACTGGGCCTCAGTTTCCTCTATAAAATATATATATTGGACTTGGAGGGTTAATGAAAGGATCAAATGAGATAATTGGCGCAAAAGTGGGGTGAACCAATGATCGCTCAAAGTGCAGATCATTTTCGGCCCTTAGGACAGGCCTGAATGCACTAAATGAAGAATGTGGTAGAGACATGAGTGGATGGCCTCAAAGAATAAATTATTCAATATCCTTCATCCCAAAAGACATCTCACTCCCGGCACCTTTTCCTTCCCCAGGCTGAAAGACCGCCATCCCCTTCATGTCCAATGGGCCTACCTTGTACTGCTGCACCTCCTCGTCTCGTTTTTGCCTCACAAGTGTGATCTGGTCCTCCAGGTTCCTGTTCTGTAGTTGGAGCTGCCGGGCCTCTGCTTGCAGGGGTCTCAGAGCCTCCTTCATCTCCTGGATCTCTGCCTGCGTTTTCTGCAGGGCTTTGGCAGCAGCTTCTTTCCTCTCTAGGAGCCGCAGCAGCTGAGGCTCATACTCCTCCTCCAGGCCCTGGCGGCTCTCTGCCATGAGATTCTCAAACTGGGCAGAGAGCCGCCGGCTCTCCTGCAGGAAGTGCCCATCCCCCTGGCTTGGAGGTGCTTCTAGTTGTTGCCTTAACTGCTCCTTCTGCTTCTGATAGGCATCCCGGAGCTGGGCCAGTTCCTCCGAGAGATGGGCTGCCCGTGCAGTTAGCACTTCCCGGAAATCGGCAAACTGGGCCACATCCTGCCGGCGGCACTCCAGCTGGTATTGGTAGGCCACACATTCCTTTGTCACCTTGAAGAGCTTCTGCTTGACCAGCCGGATCTCCTCCCGCAGCCCGTCCCTCTCCAGCTCTGCTTGAGCATGCAGTTTGTAGGCGGCCAGGATGTCCTGATGGACTTGTTGCACCTCCTGGAGGGCTGGCTCCCGGAGCAACACAAGCTCATGAATGAGCTGATCCCTCTCCTCTTCCAGCTGGGCCACAGCTTGGACACATTGCTGGAAACGCCCCTCCAGCAATTCCAAGTCCTCTATGCTCAGGCTGTCCTCTGGGCTGGGAGTAGGCCCGGCTCCGAGGCTCTCCTCGGGGTTAGGTTTCTCCACGTCTGTGAGCGTCTCTCCCCCAGAAGCCGACTGCTCTGGGCTTGTGACCTCCGGCTTCACAGTCTCCTCCGCACACAGGGTCTCCTCCTGCTTCACAGTCTCCTCCGCACACAGGGTCTCCTCCTGCTTCACAGTCTCCTCTGCCTGCAGTGTCTCCCCTGGCTTCACGGGTTCTTCCACACACAGGGGCTCCTTTGGCTGCCTGATCTCCTCAATGTGCAGTGTCTCCTCAGGATTCTCAGTCTCTTCCACGTACAGTATGTCATCAAAGTCACCTGTGGGCCCCAGGTAGAGAATGTCCTCCAGGTCCAAGGTCCCCTCCAAAGATAGAGCAACTTCTGGGTCCAAGGGCCTCTCCTCATCCAGGGATTCAGAGTGCTTCTCCTCTTGAAAAGAATTGTCCTCTGCCCCTGTTCCCCTGCAAGAGAAACGAGGAAACATGAGTGGGCAGCCACAATCCCAGGTGGTGCGTGACTGGAGGAGCCATCAGACCCAGGCCCAGGGGGCATCCCGTTCTCACTTCTGGGCACTCGTTTGCTCCCTTCCCCCCACAGACCTGTCCCCACACAGCCCATTGCTCAGACCCTCCGACAACACACCCATGACATCAATGTCTAGTCTCCGTTTACACACCTTCAAGGACAGGAAGCTCACACCTGGGCCACCACTCTGTTTCACTATCATAACGCTCTAACGTTGAAGTAAAACCTTCTTCCCTGCAGTTTTTATCTGGGCTTGATTCTTCTTTCTAGAATCAGACGAATCTTCTTTTCCATGTAAGCCCTCTAAACACTTAAAGAGAACGAACTTATACTTTAATTGTTCCATGCATGCCAAGGTTTCAAGTGCCCTCCTCACTTGGGTCACGTCTTTCTGACCAGGCTCCACATTGTCACTGTCCCTTGGGGATGGGGATGTGAGCAATACGCAGGTGTGCTCTGAGCAGTGGGTCTCCGGACACTAAACTCCTGTTGATGCAGCCACAGCTCCCTTGGCATATAGGGAGGTTCCGTCATACTCTTGACGAATGCTGAGCGTGACTAAAATCCTTAAGGCATTTTTACAGCAAGGGACTTTAAACCATCTCTCTTGCTCCTGTAAAATTTCTTTTTTTTTTTAATTTAAAAGGTTTTATTTATTTGGTTTTAGAGAGAGGGAAAGGGAGGGAGAAAGAGAGGGAGAGAAACGTCAATATGTGGTTGCCTCTTGCACACCCTCCACTGGGGACCTGGCCTGCAACCCAGGAACATGCCCTGACTGGGAGTTGAATCTGCGATCCTTTGGCTTGCAGGTTGGTGCTCAATCCACTGAGCCACACCAGCCAGGGCGCAATCATTTTGTTAGAATTGGCCCATTCTTCTAACCTGTGAAGGCTCTTGACTACAGATTCTGTAGTTCTAACAAACGAGGCCCATAACACCCCTGCTCATTGCCTGCTAGCTCAATCAGCTCCTGTCAAGGAATGTGTTAGAAATGTGCGAGAACTAGAGGCAGGAGGAACCGGGTGACCTGATTCAAGTGCCTTTATTTGATGTTGCGCTGAAAGGCGGGCTGCGTCGTCACCGGGTCGACTTCAGCCCCAGGGGAAGGCAAGAGTGGGGTTTTTAAAAGAAAGGGGAGGCGTTAGTCTCTTGTTCTTCCGGGATGTGAACCTGGGCAACGGGTAAGGTAAAGGGCCAGGCTGCTCCCAGGTACAGGAGGGTCAGTCCGGCCCCCGGCTACTGTGGCTGGCGCCAGGTGTCTATTTTGCAAGGTGGGAGAGAATTTCGATTAAGCCTTGGGCTAGCAAGCAAGTGGGGACAACTGAGTCATAGGCAGTCCAGAGGGCTGGAAACTGGCCTGACTGGGTCATTAGCCGTCTGCGGGGTGTGGGTCTGGGCCGACCCTTTCAGAGTGCCCCCCTGCTTCTTTGGCCCTCAAGTGGCTTTGGGCTTTTCAGTTTCAAATGCATCTTATCTATCTTGGATCCCTGAGCAATTATTTCAAAATACAAAATACATGGAAATAATTCTTTTTAAAAAATATGTTTTATTGATTATACCATTACAGTTGTTCTATTCCTCCCTTCATTCCCCTCCATCCTGCACACCCCCTCCCCCACGATTCTCCCCCTTTAGTTTATGACCACGTGTCTCAAGTTTTTTAGATTCTATATTTCCCCTACTAGTCTTGCCCCCCTCTCTATTTTCTACCTACTGTCTATGCTATTTTCCTTTCATTTTTTTAAAGATTTTTATTTATTTATTTATCTTTAGAGGGGAAGGAGAGGAAGAGAAACATCAATGTATGGTTGCCTTTCATGCGTCCCCTGCTGGGAGTTGGCCTGCAGGGAACTGGCTTGCAACCCAGGCATGTGCCCTGACTGGGAATCGAACCGCGATCCTCTGGTTCGTGTCTATGCAATTTTCTGTACCTTCTCCCCCCTTCTCCTCCTCCCACTCCCCTGTTGCTAACCCTCCATGTGTTCTTCATTTCTGTGGTTCCGCTCCTGATCTAGCTGTCCTCTTGGTTTGCTTTTGTTTTAGGTGTGGTTGTTAATAACTGTGAGTTTGCTGTCCTTTCACTGTTCATATTTTTCATCTTCTTTTTCTTAGATAAGTCCCTTTAACATTTCATATAATAAGGGCTTGGTGATGATGAACTCCTTGAATTTGATCTTATCTGAGAAGCACTTTATCTGTCCTTCCATTCTAAATGAAAGCTTTGCTGGATAGAGCAATCTTGGCTGTAGGTCTTTGGATTTCATGACTTGGAATACTTCTTTCCAGCCCCTTCTTGCCTGTAAGGTCTCTTTTGAGAAGTCCACTGACAGTCTGATGGGAACTCCTTTGTAGGAACCCCTTATCTCTTGGTGCTTCTAGGATTCTCTCCTTCATTTTAATCTTGGCTAATGTAATTATGATGTGCCTTGGTGTGTTCCTTCTTGGGTCCAACTTCTTTTGGAAATAATTCTTATACTCCTACAGTTCTTAGGTCTTATTTGTTCCATAGGCCCTATTCTAAGTGCTTGATGTATATCAACTCATTCGATCCTTGTAACAATTCTATGAGGTGGTTGCATTTACCCCCATCTTACAGATAAGGAAACAGGTTAAAAGAGATAAAGAAATTTGCTTGTGGAAACTCAGGTATTTAAAGTACACCAGTTATAAAATAAACTGAATTTGACTATAGCTTCCAAGAAACAGTTTTTTAAATATTTTATTTATTTATCTTTGGAGGGGAAGGGAAGGAGAGAGGGAGAGAAATATCAATGTATGGTTGCCTCTGCTGAGGAGACACAATGTATCGTGTGTCCCCTGCCGGGAACTGGCCTGCAACCTAGGTATGTACCCTGACTGGGAATCGAACCACGATCCTCTGGTTCGCAGGCCCGTGCTCAATCCACTGAGCTACACCAGCCAGGGCCCCAAGAAACATTTTTTAAAAAGGTATAAAGTATAAAAGACCCCTGGCTGGTGTGGGTCAGTGGATTGAATGCTGACCTGGAAACCAAAGGGTCGCTGGTTCAGTTCCCAGTCAGGGCACATGCCTGGGTTGTGGGCCAGGTCCCCAGTTGGGGGTGTATGAAAGGTAAATGTCTGGTATGTCTCTTGCATCGATGTTTCTCTCCCTCTCTTTCTCCCTCCCTTCCCCTCTCTCTAAAAGTAAATGAATAAAATCTTTTAAAAAATAAAATAAAACAAGTCCTACATGTCAAAGAATTGGATTGATCTGTCTTGAAAAGACCTACTTGTGCCCAGGTTATAAACTCTATGTCTTAACTCCAAGTTCCCCAAAAAAGATTGTTTTTACTCTAAATGATCCTGTACTCTGTCTTCTCTAACGCCCCAGGAATCTCTGGCTCCCCTTTCTGTTTTCTCACATTGGCCCTCTGGAAACTATGAAAGTCCAGTTTAACAGGCCCCAGACACCACTGGCTTTGTTCAACCTGGCCCCCACACCAGAACCTAAGTCTGAAGACAACCTCCACAGCCATTCACATCTCTTTACCAGAGAGGAAGTGTTTCCTAGATATTTTTACCAGATGTTACTTGGTACCCAAACTGCCCTAAATCATTATTCTCCCACCCTGGCCAGATGGCTCAGTTGGTTGGAGCACCATCCTGTATATCAAAGAGATCGTGGGTTCAGTCTGAAGCAGGGCACTGCCTAGGTGGTGGCTCTGACTCCTGGTCGGGACACATGCGGGAGACAGCCAACTGATGTTTCCCCCTCACAGCAATATTTCTATCTATCTCCTCCTCTCTCTCTAAAATCGATAAAAATATATCCTTGAATGAGGAAAAAAATTCTCCCCGAGTTTGCTGCACCCGTGTTCTCCAGCTCAGAGAAACATCACCACGCACCAGGTTGACATGGCAGGAAATCTTCAAACAGCCCTTTCCTTCCCTGTACAGCTGACTCACCAGGACTGACCCTTCCGTCTCCGAAAGTCTCAAGGCCCCACCTGCTCTGCGTCCACCGCCAGGGCCTCCATCCAAGATGTCATCTCTCACCTACACATTTGATCCCGCCTTCCAACAAGCCTCCTCCTAGTAGGTGCCCGGCAGTGCTCAGCCGACTGTAGTGTACGGCAGGTCGTGCCACCTACCGCACCCGTGGACAGTCAGCTGCTTAGCAGGGAGTCAAGGCCCTCAAACATATGGCCCCACCCCCAGAGCCCACCCGGTGCTTGACAATCTGGAACATGAGTTAATTTTTACACATCCTGCTCCTAGCCTGCATTGTCTAAAGGATGCAGCTGAGAAACTACAGTTCATTGTATACCACCTGACTAGAGAACGGTCCTGGGAAGGTGGCACTCCTATTGCTGGGAAGGATATACCTGCTGAGCCAGCCAGAACCTACCCTGGTCCTCAACAGAGACCCTGCTTTCCCAGAAGGCAGCCCCCCACATCGCGCTCCTGCTGGGTCCTCCACCCCGGAATGTTGCAACTGCGTTCAAGGCAGTATTCTATGTATTTTTCATGAACACTCATCTGTTATCCCCATTTTATAGATGAGGTGACCGAAGCATAAACAGAGCAGAGCGAAGAACTCACTTGAGCTTCTGCTCCGGAGCCAGAGCCCCTGTTGACCATTCTCCTCCCAGAACAGGCACGAGGCCTAAAAGAGGCAAAACAATGAGGGCAGGTATCCTAGAACTTGGCTCGCAGCACTGAAATCATATGTGTGTCTATTTGCCTAACAAATTTCTATTCATCATTCAAACCCTGCTAAGGTCCACCTCCCCATTCTTGTGTTTTCAAAGCACTATGTATGCAGCCCATCTCTGCAGTTAGTATTTGTATTATGGAAGCACGTTGTCTCCCAGGGAGACAGACATATAGGAGCATTTGTCTCCCCTGATAGTCAGTTTCCTAAGGACGAGTATAGTTCTCATGCTCTCTGTACCCCAGGGCGGGGCTCTGTCGAAGGAAGGCAGGCAGAAACCGACTGACATCCAAGGAGGAAACTTGCCCAAGGTCAAGTGTCGAAGCTGGACGTAGAACCCAGGCCTCCTGACTTCCAGGTGGTGCTGTTACCACACACCATGTTGTCTCAGTCACCCCGCCCCGGGTGCCAGTCCTCTGCTAGACACTGCCTTCACACAGCTGCCTCCCTCTAAGGAGCTGGGGGAAAGTAGATAATGGGGGGCCCATGGGTAAGGGGGCCAGCTCTGTCCCTAGAGGATGCCAGCAGCTCCCAGCTCTGTCTATCAAGGCTGTGGCTGGAAGTGTTTGTGACACTGTGCAGGCATGAGTTGATGTGGGTCTGATTGTGGACTGGGTGTTATGTATGGCAGTACAGGTGTGTGTGTGTAAGACTATGCTCAGCTTTGTGCTGTGTGTGACAGTGAAGGGGTATGGGGTGTGTATTTGCATGCACCTCCACCTCTTGGTCCGCTGGGAAGTCCAGGGCCATAGTCTGTCCTGGGGCAGAAATGCTCCCTGCTTGTCCCAGATGCCTCAGCCACAGGTCCCTCCCCCCAGCCAGCGGTAAGCTGACAGTGTGGATGGATGCAGCCTGGCCTCTGCTCCAGGGCCTCCTGCTGTTCTGGGACGCTAGACTCTGCCCCCTTTGCGGGCCCCAGACAGCAGAGAGCAAGCTGCCTGAGCAGACTTTTAACTCCAGGCTGGCAGATGCCCAGCCTTGCACCAAGTGTCTCCCACAGGGTGAACTCAGCAACCCGCGGCCTCCACCTCCGGTTGTATTTGGGGTGAGGGCTGAAAGAAACAAGTAACTTCTTTGGCCACTATGGGCTGAACGGCATCCGACAGTTGAAAGGGTTGACTCTTCATGGCCCGTGGGAGTGGAGGTATTATAAAAAGCCACTGACAAACGGAGATGCCAGGACCCTGGGCCGGGTCCCCCACCTCCCCTGGCTGGGTGGCTCTGCCCCTTGCGGCGCCCCTCTGGACCACTACCCGCGCCAGGCGAAAGGTGCTGGTGGGTGGGGGAAGGGAATCCCTCCAGCCCCCCTCCCCCGTCCGCACAAGGGCGGCCCCGCTGGTCCTGACTGTCCTACCTCGCGGCCTGGGCGGCGCCGTCCCCACCGCGCCAGGGCTCCGGGCTGGCCATGGCTGCGCGACCCCGGCCTGGGTGGCCGCGTTATTAATAGGCGGCCCCTCCGGCCGCCTGCTCTGCGCCCGCCGCACTGACAGCTGCAGCCGACACCGGATCCCGGCCCCAGGCGGGCGCGCCCACTTGGCCCCGGCTCCTGCCCGCGGGAGGAGGGAGCCGACCTCGCGGCCAGACGGGCGGGGAGAGGCAGCCCCTCCCGAGACCAGCCTAGGATGAGGGTGGAGTGGGGTGTGGTGGGGGCTGGGGGGTTCGTTATTGGCGTCTCCTAAACTAGCCAGCCTCAAGATCTTCCCGAACCTTCTTTCTCTCCACCCTTCCCTTCCAAGGGTCCCAGCTGCGGGGAGTCGGGGGAGGAGGGGCGTCTGCAACCCCAGGAGTGCACCTTCCCTGAGAGGGGGGCCCAGCCACCCCGCGCGTTCGGGGATCTCGCCCGCAGTGGAGCGCCTTACGGCCCCACCCGCTCAGCGGGGAGGCTCCTGGCCACAGCTGTTCTGAGCGGCCGGAGGAGGAGGCGCACAGCCACACCCCAAGCGTTTGAGGACAGTGGGGACCCTGAGAACGGTGGCCGGAGTTAGGGAAGGACTGTGTAGGAGGGGTTTAAGCCTGTAAGGTTGAATCCATATTTAACACAGCTTTCGGCGCCCCGGGGCCGCGAGGTTTCCTGGGGTCTCTCGCTTGCTCCACCTGTCACCCCCACCCAACCCTGCTTCTGTCCCCTCCAAGGCAGGCCCCCTCCTGCAAAGTCCTTAGCCCACCAGGGCCCAGGTCAAACTTCCAACACTGAAGTCTCTCTCTGGGGGAGAGCATTCTCCCTCCTGAGACCTTTTTTCCCCTTAGCCCCTCTGTCTGGGGAGGTCTTCCACTCAATGGCAGAAGAATGCCATGCACTGTACCGGCGAGGCTGTGGATATGTGTTTAAACAGCGAGGCCTCGAGTCAGGTGTGGAGGGGGGCACCGTGCCCATGTGCTGGATGTGTGTGGATTGTGTGTCAACCTGCCCACAACTGGCTGTGTGCACATCCCCTGGTTGTGTGTGTGGTGAGCAGAGCAGGAGACTGTAGCACTGTATGTCCGTGTGTGACCGGTGACTGTGGGGTTCCCACTGATGTGTGGCTGTCCGATTCTGGGGTAAGTGATTGTGTGTGGTGACCCTGCTGGTTGTAGAGTATCTGTGTGTGGAGCCGACTGTTGTGATGGTGTCAGTGGGGCGCGTATGTAGTCTTGTGTGTGGTTGTGTGCCTGAGTGACTGGGGGCTGATGTGCGTGTGTGGATGGGTGCTTACAAGCAGAGGTGAGGAGTGTCTTCTGCGTGTGTGGAGCCTTCGTCTGCGTTCATTAATTCACGTAGCTGAGTGCGCTGCCTGTGGCTGTATATTTATATCTCTGTCTAATGCAAGGGGGTGGGAGATTAACACCCAGGGCAGTCAAATACATCCTTGTAAGGTATGCACCAGAAAAACTTGGGTTTCGGAGGCTGCTGGTCATTTTCTGACTTACCCCTGAAATATTCCAGGGGAGGAGGCTGGCAGAGCCTCAGCTGCTGGTCATTTGACAGCTGCTGCCAGTCAGAGGGGAGGCAGGGAGTGAGCGTAAGGCCTGCCAGCAGCGCTGTTTGCTGTTGGTGCTAGGCAACAGGCAGCAAAGGTGGTATTAGGAAGGTCATCTGTCCCTCTCCAAACCCCTAGCTCAGGGTCTGGCCCAGCAGACCCAAGACTGAATGCCTTAGTCCCTCCTAGTCTCCCGCCCAAGCCCTTTTTATTTTATTTTATTTTATTTTTATTTTTAAAGATTTTATTTATTTATCTTTAGAGGGGAAGGGAAGGAGAGGAGAGAAATATCAATGTATGGTTGCCTCTCATGAATCTCTGCTGGGAACCGGCCTATAACCCAGGCATGTGCCCTGACTGGGAATCGAACCACGATCAGGTGGTTCGCAGGCCCGCGCTCAATCCACTGAGCTACACCAGCCAGGGCCCAAGCCCTTTTTAGGCTGACACATTGAACCCCCAGGGTCCCAGAAACTCCCCCACCTCTAGGCCGTTGTTCTTGCTGTTCCCTCTACCTAGAACACCCTTTCCAGCTCTGCACAGCCCGGTTTCCACTATTCTTCGGTCTTAGTTTACACATCATCTCCTTCCCTGATACGTTCCCTCCCCCCACGAATGTCCACCCATTTACTGTTTATCTCGTCACTTTGTTTGTTTTCCCCGCAGCGCTCATTACAATCTGCGATAATATTGTTTCTTCCCAATTCCTTCCTTTGCTTTCCCCACTGGAATGGAAGCCCCACAAGGACAGGCATTCTGTGGGTCTTGTTTACTGCTATGTTCTCATGGCCCAGGACAGGGCTTAGCATATGGTAGGATCTCAGAATAATAAAAATAAAAATGTAGAATGAATGAAGGAAAGAAGGATGGTCCCCCTTAGGCCAGTTCAGGCAACATTTGATGCTTGCTGTGTGCCAGGCCTGGGCCACTCACCACCAAGGAGTCCCAGGGTACTCAGGGAAACAGACATACGCATGGGCCCAAATTGTGTACCCCAAAGCAGAGTAGGGTGATGAGGCTGTAGGATTCAGTTTGCTAGGCAAACATTGGCACTTGGACGGTGCCTGGCCCTGTGTCAGAACAAATGGCCTCACTTGGCCCAGACCCCTGCCTGCAAAGAGCTCACGGGGTAGAGGATGGTAGGACTGTCTCCTGGGGAGACGAACCCGTGCAGAGAATAATGCCAGATCCCTGAGGTGAGTGATGTGGTAGGCAGAGAACCAGGGAAGCCAGGGATGGGAGAGACTCTGGGACTGCGGACAGCCTTGCGGACAAAGTAACCTGGGCCTGGAAAGATAAGGATGGATGCTCTGCAGCAGGCACAGTCTGCTTTGAAAGACAAGCACAGCCAGTATCTTTCCGTCCTTCCACAAAAGCAGAGCCCGGGAACAGAAGCCCTGGGCCAACTTCCCTGCCCTGTCCTGGGTCATGGGTCATGTCCTGGGGCTGACTCCTGCTGACAGTCTCTCCTGGGCCCCCTGTCTTAGGGTTTTGGGTGAAGTTTGGCCATAGGAAACACTGGCAAGAGATCAGAGGGAAGGAAGAGAAGGAGATCAAGATATTTACAATCCCCCCTTCCCTTGTGACGTTGGCACCTCCTCCCAAAAGCTGCAGCTCCTGTTGCTTGGTCTGCACATATGGAGGTGCCTCACTCCAGGTTCCTTAATGAGGCTCCCTCCCTTTGACCCTTTGGGCCTGTGGGGAGCAACTTCATTCCATTGCCCTGAGCCCCAGGGTGCTTCACCATTCCTGCCCACACCTCTGTGAATAGTCCCTTCATTAAACCCTCTTCTGACGAATTCTTTGCATGTTCCTGTTTTCCTCTGAGACACCTCAGGGAAGAATGACACCCAGGGAAAACGAGCTCCTGGCAGAGAATTTGGGGAAGACCCTCTTTCTAAATCACCACCCCAAACCAGAATCAGAGAAGTCATGCAAAGATCAAATCCCATGCTGGGTTGAACTGTGACCTCTTGGTCACCACTCCAGTCAGGGTCCCCAAAGGTCCCTCTTAGCTCACCTTACTCAGGCATCAGCCTACAGTTACCCTGGCCAGGAGAATGGGGGCGGGGAGAGGGGGACGGGCTGTGAGGGTGGGGAGGAATGACTGGCAGAGGGAGAGCTTGGAAGTAGGGCCGTAGGAGAGGACAGCCGTTTCCACCCCACACCAGAGCCTGACCTGCCTGACCTTGCAAAGCCAACCTTTCTGAACCGCAGTTCCCAGCCTGTGAAATGGGCAGTGAATACTATGTTCACAGGACTGATGAGAAAAACAATCAAATGCGGGGCTCAGCACATGAGCAAGTAGAAGCGAGCTTGCTCTGAAAGCTGAGAGGAGCACATTCCCCATTAGTACTGGTGCAGGTGGAGGTCATTCCGCTGAGTTTCTGTGTGCCAAAGGGCCAGCCAGCCGCCCAGAGGTGGGAGGCAGAGGGTGGAAGATGCCCTAGCAGGGCCCTCCAGCCCACTGCTTCAAGGGAGCAAGAGTTCGAATCCAAGATTTCAAGGTGGCAGGCCTAAGCCTAAAACCTGCCTGTGCCCTTACTCACTGTGTGACTTTAGGAAAGTCACTCTACCTCACAGAGAATATTTTCTTCTCTGCAAAATCAGATAATACTCTTTACCTTCCAGGTGAGGATAAACTGAGACTACAAAAAGCATTCAGTCAAGCACTGATACTTTGTGAGTGCCCAAGGAATATGAACTCTTATTTTTTTTAAGATTTTATTTATTTCTTTTTAGAGAGGGGAAGGAAGAAAGAGAGGAAAACAATGTGTGGCTGCCTCTTGAGTGACCCCTACTGGCTGGGGACCTCGCCCACAACCCAGCATGTGCTCTGACTGGGAATCAAACCTGTGACCCTTTGCTGGGCAGGTCTGCACTTAATCCACTGAGTCACACCAGCCAGGGTTATTATTATTTTTCAAAACTCCATTTTCTCCCTCTAACTCTCCCCCAAACTGTAGCCAGGGACTGACTGACTGCAGTCATGTATTCCTTTATGCATTCATTTCAACATTCATTAATCCAACAACGTGCCGGATCCTAGGAACACTGAGACTAGGAAATCACTAAGCAAGAACAATATCTTTACTTCTTCATCGCTGTATTCCTAGCTCCTTGGTTTTCAAAAAATAGTGTCTGGGTAAGCTAAGACTTTTATCAGCATTATTGCAATGAATCCTCAGAACAGCTATAACCTTATGACATAGACCTAAGAAAGCTCATTTACTGTTGGTAAAATTGAGACTCAGAAAGGTTAAGCAACCTCGCTGACCAAAGACATGCATACGGGAAATGGTGACACTTGAATTCGGTACACTTCCTCCACTGGTTTTCTTTTCTTTTTTTTTTTCATCATTATCATTATTCTTATGCCTGACCTCCTGGGGCTCATTGTCTAGTAAGGGTTTGGTGGACTTCCCCCCTTTTGACTTAGCTGGGAGGGGTCCTGGGCATGGCAGCAAACTTTGGCAGAGTTGGGTTCAAATCCAGGTCTACATCTCTGGGTAAGTTACTTAACCTTTGTGAATCTCAGCTCCACTTCCAGGAAATAAGGTTAGCGGGGTGCTAAATGAGAAAATGTAAAGGAAATGCTGGCCACTTTGGCCAGTATACAAGAGTCTCTTGATAAGTGTTACTCTTTTTCTTTACCCTTCCTCTTCGCCAGCTGGGACCCTTATCTGGGGCCATGTGCAGGTGCTGACCACCCTTGCAGAGGATGCCTCGCTCAGCTGTCGGGCTCTCGTGGCAGTACCGACCGCTGCCTCCAGGGGCGCCACCACATCGACCCCGCGTCCCGGGGATTGTTGTTCCCACTGAGGCCGCGCGGGGTCGCCTGGGCCCGGAGCTTTACGCGCGGGAGGCAGGGAGGTCGGAACCCGAACTGAATCAAGGATGTTTTCGGATCACAGTGATTATTAATAATAAACAACGATAATAGTAATAGCACCAGATTCACTGGTAGCCAATTTAAAAGGCTGTGCTAGAGGCGGTGGGACTCAAGGGAAGGAGCTAAGCTTTGTCTTTAGACCAGGTTCCAATCCAGACACCTCACTCTCATGCCCGTCTGTGTAACCTCTGGCCTCCCTAAACCTGCTTCCTCAGCTCAAAAATGGGAAACATAGTAACATAGCTCTTGAGGAAGAAATGAGCTCCTAGAGGGCTCATTGGAGAGCAACTTGGGGAAGTGCACATAGTGTCATTCTCACCTGTACCCTGTGAGGGAGCTATTGTTAAATTCCCTTTGCAGCTGGGATCTATTGCAGACCTTCTCCCAGGCTCCCTGGAGCTTCCCTAGGTGTGTGTGTCTCTCTCCTCTCCCTCTCCTCCTCTTCGCTCACCCCCACCCTCCCAGCCCCAGAACAGGCCAGAGGTCAGTCCAGAGTTCAGCAGTATCACCATCCAGCGGCATCACTTCTCTGGAGTTGCTCTTCCATCTTCAAGACCCTCTGGCTTCTGTGGACACTGTCCTTCCATCCCCAGGTACAGGTTCAGGCAAGCAAACTCTAGCTATTTCCACTACCCACCCCCCACCCCCCACAAAGNAGTCCAGAGTTCAGCAGTATCACCATCCAGCGGCATCACTTCTCTGGAGTTGCTCTTCCATCTTCAAGACCCTCTGGCTTCTGTGGACACTGTCCTTCCATCCCCAGGTACAGGTTCAGGCAAGCAAACTCTAGCTATTTCCACTACCCACCCCCCCACCCCCCACAAAGAAAACTGAAGCTATGTCCCCTCTTCTTGCCTGCCTACCTCTTCCAAAACCTCACCCAATCAGTTCATCCAGAAAACATTTTCTGGGCTCTGTCTCCTCAGGTCCACAGCTTTTGCACATGCTGTTCCTTCTACCTGTACCACCCTTTCCCCCAACCCTAAAGCCTGGGAGTGCAGCTTAAATATCACCTCTTCCAGGAAGTCTCCCTCCGCTGTGTTTCTGCAGACCTCGTGCTTGTTCGGTGCTTCATCTACCTCCATCACACAGCGATGTCCCCGAGAGCAGGAACAACACCCACTGAGGGCCCCATGGCATTGCAGGGCTCAATGACTGGGACAAAGTGAGCACATGTCCAATGAATGAGTGACTCAGCCCAGCCAGGTTCACTCACCGATCTTTTGCAACAGCCCTCAGCTCAGAGGCCCATGCAGAGTCACAGAAACAGAGGCACAGTCAGAGGCACAGTCACACAGAGTCACACTTGCACAGTCATAAATAGGCATGTGCAGAAGGCACACACACAAAGGCAAATTATGTGCTCGTTTCTGCTTCTCTACGTCTGGGTACTTGCATGTCCTGGGTATGTGTATGCTTTCTCTTCTTTTTTTGACTTGGAGTCCTGAGAACAAGCGTTGTGTCTCCTTTACAAATCTGGAGGCCACAGAAGAGGATGAATCACCCCATGAGACTGGGAATTCCAGGGGGAGTGTTATGTCTCCCCAACTCATGTGAGGGGCTGGGCCAGGAAGTGTCTTCCCCACCAGCCTGGGAGCGCTTGGATTAGGCTGCCTCCCATCAGACTCGGAGCCCTTGGGGCAGGGCCACAGCTCCCCCACAAACTAGTCCTGGGGCCCAGAGGACAGAATGGGTGTGATTAGGCTGCGTACCCTAGGAGCAGAGCTGACCTGGATCTTCCCTGTTAGACTGGCCATTCTCACAGGCATGGCTGTGTCTCCCTGACCCCTCTCCACCCCTGCCACCTGCCCACCAGTCAGGCCCCCCTCAGCTTAAAATGGCACAGCCATTAGGGCTGGGCTGCCGGGGCTTTGGAAGCGTCAGCAAGACTAATAGCAAACCACTGCGCAAGAGGCTGGTCCTGCAGGATCCGCTAGGAGGGTAGGGCTGGGCCCAACTCAGTCTGTCCTGGAAACTCATTCATATGTCTTTGATCACCCACCAAACCTGTCTGGAGGCCCTGGGCCTGGCCCTGTAGTATTCTACTTCTGTTATGTTGTTTTGTTCTCTCACCAATTCAATCTTGGAAGGTAAGTGTGATCATCACCTCATTTCCAGATGAGGAATCTGAGGTTCGGAGAAAAGCAGTGACTTGCCCTAAGTCATGTAGCAGAGCTGGGCTGCCCCCTGCACCGGCTGCCCCCCACCCAGGTTAGAGAGGCCCTGCAGAGATAGATTCGGCAGACTGGTCATGGCTGTGCAAGTGTGTGCGCATGGCATGGGCTGGTTTTTGACTCTGGCCCAATGATGCTCTCTGGCCAGAGGGTGGGAGAGCCTGTTAGGGAGAGTGGGAACAGTGAAAAGGAGCAGCTTCGGGTGGACAGGCAGCCAGCCAGGGCAGGCAGAAGGTGACCCTGAAACCCAACCATCCCCATTCACGGAACAAGCACTGCCCCCCCCACCCCTACCCTGCCCCTGGCACTAGAGTCCTGGGTTCAAGTCCCATTCACCATCTAACCCCTCTCTGAACCTCATTTTCCCCACGTGAGACACAAAAGCAGAGACCTGGTGAGGTCAGCACTTGGAATTCCTGCTCCTTTAAACCTTTCCCAGAGGAGGGTGAGGCCAGGCCGCAGGTGAGTGTGTTGCCACATCAGCAGGGTGAGACCCGCCCCATTCCCTCCCCCAGCTTCAGAGGGAGGTCCCAGAGGCCCCAGAGGATGGTGGGAAGTGGGTGGGGAAGAAAGAGTTGAGCCTGGATAGCTGGAGAGCCAGGGATGCCTGCAGGGCTGGGCGAGGGAGACTGTGTGAGAGTGTATCTGACCAAACATCTGCGAATGTTCCAGAGTATCAGGAGTGTGTACAAAATAAGTGTGTGCCTTTGACGTAAGGATGTACCCAAGTGTGCAACTTGTGAGATAGAATGTGCGAATGTGTCTGAGCTCATCTTTGCACCGGCCTCTGCGTCTGTGCAGAGGTCCTGGGTGTGTGCGAGTGAGGACGGTCGTGCTCCTGTTGACGTCTGTGTGGGTGCACTCGAGTGAATGCGCGTGTGTCTGTGGGTTTGCTCTCTTGTCTGTGTGGATGTCGTATACAGGGGTGTGTGTGTGAATATGTGCCGTTGAGCATCTCTTCTTGGCTGTAAAAATGCTTGTGGGTAAGTTTGTGAATGTCTCAGAGTGTGTCTTTGTGTCTGCTGGTGACTGTGTGAATGTCCCTGAGTGTAAAGAGTATGTGAATGTGTGTGCCCAGACTGCCTTTGTGTGACCACACAGACAAATGTGTGTGTGTGTGACTCTGTGTGTTGCTGGCGGAGTCCTCTCAGAATAGGTCTGAGCCTTCGAGAATCCGTGTCCACTGAGTAGCTCCTCCAACTGCCCCTGACCGAGGGAGGTACAAGTCCTGCCCCACCCTTCAGAAAAGCCCGGCACTGTGCCCCACCTCCTGCCATCCCCCGCCTGCAGCCTCCTGCCTTAAAGGACAGTTCCTCTCTTGCCCAGTCTGCCCTCTTCCCATCCAAAGGGAGTCTCAGTCCCTTCCTCCAGGCAGCCTTCTGTGACCAGAAAGGAGCACCTAACATTAGCTGAGCCCCGACTGGCCCCCACTTGATCAGTGTAAGCGGGAGACTCCCTGCCCCCAGCCCCCTGCTGCAAGCCACACGACGGGGGTGTGTGCTTGACGGCTCCTGAAGTCCAGGACAGGACCTCTGGCTGCCTCTAGACCCTTGAATGGCTCCAGGCTAGGGCTCCGGACCTGGGAAAGAGAAAGGACGCTGACATTTGAGGAACCTCCAGCCACTTGCTTGGCCCTTCCTGGGTTGTCATTTCATTCACTCCAGTCTTGCTCGGAGAGGTGTGGTAGCTGGTCCAGTGTCACACAGTCAGAGGGCAGCTGAGTCGGGCCTGGAACCCAGAGCTCTGGAGCCCCAGACTCCATGCTATTAGAGGCAGGGGTCGAGGTGGGGTCAGCCCAGAGCTTACTGGCCGCTGGTCCTCAAGAGAAAGGTGGAAAGATGTTGAGACGTGGGTGGAAATGAGAAACCGTGACTTGTGACAGTTCTCGTGATACTGCAGAGCCGAGGTGACACAGTCTCATGTGAGGCCCACCAGCCTGACAGGACTTCCTGTTCTAATTGAAGTCTCACTTCCTGCCCTGGAGCCCCTTCCCGGGCACCAAGGCACTGGGATGAGGGACGGTGTGACTAAGTGGGCCCAGGCTGGAGCACCCTCTTCACCGGCCAGTCACAAGGATTTGAAGTTCCACCCACCACTGACTTCTGTCCCCTCAAAGCTCGTCTTGTAGACCATTCTGGGCCTTCACGTCTGTTCAGCCTGCACGACCTGCCTGCCCAGCTGCCTGGCTGTGCTTGGCTCCCGGGGCGCCTCTTTCTCCTGCTCACAGCTTTCTCTGGGTTGCTCCCTTCCTCCCCGAGAGAAGATCGGCGTGCTTTAGTGAATCTGATTCCTGGAGGACAGGTTCCAGCTGGACCACCATATGGGGCTCTGGCCAACTGAGTGAGGGCCAGGCCCACCTCCGGTCCAGTTAGTGGCAGAGCATTTGGGTCACTTGGTTTGGAGTATGGTGACAAGAAACCAGGAGAAAGGACTGTAGGCAAGGCAGGCACTTAGAACGTAAACAGCTCCCTGGAATCCAGACCCTGGTTTTAGCCACTTTCATGAAACTGGGGACAGTGTCTTTTCATCTGTTTGCACCTGTGCCCAATGCAGGGTTGGTGGAATTGGCTTGCGGTGACTGTGTTGATGGACAAGCGAGCGGAGTCAGCCAAGGAGCCATGGGGCTCTGATGAAGGCCATGGCTGTGCAAAGGGGACTGTGATTCCTGTGTCCTTTGGGTACTAGAGCCTAGGGCCGCCATCAGCTCCACCCTCCCTGCTTCCGTGGCTGTGGGCTCAGGTCTCCCTCACATGGGTCTGCTTCCCTGAGTCCTGGAGATGCCTAGAACGCCTGGTGGCCACCCCGTCACTCCAGACTCGGGTGTGAGCACACAGCCTCTCTCTGCCTGCCGGTCTGACTGTATATCTCTGACCCGGGAACTCACTGCCTCTCTCCCTTGGCCCCTTGCTGCCCCGGTGTCCTATTTCTGCCCTCCATGGGTGGCCCTGCCTGACCCTGTCCTGGCCTGAGGGGTGGGATGGGGGGATGGGAGGGGTGTGCACAGTGCAGCTCTTGTTCAAGGGATCAGGGTGGGACGAATGCCTGCTCTTGTGTTCCAGCCCTTGTCTTGAGCCTTGGCAGGCCAGAGGGGGAGCTGCCTCTCTGGCTGCGGCATCATCTCAGCATCCGTCCCGCTGACAGAGCAGGCCCGGAGCCACCGTGGCAGCTGACCGAGAAGGCGTGTAGCTGAGCTCTCATTCCAGGCTACCACTGATCCCTTTGCCACTGTCTCCTCCATCTCACAGCCTGTGTACCCTGGGCCGTGATGAAGAGGAGGCTGTGGCTGGAATGGCTAAGGCGGGAGACTGGGTGGACACAACACTGGTCCCAGGGGCTCAGTGAGGGGGTGGGGCTCAGCGAAGGGCTGGGGGCTGGGAGTGAGCTCCGGAGAGCCAGTGAGAAGGACGTCTGTCCCTGGCTGGGTAACTCAGTTGGTTAGAGTGTGGTCCCCATACACCAGGGGTCTCTAACCCCCTGGGGCTCCAGACCAGCACCGGTGGCCTGTTAGGAACCAGGACACACAGCAGGAGGTGAGCGGCAGGCCAGCAGGGAAGCTTCCCTGGAATTTCATTTCGCCTGAGCTCCACCTCCTATCCCCACCCCCTTCCTGGTCAGTGGAAAATGATCTTCCACGAAACCAGTCACTGGTGCCAAAAAGGTTGGAGACCACCGCCATACACCAAGGTTGCTGGGTTTGAAACCCCGGTCTGGACTGTGGCCATGGAGGGTGAGGGAGCCTTCCCCAGGTTTTCTTTTTCTTTCTTTTTAAAGATTTTATTTATTTACTTTCAGAGAGCTGGGGAGGAAGGGAAAAAGACTAGGAGAGAAACATCAGTGTGCAAGAGATACATGGATCAGTTGCCTCTCACACACCCCCATCTGGGGACCTGGCCCACAGCCCAGGTATGTGCCCTGACCGGGAATCAAACCAGCAGCATTTTGGTTCCCAGGCTGATGCCCAATCCACTGAGTCACACCAGCCAGGGTATGCATCTTCCTTCCTTCCTTCCTTCCTTCCTTCCTTCCTTCCTTCCTTCCTTCGAATTAGAGATTTTAAAAAATTATTTACTGATTTTTAGAAAGAGGGAAATTGTAAGATCAATTTTGTCATTCCACTTATTTATGCATTTATTGGTTGATTCTTTTTTTAAAGATGTTATTTATTTATTTGTACAGAGAGGGGAAGGGAGGGAGAAAGAGAGAGAGAGAAACATCGATGTGTAAGAGAAATATCAGTCACTTGCCTCTTGCTCACCCTCAACTGGGGACCCAGCCCCCAGCCCAGACTTTTACCCTGACCAGGAACCAAGCAGGCTGGCACTCAATCCACTGAGCCACAGCAGCCAGGGCTATTGGTTGATTCTTGCATGTGCCCTGACCAGGGATCAAACCTGCAACCTTGGTGTATTGGGATGACGCTCTAACCAACTGAGCTACCCAGCCAGAGCCCCCAGGTTTTCTTATTTCCCTGGAATTTCCTTCCACCTCTGGGGTCCCGTCAGCTGGAGGCAGCTTCCAGAAAGGCATCCTAGGATGGCCCTATCCAGAGATCTTGGGAATGCCCTACTTGTTCCTTGGCAAGCCTCCAGGACTGGGATGGGGAGAAGGGGCTGAGCAGTGGGACCACACCTCAGATTCTTGAGAGTTCATCCCCTCAGTGAGCTATCTCTCTCTTCCCTTCTCACGAGCACCCTCCTCATCACTGAGTCCCGTCTCTTTACGGAGGTCCTCTCCCTTGATCAAGCCCACCTCCATCCCTGCAAAGTGCCTGTCTCTGTCCGTCCCTTACTGAGTCCAGGTGCCCCTCACAGAGCCCTCAGACCACCTTCTCACCTGTAGGGAGGGCTGTCTTGACCCTGGACCCATCCACTCAGGCTGGGACAGGCCTTATTGCCCAAAGAACTGCAGTAGCTGCTAATGAGAGAGAAGGTGCTGATTTGCATTCATTTGCATGGGAGCATTTAGTATTTAAATGTCCTAGCTTGGTCAGTAAGAAATGACTGCGAGTATGCATACTATTTGCATACTTCCTTTTACGTGAGGAAAACATGCAAACCCTTCTCTCTCCCCAGCTCCCCTCTTCGGAGCTCTGCAGAGAAGGTATGACAATGTGGAAGGTTAAATAGGAGCTACTTTGGGTGTAGACTCAGAATTATGCTGAGGATAGGCTTGAGTTGGGATAAGAGGCAAGGAATCCTCCCAATTTGTCAGAGGAAGCCAAGATCTGGAACAGGGAGTAGAATGAGAAGGGGGAAGTATCCTTCAGTTAAAAACTGAAGTGGTTCTTAGGGATTTCTTACACTCTAGCCAGTGGCTCCACTGGATTCACATACTACCCCATCTGCATCCAGTGCAGACATGATTAATTGATCGTGGCACTCCAAGCCTGGAGCCATTTTAGCTGAGACAGCAGATAGTGTGAAAAATTAAATCTATCTGTCTTCCCTGATCAGTTCAACCCTTTCCTTCCCAGACTGGGAAGTGAGGTCCAGAGAGGATGCAGCAGACGCCAAGTATGTCCACCCCCACACTGCCTGTCCCACCGGGAAGCACATGGGTCATTCCCCCGGAGTGGCAACATCCAACTTTTCCATGTCCCTGGGCTGCACTGGGGGAATAAGAGTTGTCCTGGGCCACACATGAAATACACACACACTCCCTGGCTGGTGTAGCTCAGTGGATTGGGCGCGGGCCTGCGAACCAGACAATCAAGGTTCGATTCCCAGTCAGGGCACATGCCTGGGTTGCAGGCCAGTTCCCGGCAGGGGACTCACGAGAGGCAACCATACATTGATATTTCTCTCCCTCTCTCCTTCCCTTCCTCTCTAAAGATAAAGAAATAAAATCTTAAAAAAAAAAGAAATACACACACACTAATGAACACTGATGAGCAAAATAAGGTTTTAAGTAAACTCATGATTTTGCATTGGGCTGCATTCACAGCCATCCTGGGCCAAATGCAGCCTGTATGCTGCAGGCTGGACACCCGTGCCTGGAGGGTGCGGTTGGGCAGTCCTACTCTGTGTAAGAAAATCATCCCCAAAAAGTCCTTCTGAGCAGAATTACAGGTGATTTTTATTTATGACTTTGTGCATTCCTGCATTTCCCATATTCTCTTTGAGCATGAATTTATTTTGTAATCAGAAATCCCTCAAGCTCTGGCTGGTGTGGCTCAGTGGTTGAGTGCCAGCCTGCGAATCGAAGGGTCGTTGGTTTGATTCCCAGTCAGAGCACATGCCTGGGTTGTGGGCCAGGTCCCCAGTAGGGGGTGTGCAGTAGGCAACCACATATTGATGTTTCTTTCTCTCTCTTTCTCTCTCCCTTCCTTTCTCTAAAAAAAAAAAAAAAAAGACATTCCTCAATAATAATACTAGCTTTTTTCCCCTGACACTATGTGTGCCTTGGCTGTGTGGCTCAGCTGGTTGGAGCATCATCTCATAACTGAAGGGTTGTGGGTTTGATCCCCGGTCCGGGTGTGTCCGGGATGGCAACCAGTCAATGCTTCTCTCTCTCTTCCTCTCTCCCTCCTTGTCTCTCTAAAGGCAATGAAAGAATGTCCTTGAATAAAGATTAAATAAATAAACAAACAAACAAACCCTCTGTGGCACCTGCTTTAGGTGTTATCTAAATCAACCTTACAACCCCTCTGGGAGGAGGATGGTATGACTGTTGTTCCATTTTTAAGAGGAACAAAAACAAGACTTAGGCAAGTCCAGGAATTTGCCCCAAGGTCACGCATCAAGTGGCACCGTTGTGACGCTAACCACATTGAACATAATCAGATCAACCCGAAGTTAATATCAGGGATGGCCTGGGCCTGCACAAGAAGGCTGCTGTGTGTGCTCTTCTGTATCATACACGCGGGAAGCCGCATTAGGGAGGGGGGTGTGACCTGCCACGGTCACGCTGGATGTGGTCTGAGAAAACGGCCTGGGCCTCAGAGAAGCCTGCTGCGCAGCCTGGGAGAGAGCAGAGGCTTGGCATGATCTACCACCACCGTCACCACCTCCGCCACCTCCTCTCCCCAGGACCTGCACACCTCCCTCTGCTCAGGACAATGGGAACACTGTGCCCCAGCAGCACGCAGGAGGGCTGGCCACCTCCTGCCAAGGCCCCTGCTATTCCTCTCAGGGTGGAGGGGAGAGGAGAGGATTTAAGGTGCTGAGGAAGACAGTAGAGGCAGCTCCTAGCTCAGCCAACTTTGGCAGGGGCAGTGCAGGGGAGGAGAGGGCACCCGGCTTCACGGGTTCTTTGGGCAGGGACCACTGTGGTGGCAGCAACATGGGCAGAGGGCTTCCCCCGATCCAGCTTTGGCAGTCGTCACCTACTGCTCTGCCCAAGCTCCTTGATCCCTTTGTCCACTGTCTCCAAACATCACCCCCTCCTGTGTGCACACAGCATGGGATGGGGACGCCTCTGGACCAACTCCCAAACCTGTGCTGCCCTGCCTACGCCACTTTGTTTCTCTGAGTTCCCTCACCTGTGACACAGAGGTGACAAAGTATTTATTTTTCGGGGCTTTCTGAACATTGAAGGCAATCACAGAAGCAAAGAATCCTGGCTGGGCTGGGCGAAGCAGCCCAGCAAAATCTGGTGGTTAATGAGACGGGACGCTCCTCTCCCAGCCTGTCTCACACAACTGGTAGCGTGAGGACTGGCCAGGGGAGCTCTGTGGGGGAGGAGCCCTCTTCCTTCCTGCCCCTTCTAACTGGGTATCAAGATCTGAGACCAGATGTGCGGCCGAGTGACTCAGCCCTTTCCTGCCTGGAAACTCCTCCCTGCCTGCTTCACCAGGCTCAGCCAGGGAGGGTGAGACAGCAGATTGCAGGTGGGGGTGGTTGGTCCCAAACAACCTCTGGGGAATGGTGGGGGCTGGGTGAGGGAGGTCGGGAGAGAGGAATGAGCGAGGCTGGGTTGGCTTCAAGATGGGGTGGGATAGTGGAGGGACAAGGCTGGGGCTGTCCAGGAAGAGACTGAGGTGTTCTTGAGTCAAGTTGTCGTCACTGACTCAACGTAGAATGCTTACCCCTCACCCCTCCTCCTCCCACCTGCTCGCTTCCCTTCCTCAGTATTTCCAGGTCAGTCCAAACCCATTGGCCCCACCTTCCTAGGCCTCATATCCATGCCTGCTGGGCTGCTCCCTTCCTTCCCCGTTTTCTCCTCTTCCCAGCCAATCACCTCCACTTCCTCACCTCCCACGCTGCAAGGCCCGTTGCTGACTCCCTGGAAGTTTGCCTCTTAGCTGCCAAATCCCTCACCCAGCCCAGTCTGATCTCTCAGGGACAATGGGCACTGTTGCCCAGGCCCATCCTGGAGCTCTTTTCTTGGCTTCAAACACCACCCTGCTGGTTCCCCTTCTGTGTCTTGGACAAGTAGTTCCCATTCTGAGCTCAGCTTCCTTTCTCCCCCTTAAAGGTATGTGCTCTAGTCCTTTCTAGTCTCCTGCATAGGACAGGGACTACAGGAATGGACTTTGACATCATATGGGCCTGGGTTCAAATTCTGACTCTGCCATTGACTAGCTGTGTAACTTTGGATACTTTAATTTACTTCTTTGAGCCTCAACTTCCTCCTCCATCAAATGGGTTGATGTTATGTACCTCCTGGTGATCAGGTGGGAAAATGTCCATAAAGCATTTAGTGCTGTGTCTGGCACACGGTAAGTTGCTGTCACTATCCCTTCTGCCTGGTCAGTTTTCCTCCCATCCCCACCCCCCCACCTCCTGCCTACTGGGTATGTCCAGTCAGATGTCCTAGGGGTACCTCAGACTACAAATGGCGAAAAGCAAAATCCCTTCCCAGAATTTCCTCCCAAACACTAGTTTCTCTTCTTGATCTCCCTTTTATTTCTGCTACTGCCCCTTCACCTTCCATCAGCCCCAACCCCCAGGGAGGGTGTCCATTCGTCTCACAAGTACTTACTGAGAATGCAAAGCCACGTGCAGCAAAGACAGAGCTGAAAAAGCATTATCTTTGCCCTTAAGGAGCTCACAGTCTTGTGCTGCGAGACAAACACTTAAATAAAATATTAGAGGTTTGTATGGAGAAAGCCAACCCAGGAAGCCTTCCTAGAGAAGGCAGCATTTGAGCTGGCCCTTGTAGGCTGAGTAGGAGCTTGAAAGGTGAACAAGTCGGGAAAGCTGAGCAATCGGCCACAGGCAAAGGTGTGGCCGTGGGAGGGCTGGGAGGGCAGAGGCTCCTGTTTGAGTCTTAGAGAGCTCCCTGGGGCGCCATGGAAGACTGCTGGGAGGGAGTGAACGTGAGAAAGTGAGGCAGCAGGGAGATGCATTAGGGTCCCCAAATGTTCTCCTGCTCTGCTGTGCACTGGCTGTGCAAACTTGGAAAAGTCACTTCACCTCTCTGAGTGTCCATCCCTCATCTGTCAAACGGAGATAATAATAGGCACCCGCAGGGATGCTGGGGAGGGCCGAATGAGCTAATGGAAGGGAAAGTGCTGGGCAAATGCAAGCTGTTGTTATTGTAGACAATTGGCCGGGGCGGTAATGTTCTAGCCGCAGCCCCACCTCAAAAATGGCCTCCTTGGGTCTCTTGCAAGCTGCCGGGCCCACATCCTCCCCTGCTGGCGAGGGGGGGGGTGCCGGATGCAGGGGAAGGATGCCTGACTCCGGATCCTGGCTCACTGGCTGTGTGGTCTGGGACCAAGTGTGTTCCCCACTCTGAGCCTCATTTTTCCAGCTGCAAAAATAGGGCTAAGAATCCAACCTACAGGGCTACTGGGAGGATTTGGTGACACCTGGCAAGCGATCATTAACTATAAACAGTTCGACGTCCCCTGCCCTCTGGTCTCCTCCTCCAGGGCCTGGCACCAAGCTGAGCAGAATGGGAAACTAAATATTTAATAACAGATCGGCTGAGAGCTCCTGACCGAAGGGATGCGTGAAGGAGCCGGAGCACACCTGCTCTCCCGCAGGGTCTGCCAGGCTCCAGGGGCACCGCAGCCAGACATGGGGGCACTTCAGCCTCCAGCGACTTCCTGGGAAAACCCAGAGAGCAGGGCTCTCCCAGGGTAGCCCAGCCTCCCAACATCCCTCCCGTCTCTTCTGATTCTGTCATTCATGCGTACAGCAAATGGATGGGTACCCCAACTGACAGTCATCTACTGAACTTCTCCCCGCTATGCCAAGCCTGTGCCAGTTTCTAGTCTCAGAGTGTCCACTCTAGCTGCTGGGGGAGTGATGGAAGCATGATTGTATGTGGCTTGGCCAAGGACTGATTTCTGAGAAAATCAGACCCTGAGGAAGGGACTTAACTTCTCTGGGCTTCCATGACACCATCTGTGAAAAGGGGACAATGCTTCTCTCTCTCTCTCTCTTTGTTTTTTAAGATTTTATTTATTTATTTTTAGAGAGAGGGAAGGGGAGGGAGAGAAACACCAATCAGTTGCCTCTAGCAGGCCCCCAACCGGGGACCTGGCCTTCAGTCCAGGCATGTGCCCTGACTTGGAATCATTAATCAAAATAGGGAATCGAACTAGCCGCCTTCTGGTTTGCGGGACAATGCCCAGCCTGCTGAACCATACCAGTTAGGGCACTATTTATCTCATTGGGACTGTTGTAAGGACAAAGGGAGGCAATTATGTCATGCACTTTAGGGCAGGACCTGGAAGCTGGTCGGTCTATTGGCGAGGGTAAAAATGGTTGGAAGCCCTGTGGTGGGTGCCTCCTGGACAAGCTCCCTGGGGCGGGTGGTGGGGAGGGGGATCAGGGAAGGATTCCGCACGGGGCTGTCAGGGACGCTCCGCCAGAGGAGCAGTTGAGCTGGTTATAAAGGAGAAGCGCTTTGCCAAATGGAAAAATGGAGAGAGGCGGGTCAGGTCACAGAGAGAGAAGGGCTCTGTGTGTCCTGGAGGCTGGGACTTATCCCGGAGATAACAGGAAGAGATTTAAGCAGTGGAAGGACAAGGTCTCCATTTGGCCTTAGGTAGGGTCCCCTCTGGGGAATGGAGAGAAAGGATTGACTAGGGATGGGGTTAGGGGACTTGGGGAAGCTGATAGGACGGTCCTGGGGGTGGAGCCCTGAGTGTGTGAATCACTTACTCACCTGCTGGGTGCTCTGCTGAGGTCAGTGATTCAAAGGTTCCAGTCCTAGGAATACCCTGCCCTTTAACAGGAATTTACAGGGACAACGCCTTTAGCCAGAGGAGTGACCCAAGGGACCCAGAGCAGAGCGATCAGGCAGAGAGCCTGCTGGGACTGCCCACCTCCCCTGTGGGGAGATGCAGCCCCTCCCCCTGCCCCTGGGCCTCCCCTTTGTGAACTTGCATCTGAGGCTGCCTGTGGGCTGAGGCAGCAGAAAGGTCCTTTCGGAGTGAGCCGGGCTAAATCCAAATCCTGATTCTGCTACTAACTAGTTGCATGGCCTTGATCCAATTTCTTAACCTAGCTGAGTTGGTTTTGTGGAAACTTGTCCAAACTTGTAGTATCTTTAAATGCTTGTACGTACATGCACAGACAAAGTATACACTGCCCACTAATAATAGTGGTTGGGATGAGATGGGGAAGGTGTGTAAAGAGGCGCTTTTACATTTTACGCAACTTCTCCACTGTTCGGGCCTTTTACAAGCGTGTGTTCTCTACCTGATCGCGCTGGTGAAAAGCGGGCTAATAGTGCTCCCACCTTCACAGGTGGCTGGGAGGGTCTTCTGAAGACCCTACAGATAACAAGCCTTTGGTGCTGCTTGTGCAGCATGGACCCTCACCAAGTGTCACCTTTTCTTCTCCTCCCCTTTCCTGGGTTTGTGTCTGGTGTTTGTGTATCTGTATCTCTACTTGCAACTCTTTGATTCTTTATGTTTATAGAACAAGGCCTTCTGTATATCTCTGTCTGGTTTATGGGCCAGTGAGTAGCTGTGTGTGTTTATATATCAGTGGTTGTCGGTGTATGAGGGTGTGTGCATTGGGGAACGTGTGTGTTTGTGTTTCTGCGTACGTCTGGGTGTCAGCCTGTGTGTGATTGTGTGTGTGGGGTGTGTGTCTGTGCCTGGGTTTGGTGTCAGTATGTTCCTATGTCTCTGTGCCTGTGTTTAGATGCCAGCTTGCCGAGTGTACGTACCTTAGTGTTTACGGTCGTCTCTGTGTATCAGTGTGTATCTGGGTTTGTTTTGCTGCGTGTGTCTGTGTATCCGAGTGTGCCAGTGGGAACTGGTGTGCATGTGGGGATGGCAACCTCTTTGTGGCTCACTGGGTTTGTGCGGGATGGTGGGCAGGCTGTTTCTGAGAATCTGCATCCTGCCACTTCCCTCTGGTCGCGGGCAGGGAGCTCTGCCCACACGTCTTCACCCCTCCCCCAGCTTCCCAAAGGCCCTGAGTGTGGGTGTTTCCCTCCCAGTCCTGCCTTGGGCACAGGGCCAGTCCTGTTGCCCAGGATGGTGGGGTGGGTGTCTGCAAACACCTTGGGGGCTCCACCCAGCAACCCCCTACATGAAACCTTATCAGCTTGCAGGCCAGACTGGTCATCCCCCTATTCTGGGGGTGAGAACGGAGCACTGAACCCCTCGCCTTAGAGAGCAGTGAGCCCTGTGGTTCTTGGGGTCAGGAAATCCCTGTTGTCTCTGCCAAGGTCAGTGTCCATCTGGCTCGGCTTTTCGGCTTTTTCTGTCCTTGTCAGATGCAGCCAGACCGCTGGGAAACAAAGCATGTCTCCATGGAAACCCACCTCTGCCTGAGAACTTGGGCAGTTCGGTGGTTTTGTGGCCCCTTCTTCAGGCCAGAGCTCGGGTGGGGGTGGATGGTGAGGATGAGTAATGGAGTCTCTGCGTGTGTGCATTGTACCCCGCCCCCAACACCGCCCCATCGCACACTCAGATACCTCCACACACATCCTTTTCCTGGGTGAACTGATCCATGTTCCACCATGAAAACTGGTATCTGGGGTGGGCAACTGTCCTGCCCAAGGACACCCTGAGAGTGGCAGGACTGAGGTGAGAACTAGCTTAGGCTAACTTTTGACAGGCCATTAAGCTGGGCTGGCTGGATAACTCATTTCTGCGCAGACTTCAGACTAAAGCTTCTCCTCACATTTCCACTAAGTTGTTACAACTCGCCGTTCGCCCCTGCTTGTCGATGAAGCTCTGTCTTTTCTAATTACCGGTTGAAACAGACTGCCGCGGAAATGAATGGAGCGACGGCTCTCAGTTCAAACCATCACCATCACCTGTAACTCGGGGTTTCAAATTTTCAGTCCATCAAAATGCCATCGTTGTTCCCGCTGGTTTACTTTGTGGTGAGTCAGGGTTCTAAGTTCTGAGCTGTAGAATGAGTTCGTACCTAGAAAACAGTGCTTTTCTCCATTTTATCCAGGAGATAAAATTTGGGTAGCTTTTGTTGAAGGGGAAAGATAAAATGCCCAACGCAAAAAGAAAAAGTTTGAAAACCACTGGTCTACACTAGGAGAGAGATGGTCTGATCACAGAATCTGGTTGGTTTGGCAGCCTGGAGCACAGAGCTGGTGGGGGAGGGGAGGGGGAGGGGAGGGGAGGGGAGGGGGAGGATTCATGCTGTACTGGGGTCTGGGCAGCAGGGGCAACAGCTACTTTTCCTTCTCCCTTGTCCCCCCCGCCCCCCACCGCCCTCTCAGACCTTCCCTCCCTCTGCCTCCCAGGAGCGGGCACTAACTCAGAGCTGGGAATCCACAACACTCCACTCATTCCCGCCACACACCACTAACACCTTGGGGTTATTCCACCTCTCAACCCAGCAGGGAAAGTGGGTGGAATCAGACTGGCAGCTGATTCCAAGAGAGGCTGGGAGGATCAAAGAAGACCTCAGCAGGCAGGCTGTTTGATATGAACATGCTGCCACGATGCCAGGAGCCACGCAGTAGGGGGCGGGGGACGGAGGGATGGCCACTGGAGAGATGGGACCTGCAGGGCTCTCCCGTCACCCTTGGGCTACACCCTTGGGAGAGGTGTATCTGAGGCCAGGAGCCCCTTTCTATCTCCTCTCCTTGTGAAAAAGGATCAAAGGATACATTCTCGGATTTCATTCTGAAACAGAACCCCTTGGAGAAGCTGGTTAAAGCTGTGGACCCTTTCCCTAGATAAACACGTGAAGGTGCGTTCCAAGTGAATAGAGAACATTTTGGAAGGTTTCCGAAGCCCCAGGTGTGGCCCCGTGATAAATACTCTCCCCTTTTCTAGGGTCTTAACCACCAACTCTTGAGAACAACTTGCACTGGGTGGGGGGAGTGCCTGGTACAAGGCAGGTGCTCAGTCAGGAGACACACGCATACATACGGACACACACACACAAACACAAATCGGCTTTAAATTCCACCTCTGCCCCGAGGTGGCTGTGTGACTGCTGGCCGGTCCCTCCTCCTCTCCTTCTGCTTTCTTGTCCGTGGAATAGGAACACTATTACTCTCTCAACATCTTCGATTTTGCAGAGCTGCCCCGCCCTCCACTGTGATTCCAGCCCCTCTCATTGGTCTGAGCACTGAGGGGAAGCCACAGGTGCTCCCACACCTGGCTGTGTGATTTGCAGGCTCTTTTCCTCCCTGGTGTCCCTATAAAATGAGGGAGGTTCAGCCATGCCTTGGCCTGGCTGCCCAGGCTGGAGTCTGTAGGGAGGAGGCCAGGCCCCTGAAAGGGACAAAGCCAGAGCCTGTGGGAGGCAGGTCTCCCAAGGTGGAGGCTGAAGGAAGGTTGCATGGCTGTGAGGGCAGTAGCTGGGTGGTCCTGGATTTTCCAAAAACAGAGAGGGCAAAGCTAGAGAGCAGGGCGAGGGGGCTGCCACCCCCGAGTTGATTGTTGCCGGTTCCACCGTGGGGACAAGCTGGTACTTCCTTTCTGGTCAGGTGAAAGCCTGGCTCCAGAATGGACTTTGGGCCCTGCTCATGGGGATGCTGAGGGTTAGTTCTGTCAGCCAACAAAGACATGTAGCTGAGCTGAGCATTCACGAATCCAGAGAGGAAGGTTGTAGGCCAGCTCTCCCCAGGCGGGCCCTCTCTGGTGTCTTAGAAGCATGTCTGCCCATTAGGTCAGAGGACCAAAGGCAAAGCTGGGAGATGCCGGCCTGGAGTTGGTCCAGGTTGGCGATGGAGGTGAGAACGTCTGGGTGCTGTAGTTAGGAACGGTGAAGGGAATGTAATGCTGACTGCTCTCCACTCCCTACTGTCCTTGCCTCACCTTCAAACCAGGGTACCTAATGTATGGGTTAACTCCTGGGCATTCTGGTTTGAGGGGAGCCTTCAGTGAAAAATTATGAGAGCCACTGGAAGGGCCAACTTCATGGATGTCGCCACACATGGACCAGTATTTGGAATGGTCCACGTTCGGCTGAATGCTCTGCTATTGCCCTCTTGAAAGTTTTAATAATTTTTGAACAAAGGCCTTGCATTTTTATTTTGTACTGGGCTCTGCAAACCACGTAGGTGTCTTGACTGCTGGGAAGAAGAGGGTGCAGAAAGGGTGGATGGGGGACAAGACTAACCAATATTCCTCTCCTGATCAGCCCTCCCAAGAAACTTCCTCTCTCTTCCCTACCCAGTGCAACCAGACCGTCCAACGGGCCGAGCCCCTGCGTGCCGTTCTCTTTCCCAGTCTCAGCCCTGCCTGTAACACTTGTCCTCTGATGTTCACCAGCTGAGAGAGAGGCAGGGTCCTTAGAGCTAGTGCTGGGCTGGGCAGAGGGCATGAGGACAGGGTCCAGTGTGATTCCTGTGTGTGACAATGCTTGAGCCAGAAAGGGTGCTCTGAGCTTGTGGGCTGGCCCAGGACGAATGGTTACGAGACGGAAAACAGGCCCAGCAAAGACAGTGATTTGCCCCAGACCCTCCAGGCAGGAAGAGTGTCCGTGATGGCCCAGGTTTGTCAGGGCTGAACCTCTGGGGACACTTAGGAGCTAAGGCAGGTTAAGGAGGTTACACTCTACACTCTCCTCATCTTACAATATTATAGTGAGTGCTGTCTACATTGTGCCACGGCAGACATGGGCACCAGGACCAGGAGAAAGCTACCTGGCCAGGGTCAGGTTGGGTGACTAAGACAAACTCTACCTGGTGGGGTGTTCATGATGCTCTTCTGGGTCATGGGGACCCAGAAGGGGATTCCAAGACTTCTGAACCAGCAATTGGCCCGTAGGGCAATTTCTAGACCCTAGGACCAGACCTAGACCAGTTGGAGATTGCTGGCCTTGGCTCCTCCACTCCTGACCACTTCTGTGCCCCCAATCATTGTCTCCTGCTGGCTTCAGTTTCCCTCTTGTCATCTGGGGATAATGCTCCCTGTTCTGCTTCCCTCCTAGCTTATTGTGGAATTATTTTATTTATTTATTTATTTATTAAAGATTTTATTCATTCATCTTTAGAGGGGAAAGGAAGGAGAGAGGGAGAGAAATATCAATGTATGGTTGCCTCCTGTGGGTCCCCTGCTGGGAACTGGCCTGCAGCCCAGGCATGTGCTCTGACTGGGAATCGAACCGCGATCGTCTGGTTCTCAGGCCTGCGCTCAATTCACTGAGCCACACCAGCCAGGGCAGAATTATTTTATTTTTTAAAAAAGATTTTATTTATTTTATTTTTAGAGAGAGAGGAAGGGAGAGAAAGAGGGAGAGAGCCATCAATGTGTGGTTGCCTTTCACACACACTGCCCCCACTGGGGTCCTGGCCTCAAACCCAGGCATGTGCCCTGGACTGGGAATTGAACCAGTGCCTCTTTGGCCTGCAGGCTGGCACTCAGTCCACTGAGTTATACCAACCAGGGCATGAAATTATTTTTTGAAAATACTTATTGATTGATCTGAGGGTAGGGTGAGAGATTGAGATTTTGTCGGTCCACTAATTTATGTCTTCAGTGCAACCTTGGCAAATTGGGACAGAGCTTTAACCACCTGAGCTACCCGGTCTGGGCCTGTTGTGGGATGAAAAGATATAAAAGAGCTTGGTCAGCTATAATAAAAAGCCAGAGGCCTGGAGGGAATGAGCACAACCTTTTCATAGTTCCCTACCACATTCCTCAGTCACTTCTCATCTGCAGAGGATCTGAAAGCACTTTATAAACTGTGCGTTTATAAAGCCCCAGATCAGCCCCAATCAGTTTTGAGCACTTCAGTGGGAAATCCAGACCCAGGCCGGGGTACCTTGGGGCCCCACAGCCTGGCAGTGGGGTAAACTGAGGCACTGTTCTCATCCCCTTTGCTCCCGAGGCTTAGGCCCCACTCCACACTGACGATAGTAGGAAGCTGGGGGAAGATGAGATGAGGGAAGGGAAGGGAGTAAAGTGGCCTCAGGCGCTTCTGAATTTTCAACCTGTAGAGCAAAACTTTCAATACTGTCCGGTCCTAGAAAGAATTCTCAGAATTCCCTTATTCCAGGTAAAAAATTCCAGAATCTCTCATCTCTTTCCAGACCAAACACAGAACACCATGTGTTCTGGGGTCCAGCCCCAGCATTTCTCTTCCCTGAGTACCGCCCTCCTTTTCCCAAACCCTCCAACCACCATCAGTGACTCCCTTTAGAGAATCGAACACCCTTTAGCGGCCCCGCCGGGACAGAACCTCAGTACCGCCCCCCACCCCGACCCGCCCCGCGACCCTGCCTTCTCGGTCCCCGGCAGTCCGCGCGACTCCGGAGACTCTGGGCCGCCGGCAGCCGGCCCCAACCTCGCCCTCCTCCAGCCTCGCAGCGCCCAGGCCCGGGCGGCGGGGAGGGGCAGCAGGCAGCGCCGCTCCCACTCCGCGGCCGCTCCCTCTCCGGGCTCCGTCCCTCCGGGCGTCCGCCGCGCCCCGCCCGCTGCTGGTCGGCCCCTCCTGCCGCTAGCTCCTAGCTGGCTCGGCCTCCGCCGCCCAAACTTTTCTCCGGGCGCGTCTCCCGCGGTAGCCGGCCGTGCGACCCACGCATGGGCGCCCCGCCGCAGGGGGCCTGACCCCGCCGCCAGGTCCGTCCGCCGCGCCATGGCGGCCCGCGCGCCCCCTGCAGCACCTGCGGCGGACGAGCCTGGGGGCCCGGGAGACCCTCGGCGCAAGAAGAAGTCCCGCTCAGGCACGTCCGGCTTCCGCCGCGCCTTCAACTGGCTGCGGGGCAAGCGGCGCAAGAAGAAGGCGGCGGGGGGTGAGAGTGCCGAACCGGCCTCCCCCCGGGCCAAGAAGGCGGATGACAAGGCCAGGAGGGCCAAGGGCAAAGGCCGAGGTAAGGCGCCGGACACCTGGGCTGCGCGCCGGGCGGCGCCCAGGTTGAGGCCAGGGTGGCTCCGCTGGGGGTCCGCGGCTGTTGGAGGGGGATGAGGCTAGGCGTTGGTGCTGGGGAGGTGGAAAGGCCCAGGGCTCAGCCCAAGCAACCCCATTTTCCGCCGACCCTCAGCTTTTCCTGCACTCAGCCTACACTTTACATTAAGGAAGGCGCGCGGGGGGGGCGGGGTGGGGGGGCGCTCGGCTAGATCTGGCATCCCTGGCCTAAGCAGGAAGTGGTGTCAGTCTGGCTCTTGGGACGGTAAGGCAATCAATCCCCCATCCCCTAGACTCATCCAGATTCTGCCCTCTGCTGAGTCAGGGGGTCAGAGATTGAACCTGGGCTGGAGCCAATGGGTGAGGCTAGTGGCCTGTGGCTTTGGTGGTGGTGTTGAGGGGGTCCCCCTAGGTCTGGAAGGTCACCTGCTTTCAAAAGGTGTTTCAGCTGGCTGGGTGGATCTGGGTTGCCAGCCCCATATGCTTTAGGTTTTTAAAAGCTAACAGTGTTGCCTAGCAGGGTTGCTCAGTTGGTTAGAGCTTTGTCCCCCTATGCCAAGGTTGTGGGTTCGACCTCTGGTCAGGGCATACAAGAAGCAAACAATGAAGGCACAAATAAGTGGAACAATAAATCAATCTTTCTCTCTCTTCCTTTCCCCCCTCTCTCTCAAATCAATCAATCGATCAATCAAATCAAATAAAGACTTTAAAAATCTGACTGTTAGCTTTTCCCACCTGGTTGCTCTCACGCTCTCACGACTCACCTGGGCCAGACCGCAAACATCCACCTCCTGGTGTGGTGAGCTCACCCATGGGAACCATCCCGCCCTCCCCTTCACTCCTTCCCCCCACCCCTGCTAGAAACGTGCCTGTGTTGCACGTGTGCTTACAGATGGGGAAACTGAGGCCCAAGTGAATTGAGAGGCTGTGTTTGGACTGGGGCAGGTGCTTAAAATATAATCGCTAATTCCCTGCCTTTGGGCTCCCTCTGGCCTGAGGACGGGCAGCCCAAGGGGGAGGCTGACTTGGCCCATCCCTGCTGGGGTCACTTCTCTTTTGGCCATTTGCTTGGCTGTTCTCTCATTTCTCCCTGTTTTTGTCTCTCATTTGAAGGGGGGGGCAGACGTCTCTGCAAAAGGGCGGGGCTCCCTTGGGGCTTGCCAGGCCCCCACGTCCACCTACCTTTACTTTGCTTCTGCTGCTGCACCGGAGGTGAGGAAATGGCAGCCTGTTCGGCCCATCCCATTCCGCCCGTGTTTACCCTCCCCGTGTCCTTCAGCCATCTCCTCTGGAGGAGAATTAAAGGAACACTTCAGGGATCAGGAAGAGGGTGAAAAGTCTCTTGTGTGATGGCATCCGACATGATCTTCCTTTTGGAGAAGGGCCCCGCTCCCCTGCTGCGCTGCCACAAATGGAAGTCAGGGTGCCGGGGCTGGGATGGTGGTGAGGTTCTGAGGGAGGATTTGGTAAGGGGTGTTACCCAGGGCTCTGCAGTCCCAACAGGACCTGGGGTTTGTCCAGGGCTGCCCTGCCTGGATTCCACCTGAAGTCGTCCCTGTCTCACTCAAGGGCTGGGTCAGAACTGCCACGGGATGGATTGCGGTGAGACGTCAGGATTGGAGACTAGAGGCTAGTGGTGTGCCCCGCAGCAATGGACCAGCCAGGAGGCAGAGTCTGGGAAAGCCCACCCGTGGGTGCCTGCTCCAACAGCCTGCGCTAGAGGTCATCGGGTCAGTGGTCAGGCCTCCCCTCGCCTTATGTTTTGGTATCAGGTAGCATGGGGCTTTCTGGGCAGCAGGTCAGCTTGATTGAGCCCACGTGTAGGAAACACCTCCCCTGCCCCTGGCTGTTGTTTCCTCAGGTCTGGGGGTGGCCCCAGGTACAACTGGAGCAAGTCCTGCTCCGTTTTGCTCCAGCCTCCTATTATTCGGTCTTTTCCTTGTCACCTGCCTGGCTCTACTTCTTTTCTGTTTATTAAGAAAAATAAATCCGATCTCTCTAATCTCCACTGGCACCGCTGGTCCGGAAGGGGGAAGCCCAAAGAAGGTTTAACTCTTTCTGGGGAAAATGTTCAAATGGGGATTGGGGGAGATGGGAAGGACAGGTACACAGAAAATTCCTGGGAGGTCGGCTTTTGCCAGGAAGGCCATTATGTCCCCTCTCCTGTTCTCTGAACCAAAGGCCCAGAGATGCAGGTCTTGGCTCCTCTAACCTGGGTCCCTGCTGTAAGATGGGAAGGCTGAGTTTGACATAGAACTTGGAGCCCAGTTTTCCGGAATCCCCCTGCTCCCCCCAATTCCCTGCACAGACCTACAAAGACAAGAGAGGAAACCTGACATTTACTGATTATTCTGAATGTGCCAGTAGCCCCGTATCCATAATCTCATTTGAACCCATTTGTAGATGAAGAAATTGAGGCTCAGGGACAGTGAGTGAGTGATTTGCCCAAACCAGTGATTTTCAACCCGTGTGTCGCAAGAATTTTAAAAACATGTGATACCTGATTGTTTAGTCAGGGGCACTGACCTCTTTCAAACCCTTAGGTTGCAAAATAAAAAAATGATAACAGCCAACACAGCAATAGCTTTCTGGTGTGACTGAATGAAAATTATACCTTTTTTTCTTTGTCAGATAGGCAAAAAATATATCTTCTGATGTGCCACAGAATTTTTTTTTGTTTACTCAGAGAGGAGGGAAGGGAAGGAGAGAGAAACATCGACCTGTGGTTGCCTCTCATGCACCCCCTACTGGGGACTGGCGCACAACCCAGGCATGTGCCCTGACTGGGAATGGAACCAGCAACCTTTTGATTCATAGGCCCATGCTCAATCCACTGAGCCACACCAGCCAAGGCTGATGAGCCACAGAATTTTAGTAATTAGTTTATGTGTGCCATGAGATGAAAAAGGTTGAAAAATTTCTCACCTATACTGGGATTTGAACTTAAATCATCTGCCTCCCAAACTGGTACCGTTTCCATCATGCTCCCAAGGACATGGACTAGTGGGTAAGGCATAAAGGTCTTCTCGCCCAACCCATTTCACAGATGGGAAAGGCCCAGAGAGAAGCGAGGGAACCTGGTAGAGTGGGAAGAGTTGGGCAAATGAGAGTTCAAGTTCTGGCCCAGTGGTGTACAGTAGGCCCCATGACACTGGGCAAGTAGTGCCTCTGTGGCCTCACTGAGTCCATGCCTATCTCTGGAAAGAGAGGGGGCATTGCCTTGATGGATCCATAACTTTTCTGTTTCTCCAAGATTCTCATAAGAGAGGATGTGAAAATTACGTGAAAGTGAAGTCACCACAGAAATGCAAGGGATTGCTATTATTGTGTTGTTAAGATTAATTACCTGTGCCCTGGCTGGCATAGCTCAGTGGATTGAGCGCGGGCCTGCGAAACACACGATCGTGGTTCGATTCCCAGTCAGGGCACATGCCTGGGTTGCAGGCCAGTTCCCAGCAGGGAACTTCACGAGAGGCAACCATATATTGACACTTCTCTCCTTCCCTTCCCCTCCCCTCTAAAGATAAATAAATAAAATCTTTAAAAAAAGATTAATTACCTGTGACTTAAGGACCCAGGGGCTGATTGGATAACTCTGCTGCCTTGGTCTGCGCCCCTCAGGCCACAAGACACCAAGACCCCAGCGAGTTAGTAACCCCTCCAAGCTTCAGTTTCCTTATCTGTAAAACAGAGACATTAAATCCAGAGTCTACAGGGCTGTTTCAAGGATCAGATTAGATAACAGACTAAGTGCTTTGAAAGGGTGGTCCAGACAGTAGCAGGTTCTTGGTATTGGCTAAGTTCACCCTGATGCGTGTTTGGAAAACAACTCACTTGGTTACACCTCGCATGCTGGGGGTGGTGATGGTTACCGAGAACCCACAGAAGGTGGAGTCTTACCTTTGTCCAATGGGAGGGTACAGGCAGAAGAAAAGGCAAACAAACAGGGATCCATATTTTCCAGAAATGTCATTTGGTCTCTAGACAAATGTGTGTGGGAAGGAAGTGTTTCTGGGCCAGATGCCAGGCCTGCAGCCCAATAATCAGGGGAGGCTTGCAGGAGGAGGTGAGCAGGGTGTGGAAGAAGGACAGGGAGGTGGCCGATTTGAAGAGAAGTATCACGAAGGTTCCATGTAACAGGCCCTGGCTAGGCATCTTCATGAGTGTTTTCCCTGTCCTCAAAACAACCTGGGAGACAGGCATTGATTACCATTTGTAGGTGAGGAAACAGGCCCAAAGGGGGAAAGTAAGTTGGTCAAGGGTACTCAGCTTCATTCATCTGAAAAAGACATATTCTTCACTATGTAGTGTTCAGCACTGATCAAGGTAATGTGAAGACCTGGGCCACGACAGGCGAGGTCCCCACCTGCATGGAAGTGGTGTTCACAGCATGGCAGTGACAGGAGCACTCAGTCTGCTACCAGATGCTCCACTCTCCTAACAAATCAATATGAGGTTGCATGTGTTTCTGACTCTGGAGAGGAATAACCGTTGCAGTGTCTTGGGACCAGCTTTGGGGAAAGGCGTCTGTAGCCCTCCGGAGGTTTCTCTTGGGGAATGGGCGGGGGGAGGGCATGTGGGGGCTCCTATACCCATAGTGAGAATTCAGGAGCCGTCTTGCTAGGCCCAGTGGATTTAACCAGAGGAACTCCGGCTAAGCTCTCAGGGGAAACTGCCCTTGGTGTGGGGTTGTGGAGAAACTCCTGGGTTGCGGTCTGCTCTGCTCTATGACCTGGGCAAGTCCTGCCTCACTCTGGGCCAGACATGCCCTATCTTGACAAAGATAGGGTTTTCTGGCCTCTGAGATCCCTTTCAGTTCTAGAATTCTGTGGCTTTGAGAATGGGCTGAAGGAGCAAGCTGGTAGGGGCTGGGGATAGAGGGGTGGGAACTGCACCCAGAAGAGGAGGGCCTCCCATTGGTCGTGGATAAGTCATGGGGACCCAGGGCTTGGTTATCACAGGAAGGTGGAGGAGGAGAGTACAGCCTAATAATGCCACGTCTCCCTGTTGAGGAAAGGGCCTGCGCGTCACTCAGTGGGGCAGTGACTTCCACAGAGGAGTCTGGGTTCATTTCCTGCAGGCCCCTGGAAGGGATGTGCATTGTCTGCCTTGGGTGCAGACAAGAGAGGCAGCCCCACTAGTGTATTTCACAAATATTTAGTCAATATTTAATATTAGGTATAAGTACCTATTATAAGCCATTGTCTTGGGGAGGGATGAATGAGACAAGGTCCCAGTCCTCATGAACCTGACAGTCTGAGGGGCCCAGGAACCAAGATCAAGGAGGCAATTAAAGGTCAAATAATAAAAGATATAGGGTCAAATGATAAAAGAGTGATCCCAGGGGGAGATTGGGGATGGCTTCCCCGAGGAGGTGACACGTGAACTCCAATGAAAGGATGAGGAGAAGCTGGGGTTGAGGGATTTGCAACCCTAGAATCAGGTGGGGCACCTGCTGGGGATGGGACCAGATGGCAGTCTGGGCCCTGTGGGGTGCAGAAGTCACCATACCTCACTGTTCTGAGTACCCTGAGGGCAGAAGCTGCGGTGACTGTCTTTTCCCCCTGTGCCCAGTACAGGGCCTGGCACTAAGTGGCTTTGGGTGACAGGCCGGTGATCTGATATGGGCCCCTGGTGTATGAGCATTTCCACATCCTAGATGCTCAGAACTGATGGCCCAAGATGTCACAGGGAGCCCACATGGCACATGTAGGTGGGAAGCTGAGGCTGAGAGGTCTAGGTCATAGAGCCAGACAGCATTAGAGGATCAAAAGGGGCCCACACCTGCCAGGCTCGCCTCAGCTTTCCCACTCCTGTGTCAGACTTCGCGTGGGAAATCCCTTCCCAGAGAGGCACCTCTAGCAGGGGCGGGGTAAGGTCAGCAGGAAGCTGAGGCCGAGAAGGCTGCCATCCCCTCTTTTACCTCCAACACCTTCTGGGGCCACGCGGTTCCAGCTGCCTCTCCCTCCTTGTGGAGGCCCTGAATCTGCATCTGTGGCACACATCCCAGCCTTCTCCTGGAAATCCCCTCAGGTGGGGGGGCTGCCCCCCACTATTCTCTTCTCCTTCCCCTGAATCAAGTCTTCCAGCAAGGTTTGCTGAACTGGGGCGGCTAAATCCTGTGACTAGAAAAATCTACACTGAGCCTCCTTTTACCCGCCTACCCGCCCCTTGGAAATCCCCCTCTCCCCGAACCCTAAAAGCAGTCTCAGCTGCTCCTGACCTGTCACACGCTGGGGAAGACTAAGGAGAGGAGGCGTTGTCTGTTATGTGAGCTCGGTGAACATGGTGGGTGGGGCGAGCAGGTATGCGTACCTCTCCCTTCCAGCCACAGACCCCATGGCCACCTCTAGCCCTTTGGTTCACTCGGGGAAGGAAGCAGGTGGAAACAGATTCCTTGGGCAGGAGGGGAAAATCACTGTCCACCTCCCTATTTATTATATTCTACTGCACTCTGTGCTCTTGGGTCCACTGTTCTCGGGGCCCGTTCCTCAAAGGCCATCAGTTCCACTTAAAAGGTGTCTGGCTCTGTGCTTGGTATGGACGGGAGGTAGCTTGCAAAGAGGTTTAAGTCCCAAATCGTCCAGCAAAGTGCATGATTCCCAGGAGGCTACTGGTGGGGTCTGCTCTAAGTAGGGCCCCTGGTCTGCTTAGGACACCCTCTCCTCCAGGCCTTTCCCTGGGAGAGGTCTTCCCCAACATTGTCCAGGAGGGTCACAGGGTCATGGGGCACTCAGGCTGAGTGTTGTGCTTCCAGGAGTTCTGGTGCACACTCCTTCCATACCACCTACTTCTTCCCATGCTCTTGGCTACGGAGCAAGCGCAGCCTTTGTTGTGAAAGAACGTAAGGCTGGGAGAGTGCCCTGTACTCTTCTGCCCATACCTCCTCACCTCCACTAGTACTTAATCGCCATCATCACCACCTCCACCAGTATGCAAACCCTACCTTCTCCACCTCCACCAGTTTCTGTTCAACATGTATGGCACACCTACTGTGTTCCAGACGCTAGGCTGGGCCGGGAGTTACTAAGAGAAGTGAGACCATCACTGCCCTGAGGGACTTGTTTTCTGGTTGAGACAAGGGCTGGGGAGGCCTGAGCTATGATCAGATTTATGTCAGCAGGCAGCACTAATGCCTATAGGAGCACAGAGCACTGAGCTGGGGGAGGAGAGCACGCAAGGAAAACTGTGTGGAGGAGTAGACTGTGGAGCAGGGCCTAGAGGATAATGAGGAATCTTCCAGGCAAAGGTGGAAGAGAAAGGAGATATGTGAAGGCCTGGAAGTGTGTCCTGGTGAGTGGCAAGCAGCTTTGTGTAGCTGGAGTTCTGAGAATGAGAGGGATGAGGTTGGAGAGGAGGCTGAACTGGTGCGTGTGGGCAGCTCCTGCACGGCCTCCTGTGAAAGCCACGGCACCTGGCCCACAGGCATCCTTCAAGGCTCTTTGCATATCTGCCCCCACTCAGTTTATGCTCCCCCATACTACCTTTCCCCTTACGGGCCTCAGTTTCCCCATCTGTAAGTTAAGGGAATTGGGCTAGCAGATCTCTGAGGTCTCTTCCAGCTAAGACACTAGGACCCTCTTCTCTGTGCCCAGCAGTGAGTCCAGTGCACACAGTTTGCTGTACAGTGAGTGCTCAACGAGTATTTTCTAAATGGATGAGTAAAACACAACCCTGCAGAGACTGCACTGTTATTCGCCTCAGACTCTTAACAAGAAATGAGCATCGGGGGAGGTGGGGAGAACATCTTTGACTTTCATTTTGCAGAGAAGGCACAGGGGGTTCTGGAACCTGGGCATAAGAGGCAGCGTGGTGTACTGGATGCGCTTGCCCAGGTGGCAGAAAGGATGCGCCATTTGGGATTAGAACTGAGGACTCTGCACTCCCAGCCCAGTGTTCTCTCTGCTACACCGTGCTGTCCCTAGTTGGAGAGACAGGACAGAGTGATGGTAAAGGAGAGGCATTTCCCAGGCTGAGGGGCTCTGGGAAGGTCCCTGGGCACGAGGGTGCTTGTGAGGACACAGAGGGAAGGGGCAGCATGACAGCCTGGAAGGCTTTCAGAAGAGGTGATAACTTGGCCTGGGGTTGAAAAAGAAAGACCTGTATAAGGGGAGATGCACACAGACATGGGCAGTGTCACGTATGTCTACCTACTATACTCTCCTTACTTAAACCTACATGCCCACACAATGTAGATATGGGCACACACTCAGTAAACATACTTGCACAGTCATACCCATACACAAAAGCACCTGCAATCACACAGTTCATAGATAAACATATTTACACTGACATGTACACAGGCAGGTTGTTACCCACTGAAATACATAAAACCCATGATTCCAGCCACCTTGAGAGAGACAGTCACAATTACATAGGCAGAGACACAAAAGTACACATCTAAACATTTGGAAACAGACTAAATTATTACTGATATAGGCAAATAGTCACATGCAGATGATTACATGGAGAGGAAACTGTATGTTCAGGGTCACAGGTATGTACACAGGTACACAACTACACAGCCATGTTCAAGCACACAGTTACAGATTCCCAATTACTATGCTCTTCTTTAAGGTCCTGTAGAGGCATAAACTGGAGGAGCGGTGGCATGGAGAGTGGGCATTGGAGTCAGTCTGGGTTTGAGCCCTAGCTCTGTAGCTTAATGCTGTTTGACTCTGGACTAGTCAGTTGACTTCATGGAACCTCAATTTCCCCATCTGTAAAATGGGAATGATAAAGGTACTTACTTACCTTATATAAGTTTTGTGGATGAAATGAAGTAATGCATGAAAGCAGTTACACAGTGCCTGACACATACTACGCAATATTGTAACAGGGTACTACTATTATTTTGAAGACCATTACTACAGAAATACAGTCAGATCGATACATTTGTACATACACCTGTGATGTTTGTTGGACCTTAGCAGAAGGGTTCTAGACCCCTCCTGTCTGAAGCCCTGTTCCTAGTTAACTCGGTTCCACTGCAGTCCTCAGAATGGCGGCCTTTGGGCTGGGAGAGCGAGCTACCTGCCTGCCTCACCTGGACAGGCCATGCCTTTCCCAGAGCGCTCTGGGCGGGGTGGCTCAGCTGGTCTCCCAGGTCTTGGCGGGGCGGAGCCTACGGGGCGCTCCAGGCCCCATCCCTCCGCCTGCCCCGCCCCTGGTCCGGCCATTGGCCACAGAGCCTGGGGGCGTGGCTGAGCTGGGGCTGGGGGCGCCTGCGGTGGCCGCCCGCGCGCGTCTCTCTGCCTGCCTCCCGGGGCTGCGGGCCCGGCGGCCCGGCTGGTTGAGCTGTGCTAGGTTTCCTGTGCTGGCTCTCGTGACCACCATGGGCAACTCACACCACAAGAGGAAGGCCCCCAGCGGTCCCCGGGCCCGCAGCTTCTGGCGGTTCGGGCGGTTGGCGAAGCGGCCGGCAGGTAGGGGCCGGGGGTGGGGGCGGGGCAGGCAGGGAGGAGGGTCTCTCTGCTGCAACGGCCGCCACCGCTGCTGCCCCCTCCCGGGGCTTGGCGGGTGTGAGTGTGGGGGGCCGGGAATTCCCCGCATACAAACCCGATTGCTCACATGCACACAGAGACACAGACACATGCACACATATATACCCACGGTCAGGCACATGTACATGTTCACAATTTAGACACACACACAACACCCACTCAGATGTATGGACGTGCAGACGTAAAATCACATACACGTTTATATCCACACCATCGCTGGAGGAAGCACAGATCCTGAGACACATATACCTATGTGTACGATTTACATAGTCATACGATCTACATCACATACACAAATTCAGACCCACAGTCGTACACACACATTAGTCATGTAGATACAGTTGCCCAACATGTTAGGGACATAGATGTACACACAGGTTCAGAACAGCCCAACCAGCCAAACTCACACTCAGGATTAAAGACAGACCATAAGGCACTTGCGTGACACACACACATACACGCTCTTGTTTTCCAGGCTTTAGCCCCCAACAGGCTGAAAGTTTGCTGGAGGGAGGGGAGACAAAGGTGAAGGGGAGAAGCAGGAGAAACCAGGGGCTGGAGGCTCCGGGCCACATCCATCTGGCGCAATCAGGAGTCGGACTGGTTCTTTGGGCTCCCTCCCCACCCCCACTTGCACCACCGCGGCCTTTCGGTCCCCCTACCCCCACCCGCCGTCCCTGTGGTCGCTGCCGCATCTCCCCTCTTTCAGTGCAGCCACCGAGCTGGAACACAGCCTTTCCCAGCGTGCTGCGGGATCTGTCCTCGGGTCACATTCCAGCGTCCAAGTTGGGGGGGAGGAGGGAAGAATGGGGAAGGCCTCCCACCCCAGAGCTGGGAGGTGGGATTCCTGGGTTCCCTCAGAGGGTTCGCAGTTCAGGGTATTGCTCAGAGTCCCAAGGGGTGCTGGGGGAGGGGCGATTGAAGGTGCCTAGTTCCCCCACTGGTGAATCTAGAGATGGGGTAGGGGCAGAACAGGGGATTCACTGCCCCCCCCAATCTCCCAGGAAGATAAGGGCTTTCCAACAGATGTGGGTATCAGCTGGTCTTTGGCAGTGAGAGAATCCCCATTGGGAATGAGAAATCCCCAAGGGGGTGGGTGGGGTGGGGTGCCCTCTGCCGTGATGGGAAAATCCACCCATAATTTCCCAGGATGGCCCACATTCTCTCAGGTTCTGAACTGAACATGATGATCTCATCCGTCCATGCAGGGGGCCATGAAAAGAGCCTGGGCCGGGAAGCTGGGGGTCTGGGCTCTCAGTGTGGCTGTGGTATGGGCTCTGGTGACCTTGAACAGACTGCTCTCACTTCTCTGGACCTACCTGGCTCTTATGGCAGTGTCTAGGGGGGCTTAGTTTAGGTGACTTCTTGGGACCCTTACGGTGTGGCTAGCCATTTTATGGATAAAGAAACTGAAGTCTAGAGAAGATGGACTTGTCTGAGGTCATTTGCCTGCTGTGGTTTGAAGACTAATCGTGATAATCAAAATAACAGTAGGAAAAGGGTTAAGTTCTGGTAGGCTCTCTGAGGATTCCTCAGCAGGTGGGTTGATGAGAGCGTCCAGGACTTCCCGGTACAGTACTTCCTGTCCCAGCACTCCTGAAATCCAGGTTGTGCCCACCTGTCTCTCCTCTTGGGATCTGCATGGAGTGGGTGGGGCCGGGGCTCTTCATCTGCCATTTCATGGCCACTCTAAACTGATGGTTTCCTGAGAACCAACTGTAGGTCCAGACTTGTGACCATTTGTGGTGGGAAGAGAGATTAGGAGGGTTGTGTTTACAGTTTGCTGCCCTCTGGCCCTGAAGGAAGAGGCCAGGGGCTTCTAGCAGCCTGCTCTTCCAGTTCCTGCGGTAACTCAGGGGTCAACCAGGCTTCAAGGTGTTCCTCCAAAACCAATGTGATGTCAACAGAGAAGTGAGTGTGGGGGCTGGGGAGTGTTCTAGGCCACATATCAGAAAGCTTTTAGGTTGGGGTCAGTTTTTAAAAACTAGGAAGATGGTCTTAATTTGGTCTTTGAAGTGACTGCAGGGTTGGAATGAGTGCTGAATTGTTGATTAAATGAGATACATCTCTAGGGCGTGGTTGTGAGTGAAGGCATGGAGTTGAGACAGTGTGAAGGTTGGAGAGAAAAGTAGTTGAGGCCCTTTCCTGGTGCCTGGGAGAAGTTCCATTGTGAATGCAAACTTCAGTCCGCTTGGTTTTACTTGTGCAGAGGATTCTGAGGTCTCTTTGGCCTCAGCCTCTGCTGTCTCAGGCCCAGGTATGGGACTGGGACGTGAGTAATTATCCATTTGATTAGTCTGTGAGAGGATGAAGGAAAAGAAAGAAGGCAAGGCAAGCAAGGTAGGGCTGGAGTCTACAGGCCATAGGGAGCCAGTGAAGGTGTTTGAGCAAGGGAGGAGCCTATGAAACCCGCGTGTGAGGGAGATGGCTCTGTGTGCAGGCAAGTACAAGGCAGGACAGGTTGGCGGGTGGAGTGGTAAGTGTGGAAGCTGGGGCGAGCAGTCAGAGCTGTTGCGGTAATCCAGGGGAGAGGTGATGAGGTGAGGGTTAGGGACAGGGTGGGGGCTGTGGGAATGGAGAGGAGCGGCAGGTGCAGGGACACTGCAGAGGAGGTGACAGGAGTGCTAGGACCTGGGATGAATCAGATGTGGGGAGTAAGGGCCAGAGAGGGCTGCTCGGCTCAGGGGTTGTAGCAGAAATAACACAAAGATAAAAACGAGGCTCTATGCTAAACGTTTTCATTGATTCATTTGTCCTTGATCTAGAAGCTGCTATTCTCCCCACTTTGCAGATGAGGAAGTTGGATCTGAGAGAAGTGAAGTCACTTTCCTAAGGCCACTCCACAAGGACGTGGCCGAATCTTGGTTCAAACCCAAGTCTGTCAGATTCTAAAGCTGTGTCTTCAATCTGTTTAGCGATAGATGGTTTCCTCTTATGATGGAGGGGCCTGCGAGTCCTCTGGGCCTAGAAAGCCGGAGGCCCCAGGGAGTCTGGACTCTGAGGAACACAATTGGAGGGAGGCTGAGAGGGAGGGGAGGGAGTTCAGGACTAAGCATGGAATTCTCTAGGGCTCAGAGAGGGAGCAGGTGGAAAGTGGGAGGGATTCCAGGAAGGATTGCTCCCTTCTATCAAAGGCCCTTGGACCCTGGGGAAGGAGAGCGAGGGTGGAGGGGTGAGGCCTCCTCACTGCTGGAAAGACTGTAACCTGCTGGGATCGTGGGGCCCAAGACTCTATTCACCTTCTCCGGTGGTGAGGGGGTGGTGGGGTGCTTGGTTCTGGACAGTTGGGGGACTGTTGGAGGAGTGGAGTTGGGAGCCCATGGAACTTCCCCCACCTCCCACTGGCTTCTTTGTCCCCTTCATTGTCCCGTCAGCTTTCTGCATGGCCCTCCTCTTGGTAGGGTTTATCATCCCCTTCTTGCAGATGAGACTGAGGGAAGGGCTCAGTCTTTGGTGGGATTAGACCACCTGAAATTCTTTTCATTCCTGCCCCTGGACTGGGGGCATCAGGGGTCTTTGGAAGGTCCCTCGGCTAGGAGATGGCTTGTTCCTCCTGACCCCCATGCCTCCAGCCAGCTTCTCCCTGTCTCCTCCCCTTTCCTGTGGAGAGACTTGTGACTAACTGTATGTCTGAACTTGCGTGGAGGAGCCTTGAGCTTCCCCCTAGGGTCTGAGGGCTCTGTGATAAGCTGAGCTTCCTTGTTGCCCCAGGCTCTGACTCAAAGTGAGGGACCACTGCCTTCCTTCTAGGAGCAAAGCCATACATACTGCAGGCTCTTGAGAGAATTTTCCAACCCTCCCACCTCACAGCTGAAAAAATGAGGCCCAGAAAAGGCCAGAGCCTGGCTCAGGGTCATGCTGCAGCTGAGAGGCAGCAAGAGTTCAAACCTAGGACTTCTGACTCCCAGGGCAGGGGGGATGTCTGGGCTGGGCTCAAATTCCCTTCCCTCCCAAACAGGGGGCCAGGGCTGTCAGATGGGGCTAAGGCACTGAGGACCTGGTAGGGAGCTTATGTTAAGTGTCCCTTATCAAACCTTATCTTAATGGTCCTTAAGTCCACTTGAGATTTGAAGAGAGCTCTGGAAGTGGGTGGGAGAGGAAGCCTCTGGTGGCTTGAGAACTTGAGTTTTCAGCCAGTCAGAGGGCTCACATCTTGACTCTGCCGTTACCAGCTGTGTGACCTTGGGCAAGTCACTGACCCTTGGGGAGCGCTTCTGTATAACGACAGGGATTTAGTGAGACCACGTGTGTCTCAGTGAATCGGCACTCTATAATGGTGAGCTTATTATCTTTGTGTACACTAAGAGACATTAACTTTCCCAGGAAGTCTGTGAAGAGGGTTAGTCCCACTTTACAGATGAGGACACTGAGGCTCAGAGAGACTGGTTCATTTGTCCAAGGTCCGGAGTCCAGACCTCTGACTCCCAGCCTTTTCCTCCCCTGGCTTCATGGTGACCGATACTGGCCTCTGTGGCATTTATAGGAGGATAATCGTGCCTTGAAGGAACAAAGGAAAGGGCTTTGGAAAGTCAAAATTGCTCCCTTACTGAAAGAGATTATTATATCATTGTTGAGAGCAGACACTGACCCGGAAACTCATTATGACATTTATTAATATTATTGTAACTAATTCCTCCCTGCATTACTGCCGTTCCCCTAGGCACCTTCAGGATGGGATCCTCTCCTCCCTGTCCGGGGCACTCCCTGCCCCCTAATATTTATCTTAGAACCGGCCTGTCAGCTCTGCCTCTGCTGGGTGGGGCTCCCCACTGAGGGAAGGAAGGAGGGGGATTCCCCCTCTGCAGAGGTGGGGTGCAGAGCCTGCCCTCTTTGGGCAAGGACCCAGCCTGCGGCCCCCCACCCCTAATTCCTTCAGACTTAGGACTGCCACAGCCTTTGGAGTGAGACCCAGGTTCGACCTCCCAGGTTCGACCGTGGGCTGGGCCATTTCCTGGTTGGGTGACCTTGAGCAAGTCACTTTCCCTGGTGTCTCCCCTTGTTCCTTCGTGAAGAAGGAGTGTCACAAGCACCTTTCAGGTTTCTTGTAAGGTGTGTACAAGGCTAGAAGAGAAAGTGTTTTGGGAAGTGTAAAAGTGTCTCCACCTGAAAGTTTTTGTTATATTTAGTTCTCTTTGTCTTGCCTATGGAAGAATGAAGTCTACATGTGCTCTGGGTTCAGTTCCCATGGGCCAACCCCAGCCCCTTGGGCTTTGGTTTTTGCATTGGTCCAGCCAGGGGTTGAGGCCCAGAGCTTCCGAACACCCTGAGTTCCAGCTCCTGGGCTGTCCAGCGGCACACTCAGAACGTGGAGGGGGGTGTGGAGTGGGGACAAGGTCAGGCCTGGAGGGTTCCAGTTCCTGAGAGAGGCCACCTGGGCAGTTGTGCCCGCCCCCCTCATTCCTGTCCTCTGAGTCAGGCCTGCCTGGCTGTGGGTGCGCCGCCACCACCCCCGCCCCTTGCACTGGAATAGGGCAGGTTGAGGCCTCACCCATGGAAGACGTTGCCAAGACAGTGCAGACGCATGCGCATGGCCTTGGGGGCTGGGGCTTTCCCCCTCATTTCGCCCTGTCTCCAGGCTCAGGAAAGCCCCAGAGTGGGGGGTACGTGCACCTACCTTCATGTGCACACAGCCACCTGGCAGGGCCCTGCGTGAGTCTGCAGTCCATCTTGTGCGTGTAGAGGACATGGACTGGGGGCCTTAGCCGTGCTTTTTGGATATGGTCCTGAGAGCACCCATCTGTGGGATTGGGCCCAGTGGGACATTTTGGAGGTGTGTGCCTGCCCACCTCTGCTAGTGGACCAGACCTAAGCTTGTGAACTTGCATGTGTGCTTCCTTGGGTCCCTTGTGTGTGTGTGTGTGGGGGGGGCATGTCTAGAAGTAAGGTGTCTTCTCAGATCCAGAAGCCTGTTCTTTCAAGCAGGTAGAGGAGAAGGGGAGGCTTAGGCTGCACCTCTGGACTCTGGAGCAGAAGGTCCTAGAACATGGGCTCTTAAGCATGCCCTTGGCAAGGGTCCTTCCACTCTCTAGAACTGGATTTCTTTCTTTTTTTTTCCTTCAGTAAAGGCCTGGATTTCTTTGTGCAGTACCTGCCCTCCATCTGAGATTCAGGGTGCTGAGCCTCTCCCTTAGCAAGCCACAGATGTGTAGACCTGTGTCTGGGGTATCTCAGAGAAGCCTCAAGCTCTGGCTGAGCTGTGGGTGGGAGAAGGCAGGGGTGTTGCTGGGGCAACCAGGCATTATCAAGAGTGAGAGCCTTGAATCTGGCTGGGAATTTGCAGCTGTGACCCTGACTCTTCAGCTGTGCGCTTGGGACCTTGAGGAACTGATGTGCTCCCATCCCTAACTTAGTAGGAGCTCAGCCCTTTGTTTCCCTGATTAGGGGGAAGCTGAGGATGACAGCACCCTGTGTGGTTAAAGGCAGCTCTCTGAGCCTTACAGGTCAGGGACCAGTTACCAGGAGAGTATCTTTGAATGCCTGTCTTGAAGGGCTGTTGCTGTAAGATCCATGAGGGCAGAGACTGCCTTCCACCAGCACCTGGCACGGTGCCTGGCACGAATTAATCACCCTGCACGTGTTAGTCTACTGCTCTTTTCTGGTCGAGTGGGACTAATAAGAGGGGTGGACAGGCCTGGCCTAAGAGAGAGGGAAGAGGAAAGTATGTGGGCAAGAAAATGTGAATTGCCTTGACTGGTGTGGCTCAGTTGGTTGGTGCCAGTTCGATTCCTGGTCAGGGCAAATGCCTGGGTTGTAGATTTGGTCCCTGGTCAGGGCATGAACAAGAGGCAACAAATTCATCAATGTTTCTCTCTCAACATCGGTGTTTCTCTTCCTCTCATTCTCCCTCCCTTCCCATCTCTCTAACTAAATACAATCTTAGAGAGAGAAAGAGAGAAAAGAAACCTTGAATTTATGGGGATCAGACCCCTCGGCCCTTCTGCAGAGGGGAGATCAGGTTTGTAGCTGACACAGCGGACAGAGGATGGCTTTGAGTTGTTCTGAGTGCAAAAGCTGCCCTGCCGCCATTTACCGGCTTGATAGTGCTTCAGCTCTCTGGCCTCCATTTCCTCATCTGTAAAATGGGGATTAAATACCAATTTCTTAGAAGTGTTTAGATTTCAGTGATTGGAGGATATATACCATCCAGCTCCACAGAAGTTTGTTTTCCAGGGAGCAGGGGCTCTGCCATCTGCCTGACTGGCCTCTCAGAGGTGGGGCAGCAGAGGGGGGAGGGTCTGCAGAGGGGTCTGGCAGCATGGGAGCCATTGGGAATTCTTCAGTCCCTAGGAACTTGGAGAGAAGGGTGCTGTGAGACGGATGTCCTCAGGCCGGTGGGTGGGGGCGGCACTTTATAGTTCACAGGTTTTCTCTTCCACAGTCTTCATTGCACCTTTTGGAGTTGCTAGGGGCATCTCTTTTTAACACGGTCATTACTCAGGTTAACCTTCATTTTTACTGACCAACCTCCTGGGGGAAATTCAGGCTCTGCCGAATTCTGTGGGACCTACCACATCAGGCTCCTGCCCTTGCCTTCTGCCTGCCACCATTCTCTCCCTGGCTCACCATGTTCCAGCCACACTGTTCTAAAAAACCTACCGCTCCTGCCTCAAGGCCTTTGTCCTTGCCGATGCCCCTGTCTAGGAATCTCCTCATTCTTCAGGTCTCGGTTCCAGCGTTCTTTCCTTGGAGAGGCTTTCCTTGATGTCCCCCGAAGGCACCCTCTTCCTGTCACAGCTCTTGAGTCTTCCCTATCTAAAATTATATTGTTAGTTTATCTCATTTGTGTATTCATCAAATATTTACGGAGCTCACAGTATTACTGGGCACTGATGTAGGCACTGGGGATATACTGGTGAACAGGAGAAAGTTTTCCATTAGATACAGCCCCTGGGACCAGCTTAAGAAGTATTTCCTGATCAAATGAATGGATATAATAATATCATAAAGAGGAGTTATTGGCTTTGTTTCTATATGAAGTCATGACTTGTGTGGATTTGAACCTGGACCTGCGTTCCCCTCCAAGTACTGCTCCCCTCCTTCCCTCACCTATGAGCTGTTTCTTGGCAAACTCTGTTCTCCCTGCCTGGTGATCCAGCAGAGTCCCTGAGTCACAGTGAGGCCAATGGGAAGAATCCTGGCCTTGCGTGGAGCGGGGGGGGGGGGGGGGGGGGGGGGGGGGGGGGGGGGGGGGGCAGGAGGTCTGCGCTGAAGGCCTGTCTCTATGACCTCAAGGAGCTCACAGTGCTTCTCTGGGCTGCTGCTGTCTCATTACCTAAGTGGGAAGAAAGTCCTTTGGAAAGCGTGGGTCTGAACATATACATGAGGGTTGCCACTCTGGGCAGCTTCCTGGCTTCCCAGTACGGTGTCCTGGGCTGGCACCATCTCTGCAGGGGCCTCTCCACTAATGGCCTGGCCATCCATCGGCTCAGGGGCCATCCGCACAGGCATTCTGGTCTTCTGCCTGGTTGCTCCACGCTCTGAACTCCTTCCCCAGGGAATTACCCTCACCAGCCAGGAGGGCCTGGGGTGGGCACCATGCCAAGTCTAGGCGAGTGGCTCTTCTACCCACCATCTGGCAGCTGGGAGCCCTGCCTTAGCTTTGGCTCCTGACTCTTTAGAAAAGGACTTGAGGACAGGGTTCGTGGTCTGGCCCTGGAATTGAGTATCTTCAGCCTTCCTAGTCATACCGTCCACCAGAGCCAAGCACCCACAGGCCCTGGCCCCCCTTCCTCTGTGAGCCAGGGTTCCTGCCTCTGCGCTTCACTTGAGGGGCGGGGTCGGTAGGGGGCGGGGCCAGTGGCCAAGGTGGGAGGAGGACCTGGGGAGCAACCCTTCCCCCTTCCCTGCCGGGACCTGCGCAACGCAGCTGGGTGGGCGGGCTGGCGGACTGTATTCCTTAGTGCTGGGTTTGGGGAAGGCGTCACCTCGAGTGGCATTCTGGAGAGGTCGGGATAGTGACGATCCGAGTAGCGCCCGCCGTCATGGTGGTATTCCTGGGCCGCCACCTTCCCGCGCTTCTCGGGCTCTTTAAGAAGAAAGGTGAGTGGTTGTGGCTGGGTTGGGGGAGAAGAGGGATCCCCGACACCTCCATTTGCCAGACCCTGGTGTAGAATGGGGTGATCAAGGCCGGGGAAGGGTAACGGATGGGGGATGGGGTCCAGTAATGAGGCCAGACTCCCCTGTTCGCTGCCACGCCTTTGTCCAGCTGCTTTGCCGCTCCCTTTGTCTGGCCCAGCTTGTGTTTGGGAGGATGGATCCAGGTGTCTCTGACCTTGAAGCCTGCAGCCCTGGGGCGAGGCTGCCTCCAAAGAGTACCGACACTTTACTGGGTACTTCCCAATACCTCAGTTCAGAAAGGAAGGGCACTCCTACCCCGGGTGGTGTGTCTGGGAGGAAGGAATACGGGGAGCAGAGTAGAGGGGAAAAGCAATTCCACTGGAAGTTGGGGAGCATGATCAGTGGAATTCTGTTTAGAGGTCCCCCCGGGGTGAAGGTTTGGAGGGTGGACAGATGGCCACTTCTCCCAGGAACTGGACTCTCAGGTCTGGATTAAGGCATGGAGGCCAGAGGGTCCCCAGGTTGCGTGTGACCCAGGAAGTCCCTCTGGGAACTTGGGATTTAGTCCTGTGGTGCAGTTTGACTCCAAGTTGTTGGGTGACCTCAGGCAGTTCCTTTCCTCCTTGAGTCTTTTTCCCGATTTTTAAAATCGAGATTGGGATTAGGCGAAAGGACCACTGAGAGACCTCCCAGCTCTGACTTTGTGGAACTCCTGCGGATTCCCTGGGCTGGGAAGGAGGAAAGGGCCACTGAAGCCCCTGACCTGTGGGCGTGGCCCTTTAAAGGGCGTGTTTTATTCTTCTGCTCTGCAAGACACTGCCAAGGTCACATGACCCAGCTATTTTGCTTGTGTTGTGGGTTCCATTTAAAGCGGGGCTGGGGCTGCAAAGTGCTGACACAGCCCCCCATTCCCAGGATTAGATGACCAACTTCCCAGTGGGTGGGGCCTGTAACAGAATCGTTTGTAATGGATCCCTGACTTGTGTGTGTGTGTGTGTATGTATGTGGGGGGGGGGAGTGGGGGGCAGCAGCAGGAGAGGGGAATACCTGGGGCTGTTCTCCCAAAAGAGTCCGGAGCTCCCTTTCTGGGGGGTGTAGGGGCCTGGGTCCTTTTTCTCCCCCACCTTGCTTATTCTTCTAGTAAAGGACAGCCACATGGGTGAGTAGGGGACCCAAGAGGCCATATCCCTGCTTGGTTCCTCCTCCCCGATACTTTTTGGTAATCTGGTTATGACCCCTGCTAACCCCCACCTCTTCCTAGTGTCCCGTGGTCTCTTCTGTCTGGACCCTGGCCAAAGTGTCTATGAAAAGGGTGGGTGTTGTTTTGTTTTGTTTTCCTGTAAAGTGGAGCTTGGGGTCTGGAGATCAGAGAAATGTATTTGCTGTGGGCTGTATGGGTACTTGGTGACTTGCACGGGGCCCTGGGTACACAGTTGTGTGTGTGTGTTTGGGTATTGTTTGTTATGTGTGGAACCGGACTGGATGTTGTTGTGTGTATATGTGGTAGCTGGGTGTGTTCTGTTGGGGCCCCTCATGTGCAGTGTGTACACACAGATGTGTTTATACTTGGGTGCTTTGTCTGTGTACATAACGAGGCCTGTGGGTGTTGTATACATATGCGGTGGGCTTGTGGGCCTGCGGTGTGGTGTCCCGTATGGGGCCTTTTGTGTCGAGTGGGTACTCAGATCTGTGTATGCTTGGGGATGTAGTTTGTATATGTCCCTGGGGCTACGTGTACAGGTTGGCTGAGTGGGCACTGCATGTATGTGCAGGGGCCGTGTGTGGCCTGGAGGCTGTGAGTGCCCTTGTCCTTTGAGCCTCACTTCTCTTCCTCTCCCATCCCTCTAGGCTCAGCCAAGGCTGAGAGTGACAAGCGTCTGAGTGTAGGGCCTGGCCAGGGGCCCGGGTCTGCAGTGGATGAGCACCAGGACAATGTCTTCTTCCCCAGTGGGCGACTGCCTCACCTGGAAGAGCTGCACACGCAGGCCCAGGAGGGGCTCCGCTCCCTGCAGCAACAAGGTAACCTTCCAGCTCCTGCAGCACTCCTCTCAGCTCTGGAGGTGAGAGGCCTAGCCCAACACACCTTTCTCGTATCTTCCAGAGAAACAGAAACTGAACAAGGGTGGCTGGGACCGTGGAGACACCCAGAGCCTCCAGGTGAGCCCTGTCCACCCCCCCCCCCCACCCCCCCCGCTCAGTCTGACTCCTTTTCCCTCTTGTCTCCAGACCTTTTTGGATCTGTCTCCTTCCTGTACCAGGAAGTGTCTGCTCAGTGCAGGGTGATGCTAGGGGCAATCTGAGCCAGACATTCTAAGGGAGAGAGCCCTGTAGAGGCAACAGTAAGCCCCACCCAGGCCTCTGGGGGTGGTCCTGACCTGAGGCCAGAGCCTGATCTCCTTTTTCCCTCAACAGTCCTCCAGGACAGGGCCAGATGAAGATAGCATCTCCTTCTGCAGCCAGACCACATCCTACATGGCTGAGAGCTCCACGGCAGAGGATGCTCTCTCCATCCGCTCAGAGATGATCCAGCGCAAAGGTGTCTGCCCACCAGCCATGATTCTTGGGCAGGGTGGGCGGGTGGTGGGCAGGCACCGTCCGGGTCCCAGTGCCTGTAGCTTGTGTCCCACTTTCCTCCTCATCTAGCGTTTCTTGAGTCTCTGTGATTCAGTGAATTCAGGAAACAGAGTACCTTGTGTGCTTTTGGACAGTCAGGATGCCCATTAACTGCAGAGCAGGGCAGTTAAGGGTTGGGTTCAAGTCCGACACTGCTGTTCACTAGCTATGTAGCCTTGGGCTAACTCTTAACCTCTCTGAGCTTCTGTTTGATGTTCTACAAAAATGAAGACAGGAGCACTTATAGTATTGGAAAGAATACCAAGTGTTTAGCATGCTAACACCCATAGTGGGTGTTCACTAATGGAAGTGATCATTATTGACCTGGTAAATGGGAAAGCCTTCCAGAAGTCTTACAGAAAAGAAGTGCCTGGCTTTGACCTAGCTTTGCCCACGCCCGCTTGCCAATGAAAATCTTTTTTTGTGGAGTTACTGATATTCTCCAGAATGTCCTGAGACCTGCTCTAATGGTTTCTCTCCCCTGTATTGGCCCCCAGGCTCCACCTTTCGACCCCATGACTCATTTTCCAAATCGTCAGGGAAGTCAGGGCGGCGGCGGCGGGAACGGCGGAGCACGGTGCTGGGCCTGCCACAGCACGTGCAGAAGGAACTCGGTGAGCCCTGGGTTAAGGGGGGTAGCGGTGGTGGGTGGGGAGCCTTGGGCAACCCGTCTGCTGACTCCTAAGGCCTTCCTGTCCATTCCAGGCCTGCGGAGTGAGCGCGAGGCACCGGGCACTCCTCGGCCTCCTGGTCCGAGGGACGCTGTACGAATCCCCACGGTGGATGGCCGCCCAGCAGGTCTGGCCTCAGGAGCAGGGGTCCGGGTGTCCCTGCTGGCGCTGGAGGCAGAGGCGGAGGCTGGGTCCAAGGCAGAGGCCATACTGCAGCGCCACATCGACCGTGTCTATCGGGACGACACCTTTGTTGGCCGGTCCACCGGGGTGCAGCCTCCACCGATTACCCGGCCCATGTCCCTAGCAGTGCCTGGACTGACAGGAGGGGCAGGGCCTCCTGAGCCTCTGAGCCCGGCCATGTCCATCTCACCCCAGGCCACCTACTTGTCAAAACTGATCCCACACGCTGTCCTGCCACCCACAGTTGATGTGGTGGCCCTGGGCCGCTGCAGCCTGCGCACCCTGAGCCGCTGCAGCCTGCACTCGGCCAGCCCGGCCTCCATCCGCTCGCTGAGCCGCTTCTCCTCGGCCTCCAGCCCGCAGCCCCGAAGCCGCCACCCGTCCTCCTCCAGTGACACCTGGAGCCACTCTCAGTCCTCTGACACCATCGTGTCGGATGGCTCCACCCTGTCCTCTAAGGGTGGCTCTGAGGGCCGGCCAGAGGGCTCTGTAGCCAGCAATAGTGTGGTACCCCCGCCCCAGGGGGGCAGTGGGAGGGGCTCTCCCAGTGGGGGCAGCACTGCTGAGGCCTCGGACACTGTCAGCATTCGGAGCAGCGGGCAGTTGTCCAGCCGGAGCGTGTCCCTACGCAAGCTGAAGCGGCCCCCACCACCGCCCCGCCGGACCTACTCCCTCCGTCAGCGGAGCTCAGCGGCTCCTGATGGGCCCTTGGGGTTGCCTCCCAAGCCAGAGCGGAAGCAGCAGCCACAGCTGCCTCGGCCACCCACTACTGGTGGGTCCGAAGGGACAGGGGCAGCCCCCTGTTCATCCAACGCAGCAGGCAGCTGGGTGCCTGGCTTGTCTCCAGGTGGCTCCCGGCACGTGCCACGCTCCCCAGAACGGACACTGTCACCCTCCAGTGGGTACTCGAGCCAAAGTGGTACCCCTACCCTCCCTCCCAAGGGTCTAGCAGGGGCACCTGCTTCCCCAGGCAAGGTCCAACCCCCTAAACCAGAGCGTGTCACTTCCCTCCGGTCCCCTGGGGCCTCTGTCTCCTCCTCCCTTACCTCTCTGTGCTCCTCCTTCTCTGACCCAGCCCCCTCAGACCGTTCTGGTCCACAGATGTCAACCACCCTTGGTGACAGGTTTGTCATACCTCCTCATCCCAAGGTGCTGGCCCCTTTCTCCCCACCTCCTTCCAAGCCCAAGAATCCTAACCAAACTGCTCCTGCTCTGGCTGTCCCTGCGCCGGTCCCTGGGCCCATCGCCACCATGGATACCAGTCCTGAGTCCCGTCCCACTCTGCAGACATCCCTGGCCCCACCACAGGAGTCTCCTGTTGCCCCCAAAGACCACTCACCCCCACCATCCCCACCCCCATCTTATCATCCACCCCCGCCACCCAATAAGAAGGTAGAGGTGGTTGAAGAGGCCCCATCTGCCCCAGAGACTGCTGAGGAGCCCCTCCAAGATCCCAGCTGGCCCCCACCCCCACCTCCTGCGCCTGAGGAGCAGGACCTGTCCATGGCTGACTTCCCCCCACCAGAGGAGGCCTTTTTCTCCGTGCCTGGCCCTGAGCCTGCAGGCCTTTCAGACCCTCCAGCTCCTCTCAGCTCCCTGGCTGTTTCGCCCTCAGCTACCATCTCTTCTCAGAGCCAGCCCCTGAGCACCCCAGACCCTCCAGCTCCGCCAGCCCTCCCTGACAGTCCTGTCACAGGGCATGAGGCCCAGCTTCCTCGGAAGGAACCAGTGGGCTGCAGCAAGGGCAATGGGGCTCCCAGAGAGGAGGCCAGTGCCCCCCTGGTCACGCCCTCCCTCCTGCAGATGGTCCGGCTGCGTTCTGTGGGTGCTCCCACAGTGGCTCCAACTCCAGCATCGGGGCCATCGGCTCCCCAGAAGCCACTGCGAAGGGCCCTGTCAGGGCGGGCCAGTCCAGCGCCTGCCCCCTCCCCAGGCCTGCAAGCTGCCATCCGACTCAAGGCCTCCAGTCTGGCTGCCAAAGAGGATCCTGCGAGTGCCCAGCCCAATGGGCCGCCTGAGGGAGAGCCACGGTCTCCCCAGTCCCCCGCCTCTATGGCCAGCTTCATCTTCTCCAAGGGCACTAAGAAGCTGCAGTTGGAGCGGTCTGTGTCCCCCGAGAACCAGGCTGACCTCCAGCGGAATTTGGTGGCTGAACTTCGGAGCATCTCAGAGCAGCGACCACCGCAGACCTCAAAGAAGGCACCGAAGGCTCCCCCACCTGTGGCCCGCAAACCCTCTGTGGGCGTGCCCCCACCCACCTCTCCCAGCTTTCCTCGGGCTGAGCCCCTTACTGCTCCTTCGACCAATGGGCTCCCTCATTCTGAGGGCAGGACTAAGGGGGAGCCAGCCGAGAATGGAGGTGTGGTGCAGCTGGTGGGCCCGGAGGAGAAGCTGGACCGGCCTGGCTCAGGTACAGAGGGCAGTGGCAGCGTGTGGGTCTCGTTGATAGCGATGTAGCTGGGTATTGGAGTCTTGCACTAGGGGTTGCTCTTGGACCTTTTGACTGCTCTGGTTTTGGGATGTCTGGGGAGGGCGAACTGGCATCCTTGAGCTACTGTGAAGAAGCATGGCATGTGGGGCTTGGTTTTCTCGGTGGTTCTTGTTATTTTTCACACATACCGTGTGTATTTTTTCTTATGCAATTACAGTTGTCCCAAGTTTTCCTCTGTTGCTCTGCCCTGCCCCTCCCCCCAATCTCCACTCTGTTGTCCATTACCATGGGTCCCGTGGGCCCTCTATACATGTTCCTGGACTAGACCCTTCCTTTTCTTTCCCTCATTATCCCTCTTGTGTGGGGTTTTATTATCAGAAGTAGAGTTTGAATTCCAGCTCCGCCATTTTGTCTACCCATCCTAGCCTCAAGTACCTCACTGCCAGGTGGGGACATTGGTGTGTACGTCATAGTGTCAGATAATGTTTGTGAATTGTCTAATGTGCTGCTAGTCTGGTCAGTGAGCTGAGGGAGTAAGAATGTGCCTTGGGCTTTTAGTGTCCAGAACCAACTGGGGAGGCTCTTTGCTGAGTGTTCCTTTTTTTTCCCCCACAGATCCACAGAAAGAGCTGGTCTGACCACCAGGCACCTCACTGGCACTGCTGACCCCTCCCAGGAATACAATCTCAGGGACCTGAGCAGTTCCAAGGATGAGAGGATGTGGCAGAGACTTAACCTAGTAGAGAGGATGCCTGCAGCCTTAACCTCCACGGCCTTCAATATTTATGCAAGCCTGGTCTTGACCCTGTCCTCCAAGTCATCCAGCTCTCATGCCTTTTCCCTAATGGAGTCACCTGCGGCGGCTGCCACTTGAGTCTTGGCCTTAGCCTCATTTTGAAGGAGGTAGCTGGTGGGAGTGGGCGGCTGTGCCCCCTGCTGGCCCTGAGGTCAGAGTTGGGTGAACACCTCCCTTGGGTTTCATTTTTTTTAATGTCCAAATCATGCACACCCTGTAGTCTGGAATCAAAGCACTTTCAAAAGGAGACTGCATGTCCACCCTCCAGGGCCCATGAAGCCACATTCCAAGGGCCTGTTTACATGGCGGCAGCATCAATCCCTGGCAGCCAGCCCATAGCTGGGACCATCCTTTCCCTCTCATCCAGTTTGCTCCTTAGTTCTTGGAGGTGGGCAAGTCATTGCATCCCCACAGGCTGGAGGCAGGAGCAAGGCTGTGGAATTCCAAAGCACAAAAGGTGCAGCAAGGGTTAGCCTTCCTGTGCCTCAACTTACCACCAACCACCCTCCTGCCTTCCAGTTACGCTAGGTGCTCTGTGCAGGGAACAGGAAGTGGGAGGCTGCCCGAGCCCATGGGTGGGGAAAGAACAGAGGGGAGGGGGTCACAGACTCTCCTTAGAGGGCAGAACAGTATAGGGAGCCATCTTGGGGTCACTTGGCAGTTGTCCCTTGTTTCATCTGATCAGGTTGGGGTGCGCAGGCACAGCTCTTCAGGGACAAAGCTGTGTCCCTCTCAGTTGGGCAGAAGCACTATGGAGGTGGGTGGCAGGGAGACTGCCACAGGGAGAGCCCACGTGGGCAGCAGGCCCTGGCCCAGCCCTACAGGTGTGCTCCCCTGGCTTCCTCGCCTCTGTTCATGGCCTTTGTGCAGCTGCCTTTCAGCACAGGTGGCTCTACTGGGGGGAGCTGGCACTGAGTGACAAGCTTGAGAAGCGGAAGGTACATCCTATTCTAGGCTCTTCCATAGTCATTGGGGGCGGGCACCCCATGCTCCCAGGGAGCAGAATCGGTGGTTTGCCCCCCCCACCCCAAAAGAAGTTGGTCTCTGCTACTGATGTGCCCTCCAGGAATTTTAGTGACTGTTTCCACCCTGTGCTACCTCTGTAGGTAAGCTGGCTTCCTTTCTGGCCCCTGTGGTTGCACAGTGACTCAGGCTTGAGTCTGGCAAGGAACGTTCCCATTAGCTGTTTTTCTTCCACCGAAGAGTTTGGCCTCCTCCCGGAATGAGAGCTGGGACCATGGGATGTGGTGCGAGCACCCAGGTTCCTCAGGCCCTCACTGCTTCCTTCCTGGAGCTGTAAACCAGTGTTCTCCCCTCGCCCTTTGGGTAATGGAGAGCTGCTGCTGGGGACGTGTTTGGCCTGCCCCCGAGTCGGGGAAGGAAGATGGTCAGTAGCACCGCTCTGCTCAGAGCTCCTGATCCAAGCCCCTGGGAACCAGGACCAGGCCAGGGCCTCCGTGAAACCAGGTCCTGACAGCAGCCTTGGAGCTGCTGGACGTGGGAGGGAGCCCGAATTCCCTCTTGCCCTCCCTTCTTTAAACGTTACTCAAGCTCCTTTTCCTTAGTTGGAATCTTTATTTCCCCACCGGGTGGGACAGAGGACAACGGGAGGATCTAGCAGCACGCCCTCGTTCTCCTCTGGGGCAAACGAGCTTGATCTAGTGCAAATGGAGAGACCAAAAGCCTCTGATTTTTAATTTCCACAAAAATGTTAGAGAGAGAAGTATATATATATTTCTTTAAATTTTTGAGTCTTTGATAATGATTATATAAACAAGCCATTCACTCTGCCCTGAAGCTGTGTTTCAAGTGGTAATTAAATGATTAAAACTTGGCTGTGGCTGCTTCTTAATGGGAGAGGGTAGAGTGGGGGGTGGGGCCCAGATTTAGAAGGGAAGATGGTCTCGTGGCAAGCACCGGGCCCCCAGAAGGGGCCTCTGCCGCTTAGCACCGCCAGAGGGAAAGTCAGGTGTCCATGGACCCTCACCGCATCGAACGCCAGGGTGAAGAGGACAAGGTACAAGCAGTCCAGGGCGGGGGGAGGGGCTCTGCAGCTGCTGTAACACTCGGGTTTCTCTCTCCTGAGATGGTCCAGTTCACAGACAAGCCTCATCCAGACACACCTTCTCAGACATTTTATTTGAGTTCATGACACCGATGGTTAATGATCCTGACTAAGATGCCTTACGGAGAAGTACCCAGCCTCTAACGAAGACCAAACCAGGCCCTACGATCCACCTACTCCTGATGTGAACCACACAGCTGGTGGAGGGACTGCCCCAACCTGGCAGAGTCACGGGAAATTCCGGGAGCCCCGGGGCAGACCCTGCCTCCAAAGCCAAGCCTCAAGGCTGGCAGGCGTGGCGAATGCTGCCACCCGCGTGGCAGACCACTAGGTTCTCTTGTTTTCCCTTCCCTTCCCTTTTCAAATCCCACAATTTCCTGTCGGGGAGAAGCTGTAATTAACCCAATTCAGGCACTGGGTCCCAGGCAGAGGCGCAGCTGCCAGGATAACCAGGAAAACCAGAAAACCAGCATTTTTCCAATTAGAAGAACTGTGGCATAAACTTTTTTTCTGTGCGTTGTATTAAAACCAGGTTTCCGAAGTCAGCTGCCAAGGGAAGCAGCAGCGCTGGACTCCCCACTGCTGCCGCCGCTGCCGCCCAGCCCTCCTCACCGCCTGGGAGGTCGGCCTCCCACGGCAGCCAGCCTGGGATGGTCCCGGACTCTGGGCAGACTGCGCTGCCTCTTACCAAGTTCGGTACCTAATAAAGCCCCAAACTTCCTGCTTCAGTGTCCTGGGAGATGGGTAGACAGACGACAGAGCAAACCAAGGAGACAGCAGATGACTCAGGATGATGGGAGAAGGGTAGAGGGTGCTGGGGTAGCTAGCTGATGTTCCCCCCTTTCAGCGATTTACAGGAGACGTAACCCAGCTTGGTCATGAAGTTGGTCTGCTTCCACTGCGCAATGCACTCCTCAGAGACTTTAAAGTCAGCCTGGGCGAGAAACGAAAAAAAGTGATTACAGTGATGGTGCTGGGCCTGCAAGAAAACAGACTGTCTACACCACCAGTGTGCACAGCGACGGACACGCCCCACTCCTCCGAGGGCAGTTTGCCAAAGGCTTCCTCCTTCATATCTTTTTTTTCAGTCCATTTTTTTAAAAAAAGTTTTGCATCTTCTGACTCCGGTAAACCCAAAACATTGCTGGAGGCAAAATGACAAAACTAAAGCTGTCCTGCTTCAGGCACATCCTGAGAGGCAGGGTTCCTTGGAAAAGACAGTCGTGTTAGGGAAAGCGAAGGCAGCGGGACAAGAGGAAGCCCAAATACGAGCTGGGCTGACTCCGTAAAGGAAGCTGAGGGCCCGAGTCTGCAGGAGCTGAGCAGGCTGTTGAGGACAGGACGCTGTAGACGTCACTTGTTCACAGCGTCACCAGGAGTCGAAGCCAAACCAATAGCACGAAATTCATCTTAGGGGCCTAATTTAAGAAAATAATCACGAACCTGTGCAAAGAACTAAGTACCAGGGCATCCATCATGGCCTTCTCATGGTGAAAAACAGAACGGCCTCAGTGCCCACTCAGGGTAAACAATTTGCATACGTGAAATAATGGTGATACAATACTACGTATTAAGATTCGCCCCTCAATATTTAAGAAGACAGGAAAGTTTTTCAGGCATAAAGTTTAAAAATAATATGGTATGATTCAAACTATAAATATTTCTATGTATAAAGTCCAGAAGAAAATACTGACATTTTTTAGTCTCTCTAAGTGGTGGGACTATGGATATTTTATTTTTTCAATTTCTCCTATGTCTTACACATGTCTACAATGGAAATTTATTTTATACAGCCAGAAAAAAATGACTCATAAAACCATCCTGGAAAACCAGGGAGGCAGGGGACAAGCCATTTGGTACCCACAGGGGCATGGAGCGGTGGGACTCACTCCAGACACCCTCCAGAAAACCTCTAATGGCGGAACGAGTTACTATCTAGAAAAAGTCACACAAGTCATGTTAGTTCCACGAGGGGAGTGAATTTTTGCTGCTTCAGTCATGGATGTAGCCCGAACACACAGAACCACGTCTCGGGTACAGGAGGGACCGGGTATTTGTTGAGTGAATGGGTTCAGGGGTCGCAGGGGCAGGCCATATGTGACTCAGTGACCCAGAGGGACAGAAGAGAACGAGTGCTCCAAGATCAAGGTGGGTGACAGGGACCCTGGCAGGGCTCTGATCTTGCTCCCCCACCTCTGGTGACCCTGGCAGGTATCCTGCCAGGTAAAATGGGGATCACCTATCACAGACTTTAGATCAAATGAGGAACTGTCTGAAGTCCCTCAAGTAGCCTGTCAGCCCTCAGTATGGATGAGGGCCCCCTGCTCCTCGGGTGCCTCCTTCAGCAAGGTCCAAGATGAAGAAGGAAGAGAGGCTTAGATGCACAAAGGCCCAGCTGGGAAAAAGGCAGGTCTGGATTCAAGTACCAGACATAGCCCAGGCAGCCCAGGTAAGAGGAGAACTGCCATAGCTTTTTACCTGCAGCTTCTCAAAGATTTTCTTCTTGGGCTTGAGCTCCTCATCTGGTTGGCCCTTCTCATAGCCCTTCACAAACACGCGCTCGCCAGGGGCAGAGTCTGCCGGAGGGTCCAAAGGCTCGACTTTGCGGCTGACCCCTTCTCTGGGAGGACACACAGGACAAGGAGTGAGGCTCCGGATGGCTTCCAGCTGCCGAGGAGGCCAAGGCATCGGAGTCCCCACACGGAGGCCCCGCTGGGATGGAGGCCACCCCTGCTGTACTACATGCCTGCTCTTCATCAGTGTGGGGTTAACCAGGGCTAAACTGAAATCCCGTGTCAGGAAAAACCACATTCTGGGCCCTCAAGGGAGGGAATATGACAACAGCGAGAGCAAGGCCTTAACAGCCCATGAGAAGTGGGTTTGAATCCTGGCTCCGCCTCTTGTTAGCGGTGAGAGATGGGCGCACATGCACTGCTTTGAACCTTCCCTTTCTGTTATAACTGTGGGCGAAGCGCTCCATTCCGAGTACTTGTACGATAAATAATTCCTGCATGCACTATTTTTGGCCAGTGTTCTCAGGGCTTCCACCTGGCCTGGGGAGGGCCATCGCTTGCTTGGGCCAGTTCCCTACTCTTGGCCTTCCTGGTCCTATGCCCTGCCCCAAGTCCTCACTCACGTAGAAGCACACAGGAGCATGCCTTGGGACTCGACCCCTCTCATCTTCTGCGGCTTCAGGTTGCACAGCACCACCACCAGCCTATCCTGCAGTTCCTCCTTGGGCACAAACTGCACCAGGCCGCTCACCACGGTCCGTGGCTCAGCTTCCCCAACATCAATCTTCTCCACGTACAGGCTGTCCGCATCTGGGTGCTGCCAGCAAGAGACGTCAGACCCAGAGAGTGTCATAATGGAAGAAATCACGGCACCTGGAGAACCCTCTGACTCCGGAAAGGGAGGCACATCTCCCTAGAGAAGCCCCTGAGGGACCCTCTAGAACTTACTTTCCATGCCTCAGTGCACAGGAGACTGGGCTTTGAAGGTACATTCTAGTCTCAACCAAGAGGTGGGGTTTAAGTAAAACCAGCCTAATTACTTGTGTAAGAAGTGGAGGTAAGCTCTAATAAGAGAGAGGTAACGGCCCGGACTATCTGGGGGTTACCATGACGACCACAGCCACACCAGATCAGTCCTGGATGCAAGTCAGATGAAAACGGACGATGGCTGGTGTCACCACCTGAGAGCACCAGCAGCTCTCAAAGTTGTCGTGGCGGCTGGGTTTATACAGTGACAGGCCAATCAAAGCTGGGAGCAGAAAAAGCCCACAGCGCCCTGACGGGTGTGGCTCTGTGGGTCAGACACTGTCCTGCAGATGGACGGGGTTACAGGTTTGATTCCGGGTCAGGATGTGTGCCTGGGATGTGAGACAGGTCTCCAGCTGGGGGCATGAAAGAGGCAACCAGACATTGATGTTTCTCTCCCTCTTTCTCCCAACTTCAGCTCTCTCTAAAAATAAATATGATCTCCAAAAAAAAAAAAAACAAAAAAAACCAAGAGTGAGCAAGAGAGAGAAAGCCCACAACAGTGGTCCCGGCCACTGGGTGCATACCCTTCTGTCTCTGTGGAAGAGTGCCCCCTGCCCCACCATTTTCTCCGTGTGTACGTACTGGGGTGGGGGGTCTGCAAGACAAGGCAGCAGAACCAAGATAAGGTCTACAGCTAGTCCAGGCAAGCTGGTGGAGACCACCAGACCGGCTTTAACAAACAAACAAGTTCTCTCCAACTGACACCCGCCCCCACTCTGAGTTCCTGGCTGTGTTGGGTTGCATAAGGCCGAGACAGCAAAGGGAAAAGCCTGAGGCCTGGAATTAGACGCCTGGGTTCTGACTTGCAATATGACCTCAGGGATGTTACTTCCCAGCCCAGGCCAGGTTTCGTCCACATGGAAACAGACAAACTTGACCCCTACCTCCCTCTCTGGGATGTGGTGACAACAAGTACCTTGTCCACACTAATGACTCTTCCCACACGGATATCCAGTCGGGATGGGATGACCTCCTCTGGTTCTGAGTTCTTGGCAGGGCCTCTGGCAACTGGCTCTGGGAATGAGAATAACCCCAAGGGGTCAGAAGGGTCCTCCTGCCCCATGAGAGATCAACTGCTGATGCCATCACACGAGGACACCAGCAGGTTTCATGCAGAATCCCGACTCCACCCACTGGCTACACCTTCCTCCACCTACTTACCTACCACCTAATCCTTCCTCCTCATTTAACTTCACTGAAAAGATTTACAGAATTTTATATTAGTCATGTAGAATCGCACCAAGTAGCTGAGGACCTGAATAGGAAACACCACTAATATTACTAAATTTTAGGGACCGTGGGAATCCTGGCCTCTCTTTTAGAGGTTCGGACTTTTATGGATCAATTAAAGTTTACCTTACCGTGAATGCTACTTCTGAGTTACACCCTCTTTAAAACAGGGCTGGCAACCTTGAGAAGGGACGGACTAGATTTCCGTCTACTCTTTCCCTCAGTTACTAGGCTGGAGGGGAGGGGACAGTAGCAGCTCTGCCGCCTGTGTTTCCATTCCTGCGTTCCATACATATTTGCTGAGTCTTTTCTGGGTGGGGTGGACGGCCAGTAAGGGCCAGTCAGAGACACGTGGAGGGGTCTGCGCGAATCTAAAGATGAGCCCCTGAGAAGCTGTGCGGGCTCTGCCTGAGTGGCCATGTCGCTCTCACGGGCTGACCCAGCTGGTCTCTGTGACTGAAGAGGATTTCGTGGAAGGAACCATGCGCACGCCTTCCACTTCCCGGCAGTGCTGGTGCAACAGGACACGATCACCGCACAGCACCCGCCAAACCAGAATGGAGACGGCGCAAGTTCCGTCCAGGAGTCAACATCCTGGCACTCTCGACCCCCTGGCTTCTTCAGCCCTCCGGACAGGACAGACTTTTTTCAGAGGCCCACGAACAGGGGAGCTGTTCCGGTGATGTCACCCCCCCTCCCTGGCCCTGCTCCTTCCCCCTGGCCTTACTCTGCTTCAAAGGATCTGGGTAGGCAGCACTGGACAGTTTCTTCAGGGCCGGGGTATTAAACTTTTCCCGGATGGGATCCAGCAACTTGTTCAGGGCGACTTCAACAGAATTCTTTAGGTCTCCGGGGTGCACAACCTGAAAAAGTGTACGAGGCCTGGTGAGATAAGGCACCAGAATAGGACAAAGGACACCTGAACCTATGAACCACAGGTGCACAGCTGCAGGGTTTCCCCAGCCCGGTCAGGACCACCCTGTGAGCTGACAGAGAGGGGTCACCGGTTCAGAAAGGCCACCTGACTTGTTCAGGATCCAGGTCTTTTGACTCTGAATTTGATACCAATTTGAAGGTTTTTAGAGGCTACATGCTTTTATTAGCCAAAATCTTCTGGTCCCCCCATTTACACCTAAGGTGCTGGCATTAACCAGGTGTCACTCACAAGCAGAGAAACACCGGTACAGGCAACGGCAGGACTAAATGCCCAGAGAGGAGCTGAGTGAGAAGAAAGAACAAGGGCCGTGGGGTTCAAGTTCCAGGTAGCTGTATGACCCCGAACCAGGCACCCTCTAAGCATTACATTCTTTGCTTGAAAAATGAAGATAATACCTTCATCTTACAGAGTCAAAGTGAGGCTCGGATCACCGTGAAGGGGTTGGGGGGAGCTCCTAACTCAATTTCAAGGAACTGGGATGTAATTTGCTTTTACACCCTGGATCTGGCCGCAGTGATCTTCCAGATGCTCTGAGGGGCGATCTCTTAGTTGTGAATGCCTGTGACACAACACCCACACTTGTGGTTTCTGATGCTGTTCCCACATTTCCTCGCAAACGCTGAATTTTTAACGACACGGAAGCTTTAGGCCTGCATTGTCCGACATGGCAGCCACTAGCTTCATGGGGACATTTAAATGTAAATTAAGCTTCAGGTCTTCAGTTGACTGGCCACAGGAAAGGATCTATAGGCAAAGGTGACCAGTGGCGGCGGTGAGACAGTGCGGGCAGAGCAGTGCACCGGCACGGACAGTGCTCTGGGTTATTGCTGCGCCAGGCCCTTCATTCAAACGCATTTCTTCTTTCATCCCATCTCTCCCTCAGAGGACTGTTCACAGGGCTGGGGCGCAGAGGGTGGTCTGCCTTGGGCTGCAGCTGCAGCGAGGAGGTTTCAGAGCAACGACTTTCAAATACCCCAAAAGTGGGCCCTGAGGGCCCAGAGCCCCCAGAGGTCACTGCGTTTTTTCCTCCATTTGGTGCCCCAAACCTTATACGACACTGTCTCCTGTGGTCCTCTGGCCTGACACTTCAGTGGTGGGGGGAACGCAGGGTCAAGTGGTGCAGCCCTGTCTATGCCCACGTACCTGTGGCCATTAGAAAGTTCTTCCTGAGGCTGAACCTAAGCAGGACTCCCTGTGGCCCTGAACCTCGGTCTGGGTTTGGCCCTCTGGTGCCCCAAGAAGAAACCTAACCCTGCTCCTGTGAGGGTCCTTCGTGCACTCGGGGGCGACTGAGCCCACGCTTGCTCCTCAGCCCACCACGCCCAGTTCTTTCACCTGTGCTTCTGTGACGTGGTGCTGAGCCTGTGGCCTGTAGTGGCATCGCCTACACTCCCAGACTGCTAAACAACTCTCACACACTCAAAGTCCGGGGCACCACGTACGACCCCAAAAGGACGCAGCACAATGGAGAACTGAATGAACCACAAACTCCCTGGTTCTAGGACCCGGTGACTTGGGCCAAGACTTCATTAGCAGCTCTGACAGCCCTGTCACACTGCTGACTCAACTGCAATTCACAGTCGGTCCCAACTCCCCATTTCATTCCCCAGACACACTGTAAGTCGTCCCTGTACGATCTGGCCCTGCTTGCACATCCCACAACGCCCCACCTCACCTTTCAGACTCAGACCAAGCCACTTAGGGTCGCTTGTACACCACGCTGTTTCACCTTACCAACCTGCGGCGCGGTTTACCCCTTCACCGATTGCCTCACGGACTCCTACTCAGGTGAAACACTGGATGCCATCCCCTGTGCAAGGCTCCCCAGACAGCAGGTTAATCACTTCCTCCCATTTGATGTCTGGACCACGTTATGTGTCTTCATTGTGCGGTAAGACAGGAAGTACTTGTTTGTATGTTGGCTTCTCCTAGTGCATTATGAGCCTCATGTGGATACGTGTGAGGTGCTGCCAGCCCCCAACACGGTGCCTAACGCATGGGCACCGGTAAGTCCTGTTAGACTGAGTGCTGAAATGAATGGTACCCTCTATTCTGTCCCTGTTACTAACATTTTATTTATTTGAAGATTTTTTTTTTTAAGATTTTATTTACTTACCTTTAGAGGGGAAGGGAAGGAGAGAGGGAGAGAAATATCAATGTACGGTTGCCTCTCATGCGTCCCCTGCTGGGAACTGGCCTACAACCCAGGCATGTGCCCTGACGGAATCGAACCTCGATCGTCTAGTTCACAGGCTCGCCCTCTATCCACTGAGCTACACCAGCCAGGGCAATTTGAAGTTTTTTAAAATCCTCACCTGAGCGTATGTTTTTATTGATTTTAGAGAGAGAGGAAAGGAAGAGGGGGAGAGAGAGACATCAGGAAAGATAAAAACATCTACTGGTTGGCTCCTGGATGTTGGGGATCGAACCTACAACCTCGGTATGTGCCCTGACTGGGAATCAAACCCATAACCTTTTGGTGCCTGGGACAATGCTCCAAATAACTGAGCCACCTGGCCAGGGCTCTCTATTTTGTCCTTTTTCGTGTCTCTTTTTCCAATCCTGATTTTGTACCCATCCCTGAAATGTTTCCTTTTGGGGTGGGTTTGGTCCTTCATTCCAGGTTAAGTCCTTTGGAGAATGATCAGCTTTGTGCCGTTTGCCCATCTGATCTGCGAACCATCGGAGGCCTCATCTTACCCATTAAAATATCCCTGGAGAGCACCAGGCCAGAAAGCCTGGTGGCACATAACCACAATCCCGGCTAGGATAAGATGGAGGTTTGCTGGAACGAGTTCAATGGGGATTATGCCTCCTCTGGTGTTACCTCGTCAGCAAAGTCCTTTTCCAGGTCCAAGTAGGCTGTGTAGGTTTTGTTTCCACCCCATTTTTCATCTCGAAGGATCACAAACTCTGTAATGAGAAGGATCCACACCAACAAAATCACTGCTAATGGCACAGCCAGCATTCCTAGTCCAAATATATGGTACCTGTTGTTTCTGCCATCCATGTGTTTTGAACTTTATTATATGGTTTTATTACTTTTTTAATTGGATGTGTGGCCATGTTGTACACCCAGCTAGCACCCAAACTCAAGAGGCAAGGATCGTGTTTTACATTTCTTTTTCCTCTACTTCTTCCGGCCCCCACCCTCATTTCCACCACCCCGCCCACCCGGACACCCCACCTAGAACCTAACCCGGCGACAATACAATCACAGTTAAAGGTAGCTCCACTCCAGTCGTACAGCAATATATGCGAGTTCAGAGCAGAGAATCAGGGAAGCCAGCCCTGGAGGAAGACGGTGACAACCACACGTGTGATATGGCGTGTGACCGCACATGTTCACACTACTAACTCTGTGATCTCCCCCGGCCTCTGAGAAGAAAGCAGGGCGTGTCTTACCCGACTTGAGGGGGAAGAGGACGTGCTTAATGAAGGACAGCACCCCGTTGTTCTCCACGTTCCCGGGCTCGCAGAAGGCCTTCTTCAGCTTTTTCTTTACATCCTCCTTCGAGTCAAGGAGATCGATCTTGGATTCCTGGAAGCCAAGGAGGGGAAGAGGACCTCTTGTGGTAGAAAATGAGAATATCCTCAACTCATCTGTGCATAGCTGATTCTTGAACAGCACAGGCTTGAACTAAGTGGTTCCGTTACATGTGATATTTTTTTCAATACATACAGTCCTGTACATATACTTCCTCTTCCTTATTTTCTTAATAACATTTTCTCTTTTCTACCTCATTTTATTATAAGAATACAATATACATTGCACATAACACAAAATATGTGTTAATAATTGGCTATTTATGTTATTGGCACGGCTTCTGGTCAACAGGAGACCATCGGTGGTTAAGTGTCTGGGGAGTCAAAAGTTACGTTTAGATTTTCCACGGTGTGTGTGGGAAGTCAGTGCCCCTAACCCATGCGTGTTCAAGGGCCAACTGTATTTTAATTTTTTCTTTTTATTTATGTATTCTTTAAATTTAATTTTACTTTTTCTATTTTATTACTACTTTCCATTTTATTTTTTCCTGTATTTTAATTTTTTAAATGAAAGATTTAAACATTAAATAACTTCAACAAAAGCATAATTAATCAGAGTGAAGGACCGCTCATAATATTGCCACCCGATAAATAAGACTTTAAATTTTTCTGTGTTTTCCGAGGCCTTGCCTACAGTGCACAGAATCATCACAAATTTGTAGTGAGAGAACAAATGTCCTGTGATTTTTCACTTAAGGCTTATTTCTGAGTGGCTACTTAGCCTTCACGTAATTAGTGTATTATATTCTCCCAAATGAGTGACAACATAGTTTACGTAACACTTTCTAAACTTCCAGATTATGCTCTAATTGTTACATATTACATATCATGCTACCATGCATAGCCTGGCAGAGGTGTTTTTGTTTGTTTGTTCGTTTGTTTGTTTTTACTTTCTTTAGGATTATTTCCTTAAACTACTAAAATTGCCAGGCCCCTGAAAGGGGCACACAGATGAACACTGCCACCAGCAGTGTGTGAGGGCACTTGTTTCAGGGCGCTCCCCAGCGCCAGGTATCACGAATTACCTAGAGCCATTTCTCCTTTTTGGGGGAGTAGAATTTGTTTTGTATCTTAGAGCCAGTAAGCTCATGCTCATTTGAGTTCAGTGGTTACCAAATTCTGGTCCATGTGTGCCTGTGTGTGAATCACCTGGGGTGCTTTCAAAAAAACATAAATTACTGGGCTCCACCCAAAACTCATGAATCAAAATCTCCTGGGGTCAGGCCAAGTACTGCATCTTCACAAAGCTTTCTGAGCAGTTCGGATGCACTCTCAGGATTAAGGTATGGTGAACGTCAGCAAATAGGATGAGTAATAGGATGCTCTGTTAGAGAAATAACTGGCACAAGGAGCATTTTGAGACAAAAAGTGATGGGTATATTCTTTTAAAAATAATAGTAACAGTTTCCATGCATATATTCATTAATCTCTGATTTAAGATCAAGAAGTCAGACTTAAAGAACCAGATGAGTGCCCAAATGTGACTTTAAAACAGAATCACCTAGTAAGATTTGAAGGAAAATATAGATTCTTGAGTTGTTTACCCAGAACCATTTCATCAGAACCTAACTAAGGACAGGGTCTAATCAACTTTTTAAAAAAATTCCTAGTGATTCTGAAGACAAGCCATGCTTGAGACCTCTGAACTCAAACTTTCACTATTCTGGGCTCTACTGAGGCCTCTATTCTGTACTCTCAGTGAACAAAACAAAAGCGTGTATTCCTTAAACAGGACTTTCAAGTGTTCAAAGACAGCATATATACGTCATATTAATTATACAAAACATCACTCTAAGCACCGAGATGCTGGCTGGTGAAATGCAACCACAGCCTTCTTCTCATTAACATGCCTGAATTTTATCACGGTTCTATGAATAGAGAAATCACTTTTGCTTGTTCTTTTTATCAGGAGCAGCAAAACTCTGGAAATTCTCAGGACTGCTTCTGGGTCCTTCAGTACTCAAGAATCCCTGGAACTAATTAAATGCCTTCAGATTACTTATAACTTAAATTTTTGAGAACTCCAGTTAGCTAAGTTCCTCTTCTTTTGAGTCCCTATCTATCTCTTGCTGAAGATTTCTAAACTCAAGTCGGAGTTGGCAACCTACCTCTTCTGAAGAACTCATTTTGCTACCAGTTAATCCTGGAACCATGGGATTCATCAGATGGATCCGCTTCGAGTAGCCAAGTGCAGGGAGATACTGACGGGGGAGAAAGAAATACACCAAGCAGATATTACTATGAATTCCTCCTCAATTCCCTGATCTCATCGAAGTTGGCCGGCAACGTAACTGTTTCATATACTCCTCCTAATCTTTTTTTTTTTCCTACTGATTATATAACTTCCAATAGTGATCACAATGTAAACAAAGTTGTTTTTTCCCCCTAAAGCTTTTCTATTAGTATTATATTGTGAGGCCACTGGATATGCCCTCCCACCATAAACAGCTGTAAAATCTGGCAATACGTAAAACAACTTTGCAGGTACTGACAGCAACAGGTGCACAGCCACGTGTCTTGAGAGAAGAGAAAGCAAATGTGATCACACCTTTACCCTGGCGTTCTCCTTGAGGGCACCTTCCCAAGCCAGGTGCTAAGAAAAAGAGACTAGGCCGAAAGCAGCAGGCTGACTGCACAGAGGAGACAGAGAGTGAAGTTTAGGGCTCTCGGGAGGCTAGGATTTGGGAAGGGTTCTAGAGAGAAGGACTCCCCCCCTTCTAAAAATCTAAGTCAAACTTCCCCACTGACTTAACAGCTGACTCATAGGCATGCACGCGTATGGAGAGAACCCAGGGAGCCCAGCCGAGAGCGGGCTCTGGGAGGCTGGCGACCTGAGCAGAGATTCCAGGGGCTGTGCAGTGCTAGGGAGACAAAGGGGTAAATTCAGGTCCAATCAAAGCAGAAGGGGTTTCCTGAACACCTTCGAGTTTCAGTATGAGACCCCCCAAAATGCCCCAGCCTAAGAATAAATGCCACATTGTGGGAATAAGGGCAAAACTGTAACAGAGCCGTTCTAACAAAGCCTAAAACCAACCCCTGACAGGATCAAGGTATGTAAGTAATTTACCAATAGGTAAGTAAGTAATGATATGTAAGTAGTTTAACAGTCTACAGAAAACACAGCACTCTATAAACATAATCCAGAGCGTCTATAATGTATCTACAATGACTCTGATACATTTGTAAGTATTAGATGGGGATTGCCAGGGGAGGGGGGATAAATGGTGATGAAGGAGACTTGACTTGGGGTGGTGAACACACCATACAGTGTACAGAGGATGTGTTGTGGAATTGTGTGCCTGAAACCTGTGTAATTTTACTAACCAGTGTTACCCCAACAAATTCAATTAAAAGAAAAAAATAAGTACTAGCAATGGAAAGCAGAAAAAAATGACTGATCCCTAAAACAAAAGCAGAGCCTGCCCTGGCTGGCATAGCTCAGTGGATTGAGTGCGGGCCTGCGAACCACACGATCGTGGTTCGATTCCCAGTCAGGGCACATGCCTGGGTTGCAGGCCAGTTCCCAGCAGAGGACTCACGAGAGGCAACCATACATTGATACTTCTCTCCTTCTCTCCTTCCCTTCCCCTCTAAAGATAAATAAATAAAATCTTTTTTAAAAAGTTGATTAAGAAAAAAAGGGGAAAAAAAGCAGAGCCAGAAACCATCCAGATATTAGAATAAGCAGATCAGGGTGTCTCAATAATTATGATTGTGTGTTAAAGGGAACAGAGGGAAAGACAGACAAGATGGATAAAAGACAGAGAACTGTACCCGAGAACAGGAATCTACGAAAAAGAATAAAATGGAAGTTCTAAAATGGCACAATACAATATGAAATGGATTCCACAGAAGACAGTCAAACTTGAAGAAGAACTTGAAGAAAAGTCAAAAGAGGATATCCAGGCTAAACACAGAGGGAACAATGAAAGGAAAAGAACAGAATGCAAGAGGCATGTGAGACATAATTAAGAGGTCTAACTGATATATAATTAGGGTCCCAGGAGAATGGAGAGAGAACAGGACAGAAGCAATATTTAAGGAAATAACAGAGGACAATTAACCAAATTTGATGAAAACATCAACCCATAGATTCAAGAAGCTCAACAAAATCCAAGCAGGATAAATACAAAGAAAAATATAGCAAAAAATAGCATAGTCAAATTGTTGAAAATCAAAACAGAGAGCCCTGGCTGGTGTAGCTCAGTGGATTGAGTGCGGGCCTGTGAACCAGGTGATCGCGGTTCGATTCCCAGTCAGGGCACATGCCTGGGTTGCGTGCCAGTTCCTGGCAGGGGCTAGTTCCCAGCAGGGGCTAGTTCCCAGCAGGGGATGCACAAGAAGCAACCATACATTGATATTTCTCTTCCTCTTTCCTTCCCTTCCCCTCTAAAGATAAATAAAATATTTAAAAAAAAGAAAATTGTTTAAATGCAATTATAATAGTCTTCAGGATTTAAAATTTACATAGAACAGTGAACTATATGACTGCAATAGCAGAAGGGGCAGGAAGGCACTAAACGGCATAGAACAGTAGGTCCTTGCATTGTCGGAACGTGGTGAAAATGCCCAACCAAAACTGTGCTCAACTACAAGAAGCGTGTCACCTCCAGGGCAGGGGTGAGCAACACTTTTCTGTAAAGGGTAAGACAGTAAATATTTGAAGTTTTGTGGGCCACACATATGGTCTCTCTTGCTAACTTTTTTTTAATACCCCTTGAAAAATACAAAAACCAATCTCAGAGCATCTGAGTAATACATAAATAAGACCTGGGCTGTATCTCTGCTAGAATAATAAAAGAAGGTTGAACTAAAAAGTTAATAGAGACGATAAAGTGGATGGAACAAAGAATACTCGATTAATCAAAAAAGTTTACATTGGAAACATTTCCCCATTCACTAAATATATCCCAAAACTGCATAAAAATATGATATAACATTCCATTGTAAGGCTTTATCATAATATTTTTAACCAATTCTTTGTCATTTGATCCAATTCTTTGTCATTTGATATAAAATTATTTCTAGATTTTTGCTTTAAATTGATAATGACATACACTTCCATACATAATTCAAGTTGCGCCATCCAACCCCTGTCCAGGAATTTTCGCCAGCGGTGTTTTCTCGCCACGCTTGCCAGTGTGAGGTTTTGAGACGTTTTCAAAAATACCAACCACTTCTCAAAAGCCCTTTCCAACTTACTCAAGTTCTTTCCCAGAAAAAAAAACAAACAAACAAACCATGGGCTTGTGCTAATTTCCTCCTTTAAACCTCATCTGAGAGACGGGTGGTTTATGTAAGACCCAGAGCAAACAGGCCAAATGCTGCGGGAAAGGACACTAGTGCCCTTCCCTGGACACCGAGCTCTTAGGAAAGAGGAACATCAAATAGGTCTGGGGCAGCTTCTGCCAGAAGCAACGCATAAGCTTTTGCGTCCCACAGACCTGGGTGCTAATTCCTGCTTGGTCACTGATACACTGGACAACTTTCTATCCTTAGTTTTCTCATCTGTAAAAGAAAGGGAAATAATACCATACAATATGATTATGAGTGGTGGGACTGGCATTTTCAGTAACTTTTAATTGCATACCTCTGAGGCTCAAGAGAAAAAAAGATGGTAAAAAGGATACTAACCTTCTCTGCAAAGGTGAAAATCTTTCTCTGATCAATGCCTCCAAATTGTGCATCTACTTTCAGATACTCTTCATCCAAGGCCTGTGGACAGAAACACGGGAGCATGAACTCCTATTGTATTTCTTCTGCATGCATCTGAGCAATCGGAAACGTCGGAAAATCACTACGCTTTTCAGAAGGTAGAGGCAGGAAGCAACTGAGCAGCATTCAGGCTCCATGTCGGCCTCCAGAGCCGCATCAACCTCTGCTCAGTGCCTTCGGTGAGCAGCCCTCCAGGCGGAGTTCCTGGGGCGAAACAAGTCTCTGCCCGCAGGAAGCTCGCAGTCCAGGGCGGGGGAGAGGGAGACAACAAAGTACAGTCATGTCAAGGTACTCCCTGAACAACGCAGCCTGTGAAAAATGGGAAGTAAGTGGCAGGAAAAGGTGCTGAGCGAGCTCAGGGAAAAAGGCAAGGCTAAGCTTCTCAACAAAGAGTCACTGTCACTTCCTAGGTGCCAGGCCTGGTGCCAGCCCTGTGCATGCAGAGATGAGTCAAACCCAGACTCTGCCTTCAAGAAGCCAGTTACCGAGTTGAGGAGAGAGACGTGTGAACAGATAACTTCAGTACGGTGCGCTGAGGGCTAACCTAGATGTTCATTTCATGAACAGTGCTAACACAAAGAGAGAAATGACGATCTGGATCTGGTGAGACAGGTGGTGGTGAAGGCTTCCTAGAATGAGACTGTGGGCTGAACTTGACTTAGAAGAACCTCTAGGTGGTTTTCACCACGCAGCGGAAACAGTATGTGAGACGGCACAGAAGTGTGAAGTGTTTAGGGAAATTGTGAGTGATTCAGTCTGCGAAAGCACAATTTCCAAGGGATGTGGGAAGTGGTTAGTGACAATGACATCAGAAAAGTAGGTAAGAACCCCGAATGTCAAGCTAGGGTGCCTAGCGTTGTCCCAGCTGGTGAGTGGGTTTAAGGAGGGGAGACACGTGACCTGCACTGTAGAAAGGTCACACCAGTGAGAGGGCAGAGCTTGGGGTGGAGGCCCATGAGCTGGAGACAAAGCTCGTATCGGGGAAGCTGCTGTGAGAGTCCAGGTGACAAATAATGATAAAGCAGGTCAGTGGGGACACAGAGCAAGGCTGAATTTAAGAGATTTTTAAGAAGTAGAATTGGTAGCTTGGCTGGTGTGGCTCAGCAGATGGAGCACCCATATTGGGAACTGCCCAGCCTGGTTTCAGAAGCTGTAACCCCCCCATGACTAAGGCTGAGTAAAGAGACCTTGGGACCACAAACCCCTAAGGAGACAAAGCTTATCCTCCCAGCAGGGGCACTGCCTCTGTCCCCTTTTACTTCACCCTGCTTGGCCTCAGGTGGATGACTGGTTAGCCAATGACAGGTAAGATTCCTCAAGGGAGGGATGACCTAAGACAGGCATAGTCACAAAGGGGCTGCTCTCAGGGAAGGACTTGGGGGGCTATAGAAAAAGGGGGTGATGGACCCTCACCCCTGGGCTTTGACATGGCCTGAGTCCTCACTCTGTTTCCAAGAAGTCTCCTAATCTCTTGGCTGCCTTACTTCCCCTGCCTGACTTGAGCCTGAAACAATGCCGGAGGGTGGTGTAGCCTTGGGCAGAAACACATGGTTCCCCAGGGGTGATCAGGCCTAAGAAAGAATATAAGAAATCCTGTGAAACCTGCTTTGCTAAGAATGCCCTCAATTTTCTGATAAGGGTCTAAGCATGATGTGAGTTTGTTTCCCAAAGTTTTATAGCCCTTTAGCTAACTGACCCTGACTCAGAATAAATCCTCACAATTCTTTGAATGTTATCTATTATTTCATCATTACTGCCTGACAGTGATGAATGAAGACTTTCTTTGAGGTAATGCTCCCAGAAAAGCAATAAAAGCCTGTCTAGACAAGGGTCGGAGTGCTCTCTCACTCAGAGAGTGGTCATGCCATTGCTTTTCTCCACAGGACTTCTGCAGTCCATGTGATTTTGTTCGTTGCATCCACAACACCATGGACACCGCTGGCCGGAATCTACGTCACCCTGGCCTGCGAATTGAAAGGTCGCTGGTTCGATTTCTGGCCAGGGCACGTATCTGGGTTGCACAGTTGGGGGTGTGTGGAAAACAACCAATTGATGTATCTCTCACGTTTCTCTCCCTCCTTCTCACTCCCTTGCCCTCTCTAAAAGTAAGTAAATAAAACTTTCCAAAAAATGAAGTAGAACTGATATAATTTAGTGTCTGGCTGGATGGAGGGAAGAGGAAGGAGAGCTAGAGAAAGAAGGGCACGCAGGAAGAGTCTAGAACAGCGCTGTCCAGTAGATCTTCCTGTGACAACGAGCATATTCTGTATCTGCGCTGCCCAACGCTGTAGCCACTAGCTACATGTGACTTGTGAGTGACTGACATACTGCCAACGTAACTAAAGAACTAAACTTTTAACTTTAAACATTTAACAGCCACTTATGGCTAAGACTAGAGGCTTCCACAGTGGACAGTGCACATCTAGAATGTCTCCAGGTTTAACCTGTGGGAAGATCACGTGGTGGTGACAAGGGGAGAATGATTTCCTTATGTCACCATTACAGAAATATGCAAAGAAAAAGTTAAATCTATCTACATTTTCATCCTGCCTTCCTAAAGTAACCAATATTAGCAGCTGATTTGTATTTTCTCATCATTCTCCTTACTCACCGCACACACTCAAAATAGGATGTGCTTGTTTTATTTAAGAGAAAACAGGATCATGCCTAAAATGCATTTTTCACACATTGCTCTGAAGTTAATTTTCTTTTCTTCTTTAAAAGATATTTATTTATTTATTTTTAGAAGGGGGAAGGGAGAGAGAGAGGGAGAGAAACATCAGTGTATTTGCCTCTTGTGTGCCCCCTGCTGGGGACCTGGCCCACAACCCAGGCATGTGCCCTAGATGGAATCCAACCCGTGACCCTTTGTGGTTCCCAGGCTGGCACTCAATCCCCTGAACCAAACCAGCCAGGGCTGAAATTAATTTTCAATGAAGAGACTGATCAACTTGAAGAAGGTTTACAGGATGAGCAGTGTTTTAAAGACCAGACAGGTAGGGGAGACTTACAGTTGAAAAAGTCAGAGAGGGTTCTTCTAGGAAATGGAGGCACGGGGAGAAGGAGGGAGACAAAGAGGGCCTTCAGCACAGGTGGCCAACACAAGGCCCGAGGGTCGAATCCCACCCTCCACCTTGTTTCCTCTGGCCCGGCACCTGGTTTCTACCTGGTGGCAGCGCCCAGCTCTTGCTTAACTGTTAAGGAGCAGTTACATTTATGCAGTCCTACAATTACATTNTAGGGGAGACTTACAGTTGAAAAAGTCAAAGAGGGTTCTTCTAGGAAATGGAGGCACGGGGAGAAGGAGGGAGACAAAGAGGGCCTTCAGCACAGGTGGCCAACACAAGGCCCGAGGGTCGAATCCCACCCTCCACCTTGTTTCCTCTGGCCCGGCACCTGGTTTCTACCCGGTGGCAGCGCCCAGCTCTTGCTTAACTGTTAAGGAGCAGTTACATTTATACAGTCCTACAATTACATTCTGCCCTTTGAAGGCAACTGCGAGGCTGATGTGGCCCCCGGTGAAAATGAGCTTGACACCCCCCCAGGCCTACAGCACGGTGAAGGAGCAGCAAGTGCACCAGTTTCACCGGGCTGAGCAAGAGGCTTTGACCAGTGGTTAGAAACGGAACAGGAAGGGTCACCGGGCAACTCCATCCCTCGCAAGTACCTGGAGTCCGGGGTACAGCAGACCACTCAGCAATGGGTGCTCCACCTGCTTCACCACCTCAGCTCCCGCTTTCTTGGCGTCGTGCTGCGTGACCACAGAGGAGAGTCTGTACACATCGAGTGTGTACTCTCTGACGAGGAGAGGAAGGGGGACAGCTAAGAGTGGGCCCAGGACTCGGTTTAATCCTAAAGCTCATTAGTTCACGCTCCTAATCTCAACACACTTCAGGACAGCACTGCCTCAGTAGCTCTGAAATGTGAGCGACCCATCCTCTCATTCAAAATACTATTCCGTTTTTATGTCTTCCTTTTTTAAAGACAGCTTTAATTAACCTTTTTCTTCACTTATCTTTTGAAATACTGCTTTTCTGCCATTCCCCTCCATTGTCTTCTGGAACATCTATTAACTGAACATCTGAATTTTTCAATCTATCTTTCATGTCTTAAGGATAGTGTACCCATCAGTTAGTTTAGGAAAAAGAACCTACATACTTCTTTTTTTTTGTTTATCCTGACACAGTTGTCCCGATCTCCCCCCCTTTGCCCTCCCCTCCACCCAGCACACCCCCTGCTCCCAGTCAGTCCCCACACTGACCAGTCCATGTCCGTGGGTCACTCACACACGTTCTTTGCCCCTTCTTCCCACCCCCACCCCGTGCGCCACTCCACAACCCTATTCCCCTTTCTCCTCTTCCACAATAACCACTATCCTCAACTTCTCTCTCTTTCCAGTTTTATACTATTTGCATCTCTAGACGATGTGTTGTAAACATTCTTATATGTGTATCCTGTGCAGGTTCTCACATGTGTACATGTACAAGTCCCTTTATGTCATGCCTAGGAGTAGAATTGCTGGATCATAGGGGATTTGCATCTTGAACTTAGTAGGTAATGCTAAACTATTTTCCGAAGTGACTTTTATAATTTTTTTTACTTAATATTATCATTTTATTTTAAAAAGACTTTATTTACTTTTAGGGAGAGGAGAAGGGAGGGAAAAATAGAGGGAGAGAAACAAAAAGTCAGTTGGTTGCCTCTTGCATGCCCCCAACTGGGGACCTGGCCCGCAGTGCAGGTATGCGACCTGACCTGGAATCAAGTCTGTGACCTTTTGGTTTATGGGATCATTCCCGACCCCCTGAGCCACGCCAGTCAGGGCTGGTTCAATTCTTGATAAAAGTCCCCAAAGACCCTGGCAGGTGGCCGGAAGTGCCCCATATACCAGCTCTACTTTCTTCGAGGGGTAGGAACGAGAATGGAAAAAGGGGGAAAGCCCTACTTTATCCTCTGCGTTTGAGCGGTAAGCCTGGTTTGTCCTCACCGCCCACTTCCAGAAGACCCCAGCAGACCTGTAACTTCTGCCCAATTCACTAAGTTGCATTTCAATCCTTTCTCTTGCCATAGAGCTGGTCAGCTTGTTTTTGAACCTGGCTATGAGGTTTGGTTTATTTTTATCTGTCACTGCTGTGTTAGAATAGAGGGGGGCACCAAAGCGTGCACTTCCCGAGCCGTCTTCCTCTGGGTCACTTTTCTATGTAGGAAAAAACCAACTGACTTTGTAGCACGGTAGTTTTATGTATCCCACCTCTATTCCAGGGGAATAAAAACTGTGCCTGAGTTTGCAGATAACAGTGTCTGGCATATATGAAGAACTCAATAAGCCCTGGTTGGTGTAGCTCAGTGGATTGAGCGTGGGCCTGCGAACCACATGATCGTGGTTCGATTCCCCGTCAGGGCACATGCCTGGGTTGCGGGCCAGTTCCCAGCAGGGGACTCACGAGAAGCAACCATACATTGATATTTCTCTCCTTCTCTCCTTCTCTTTCTCTCTAAAGATAAATAAATAAAATCTTAAAAAAAAACCCTTTAAAAATAAAAAAATAAAAGTAAATAAATAAAATCTTAAAAAAAAGGAAGAACTCAATAAAATGTTTGCTCGACTTGCTCTCTCACCGTTGTTAGGCCTCTGTCTGGTACTGTCATAGTGCTCTCTAACTGCTCTGTGTAAACAGAAAACCCCGCCCTTCTGCCTGCTTTGTAGCACCTGTCACCACACCATGAGCACTCCCTAAATATCTGTAGAATAAATGTAAAAATGAGTGAAATCTCAGGCACTCTATCGAGGCTGTAGATTCAAACATTTGTTAACATAAGGATGTTTATATGCTTTATTTAAAACTCGAAATGCCCCACAGTGGGGACGAGTAAAGAACACTGTGTTAGATGAAGTAAAAGGAGACATTAACTTGTGAGAGATGTGAGTTCAGGTCCTGGCTCTTCTACTTGCTGGCTGTGTGAACTGAAGACAAAATTTATTTCCTTACCCGTGAAATGGGATGAAACAACGCTTACCTTGAAAAGTTGTTCTTAGGGAAAGTGACTAGCAGAGTGATACAAGGCTTATTTGAGAGATTTTAAAAATTAAAAAAAATGTAGAGGCTATAAGGCAGCGGAGGGTGGGGGTTACTTAGAAAATTGTCAAGTTAAAAAAAAAAGGAGGGCACACAATTATATGTAGGCTAACATTACAAACCTGAATAAAACTGACAAAGATAAGAAGCCATAAAAGGTGCTTGGGAGGCGAAAAACAAGTGAAATATTTTTCTTTCACATTTCTTTGATCAGTATTTGCTGAGGCTGGACGGAGGAAGGGAGGCTGAATTGCTCATCACTCTTCTCCCATACACTGTGAGCTCTATGAGAGCCAAGGACTCTGTTCTGGTTACATCTACATCTCCAGCAAACAGGAGAGTGAGTACCTAGGCATTTACTAGTCAGTATATTTTTGATGGGTGAATTAAAAGGACAAAGGGTATACATTTTTAAATGGTTAACAGGTAGAGCCTGTTAAGGCTCTAATCCAAACTGAAGAATGCCTAGGCTCCAACAGGCCTGTAATTAGCTAGGAGCCACGAGGAGGGTGGAGGATCAGGCACTTACTTGCTGAGCTGGTAATCTGTGCCTTTGATGAACTTGAGCTTCTCCAAGGACACACCGATGCTCTCCAGCATTGCCTTGATCACATTCTCATAGTAGCTGGTTCGGAGTTCTAGTAGTTCCCAAGGGGCCTTCATGTTATCCAGGTAGGCGTGAAGGTCCGCAAACAGAATTGTTACCTGGACGTAAGAGATAAGGGACCACCCGAGAGTGAATTTGTCCCAGTGCCTCCAGACCCTCCTCCCTGCCCTACCCTTATGAAGTCTTTCTTTTGGCCATTTCCCAAGGGCAGCTGCTTGGTTTAAAACGTTACTTCTTACCTCACACCCTGCTTTCAGGAAGTCTGCGATCTTGGACATAGGCACGAAGTAAGCCACATGTGGCTTGCCTGTGGTTGCTGTTCCCCAGTAAACTTTAAGTTCCCGCTCCTTCAGTATCTCCTTCAGCTTCTCTTCCCCCAGAACCTCCTGTTGTGGAAGCAGAAGAACTGGTTTAATGCCGGTGCCCCACTTTGCTCATCCATTACCCTGCGACAAGGAAAACAAAGGCGCGTGTCACTGAGGGGCCAGGCTCAGAGCCAGCAGCGGGGCGTCCAGCCATGCTTGGTGCAGAGTGAAAGCCAGTCTAAGTTGGCGTTGTTGCTTGAACCACTGCAGTGAAATGACACGGAAATTAGGGAAACGGGATATTTCTCCAATCACGTCTTCCTGACCAACTACCTCTAACACACACCCCACCCTTTCAAAGCCAACTTCTTGAAATAGTCACCTCTTTTTCGGGTCTCCATTCCTTATCTTTCATTTGAGTTTGAATTCCATTCAGCATCACACCATTGAAAATGCTCTTGCTAAGGTCACACATGGTCTCCATGTTGCTAATTCAATGAAGACTTCTCTGAATTTTTACTCCCTTCCTGAAACACTTTCTTCTTTTTTCCTCTGTTTCATTCTGTTAGTTTTCCTCCTACTTCTCTGGCTGCTGGGTCTTAAGAATTTTTTTGCATCTGTACTTCTCTCTAATCAGCAATTCTTGCATCCCTACCTCTTCTTACTCTACATTCTCCTTGATCCCCTTCAGTGGCTTCTGTGACTACTCAAGAGCTAGTAGCTCCCAAATATCCTGCTTACACCCATATGTAGAACTGTGTCTGAGGGGGCACCCCCCGCAAAACCAGAATCATCTTCGGGAGGGTGGGCCCCTGTAGTACAGGCTTCCCCTCCTAGGTAAGCGTTCTAGGAAACCAGCTGGCATTGTTGTGAGAGGCTGCATTCAGCTCTAGTAAATTTTTTTAAAGATTCTTTCAACGCGTTTGCTCATTTCATGATGAGTGATTTACGAGCGGGTGCACCTGCCCACACCGTGCTGAGTGTTCAGCAGTTTTTGACCAAAAAACAACATGGTCCCCATGCTCCCCTCTACCTATTCACTTGATCTCACCCTGAGTGACTTTTTTTTTTGTTTCCCCAGATGAAAAAAGTCCTCACGGGGAAACGTTTTGCTGATGTGAATGAGGTGAAACAAAAATGGCAGAAGCATTAAAAGGCAACAAGATCAAGAGTTCAAAAACTGTTTTGAGCAGTAGAGGAAGTTCTGGTCAGGATGGAGGCCTAGGTAAACATGGCTTGCCTCCTTGCACAATCACATCAAAATTACAACTAAACTATAGACTAACCATCACTCAGAACCATCAGAAATTGATAGCCCTGGCTGGTGTGGCTCAGTGGATTGAGTACCACCCTATGAACCAAAGGGTCACTGGTCGATTCCCAGTCAGGGCACATGCCTGGGTTGTGACCCAAGTTGTGCCCCCAGTAGGGGGTACATGAGAAGCAACCACACATTGATCTTTCTCTCCTTCTCTTTGTCCTTCCTTCCCCTCTCTAAAAATAAATAAAATATTAAAAAAAAAAGAAATCGAGTTGAATGGAAGTCTGACAACTACAGAATTAAAGAAACTACATCCATCCAGACTGGTAGGAGGGACGCAGACACAGAGATGCTGAATGGGCTGGACCCACACCCACATGTGGTGGATACAAGGAGGGACACCTCGGGAGTGAGGGGCCCTGTCCCACACCAGGCCCTCCAGCCCAGGGTGTTCCAGTGCCAGGAAGTGAAGCCCCCATAATTTCTGGCTGCAAAACCCAGCAGGGATTGAGCTGGTGAAAGTAACTATTGGAATCCCAAGCAATTCCTCTTAAAGAACGCTCGCAGACTCAGACTCACTCCCTCTGAGCTCCAGCACTGAAGCAGCAACTTGAAAGGCACCATGGGGAGGAACTGAAGGGTTTGGCATCAAGATGAGAACTGGGTAACAGCTTTCTCCAAGAGAGAAAGGCAGGCAGAAGCCATTGTTCCTTTTCTGAACCCTCCCCCAACAAAGCCACAGAGCCAGCAGGTAGGTTCCATATCTGAGACTCCATCAACCTGGCTAACACTGTTTGCCCCGCACTGGAGATCCACAGAGACTTCATTTCACCCACCTACAGGCCTACCCAAGCTGCTTTTCCAAATGAATGGCTGGTCTTGGCTCATATTTCACAACGTCCTAAATCCTATCTGACAGCAGTTGGCCTCAGTGAGCTCCCAGTCCCTGAACCTCTTGCTAAGTGGCCTCAGGCACAGTACTAGCAGCAGCCAGCTTAGGTTCACAACTTGGCTTTGCCTGGGAACCTCCAAGCCCCACACAAGTACCAGCCATCTACAGATTGTTTTGTAGCTCATACAGGGTGGCCCTGGGCACAACACAGGCCCATACCACCCGAGAAACCCCAGAGCCAGCACACCCAGTGGACAGCTACAAACCACACTGGAGCACCATCATCGTGCCCCTGCACAGCTGATCCTCCACAGAGGGCAAAGGTTAGTGGTCAGTGGCCACAGCCAGTTTTTGCAGCTGATGGGGCCCGGGGAAATCCCTCCCACTGACCTGCCAACAACCACCAAGGCTCAACTCCAAGAGGAGGGTGTACTCAGCCCACATGAAGGGCGTACCTCGAGTACCCAGCTTGGCTGATAAGGGAGGCTGTGCCACTGGACCCTACAGGACACCTGCTACATTAGGACATGCCACCAAGACAGGGAATAACAGCATAGAAACAAACAGGCGGAAGAGACAAAGAAACATGGCCCAAGGGAATAACAGGTCAAAACTCCAGAAAATGAACTAAACAAAATGGAGATTAGCAACCTATCAGATACAGAGTTCAAAACACTGATTATAAGGATGCTCAAGAAACTTAGTTGGGACCTCAACAGCACAAAAAAGATCCAGTCAGAAGTGAAGAATACACTAATTCAAATAAAGAACAATTTACAGGGAAATAACAGTAGAGTGGAGGAAGCTGAGAATCAAACCAATCACTTGGAATATAAAGAAGCAAAAAAAAAAACAACCAAGCAGAACAATAAGAAATATAATCAATAAAATATAATTTTTAAAAAACTGTTTTGAGCAGTGGAAAAAACATCTGGATGGGTGGATTGCAACAAATGGAGAGCACTCTGAAGGTGACTGAAGTTTAAACATGTAAGAATAAATAACTGGAACACCCAGTGTGGCACTGGAACACCCTGGGCTGGAGGGCCTGGTGTGGGACAGGGCCCCTCACTCCCGAGGTGTCCCTCCTTGTATCCACCACATGTGGGTGTGGGTCCAGAATAAATTGTAAGAACAATTTTTTATAAATAAATTCCATTTTGGGGGGGGTCTACCCTCATACCTGTCAGTAATCCAGTTAATTCAAACTCAGTGTGCTCAAAATCAAACTCATGCTCTCACCTTTCTGCCTTACTCCCCAACCATCCCTTTCTCTTACCGTTTCCCCACCTCGTTCAGTAAATGGTACTATCATTCAGTTGCACAAGTGACTCCGAAAGAGCTCTTACACCCTCCTGCTTCTCTCTTCCTCTATTCCACCAACCTAGTCTGGGCCACCATCAGGTTACGCCAAGATTACTACAGCAGCTTCCTTACAGGTCTCCCACATCTACTCCTGTTCTCTGCAATCCATGCTCCAAAAGGCAGCCAGAGAGATCTTTAACACCCCAAATCTGATGAACTCATTTACCTGTTTAAATTCTTCAATAATTTCCATGTGCCCTAAGACATACTGGGAAACTCCTAATAGTCCAGTATGCTGCAGATAAAAAGAGATTTTAGTGTTTCTTCAAGGATAACTGGGGAGGTTGTTGGACTCATGGTAACACATCCAAGGACATTATCAGGACTTATTAAAATTCTGTGCTCCAAGCTGGTTGGAGGGAGGTTGATCCTGCATCCTCCAAGCCCCTATTTGGGCACTTGGAGGTTCTTACCACCCAAGGAAAGGTCATATCACTCACCCTTCAAAATCTGAGTGAGTCAATGCCCTTAGCTTTGTATGTCCTCTATTCCTAACTAACAGTATTTTATGGAGAAAGGCTAGGAAACAAAGCAACTGACTAAGGGGAAGCATGCAAGAATCTCTGGTTAAGATCAAGTTATGAGCCCTGGCTGGTGTAGCTGAGTGGATTGAGTGCGGGCCTGTGAACCAGAGGATCGAGGATTGATTCCCAGTCAGGGCACATGCCTGGGTTCCAGGCCAGTTCCCAGCAGGGGATGCATGAGAGGCAACCATACATTGATATTTCTCTCCCTCTCTCCTTCCCTCCCCCTCTAAAGATAAATAAATAAAATCTTTAAAAAATCAAGTTATGAGTGGAAATAACCCACATGTCCATCAACTGGTGAATGGATAAACACAACAGTTAATCCATATAGTGGAATATTATTGAGCCATTAAAAAGGAATGAGGTTCTGATAGGTTTAAGAGCATGGTAGAATGTTGGAAATAATATGCTAAATGAAAGATGTCAAACACAAAGACCACATTTTGTATGATTCCATTTATACAAAATGTCCAGAATAGGCAAACAACACATAGAGACAAAGTAGATTAGTGTTTCCCTAGTTTTGGGGGAAGGAGAGAAATGGAAAGGGATTGCTAAGGGATATAGGTTTTTTGAGAGTGATGAAAATGTTCTGGAATTAGATAATGGTGATAATTATACAACCTTGTAACTACAATAAAACCCATCGGATTTTACACTTTAAAAGGGTAAATTTTATGGTATCTGAATTGTATCTCAAAAAAAGCTGTGTCCTAATCATCGCTCTTAGAATAAAACCCCAATTTTTTTCAAAGATTTTATTTATTTATCTTTAGAGGGGAAGGGAAGGAGAGAAGGAGAGAAATATCAAGGTATGGTTGCCTCTCCTGAGTCCCCCTCTGGGAACTGGCCTGCAACCCAGGTATCTGCCCTGACTGGGAATCGAACTGCGATCATGTGGTCATGTGGTTCGCAGACCTGCGCTCAATCCACTGAGCTATACCAGCCAGGGCTAAAGACTTTATTTATTTATCTTCAGAGGGGAAGGGAAGGAGAGAGGGAGAGAAATATCAATGTATGGTTGCGTCTCGTGCGTCCCCTGCTGGGAACTGGCCTGCAACCCATGCATGTGCCCTGACTGGGAATCGAACCGCAATTCTCTGGTTTGCAGGCTCGCACTCAATCCACTGAGCTACACCAGCCAGAGCTGAAACCCCAATTTTAAACAGGCCCACAAGGCTCTCATGACCTGGCCCCTGCTACCTCTCCCAAGTAAACAAGTACCAAGTATGGCGATAAGTTCTATGAAGAAACAACAACAACAAAAAGGCAGAGCAGGGGATGAGGCAGTTCTGGTGGCAGGGAATTTGTTATGAAAACATGTGGTTCAGGAAAGGCCTTCCCGATAGAGATGACAATAGTCAGAGGCCTGAAGGAGGCAATGGAATGAGCAGTATGAGCAATACATGGAAGTACTTATATTTGCTCACTCTACTCCAGCCCGATTAGCCTTCTCTGTGAATCAGCGTTCTTTCCCTCCTCCGAGTCTTGATTTGCGTTCCTTCTACCTGAAATGTACGCCCCGCACCCCGTTCTTTCACTGGTTAACTTCTACTCCTGCTGTTCCTGGAAACAGTAGGAACTTTGTGAAAAGGGATGCGCATCCTTCAGGGCTTTCAGGGCGCAGTTTGGAGGACACTTCCTTAACCTTCCCTGACCAGTCCTCCACCTTAATTTCCTTTCAAAGTTCCATGTATAGTAACTTCCAGTACTTTCTTTAGTTGTAATTAATTGTATGGGTTACAAGTCATTTTTAACGTCTCATTCCTTACAGACAAGCTCTGGGAAGGCAGGGCCTTGGCATATCCTCATCCTCAGCGCCTCGCACGTAATAGTAGGTGGGATGGGAGTTAAGCCTATGTGATTTTTGTGGTACCCAGATACTTGACTGAGTGAATGACCGATCAACAGTGAGAATTGCAGGCTGTCTCACAGCTGCCTTGGAGTGGAGCCCTGGCCCCAGACACTTAGTAGTGGGGTTCAGTATCTCTAAATCTCAGGTCCCCAGTCCCCAGCGACACGTTCTCAGTTCCAAGGCCCAACCTGCAGGTTCCGTGTGATAAGGTGCAGCTTCTCTTCTGGGCTCGGAGCATCCCCCATGGCTCCGTCCAGCACCCCGCGCCCTCTCCTAGGTCGATGCCGTCGCCGCCGCCGCGTGCCGGGAAACGTACTGCGGATCTAGTAAGGTTGCATCAGCTGAGCTCGTCTCTCGGCTTGATAGGCTTGGACCTTCCGCCTGGAAGAGGTCCGAAGTCAAGAGCAACAGAAAGTCGAGTGGCTCGATGAGACGAAAAGAGGTGGGGCTTGTAGTTGGGGTAGGCGGTGCGGAGGGCGGGATTACGAAGCCTACGGGGCTCCACCCTCCTAGAGGCGGGGCGTCTCCCTGCCAATCACGGCCTGTTTGCCCACCCCCTGGAGCTGCCGGGGCTGCCTTAGGGTGGGGGAGGTCGGGGAGAGGGGCGATAAAATGGCGCAGGGGGCGGAGTGAGGCGAGGTCTTTCGCCCAGGCTTCGGCCCGGCTTCCGGAGGTGAAGAGTGGGAGGGGCGAGGGGTCGGCATTCCCTGGCTGGAAGAAGGATGGGGGCGCCTGTTGCTTCTTCTGGGGACCGCGTACGCTGTCCACCCCGTTAAGGGGGTTGGGAGTCCCTCACTCTGCTGGGAGAAGGGCTCGTTTTCGTTCTTGAGGTGATGGCGGCGGGAGGAAAGAGGAGGGGAGTGTCCCTGCCCCCACCTTCACGTCGGCGGGCTATAGGTGCCCCTCACCCTGCACAGGAAAAGGGAGGCTGTTCGGCGGCTTGAGAGGCGGGGAGTGACGTCGGTTCTCCCAGCTTGAGCGGGATGGGGAGGGATGGAAGTGTAAGCGGGTGGGTGATGCCACTGTGCCGCTGCCCCCCTGCCCCCCTGGACCACTGCCGGGTGGTTGTAGCTGGGGATAGTGGTCTTTCTACCGCGCCTACTGGGGTGGGGGAAGGAGAGGATGACCTGCCACTCCGGGGGACGGGGGCCTTGGTCCCGCCGCGGTGTGTAAGCGGGTAGCCATCCTCAGGAAGAGGGGTGCTGGAGCTGGCTTGCCGACGGTCCGGTTTTGCCCCTGTTGGGGGAGGGGCGGAGATCAAGCCAGAGCTTCTCCCGCCTTCCACGGGGAGGCGGGAATTACCGGTCTCATCGGAGCTGGGAGGAGGGCAGTGCGAAGGCCATGTCCCGGGGCGATGCTGTTCTGGCGGCTGTGGCATTTCTAAGGCAGTGCTGGAGGAGGTCAAGCGGCAACCTCCAAAGGATGGATTTGGGCCACTCTTCCTCCTGGCCCTCAAGAACTGGAGGTGCCCACCATTTCCTTCCCGGGCCGGAGGGAGGGCAGTTGGAACGCAGGGTGGGCCCAGAAAGTGATTGCATTGCCCACCTGGTCCCCCCCACCCCGACTTCCAGTTTCTTGTGGATATGTTACAGGCTCCAGGCTTTAGCAAACCTGTCTAAATTAGTTTTTTTAATTTTCTTAAAAAGAAGCCTGTTGCTGCAGCTTAGAGATTGGTCTCCCATGTCTGTGTGGGAGGAGTGCCCTGGGGCCCTCAGCAGAGATTTCCAGCTCTGGGTTGTTTTTCTGTCCTAGAGTTCTTTCAGATACCTCAAAGGGAGTTGCACAATTCTTACAGATGATTGCAGCTTACTTTGATCTTGTTTAAACTATGTCTGTCCCTTTTATAGGGTAGTAAAACCTACGGAGTGCAAGGCATATGGGGAAGGTGGGGAAATCCTGTCCCTTGGAAATAATCCTTGCTCATATCTGTCAAATCCAGCTTGGCAGTGCTCTTAGTTTTAGAGCCTTGAAAGAGGGATACGGGGTCGTGTCTGGTGTTGCAGTTTTAGTGTCCTGAATAAAACAAAGCTTTGTGCTTTGTTGAGGCAATAGGTTTCTTAGGTATGATAAAAATAGGAAGGGAACCAGTTTCTGAGGTTGCAACCGGGAGGTTAGAGAACAGGCAGGGTGGGCGTGGTAAGCTGAAGTGTGAAGAAGAAGGGGGTGGACAAGTGAGAGACGTGGAAGGACAGAATAGGGTCACAGAAGGGATGGGGAACAGAGGAATTGAGAGTTGGGAGGTGGGGAAAATATTCTTCCCTTAAAAATAAAGAGATTCTCATATATTTGGTGGAGCTTACAAAGTAAGTACCAAGAAGGGCAGGTGATGGTGCAGTGGCAGGCAGAAAAGTACTAAGGCAGGCAGTCTTGTGGAACTTCACTTCAGAACTTCATTTTTATGTGAGATTTCCCCCCCTTGCAAATTTATTAAATACCAACTTATGTTAGTATAGGGCTTTTAAGGGTTAGACGCTTTCATAAACTTGTCCTCATTTGAATCTCTTGATGACCTGTGTTTGAAGTTAACAGTGAATAATTACCATTTTTTCAGATGAATGTTCTCATCTGTATTAAGGTTCAGAGACTTCGAGTGAATTGCTGACATTTCTGAATTTTGGTTTGCAGAATCTGCCTGCAGTTTAGATGTCCTTACAACCTGGTCTTTAATTCAGTGACAGAATGGTTGAATGCTGGGTTAAACTAGAAGAGATGGGGTATCTAACCTTTTGGCATCACTGGGCCACCCTGGAAGAAGAAGAGTTGTCTTGGGCCACACACGAAGTACACAAACACTAACAAAAAATGATGAGCAAAAAGGTTTTAAGTAAATTTGCGACTGTGTGTTAGGCCGCATGCAGCTAGCAGCCGTGGGACGGGGTAATTTCTTCACAAGCAAGGACTAGGAGAAGTTCCATACCAGTTTAGCATTCTTTTTCCTATCGTTGGTATGTTTCTCTTAAGACCCTTAAGGGGTCAGAGAGGTGATGAGCGTGGGGTGAAGTAATATCGATAGCCACTACTTATTCAGCCTTTACAGTGTGCCTGGTGTGTGCTAAGTGCTTTTTATTCATGATCTCATTTAATTCTTCCAACAACCCGAGGAGGTAGGTGTTACGATGGACCCAGAGAGGGTCCATCATTTTACCAGGGGGGACATTTGAAACTTCAAAAGGTAGTCATTGTATCCCCACTGACTTCTCATTTTAAAATGTTTTTATTATTAAATATTTAAAGCATATAAAATTATAGGAATGAATCCCATGATGCCCACCATTTAGCTTTATCTTCCGTTGCCACATTTGTTTTAGGCCTTTGTTTCGTTTTGTTTTATTTAAGAAAACAGGTAGAATTGAAGCTCTTATGCCCCCAGCCATTCCCCTTCCCTCTGCATGACCAGAAACAACTCGTCCCGAATTTGGCGTTTCTTATTTGTATGCATGTTTTTATAATTTAATGATATATATGTATCTATGCATATACAATTTGTGGTATTGTTTCTTTAACAAATTACAAGAAAATATGGGGAATCTATAGATTAAAATACAAGACATCAACTAATTGTGATGTATGGGCTGTATTTGGGTACTGATTTTTAAGGATCTTTAAAAATATATGACATTTATAGAAAGAAATCTAAACCAGATATTTTATGATAAGGACTTCTTGTTATTTACAAATAAAATGATGTGATGCCTGGGATTTGCTTCAAAATAATCTGGTCAAGTGGGGAGGTGGTGGGGTAAGACTAGCGATATGTGGATGGTAGTTGTTGAGGTTGGCTGATGGGTATGTGGGGGTACATTATGCTATTATTTTTGTATATGTTTTAAATTATGAGTATGTTTTAAAATGGGGAAGTGAAATTAGAATGATTTGTGCAAGTTAAAAACTGTATGTATATGGTATTGTAGTGCATGGTTTTGCTCCCGGCCCCTTTGGAACATTCTGGGCGCAAAGCTCAAAAGAGCCAGCTCTGCAGCTCTGGACGTCAGCGTGGTGTAGGAATTGATGTTTCCAGTGGTTGTGAGGATGTTGGTCCCGAGTGTGCACAGTAAAGTAATGATGTGTTTCTTCCAATGAGTTTTGGCCCCTTTCAGGGGTATTTCTCATGTTCTTCCTTTCCACCTGGGAAGCCAAGGGAAGCCTGTGCATAATAATAAAGTGGCTTAAATTAGTTTTGCCAAGGCACAGAAGCCCTCACTGATGTCCCCATCTTTCATATATGTCAGAGGGTGCAGTGGATTTAGGAGGCTCTGGCATTTGCTGACTGACCCTAGGCAAGTCTGTCACAGGGTGAAAGAAAAAACATTGCCTTTGGAATTAGACTTGAGTTTAGGTCCTTGTTCTAGCATTATTACTCTGTGTATTTGGTTAAGTTACATTATGCCTCTGAACTTTGGTTTCCCAAAAGTGAAAATCTATTGAACTCCTAATTTGGTCGAGCAGGTGCTTGAACTAGACCTTTTGGAAGGAGTTGGAGTGAAAGTAGGGGTAGGGGCCCAGAAGGGGCTCCTCTGAAATGGAGTTGCTTAAACCCGGTGCCTGAGGTACTTGTGATTGACAGCCACAAACTTTAAGTGAAAAAGAAATTTCCAAAAGTAAACTTTTCTTCTGCCTAAAGAAATAATTTAAAAAACTCGTCATTGGGCAGAGAAATTGCCTTTCTCTTCTTAGAGGGACCTGCTTCAGTGCCTGGAACTCTCACAACAGTTGCTGGTAAAATAAGAGGAAAAAGTCTTAGCAACTCTAAGATTAAATACAACAGAAAATGTAGTTTCTTTGATAAGACCTGTGTTACAGGGATAAGTTGAAGTGTTAAGTTAGAGTTGTAAAGTGTTTCGCAGTGCCTGATTTATAATAGTTAATATTTCTTCTCTTTTTGTCCCACCTCATTTCTAAGATGAGTGAGTCTAACTAGCTTCCTTCTTTCTCTTACTACCCTCCCAGTTTTATTGAGACATAATTGACACCTAACATTGTATTAGTGTAAGGTGTTCAACATAGTGATTTGATATATGAACATGTTGCTGTATTACCTCACAGAGTTAAAATTTTTTTTTCTTGTGATGAGAACTTCTAGGATCTATTTTCTTAGCCACTTTCAAGTATAAAATACCATATTGTTAACTATAATATCATGCTGTTTACTAGATAGGTCCCTTTTACCATCATTCTAAAATTCTGTCATCCCTTCCCTTTTAACTCTTTCTGTAGCACTGTATTGACCTTACCATTTCGTATTTTCTCTTAGTAGTGTGTGATTTTAAATTGTTGTCTCCTTGGCAAGAGTATGCATTCTTCGAGGGTGGAAGTCACATCTTTATTTCTTAGAAATTATATAGAGACATATTATCTAGCTCAGTGCTGGGTGGTGATAGGAGCACGGAAAGTGTTTTCTGTAAGAATGCAGGGACTGAAGCTAAAATCCCAGGCGTGGTGTGCAGGCAAGCGGGGTGGGCAGAATTCACAGTCAAAAGGCTAGAACGAGTTTTCCAAATTATTGAGTTCGATGTTTAATAATTTCTTACGGCTTCTCAGATGGGGACATGAAATATGTAAAATACTAGCTTAGACATTGCCTGCCCACTCCCCCTTTCCATCTCCATTTAATAAATGAGGGAGCAAGTCCAAATGGTTAAGTGGCTTGTCCAAATTGTTACAACTGGTTAGTGACAGAACCAAGACTGTAATCCAGGACTTTGGACTCCTAAGCCAGTATTTATCCTACTAGAGCAAGCGATACCCTTAAGAAAGTACAAATTGTTGAGCAAAACTAGTTTCTTGGTTGCATAATTTTTCCTTTAAAGGTTTTTCTTTGGTGTTCTTGACTCAAAATCCAACTTTCTGGTATTTAAAAAAAATCAAGATGAAAATTAGTAGCTGGAGCACCTTAAATGCATAACACAGTTGACTTTGTACTTAGCTGAGTTGAAAGGATGAGAAGATCTTTAATTTCCTTTGTGCCTGCAGGAAGGTGGGAGTCGATCATTTTGACAAGTCTCCTGAAAGGCGCAGCTCGCAGGGGCTGAAACTGCTGCAGTTGGGCTCCTGACAGAGGCAGAGCTCATGCCAGCAGCTCCACACAGTGTGGAGGACGTTTCTTAAAGTTGTGTGTTTTAACGTCAACAGGAACACCTTTGGTTTTTTTTTTAGAGTGTAAACTGTGAAAATGCAAATATTGTATATAATATATATTTGTTTTGTCTGTATGTCGTGGATGTTATTCCATGATAGTACATACAGATCTCATTTTTTTTTTAGATTTTATTTATTTATCTTTAGAGGGGAAGGGAAGGAGAGAAATATCAGTGTATGGTTGCCTCTCATGTGTCCCCTGCTGGGAACTGGCCTGCAGCCCAGGCATGTGCCCTGACTGGGTCATTTTTTTAAAAAATACAGTAGTCCCCACTTGTCTGCAGGAGATATGTTCCAAGACCCCAGTGGATGCCTGAAATTGTAGATATTAATGAACCCTATGTATGCTCTTTTCTTCCATACACACATACTTTTTGACTTAATGGGAAGCAATTTATAGCTTCTCTTTGGCATATTCGAATTGCCAGCATCACTACTCTTGCACTTTGGGGCCATTAAGTAAAATAAGGGTCACTTAAACACAAGTACTGCAGAACTGTGACAGCTGTCCCGAGTACCAAGATGGCTACTAGGTGACTGATGAATGGGAGGCATGTGCAGTACGGATACACTGGACAAAGGGGTACTTCACGTCCTGGATAGGACAGAGTGTGGAGGCATGAGATGTCACTGCACTACTCAGAATAGTCTGTGTTTTAAAATGTAGAACTTATTTCTGGAATTTTCCATTGAATATTTTTGAACCTCGGTTGACCTCAGGTAACAAACTGTAGGTAACTGAAACTGGAACGTGAAATTGCAAGTAAGGGGGACTCCTGTAGTTGTAAGTGATTTCATAGCATGAGTGTGCCATGATTTTACTTAAGTTATCCTGGTGATGGACATTTCGGTGGTCTCTGGTATTTGGCTGTTTTGAGTAATGCTGCTTTGGACGTGCTTATAACTGTATCCATGTGTGTGGTTTGTGTTGGTATTTCTGTAGGATAAACTTGTAGAAGTGAAGTATCTGGGTCAAATGGCGTTGAGTTATTACCCACAAAACAGTGTGCGGACTCACGCTCTCACTGACCATGTGAGGGTGCTTTTCTCTCACACCCTCACCAGCCTGGATTACTACGTCATCTTAATGTTTGCCAGTTGGATAAGGAAAAAAAAGTATCTCATTGTCCTAATAGGTATTTCCATGGTTCTGATAAAGTTAAGTATCTTGGTTATTTTTCATGTTACAAGTCACAGTGTAAAGAATTAGAGATGTTGGGACCCACCCCGCCACAGAGCGGATCGGAGTTGGTATAAGGTTCCTGTTCCTCAGCAAAACCGCCTCTTGTTGCTCCAGATATGATGTGCTCACTCGTGCCCTCGCGGGCTTCCTTGGATGAGGACGCGTTGGATGACGCCTTGCTGGACCCAAGTGAAGGAGAAGAAGATGATGGCCTTTTCAGTGTCACTGAGGAAGAGGAGGAGGAGTTACTGAAGTCAGACGAAGAGGAAGAGAAGTTACTGCAGGCAGATAAGGACGAGGAAAATGTGTTGGGTGGCTGCGGACCAGCAGCGGAGACTCCTGGCCTCTCCAAGTTACCTCCACTGAGTACATCAGTGGGTCAGGGACCGACTCCTACAAAACCATTAAGTAGACCCTTTGCACTAGAAAAGAACCACGTAAAGTTGACAGTGGTTGCACCATTTAATCCAACGGTTTGTGATGCCTTGCTTGATAAGGACCAGACTGATTCACCCACAGGTGTTGAACAGCCCTCCTCCCTCGGAGAAGACCTGAGAGGAGATGGTGTTAGCCCGGATAAGAGCAGACTTTGCACTTACTCTGAAGGGATCATTCCCAATGACTCTGCCTGGGGTGGGCCCCCGCCCCCTTCTCCTTCGAATAATAGCTTTACACAGACTGTCCCCGAGAAAAGTACACCCGATAGTAAGAAACCTGCGCCTGTCTGCACTCAGGCCTCGGACCACTCAGAGGCTCCTCGCACAGGGGCGTCCTGGAGAAACGGGCCCCATAAGTCAAGTAGCGAGATGAGGTTGCCAGTCGTTTCCAGTTCCTCAGACAAAGTAAGTATATTTTTTCAAGGTGGAGAGAAAAGCAAAATTAGTTTCATTCAGAAGCTATTTGGCAGAGCTTTGTCTTCAGACAAATTGGGTTTTGAATCGTATCCAGCACCGTGACCTGGACAGATTATTTAGCCTCTCTGTTTCCTCACATTTCTTATTTATAAATTGGAGTAAGTAATATTTCATGGTAAAGATTAATAAAAAGTATATTTACACAAACATACATGGTATTAAATTACCATTTATTGAATGATTACTACGTTGATGATGATTTTACTATTATTTTTCCTTTCTTTGTGCTTCAGCCTAAATCCCGATCATTGGTTATATTGTCATATTAGGGACAGCACAGCTCTCAGTCAGCCTCGGGAGAGCTGAGAAATCTTGGGCAATTTACTTATCCACTTTAAGCCTGGTTCCCTTTGTTCCAAGTAAATGTAATAATCCCTACTGCTTAGGGTTCTTCTTTTCCTTAAGATTATGCTCGCTCTCATTTGAAGAACTAGCGTGGAGCCTGTACACAGTGAGGATCAAGGACAGGCCTCTGAGGCCTTTAGTTCAGGAATATTTCCATAGTATGTTCAGTTATGTTTTTATAACTAAAAACCATCTTTCTTTCTGCGTTTCTTCCACTCTGAAAAAAAGGATGTTCTTGACAAGGATTCTGGGAAGCTGAAAGTCCCTGAGAGAATAGGCAAAGTCATCCCTGTTCTGCAAGCCAAAGCAAGGTAACTCTAAGGAAATATTCTATTTTCTTCTTCGGTTTCTCTTCTCAGTTCCCTTGTTTTTGAGGGGGGGAGGCGGGGGGAGCGGAAACCCTGCCCCAGGAGTGAGCATACTTGAAGTTCTGGGCAAATCGAATAGTCTCTGACCTTAGTCTGTCAATAAAATGAGGCTAATGATGCCTTCTCTGCTGCCTCACAGGATTATTTTTGAAGAGTTAAAACGACATACTAGTGTCCTGGCTGGTGTGGCTCGGTTGGAGTGTCATCCCATAACTGAAAGGTTGCAATTTCAGTTCTTGGTCAGGACACGTATCTAGGTTGCAGGTTCGATCCTGGGTCTGGGCACATATGGGAGGCAGCCAATTGATGCTTCTCTGTCACATCAAAGTTTCTCTCTCTCCTTCTCTCTAAGAGCAGTGGGGGAAAAAGACATTAGTGAAAGCACTGTATAAATGTAAGATTTCTTTTCCTGGGTATGGGCGAGCCTGGTCACAGATATGATAGGAGGTTAGAATAATTTTGTAACAACGTAGAAAGTCATTTAGTCATCTCTCCCGACTTGCATACAACTGTTCTGGCAAAAAGTTCCTACAGAGGTTGCAGGTTTGGGTCGCCTTCTCCGTCCGTGCTCTCGTTGCCAGGAGATGGCAGTGTCTCCACATGGGCCTTTGTGATTAGCAAGGCTGTTTTTTTAGGTTGAATCACGTTGACTTTTTTACAGCGGTATTTAAACGTTTTTTATTTGTCTTTCCGTTTACTTGTTTAGTCTTTATTGTATTTTTTCCATTAAATTTAATCCCTGTATACTTCCTCTCCCCAACTGTTTTATTACACATATTTATTCTGCTTTTGAAAATGTAAAATATTACAAATAAGGTTAAAGTTTCTTTTCTTTTTTTTTCTTTTGTTTACATAATTTGGAAACTTTATGAATTGCTTACAATGGAAATTACACCAGAGAGCATAAGTCAGGCTACTTGGAACAGTAATGAATTAACTTATCTCGATACTATTCACCGCAGACTTCTCAGTACAGTGCAGTCAGTATGAGCAAAGGCCAGACGTTGTTCTTGCCAAGGTCACCAGTCTTCTGATTGCCAGGTCCATCTGGTTCTTCTCTGTCTTTATCTCATTTAATTTTTCCGTGGCTCTGTGAAGGAAGTTAGCTATTTCCTGACTAACCTTGAATTACTCAACAGATTCTTCCCTAGGAACTAAGTAGTCTTCACTTTCCTGTGCCTCGTTACTAAATAGTTGTATATATCCTTTTTACTCCCAACTCCACACTTGATTTCTGAAAGCTAGTTGTTCTAATTGTTTAGCGGTATTTGACTTCTGTCCATAAAACTTACTCACGTTGCTAATGGACTGGTTTTCTCCTGGTTTGCTTTGTTCCAGGACTAACATTCCGACGTTTTCACAATCAGATCTAGAACGGAAGAAGCAAACTTATGTCAGGAGTGTCTTTGCTCATATAAAAGACTCAGTGGACTCGAACCAAGGTAACACAGGAACCAAAGAATGGCATGTGACCGTGTGATGGGACTTTTTTCCCCCCAATGTAATATAGCTTATATTGGGAGGTTGTTTGGAATTTTCCTAAATTGGTGAGAAAGGTAACTTCCTTACCCCCAAATTTTCATTCGAAGGGATTGCCTAACCAGATAATCCTTAACGTGGCTGGGCTGATCGTGTTAGCAAGGGGTCCAGAGACTCATACCAGTACACGGACAGTATCATCCCTGTGGCTGATGGCTGTAACTAAACCTATACTTTTTACTAGGGATTTTCTTTATCTGAAAAATGGTAGTGGATGCCTAGGCACTGGTTAGTAATCATTGATATTTATTTGGAATATTTATTTTCCCTATTGCCTTTAGCATTTAAATGTAAAAAAGCAAGCATTTCAGATTTCCTCCTGCATCTTGCTATCACCCTTGAAAGGCTTTGACTACCTTCCAGATCCTTCAAGCTGAATTATTCTTAGTTCATTAAAACCTGTTACAAACCAAAATCGCTACACTCCTTCTGTAGCCCTCAAGAGACCGTTAGAGTTGATGTTATCGCTCATCCTGAACTGTTGGCTGATGGGAAACTCTTTCAAAGGAAACTTGTGAGCTGTACTGAAGGTGCAGAGGTTAGGCAGATACTGGTAAGAGAATTCCTTCTCGTGAAGATAAGTCCATATTCCGTCACCCTCAGTGTCTATTTGTGTAGCAAATCTTTTTCAAGTACTTTCACTGGTGCTAGGTTTGAAGATTAGGGATTGTAAACGTGAAGAGAAGCGAGGTAGAGTCTTGGCCCTTCGGGAGTGGATAGCCCAGAGAAGGGAGGATAACTACCCTGCACTGTTGACAGTGCTCTAGCAGAATTACGGACAAAGTGCGGTGGGCGCAGGGAGAGCGCCCTTCTGTCTGTGCGTGGGCAACGTGGAAGGTGCGGGAGGAGGACGCCCTTACGTGGGCTCCACAGAGAAGATGAGTAGTTCAGTTACTCTAAAATTACTAGAGAGGGTTTTAGAAGAATTTTTGGTGAAAGATCAGAGGAGTCTCCCCTTTCTTTGACAAATCTTGAATTAATTAGTGGGTTTTTTTTCTTTTGTTTTATAAGGCTATGTGTGAATAGGCTTAGAACTCTTGACACATCAGTTGGAAGAATTTTTTATTCCAGGTCCTTCTATTTTTTTACTCAAAGATTTCTCTAAACAATCAGATATTGCTAATACTGATTGCTCAGCCCTCCCGGTTGTGAGATCCCTTTGCTTGAGTTATCTTAAAGGTCTGGTGGAACTGGGAACACTCCCCCGCCCCACCCCAAGTCACTGGAGGCTCAAATTAAAAGAAGTTTGTCAGTATTCAGCCTCTGAGGAAGAGGCTCCATCATTGCTTTTTCCTCCCTGGGGTGATTTTTCTTCTTTAGTTTTTAAAAAGATTTTATTTGTTTGTTTTTTAGGGAGAGGCAAAGAGAGGGAGAAAGAGAGGGAGAGAAGCTTCAGTGTGAGAGAGAAACACCAACTGGTTGCCTCTTGAACGTGCCCCAACCAGGGAACGAACCTGTGACCCGGGCATGTCCCCTGGCTGGGAATTGTACTGGCGACCTGTCACTTTGCAGGATGGTGCCCAGCTGAGCCACACTGGTCAGGGCGAGGTGACTTTTCTTTTATGTTCTAGGCAGCTGCTACTGATATATTCAGATATACATTTTCCTTTCTCAATTAGATCATTTAGAAAAGAAATTTCACAAGAAAAGCAATGAGCAGCTGCTCATTTTATAGCATCCTTTCCAATCTCTTTCCCCATTCAGCAGTCCCCCTCCCAATTTTTCACAACTATGGCCTGTAAGAATCAGCTAGAATAACTGGTACAGAGGAAAGACAGCATGCTTTAGTGGTTCGGAGAGTAAAGTCTACTCCGGAGTTAACTTCTGGGTTCATATCCTAGCACCATTGCTTACTGGCTCTGTGACCTTGAAACAACAAAAACTCAGTTTTCTCATTTGTAAAGTGGGGATAATAATGAGGCTTGTGTAAAAATTATGTCACATGTAAGTAAAGTACGATGCACAGAACAGTACCTAGCCGTATCAACTCACATCATTTATTGCATACTTGGTATTAGTAAGAAAGTGAATTTTTTCATACTGAAGTTTTTATAGGTAAAATAATATGATCTCAGGTGTTGGTTTTTAAATCTCAAAAAAAGAAAGGACAATATGGAAAGTTAAAATAGCTTTAATAAAATGTTGATAAATGAAGCTAGATGAGTGATGGGTATGTGGGGTTTTGTTATACTGCATATATTTTGGTATGTATTTGAGAAATTCCATAATAAAAAGTTGTTTTTTTAAAAAGTTCATCTTTTCCCCTGACCAGGGTGGCTTAGTTGCTTGGGTGCTGTCCTGCAAAGTGAAGGATCTTGGCTTAGAGTCCTGGTCAGGGCATGTGCCCAGGTTGCAGATTCGGCCTCCCATTAGCATGTGTTCAAGAGGCAGCCGATCAGCGTTTCTCGTGTTGATGTTTCTCCCCCTCTCTAAAACAATAAGTAAATAAATAAAATCTTTAAAAAATGCATCTTTTAGGGAATTCCTCTTTGATATCAAAGAATATTTAACATTAACAGTTAAAATTTCACAGGCCTTCCACACTTGCTTCTGCCTTCTGGGAGCCCAGTGTGATACTGAGTTCTTTTGTCACTTCCCACTGTCCAGTATCCATACATCCAAAGTTAAAGACTTTCCATGCCATGTTGTAGGCGCAGGGGCATAGTTTACATCTCTTTGTGTTTGTATGTGAATTACAGAACAGCCAGAAGCAAAAAGAGGGAGTGTAGCGCCTGCTGTCTTTCTTTTTGAGGTGTTTAGTGCTATTTCACCTTGGAAAAGTGTGTCTTAGGTTCTTTATTAGGCACGGAAATTGGTAGGGCAGGTTCTAATGCAGTTCCTGCCAGTTCACTTTGAATCCTCTCCATCGGGTTCATCCTCATATTTCATTTTAACAATAATTATATGTGTATATATGTGTGTGTGTTATAATTATATATTGATGTATGTTTATATATTATTGATACAGAGTATAATAATATAAATCACCCTTCAGCTCCATTATTGTAATATAGGTATGATCTCTTTTTGCTTAGTGCCCCCTGGTTCTTCAGTAGCATTTACAAAGAAATACCAACTACTTTCTGACATCCCAGCTAGTGGAAAACTTTGTGTGAAATTATAAGTTCTTAGAGTAAGAAAGACCACTAAGATCTCTTTAATTTCCAAATACATAATTCTGTTATGTGTATCTTTGCCAGGTGACCATTTAGCCTTTGCTTAGAATTCTAATAACGCAAAACTCATTACCTCATGAAGCAGGCTTCATTGCTTCATGCTTAAGAAATTCTAATTGTTAGAAAGTCATTCCTACACCCTGGCTGGAGTAGCTCAGTGGATTGAGCTCCAGCCTGTGAATTTTTAAAATTTTTCTTTACAGGGTAAGGGAAGGAGAGAGGGAGAGAAATATCAATGTATGGTTGCCTCTCATGCATCCCCTGCTGGGAACTGGGCTGCTACCCAGGCATGTGCCCTGACTGGGAATTAAACCTCGATCCTCTGGTTTGCAGGCCTGTGCTCAATCCACTGAGCTACAACCAGCCAGGGCAAATTACCTCACTTTTTTTTTAAAACTGCAAATGAATTTATCTTTAAGTTTTTTACAAATTCAACTTATATTCTTATCATTGTTTCTTTTGCTACCCCTTAAATGCTTAAACATATATATAGTAATCAATCAGTTCCTCTTTAGTTTTTTCTGGAGACCTTCTTTCTAGAGTCTTCTGTTCTTTTTTGCTCAGGTGAGCCCTGCTTGTCCCCTAGGCCCTGTCCTCCGGGCATGCCACAGAACTGACCTCCTGGTACTTGCCCTTGCTCCCCCCTGGCTGGGCCCTCTTTTCTGGATGCCATTTCTTCCTCTTTCTCGATCTTTTGCTTTAGTGACAAACAGCCTCTGAGAAGTTCTTTTTTAGAAAAAAAGGTAAATAGGTGCACTTTTACTTGTTCTTTCCTTATTTGGATGTCTTTTATTTACTTTTATTGTCTTATTGTACTGGTTAGAACATCCAGTGTGTTCCAACAGGTAATAATGAGTAGCTTGTTGCTGGTCTTAGGAAGAAAACAGTAGTCTTTCACCATTAACTATTATGGTGTAGGTTTCTTTTGGATACCCTTTTATCGGCTTGAGGATAGTTCCTCCTATTTATAGTTTGTTGAGAGTTTTTATTACAAATGGGTTTTGGATTTTGTTAAATACTTTTTCTGCATCTGCTGAAATCATACAGTTTTTTTAAAACATAAGTGTTAATTAGAGAATTACTGTATTTTACCATGTTTAATGTACACTTTTTTGCCCAAATTTTTGAGGGAAAAATAAAATATTCCTAATTTCATATGTATATAAATGTTTTTAATTCTTTTATTTGTGCTTATGCATTAAAAGTACAATTCTAGAAAGCAATAATGATATCCGTATGCAAAATAAAGCCCTGGAAAACGATAATTGGATTGTCGTATCAAATTTCTAGTATCTTGTATTTGTTCTTGTGTTTTGTAATTATTTGTAACATAAAATTTCTTGTGTCATAATATGTTCAAAAGTAAATGTTAAAATTTATTTTAATACAAAAAAGTAAGTATCTAAATATGAATAAATGAACGATTGGATTAAAAATTAAAACAAAGCCCTGGCTAGTGTAGCTCACCAGCTACTTTATTTTAATTTTAAAAATTAAAATAAAGCCCTGGCTGGTGTAGGCTGGTGTAGGCTGGTGTAGCTGGTGGATTGAGCACAAGCCTGCGAACCAGAGGATTGAGGTTTAATTCCCAGTCAGGGCACATGCCTGGGTTGCAGGCCAGTTCCCTGCGGGCCATTTCCCAGCAGGGGACGCACGAAAGGCAACCATACATTGATATTTCTCTCCCTTTGTCCTTCCCCTCTAAAGATAAATAAATAAAATCTTTTAAAAAATTAAAATAAAAAATTTTCCCCTGAGTTTGGGTCAGAAATATGGGTGCACATTATACATGGTAGAATATGGCATGTTATTTGATTTTCCAGTGTTAACCAACTCTGCATTCCTGATCTTGTGGGTTCTGTGCTAAATTAAAAGTGTTATCCTGCAATAAAAGAATTAGGCTGATTTGCTAAAATTTGGTTATGAATTTTTGCATCTGTCTTCATAAGGGAAGTTGGTCTGTACTTTTCTTATAATTTTTTCATCTGGTCTTAGTATCAGAGTAATGTTGGCCTCACAGAATTAATTGAGAAGTATCCCTACCTTTTCAATCTTCTGGAAGAGTAGAAGAATAAATATCTTTTCTTGAGTGAGCTTTGGTACTCTTTCAGAAAATTTGTTCATTGCATCTAGGCTGTTAAATGCATTGGCATAAAGTTAATATTCTCTTATTATCTTTTTATATAGTATCTATAGTGATGTTATTTTTCCCATTCTTGGTTTGGCAGTTTGTTTTTTCTCTTCTAATCAGTCTGGCTAAAAGTTTATCAACACTTTTAAAAAAGATTTAGTTATTTATTTTTAGAGAGAGGGAAAGGGAAGAAGAAAGAGAGGGAGAGAAACTAAACTTTTGCACGCCACCAACCGGGGGTCTGGCCTGCAACCCAGGCAAGTGCCCCCACCAGGAAAGGAACCTGCGATCTTTTGGTTTGCAGGACGGCACCCAACCTACCTGCCACACCAGCCAGGGCAACATTACAACTCTAAAAGATAATCAGCTTTTGTTTTATTGATTTTTTTCTCTATGTCTCTGTTTGCTATTTCATTGATTTTCATTTCGATATTTCATTTTTTCTGCTTGCTTGTGTTTCATTAGCTCTTTTTTTCCTACTTTTTTTAGGTGGTTGCTAAGATAACTGATTGGAGACCTTTTCCAATTTAGCGAGAGGTTAGCAAGAGGAGATAAACTCTTACAGTCAACTGGGGTTTGTCTGGCACTATGCCTTGACTTTTTAAAAATCACTTTATTGGAGTATACATTCAGTAAAATACACCCATTTTAAGTATGTATCTTGGTGAATTGTGGCAAATTTGTACACCTGTGGAAACATCACAGCATTCAAATTCATAGAACATTCCCATCACCCCCAAATTTTCTCTTATATTCCATCTTAGTCTATCTGTTCCCATCCCACTCTAGCCCGGGGAAAGCACTAATTTCTTTTTGGTCACTGAGGATTAGATTTGTTTTTTCTAGAGTTTGATATAAACAGAATCACGTGCTCTTTTGTGTTTGGCTTCTTGGAATAATTTTTAAAATATTCATCCATGTTGTTGCATGTGTCAGTATTTCTATACTTTTAAAGACATTTTTAATGAGAAAAATAGTCATATTTATTCATGTATTTACCATTTTTAGTACTCTCTATTTTGTTCCATCTGTTATTTCCCTTTTTCCAGATGAACTTCTACATTTCTTATACTGCAGATCTACTGGTGATGAAGTCTCTGCTTTTGTTTGTTTGTTTTAAAGATTTTATTTATTTTTATTTTTATTTATTCACTTTTTTAAATATATTTTATTGATTATGCCATTACAGTTGTTCTATCCCCCCCTTCATTCCCCTCCACCCTGCACACCCCCTCCCCCACCATTTCCCCCCTTTAGTTCATGTCCATGTGTGGTAAGTTCTTTAGCTTCTACATTTCTCATACTATTCTTGCCCTCCCCCTGTCTATTTTCTACCTACCATTTATGCTACTTTTTCTTTGTACCTTTTCCCCCACTTTCCTCTTCCCACTCCCCTGTTGTTAACCATCCATGTGTCCTTCATTACTATGGTTCCACTCCTGATCTAGCTGTCCTCTTGGTTTGCTTTTGTTTTAGGTGTGGTTGTTAATAACTGTGAGTTTGCTGTCCTTTCACTGTTCATATTTTTCATCTTCTTCTTCTTAGATAAGTCCCTTTAACATTTCATATAATAAGGGCTTGGTGATTATGAACTCCTTGAATTTGACCTTATCTGAGAAATACTTTATGGGTCCTTCCATTCTAAATGAAAGCTTTGTTGGATAGAGCAATCTTGGATGTAGGTCTTTGGATTTCATGACTTGGAATACTTCTTTCCAGCCCCTTCTTGCCTGTAAGGTCTCTTTTGAGAAATCCACTGACAGTCGAATGGGNACTGGGTCGCCCGGCCCTGATGAACACCTAAGGCCCCGCCCCTCAAACATAACAGGTGGGAACAGACCAAACATTAGGACCCAAGAACAGCTCAAAGCCCCAGAGCCTATACTTCTAAGTGACGAAGTATAGGCTCTGGGAGCCCTGGCTGGTGTAGCTCAGTGGATTGAGCGCGGGCCTGCGAACTAGAGGATCGCGGTTCGATTCCCAGTCAGGGCACATGCCTGGGTTGCAGGCCAATTCCCTGCAGGCCAACTCCCAGCAGGGGATGCATGAAAGGCAACCATACATTGATGTTTCTCTCCCTCTCTCCTTCCCTTCTAAAGATAAATAATTAAATAAATAAAATCTTTAAAAAAAAAAAAAAAAAGGAAGTATAGGCTCCGGGACTTTAAGCTGTTCTTGAGTCATAATGTTTGGTCTCTTTACACCTGTTATGTATGAGGGGCGGAGCCTTAGGTGTTCGACAGGGCCTGGTGACCCAGTCGCTGGGTTGTGACGCCATATGTGGGGGCCGGGTCAGAGAGGGGGAAAAGTGGTGCTTTGCTCTGCTCTGCTCTGTCTCAGATTTCTGTGCCTTCTGCAGCTTCCCACAAGCAAATTGGGCCCCTCTGGTGCTCATTCCTGGGTGTGTGGGCCCGTGTACTCTCCAGGACCCTGTGGGTCTCTCCAACAAACTCTCTGTGAGCCTGGGAGCCTCTCCTGGCCCCTGGACCCCAAGAAAGTCTTCCCGGTTGGTGCTTTCAGGCTCTAATTCCTGTCGCTGGGGCCTTAGCCTGAGTGATCTGTCTCACTGTTCGCTCCTTCGCTTGGTTTATCTGTGCGTGAATGTGTGACCAGTCAGCCAGCCGCTTTGCGCCCTCACTGTATCCGCCCGTCACCACCCCAGGACTGGGATCCGCCAACTGCCTCCACCTCCGCTCCTGGGTCCATAGGATGGAAAGATCTTTCCAACCTGACCCCGCTCCACTGCTGGCTCCGCCCCTCTTACCCGTCTGGATGAATGGTTTGTTGTTGTTGGACTTCTGTATAGTTCAATTTTCTGTGTTTTGGCTGTGTTTTTGTTTACTAAAACTTGGTTGTCTTTAAACTTGGTTGTGGGAGAAGGCACAGTGTTTCCACCTACGCCTCCATCTTGGCGGAAGTCCCAAGATTTTATTTATTTTTAGAGAGAGGGGAAGGGAGGGAGAAAGAGAGGGAGAGAAAGTATCACTGTGTGGTTGCCTCTCACGTACCCACTATCTGGGACCTGGCCTGCAACCCAGGCATGTGCTCTGACTGGGAATCGAACCTTTGATTTGCAGGCTGGTGCTCAATCTACTGAGCAATACCAACCAGGGCTGCTCTTATTTATTTACTAAGTGGGTATTTTTTCCCTTCATTTAAAAGAATTTTTTATTTTGAAAATTTATAGACCAATAGGCTCATAAGAACTTTCAAGGCCCACCTACATTTTTTCCCGTTACTCAGGGAGCACACAATTCTGAGTAGTCTGAAAAGAGTTTTATATATTTTGTCCACTTTCTAGTAACTTACAATGGGACGTGAGCCCATTCATCGTGACTAGAAGTGGAAGTCCCTGCTTCGATTTTTTAAAAATATTTTATTTATATATTTTAAAGAGAGGGGAATGGAAGGAGAAAGACTGGTGTGGTTGCCTCTCATGTGTCCTCCACCAGGGACCTGGCCTGCAACCCAGGCATGTGCCCTGACCGGGAATTGAACCAGCGACCCTCTGCGTCACAGGCTCATGCTCAATCCACTGAGCTACACCAGCCAGGGCCCTGCTTCGATTTTTACTGAAGATCAAAATCAGTAATAGTTACATGGATTCTTGCTCTGCATTTGCCATTACTGTTAAGAACTCCCATGAATCATTCAGTATCACCTATATGTCACTTCAGAAATGAGTTTTATAATAATTCCTGTTTCTTTTGCTTTTTGCCTTGTCTACAAGGAAAATCAGTCAAGATTTGTGCTAGATCACAGCAGTTTTGTTGACCTACAGGCGGCACGTTTGCTTTCTTGCTTTCTACTTAATCTTTTTTTCCTTTTTATTCCATTTTATTAATCTATTCAGGAAAGGAGCAGCCTATACTCTGTAGCGCAATTTTGTCTTTCCTTCTCTTCTCCACTGTGCTTGGTATTTTTTTGGTTGCATGGCATAGAGACATTGTGATTGCCTTTAAGTAACTAAGTTTAAGGATTTTTAGGGGGAAAATGAGGATTATTAGATGCTCAACAACATAGCCAGACCTCGTAGTGAAAAGAATCAGCCATAGAGCGGGGCGTCCTAGAAACAGGTGCCTTTGCTCCCTACTCGGGTCTCCCTGCTGATTGAGTGCTTATGCTCTCTATTAGCTGTCTCAAGCGTCTGTTCCCTAGCTTCCTGCCTGTGCACGGTGCATTCCCCTCCCTCATTCCCATCACTAAAGTCAGTAAAGCTCACATTCGCGTTACAAAGGAGAGTATCTGATTGATGCCCTTAATGACTTGTTGGTGCCAGGCCAGCTGGATTTTCTAGCAGAGAGATTCTCTGTTCTTGAGCCATGTGGTACAAAGTGTGGTGCTGTATAAAACCTGTCACAAGGGCCGTGGGCATAGAGAGCATTATCATTTCCCCTCCTTTACAACAATTGATTCATTTTTAACTTATTAGGGACAGTTATTAGACTGAATTTTCCCCCAAACTAGTCAGCTACATATTTCTAGATTAAGGTGTAAAAGAATTGCTGGTCTCATTTCTGAATGTTGAGGGTTTTTTCCTCCTAATTTCATTCTTAGGTGAATTTCGTTCTTAGCCACAAAACAAGACAGCCTTCACTACCTTTTAGCCACAATTTAAAATATGCTCATGGTACTGATTGTTGGTCTAAGGAAGCCCATCTGTTAGAGACTATGAAGGGAAGAGAAAATTCAAAACAAAAATGATGTTTCCATTCTTGTTAGCATCTCTAAATTTGGAGGAAGAAGAGAGTCAAGCAGTGAGCTGAAATAAGGTCTTTGGATTATTAGCTCCAGATGGGTTTGAATCCTGGCTTTCCTATTCACTAGAAGAGCGAAGAGTATCTTTTCTAAGCTTCCATTTACTCATGAATTAAATGGAGATCGTGGTATTTGCCTCCACATGGTATGTGACTTTTAGGATTAAATGATAGCATACATACAAAGCAGTCAGCAAAGTGCCTGGAATAAAATAAATGCTTGATAAATGTTAGCTCTCATTATCTCTAGATCATTAAGTCTTATTAATAATAAAGGTTACCATAGTTCATCATGAAGTTTTAAGTGCTAGTGGAAACTAACGTTTTTTTGTGCATGAGCTGAGACCTAATTACTAAGCCCTTGTTTACAGAGTGCTGTGCCGAGTAAATAAGGCACCGCACTGTGTAAATAAGTGCTCCTGCCTTCCTTCCTTCGTTGTTTTTTGTAATGATTTTATTTATTTTTAAGGAGAGGGGAAGAAAGGGGGAAAATGGGAGAGAAAAACGTCGATATGAGAGAGAGACAGCAGTTAGTTGCCTCACATACCCTGTCTGGGGACCAAATCTACAACCCTGGCATGTGCCCTGACTGGGACTCAAACCAGCAACCTTTTGCTTTGCAGTATGACCAGCTGAGTCACACTGGTCAGGGCAGTCCTAGAAAAAAATTTAAGAACACTCAAACCATGGTATTGTTGAAATTTGGACTCTGTCACTAGCTGTTTAACTTTGAACAGATTACTTCTCTGTGTCTCATTTTCTGCATCTCTGAAATGGAAATACCACATATGATTGTTACCAGGAATAAATATGTTAATACATATAGGACAGTGCCTGATAGGTAGATGGCTGCCACTAGATCATGGTACCTAACAGTTGACTCCGTGAAGCCTCCTTGGCCTGACTGACTAATCTTTTTCTTCTTTTAGTTTATTTTTTTAATATTTATTTATTTATTTTTAGAGGGGGGGAAGGGAAGGAGAAAGAGTGGGAGAGAAACATCAATGTGTGGTTGCCTCCCATGTGTCCCCCACTGGGGACCTGGCCCACAACCCAGGCATGTGCTCTGACTGGGAATCAAACTGGTGACCCTGTGGTTCCCACGCTCAATCCACTGAGCTACACCAGCCAAGGCTCTTCTTTTAGTTTAAAGTGTATAGGTTTCTGGGCAATTTTATAGAGTCTAGGTCGTAAGAAAAGAGTGAACTGGACTTCCGCCAAGATGGAGGTATAGGTGGAAACACTGTGCCTTCTCCCACAACCAAGTTTGAATACAACAAAGGTTTAATAAACAAAGATACAGCCAAAGAACAGAAAATTGAACTATACCGAAAGTGTGACAACAATGAACTGTTCTACCGGGACCGTAAGAGGGGCGGAGCCAGCAGTGGAGCAGGGTTATGCAGGAAAGATCCTGCGACCCAGGCGCACAGGCAGCCGGGGTAGCAGCACGCAGGCAGCTGGAGTATCAGCGGGGACCCAGCGAGGGTGCAGGGCAGACTGACCGGGGTTACACATTCACACGCGGATAAACCAGCAGAGTGAGCAGTGAGACGGACCGTGCAGGCCCCAGCGGGCGAACGCAGTGGCAGAGGGCTGACTGAGGTCGCACATTCACGAGCAGTGGGACAGAACACGAGGGCCCCAGCGATGGTGACAGCTGCGGCGGGAGGCGGCAGACAGGACCGCCATTGCTCCTCTCTGACCCTGCCCCCACATACAGCGTCACAACCCAGCAACTGAGTTGCCCTGCTCTGGTGAACATCTAGGGCTCCGCTCCTATACATAACAGGTGTAAACAGACCAAACATTATAACTCAAGAACAGCCTAAAGTCCCAGAGCCTATACTTCTAAGTGATGAAGAAATAGCCAACCTTTCAGATGCACAGTTCAAAACACTGGTGATCAGGATGCTCACAGAACTGGTTGATTTTAGCCACAAATTAGAGGAACATATGAAGGCTAAACTAATTGAAATGAAGGGAAATGCACAGGAAACCAATAGTGAAGGAAAGGAAACTGGGACTCAAATCAAGGGAGTAGACCAGAAGGAAAAAAGAAATAACCAAACAGAAAAGAATGAAGAAACAAGAATTCAAAAAAATGAGGAGAGGCTTAGGAACCTCCAGGACATCTTTAAACGTTCCAACATCCGAATTATAGGGGTACCAGAAGGGGAAGAGGAACAGCCACAAGTGGAAAACTTATTTGAACAAATAATAAAGGAGAACTTCCCCAGTCTGGCAAAGGAAATAGACTTCCAGGATATCCAGGAAGCTGAGAGAGTCCCAAAGAAGTTGGACCCAAGAAGGAACACACCAAGGCACATCATAATTACATTAGCCAAGATTAAAATGAAGGAGAGAATCCCAGAAGCAGCAAGAGATAAGGGGACAGTCACCTACAAAGGAGGTCCCATTAGACTGTCAGCGGATTTCTCAAAAGAGACCTTACAGGCAAGAAGGGGCTGGAAAGAAGTATTCCAAGTCATGAAATCCAAAGACCTACATCCAAGATTGCTCTATCCAGCAAAGCTTTCATTTAGAATGGAAGGGCAGATAAAGTGCTTCTCAGATAAGGTCAAATTCAAGGAGTTCATCATCACCAAGCCCTTATTATATGAAATGTTAAAGGGACTTATCTAAGAAAAAGAAGATGAAAAATATGAACAGTGAAAGGACAGCAAACTCACAGTTATTAACAACCACACCTAAAACAAAAGCAAACCAAGAGGACAGCTAGATCAGGAGTGGAACCATAGAAATGAAGATCACATGGAGGGTTAGCAACAGGGGAGTGGAAGGAGGAGTAGGGGGGAGAAGGTACAGAAAATAGCATAGATGGTAGGTAGAAAATAGAGAGGGGGGAGGGCAAGAATAGTGGGGGAAATATAGAATCTAAAGAACTTGAGACACATAGTCATAAACTAAAGGGGGGATGGTGGGGGAGGAGGTGTGCAGGGTGAAGGGGAATGAAGGGGGGGATAGAACAACTGTAATGGTATAATCAATAAAATATATATATTTTAAAAAAGAGTGAACTGAAGGACATGGCCTATAGATAATCTTGTTTCATTTTAGAGAGAGGGGAAAGGAGGGAGAGAGAGAGAAAGAAACATCAATGTGTGGTTGTCACTCAGAGAGCCTCCACTGGGGACCTGGCCTGCACCCCAGGCAGTGTGCCCCGACTGGGAATCAAACCAGTGGCCCTTTGCTTCACAGTCCAGTGCTCAGTCCACTGAGCCACACCAGCTAGGGCATACCTTGCCAGCCCTCTGATGATATAAAGCTGGTTTTTGCCCCAGTACAATGTCCTTTTGTGGGGGCAAGAGGGAATGGATGTCAGTGATGTAAAAGTAGGGTATAACCCAGGCTGGTGTAGCTCAGTGGATTGAGTGCAGGCTGCAAACCAAAGGGTTGCAGGTGCGATTCTGTCAGAACACATGGCTGGGCTGTGGGCCAGGTCTCCAGTGGGGCGCATGCGAGAGACAACCACACATAAATGTTTCTCTCCCTCTCTCCCTCCCCTTCTCTCTAAAAATAAATAAATCTTTAAAACTAAAACTTTACTTCCCTTCTTAAATGGGGAATTTGTTCCCAATTTATATTAACTTATGACTTGAGACTAATGTGTTTTCTTTCCATATAGTGATATTGAACATGTTTTCATTATGTTTATTCACATGTTACTTTTGTGAATTGCCTGTTCATATCCTTGACCTGTTATGTTTGTTGTGCTTGTGATTATCTTTCTAGAAAAGGGGCACTAAACCCTTGCCAAATATGTTTCAGATATATTTTCATTTTGTCAGTTGTCATCTTTTGCCCTTGATTGTACTTTTTTATTTTAACTGCACAGAAACTTTTAACGTAATGAATCTATAAATTTTTCCTGAAAAGTATTATCTCATTATGGTTAGAGAGAATTTTTGCTGAGTGCTGCTGAATATCATAGTTCGTGTGTAGACTGATGCATTTAATAGGCATTTTTCCTTTCAAGTCAGTGATGGACTGTCGCAGCATTTAAAGACTCATTGTAAACCAACACAGGGCTGCGAAGCTACAACACCGTAGTAATAGATGGCTGCTACTTACTGCACACGGGCTGTGTGCCAGGCACGATCCTAGGTCTCTTATGTACTCTGTTCTCAATACTCAGCTTCAAGCTAAATATTATTGTCCACAGTTCCTTGATGAATAAAGTAGGACTAGAAGAAATGAAATCATTTGCTCAGGGTCAAAGCTAGTTAGTGACTGGATTGTAATTTTAATTTATCTGCCTGACTCCAAAGTACATACTTTTTGTACAAAGCTGAGCTTCTTGAGGCTTCAAATAAATTAAATTGGTCCTATAAGTTAATTAACTAATTAATAGAGAGAGGGGAGAAAGGAGGGGGAAAGAGAGGGAGAGAAACATCAATGTGTGGTTGTTTTGTGAGCCCCCATGCCTGGCCTATAACGCAGGCACGTGCCCTGACTGGGCATCAAACTGGTGACCCTTTGGTTCATAGACCTGCACTCAATTAACTGAGCTACACCAGCCAGGGCTAAGTAAATATTTTTTACCAGAACTTGAAAAGAGGGTCTGTAGCCTAGTTATAGTGCTGTTGATTCCTGAGAGCACAGTAGATAAGATAATGAGAAATATGTAAACTGGTTGAAAGAAAAACCTCTGCTGCCTAGGGCAGTGGTTTTCAAAGTGTGATTCCCAGACCAGCAGCATCAGCATCACTTGGGCATGTGTTTGAAATGCAAAGCCTCAGGGCCCACTTGGACCTTCAGAACCAGAAACTCTGGGTTAGGGCCCAGCCATCTGTTGTGTAATACCTCCATCTGATGATAATTTCTGCTCTTGTGAGCTTCAGCCTACATTGCAGCCCTTAAGTGCAAAAGTGTCATCAAGTAGTGACAGAGCTGGACTCAGACAGGAGCTAGTTTTGAGTCCAGTTTAGTAAGCACTGAAGGCAAGTCTACCTCCCTGAGCTGTAGTTTTCCATCCCCAAAATGGCATTAATAGCATCTATCTCCATATTAAGGTATTTTTTAGAATTAAGGTAATGTGTAAAATGCATACTAGCATCTTGCTAGACTCCCAGGTATTTGAGAAATTGTCTCCAGCAATTTTTCTTGTTGAGCAAAAAGCCCCCATCCCCCTTCGCTTCTCAGTTTCTTCTTTCTTGAATGCATTTTGCTATCTCGTGTCTCTAGGCCTAGAAATTAGCAATTTCTCTTGGACACTCCCACCTTCTATCCTTTATCTCACTAACTTCTTACATTCTTTAGATCCTTGCTTATAGTTTACTTCCCTTGGTGGGGACCTTGTCTAAGCCCCCAACCCCCATTCTCTGCTCACATTGCAGCCTATACTTTTTGTCACTGTACATATTACAAACTTTGGAATCACCTGAGGGCAGGTACAATGTCTTATGTACCACCATATTCTGGGGGCCAGTAGAGTTCTTCACACATAGTAGGAGCTAGTAAATATTGAATGAAAGAATGAACGAATGGTGGCTGTCGTTACTGTTATTCTCCATCATCATCATCATCTTCATCATCCAAGAACCAGCTTTCCTCGCTAGTTTGTCGTTTTTGTGCTGAGTGCCTGTGATGGTCATAAACAGACAGGGTTAGGGCCAGGGCCTGTTTTCTCCTTCTCTGAAGCTTTGACCTAGGCCGACATGGAAGTTCGCCGAGTGGCTTCCTAACCACTGCTCTCTTTGTCCCGCAGGTGCCTTGGTGGAACTGTATTCTTTGATGGATCAAGTTCATCATATGCATAACCATTCACATCCTTCGGACCTCACCATTCGGTGAGCGGGTGATTAGAAAGGAGGGGGAGAGGGTGGAATTTAGCTAAAGGAGGACTGCGGTGGGGAGTTGGGTTATAATTGTTGTTTAACTCCAGAGCTGGAACAAGAAACAATACAGTGTAATGGAATAAGAACTGGACTGAAATTCAGGAAACCTAGTTCTAATACTAGCTTTGCAGTTTTTAATTAGCTGTATAATTTTTTTTATATTTTTTAAAATTTATTTTTAGAGACGGGGAAGGGAGGGAGAAAGAGGGAGGACAGAAACATTGATGTGAGAGAGAAACATCGATTGGTAGCTTCTCGCACGCCCCCAAGCAGGTACCTGGCCTGCAACCCAGGCATTTGCCCTGACTGGGAATTGAACCCCGATCCTTTAGTTCGCAGGCCCGCACTCAATCCACTGAGCTACACTTGCCAGGGCTATTTTTCAACTCTTTTCGACATTCTTTACTTCAGCCTGTACACTCATTGTTTCCTCTGTGGTTGTCAAACAGTGTTGTATAATGGTTATTAGATAAATTCTGGAGTCAGGTATGAATTCACATCCTGGCTCTTCTACTTCACTATATGACCTCTGTGACCTTGAGCAAGTTGTTTCACCTGAGGATCAGTTTCCTTTTTGTACAAGTTGTTAATGAGAGTGCTTTTCTCAGGATTGCCATTAGCATTGAATGAGATGAGGTGCTTCAAGAATTCAGCAAGTGCTTACATGTAGGGCCAGGTAAACAAACGCCAGGTACTGTTAGAATTATTTGCAATCCTGGCTATTTCTTTTAATCACTTGTGGGATGTCTAAAAATATAAATGTCCAGGCTCTGACTACGAGGATTCTGAATCATTAAGCCTGGCGGCGAGACGGGGCCAGGAATCGCTATCTTTAAAAAGCCTCCCAGGTGGTCGTTAGGGCCAGCTCAAGTTGAGACTGGACTCCCATCACCTCTGCGAGTTGTGTCCAGAGCCCAGCCCAGCACACGACCAAAGAGGCTCTCAAGAAACCCTTAAGTCTGTGCTATTAATTGTTCAGTCTCCAAACTTGCAGTGTGATACTCACATGACGATTTACCTTCTCTGGGAATTTTATTCTAATTTTAACCGCCGTGTCCTGAGCAACCTTGAGCTGTGCCAGACAGTGGGGCCCTGTTGGAAGTGCAGGTCCGATGCAGGCAGTGAGATGTAGATCCTGTTCTGAATGTTCCCAGGGGAGGAGTGCTCCCCACTTAATCAGCGTGCATCGTACATGGGGTTTCCTTGGAACATTGTGGATGTGCCGCTGATCACCATATTGTCTATCTGCGAATTGGGTAGCTTTGGAATGTGGAAGGAAATAGCAGTTCTAATGTAAGTTTCATATAAAACTTATATGATGGTTGTGAGAATTGAAATATAAAATTAATACTTGATTTCTTAAAGTAATGATATTCTTAAAATGGTGGTATACACATGGTCATGCCAGCCAAAACCTTCATCTTTTCTGGTTTTACTTCCCTCTCTCCTGGTAGAAACTATGCCCGGTTCCGACCGAAACCTCTGGAGAGGTACAGTCTGACCGAGTGGGTCGACAGGAATAAGGGAAGCCACCAGCGGTTCCAGAGTCTTTGAGATGACGTCCTGTGCAGCTTGCTCACCATGTCCCACCCACCGTGGACGTCCCTGTGTGGCCTCCTGTCCAGAGCAGCTGCTTGTCTCTTGCTCTTTTGTGCTTCGGAGAGTTTGACTTTTACTTTTCACAATATTCTTATTTAAAGAACTTGTCACCTTTTGGAAATGCCCATTGATGACTTGAATTTTTTGTATAAAGTTCGTGTGTGTGTGTGTGTGTGTGTGTGTGTGTGTGTGGTATAAGCAGTGTTTAGTTGATACAGTTTTTTAATTTTTTCTTTAAATTGAAGGTGGCCGCCTCCTGAAAGCCAACATTAAGCCAAAATGCCATTGGCCTAAGCAAACCCCCGCCTTCATGCAGGAGTAAAGTTTACTGGTGCCCAAAATTCATCTTTTTCGTGTCTGAGGAAGAAGCCCTTTGTCAGGCTGCAGACCCGAGTGACAGGCTTTGTGCAGCCCCCTTCATGGCTGTCTTAGCCATTTGCTGTTTCTTTGCAGACAGCTCAAGGCATCTTCCAGGCGATCGTGCAGCCCGGCATTCGTGCTGCTGCTCTCTTTCTGTGAAGGTTGTACCTAGTCGTTGAAGTGCAGCCGGTGATACGGGGCCAGCTGCCTCTGTCTGGTTTGGTGGCTTCACCAGCCCATCTTTGTATGCGAGTGACCCATCGGGAACATCCTTCCCTGCTTCAGAAACGGACTTGGGAAAAGCTTGCTCGTTCAGCCACCAATAAATGTAGATGGTTGCCCCTAAGTATTTACTGTTTTTGTCCAGTTAAGGATTCTCTACTCTTTGGACATTTGGTTTAATTCTGAGAACAAAATGCTAAAAAGTTCTGTTCAAAGGCAAGGGTCAAATCTGTTTTTGTTGTCAGTCATGAGTCACTTCTCCAGGTTTCCCGAAATTAGCTTGAGAGAGTGAGATGAGCAAACATCTACCTTTGGGAGCACAGCATGGCTGTTACAATTATATAGTTACATTCCATTATAATTATAGCTGGAATAGCTTGCTGGTTCCCCATAGGTAGCCCATTAAAGGGACAGTGCTTTGCTTTGGCAAAAATCTAAGACTCGTGTTTCTGCTTTCTCGGTGCAAAAGGGTTAAGTCTGAATGTGTAATGGGAGCATCGCCTTTGCCAATCAAATGAGTGACGGGTTAACTATAAAATGTGACAATCACATTTCCTCTCTGCTCACATAATTCTGTTTTTCCAAAGCTTTAGCAGCTTAATTAAATCTGTTGGACTGGAGGAGGAGAAACTGTTCTCGAGCAGCTCACATGATATTCTTTAAGGAGGAAAAAAGCTAAAGAAAACTCATTATCAGGCATGCTCGCCTTAAAGGCCGTAGTGGGTGAAATCTGGAGTTTAATGTTTTTAAAGATGCATCTCTCATGTGTGGTGTTGGCCTCCAAGCCTAGTATTTCATGTGGGATTCTTGCTGTATTTCATGTTATGTACATTTAACTGCCTGACCAGCTTCCTTCATCCATGAAGACATTCTCACCACAGGGGGCTGATAAAGCAGAGTGAAAACGTGCTGTTTATGTGGTTTACTTGTAGTTTTGCCTCTAATGCGGACCCTGCGCTCCTGAGTTGTTGTCAGGATCAATTACGAAACAAGTTTGGTGCCTCCTCTTTATCATGTTTTTTCTCTTGTAGCAGTTATGTTTAATGTTATTAAAAAGAAATCAAAGTTCTCGTTAGTGGCATATGCTGTGGGACCGTCTGCTGCAGGCTTGGAAGGGAGGGTCCTTCCTCCTCTGCGTGGGCAGGTTAGTGGGATACGGGAGGGGGCGGCAATTAGCGGAAGGTGGTACGGGGGGGCAGGGGTGCATGCTCCCTGTTCTTTGGAGGGTAAATTAGGGTTGAGAACAGTGTTCCAGAAGTGAGGAGAGGTTGGAAGTGATTGGGATTTGCAGCTGCATATAGGGCATGTCAGGAGCCTGACGTGGGGAGAGCCTGAAATACCACTGCGCCACCGTTCCTGCGGGGGGGGGGGGGGGGGGGGGGGGGGGGGGGAGANGGGGGGGAGGACTCAGCCTGATCAGATAGGCGTTGCCTTGCCTTCTTCCCATGTTTTCGTGGCCGGCCTCCGTGTCTCCTCTCCAGAGTTAGCCCTGATTAAGGAAGACCCTCTCCTGGGACAGTCTCCCTTTGAAAGGGTTGTGAAGTCAGAATTGATAGTACAAAATTGACGGTTCTTTAGAAATTGACTGCTCCTAGAATCTGGGCTGAAGGTTGGATAAGTACAGGGAGATGTGGAGGCACGGTGTTCCTTAGATCCTTTTGTGAACCTGAGCTTCTTAGACTTACCCCCCAGGGGCGAGGATGAAAGGGACGACAGTAATAGCTCAGCACCTATGTCAGCCAGTGCTTTTCAAATCTCAGCTCTTGCTGAGAAAATAAGTGGCGACATGTTTGGACAGGCTTTCTGTGCTGCTGCTCTATAAATTTTATCTAGTATATATTTTACAGTCCAAGCAAAAGGTTCAGTTTAAATTTGCTAAATACTGTTTGATATTCTTGTCCGGACCTGAGGGCTGTCTGGCCCGTACACCTCTACTTTGTCCCAGGCAGGTAGATGAACCTGTGTCCAGTAATTGCTTATTTCCTTTTTAGCAGCATGTGACTGCAGGCCTCAGAGACCGGGCTGGATTCTCTGAAATGGTGTGTCCCTCCCTTGCCCTTCCTTTGTTCCATGTTCTGGGAAGGGGAAGGAGAAACGGACCCTAAAAGGAATGGGCTCATTCTGGAACCATTCTTTAAAGCATGCTCCTGTTTTGAGCTTTTATAGGAAGGAAAAAAAAACCAGGGACCTAAAACTAGAAAAAACAGCTCTCTGCTCTTCTTAGTGGTGTTCTGCTTTTCTAAGAGAAAACCGTTATTCCAGGCGGATTCTAAAGCAGGCCTGCTTCGTATGCCAGCGCACCTGTGGGGGGGGCGGTGGGGCGGACTTCCACTTGTCACAGGAAGTGTCAGCTGGTCACTTCTGGTCACTCAGTGAACAAGCCCCTGCCTCGGCAGTCCTCCCCACCTGACCTCCCCCGTGACAGCTGGAACATTCCATAGACAGAAAGAAAACCTGACCCTCCCTAGCACCCATTAAGAAGGGGGTGGAGTGTAATCATTTTGGATAATCTTCAAAACAGTCCATGTGTTAGTCCTGAAATGTATCATGAAGGAACTGTTTGCATGCAAGCTCTTCAGTTTAGTTTCAAGTTAACATTTAAGGTTCTAGAAATAATGTTGGGGCTTGGTGGGGTTGGGGCTGGGGGGGTGGCATCCCATTTATATACAATTTGTTCCTGGTGGCCACTTCTTGAAAGCAAAATCCAAAAGTGGAATAGGTTTAAAGGAGGTGAGAAGTAAAGGGGAAGTCTGAATTTACGTATTTCTGTAAGGAGCTGAATTAGAGATCTTAGGAGTGGATTCTAGAGGTCACCCATCCTGAAAAGCTAGTGCTTGAGGGAGCTGGACTGATGAGGAAAGGACCCAAGTACCCAGTCCAGGTGTGGTGGGGGGCACCTGGGAGTCCTCTGTCCTTACTGCTTTGTTTTGGCAGATGAAACTGCCCTTCTCCCCAGTAACTGGCCTGCGGTGTTAGGTACATCCCAAGGCGAGCAACACGCTGAGCGGCACGCATCCCTGCCTGTCAGTCCTGCATTCTCCCCACAGGCTTACTGTGGTCTGCAAGTCAGAGCTCAGTCTCAAAAGAATTGGCCTGGGCCCCACCCACACTGTGAGGAGTCTGTGGAGCTAAGTGAGCAGTGCAGAAAGGACCACTTCCCAAGTCATAGCTGTGGGGTTCTGTGCCAGTATGTTGATTCAGGAAAAGCTCAATTGTTAAAAGAACTCAGGGATGTCGGGAGCGAATTAAAAGGCAGTGGAGTTTGAGCCAGGAGTGTGTTCGCTCCTCTCCCCTCATCCCCTCTGCTGATGCACTGCAGACAGATTAGGGGGAGACAGGAAACTGCCGTGAGCAGTGCTTCCTGAATCCCACCCACGGCTATCTCCCCCTGATGCTGACTTGGGGGCTTCTCCAGCATTCGGCGCAATGCAGACTGGGGACCTGGGAAGTAGCACTCTGGGATTTGGCTTAGAGCTCTGTGTGCTAATGGATTTCCCACTCAGCCTCTGAGACCTGCTCCCTTCTGCTCTCAGAACAGCTTTCTCTGAGCTCAGACATTTGCTGCCTGAGCTCCTGCTGGTTCTGACCAAAATGTTCGAGGTGCCCGGAACATGGTTTGCTCCTTGGCTAAAGGCACCATCGCTCTACCTTGCAGTGTGCCGTTGGGATCCGAGTGATGTTCCTTTCCTGGCCCAGAACAGCGCGCTGCGCACACTGCACTGCTCTCAGCAGGCAGGTTTGGCAGTGCCCTTCACTTCCCTCCTCACCCCTGGGAGAGAAGAACAGCATTCCTTCGGCCATGGAGAGCACCCAACCCCAGCAGAGGGGAAAGCCCTTTGTTTTAAAAACAGCACCAGCCTGCATACCTATGTGGTGAGGCAGCCTAAGCTTGGTTTGGGGGGCGGGGATGGAGCAGCTATTTTCTCCTCCTACACGTGCACCCCCATCTGTTCAAGCTTTGCCTTCCAACTCCAGCTTGGCTGGCAGGCATGTCCCTAGGAAGCTGCAGGCCAAAATGGAGAGAGAACTGACTGGCTGCCAACCGCCAGAAAAAGAGGGCAACGTTTGGGCATTTACCAGATGACAAGGATGTGCCTTTTCATTTGTCTTTTTATTTTACATTTAAAAAGTGGTTATTGCTCTAACTGGATCAGAGGTAAGGACCTCTCCCCTAAGGAGCCTTGGCCTTGCAGCCCCATTCAGCAGGGATGGAAGTCACAAGACAATGAGTGAAGCCTCATGCCCTCCCATGAGGAAGCCCTTAGTATTGCCAACATCTGCCTTTTTCCCTATCCCTCCTCCCTCCCTGTGCTTCACATTTGGGCAAAGCAGATTGGTGGCTGGCCCGGCCAGGAGAGCTTTTGTAGACCGGAAGGAAGGGGTGGTCACTGGGTGATGGCTTGCAGCTCTCTGGCTTGGGGCTATTGCTCATGTTCGGTTCAACAGGTATTCACAGAGCACCTACTGTGTGCTACACTTGCGGTAGGCGCAGTCCTCCCACACTCCTGCCTGTAGCCACTGCTGGAAGACGCAGAGGCCCGTCTCTCCCCGTGCAGGCGCTCAGCAGCCGTAACTTGTCTAGGGAAGAGTCTGTCTTCCCTTATCAAGCACCATTTTTTTTAACCGGAAAGGGGCAGTGGAGAGAGACACCTGTCACCTCACACCACACAGGCTCTAGGGAAGGACATGAGGACCCTGGCTAGCTTTCACAGAATGCTGGACGAGATGGTACGATACGGAGACCCCAGAGGCCAAGCCTGCCTTCCAGCAGCTTCCACTACAGCATGCATGATTCAGCCGCCTTCAGGGTGTCCCGTGGGAATGTTCCTTTTCAGTTGTCCGAGCTAGCATTGAAACAACTCTGAGAGATTTTCTCCAAGAAGAAATGGGGCCCATACCTTCCAGATGTCTTTCCCACTTTTCCTTCTTAAAGCCCCAGACTCACGGTTCTACAGTCAAAGGAAGAGCCAGAGAACACAGGATGCAGGCAGCCAGCGCAGGTGCCCCTCCTCCCTCTGGAGCGGAGCCCTTCAATTGTGTTTTCCAAGACACAAATCAGGTAGCGTCACACACTCAAAAAGTGCCTCACACCACATACAAGTCCTTGATGCCTGGATCCAGAGAAGGCTTGATGGCAGCCGTGACCCTGCGCCGGCGGGCAGCCCCGTGGTTTCCCGGGGGGTTCTCGGTCTGAACGACAGCTTCGGTCAGTCTAGGTTCCCATCATCTCCCAGAAGTCTGTGCATCTTCTCAGGGAGAAATCCAGTCCAGGAGACGAGAAGAGGCAGAAAGAAGGCCGTGTCTCATGCAGCTTTGCCTTTTGCAGAATGGGGCCAGGCCTTTGAGTAGTGTGGCTTGTTTATTTTTTGCAGAATTTGGGTTTATAGTTCAGCCTCCTTCACCAGACTTGGACATGGCGGGAAAGACAAAGGCACAGCTAGCCACACCTCCCCCCACTTCGGTCCTCCCTCTCCCTGTGCCTGTGGACCTGGGGACCAGCAGAGAAGAAAAATGAAATCCTCCTCCCTGCAGACAGGGGGTCACGCTTCGATGATGTTCACCGAGAGCCTGTTTGGAGACTGGGAGGGAAAAATGAGGGAAGTGCCCAGGGCTAATTTGAACAGACTTCTTGTGAGGCTGGAAGCAGAGAGCCTGAGAAGGGGGCAGCAGGGCCACAGCCTAAAAGCCGGACTCTTGTCCCGCGTGGAAGGAAGGGAGCAGCCCTGCCTAGATGTCTCGTCCCGGCCTTTCCAAACCCAGCCTTCGGCCACACTCAGCAAATGGCCAAGCCCAGGTCCTGGACCCACCGTCCCTGGTACCAAGTCCATCCCCGCAGAGCCATCCTGCTGGCTGGTTCTCACATCCTGCAGATCTGCCTCTCAGTACAGCCTCAGCCACAGACGTTGTTGAGGTGCTTCTGGAGATGGGGGTTAATAAGAGGCTTCAGGAAAATGTGCCAGAAAGAGAGAAGCCAAGAGACAGGACGGAACGCCAGAGGGTGTAAGGGTGCAGGGAGGAGGAAATGTAGAGAGGGCCAGGTGTTTGTTGGATAATCATCGTCGGAACCGTGAGATCCTCTCACATCCTCTACTGTCTGTCTTCGGCGCTGCTCAGAGCCAGCACTGGAAAGGTTTCATATCTGTTTTACAGAAGAGGAAATGAAGGTGCAAAGTAATGAAACACCTGTCCAGGGTCACACAGCACAGCTGGAGCACAGCTGGAGCAGAGATGAGCTTGGAAGCCCTTCTCTTGCCCCACACCAATCAGGAGTTCTGTCCTCCCCATTCGCTTCCCGGGCCCCTACTCTAACACCGACTGGCCCCTGGCTCCCTGCAGAAGGACAGGATCCAAAATCAATTTGCAGTATCCTCTGGGTCACACAGGCAGCAGCCAGGCTTGGCTCTGCCTGGCTGCAGGCATGCCAGGCCCAGAGCTGACCCCTTCTGCCGTCCAGGGACTCCCAGTGCAGGAGACCTGGGGCCACCCACTCAGTTCCCAGTCCAGCCCTTACCTTGCTGCGGAGAAGACCCCCTCCCTGGTGCTCAGGTGTGCTGGTTTCTGATGCACTCTTGGCTTTCTCCTTGTTGTTATTGGGTTCGTTGTCCTTGATAATGTCATACTGGCGGCAGAAGAGAACAATGACGCCTAGGGGGACAAGGGAGAGCAGTCAGTCCTTGCCACCTGCTTCGCTCCCATGAGCACTTCTGAGCTCCTGTTAGGTGCCAAGCTCCAGATGGTCTCTCACCTGCACAACTGCCACAGTCTGCCTCTGGCTTCCGGCTCCTGCGTCCGACCTGTGACCTTGCCAACCTTCCCCTTCGCTGCCACTGGGTTGGCCTTCTACAACATGCATGTGATCATGTCTCCTCCCTTCCCCTCTTTAACTCTCTGAATCCTCTTTTCTTTTAGGGGAGAACAGAAGCGTGTGCCAAGCCCTGTGTTGGGCACTGACCTATTCTAGCCGACTCGCCCCTCACCATGCCCAGCTTAGGAGAGGGGATGCTGCCATGCAAGGGTGCTCGGGTGGAGCTGGGGTGTGTGCCCCAGCACCTGCACCCTGCCGAATGCTTACAAAGCCCCACCCCCCCTGCTTCCCTCCCTGTCACCCTAACAGAATCACGTGACAACTGAGTTAATTCACTACGTTTACATTGTTGTGATGAGGTAATGCTCTCTGTGCCAAGTCTAATAATGCACCATAAGCAAACCTCCTCTTCTGTATAAACCTTTGTTTTTGCCTGCTTTTTTTCAAGTGCCTGTTTTTCTGTGTGCCTGTGGAACATTGTTTTCCACATTCTTCTGCCTGAGAGAGCCGGCCCTCCCACCCGCCAGGCTAACACAGCTTCGGCATGGCGGCCAGGTCGGACTCCAGTCCACTGCACGGCCTCACCATCCTTGACTCCCCCACTTTCCACCCTTTTCCTTGGCTCCCAGCTGCACTGAGCCAGAGTAAACAATTTGTTTCTTGAACACACAGTGCCCAGAACACCCTTCCTTCCTATTTTTGGCTGCCTGGTAAACTCCTATTCACCCTGCAATGCTCAAATCCATGTTACTGCTCTTCGTGCCTTTCCTGTTTTGATTCCCTCTCCTCTGCTCCCATACCTGGTACTATTCAGCACTCGTCCCATTGAATTACAGGTAAGTATGGGCCTGCCTGCTCCCAGACTGAGCTGCTTGGGAACACAAGGCCGTCTCTCCTTCGTCGCAGCTGCAGCACCACCTGGGGTGCACCACCTGGACTGCGGCGCTGTACATAATGGCTGTGCAGACAACGCTGGCTGAGTACAAAAATGAAACTTGATATTTATCCTCAGGGAGCTCACAGATACATGGGAAAAGAGATATAAGTCCAACTGATTTATCTAAGATGGGCTGAAGAGAGCGGCAAACAACCCTGGCCAGGTGGCTCACCTGGTTGGAGCATTGTCCCATACACCAAAAGGTTGTGGGTTCGATCCCCGGTTGGGGTGCACACGGGAGGCACCTGACCCACGCTTCTCTCTCACATCGATGTTTCTCTCTCTCCCTCTTTCTCTAAAATCAGTGAACATATCCTTGAGTGGGGATCGGAAATGGGAGGAGGGGCAAACAGTGTGCTGCAGAGGCACTGAGGCAGGAGTGACATTCTGGTGCACAGACTGGGGAGGTTTTACGGAGGCGGTTTCCGAGCCAGTGCAGAAGGATGAGAAGGTAAGCGTGTGTCCCAAGCCTGAGCTGCTCAGGCCTGCAGTGCCTGGAGGCCCAGGAACCCACAGCACGGCGGCCAGAGGGCAGAGGGGCTGTAGATGTGTCACCACAAGGCAGTTCCCTCTCTGCTGTTTTTTTGGTGAGGGCTGAGTTAGAGAAGGGCTCAGATCTGATCCCCGGAGCTGTCCCAGGAAGGACTTGGAATCTTCTGACCTCTTAGCTCTCTCCAAGCCCCTTACTCTTTGTTTCTTTGAGAGAAGGGGTCTGGTGAGGATCCTCCCCAGCCCAGAGGTTGGGTGGAGAAGGGCTCAGAGGTCAGACTCACCGGCCCACATGAACAGGACCACGACGATGATCAGCACCTCGCCCGTCTGCAGCTGCTGACTCCTCCCCATCTCCTTCATGGTCACCTCATCTGTGGGAAGAGAGATAACAGGGCTGGGCTCCTTTCCTCCGCCAGCCATTCCTCTGCGGCCAAGCCCAAGACATCGAGTGCTTGTTTCTATAGGTGCCCACACATCTATCAAAAGGAAGTTGTAGCCCTGGCTGGTGTGGCTCAGTGGACTGAGCGCTGACCTGCAAACCAAAAGGTCACTGGTTCAATTCCCGGTCAGGGCACATGCCTGGGTTGCCGTCCAGGTCCCCAGTTGGGGATGTGCAAGAGGCAACCAATCGATGTATGTTTCACATATCATTTCTCTCCCTCTTTCTCTCTCCCTTCCTCTCTAAAAGTAAATAAATCTTTTTAAAAAAGGTTCTGGAATGTGTTGATGGTGACTTGGGGTCACAGCAATAAGACAGTCCAGAACTAAGTGTTTATGTACGCAGTCTCCTACTGCTGTGCCCCTGACCAGCCCTTCCCCACCCTCCACCCCCGAGCAGCAAAGGGCCTGCCTTTGTTCTTGGAGGTCGTCTTCTCTGCCTCACGAGGGGTCTTGAAGAGCACTGGCTCGCTCGCCGGACTCTGGCCCTGAATGGAGATGGCTTGCACGTGCACGATGTACTCCGTGTCCTCTTCCAGGTCCCAGAGGGCGCATGAGCGGGTGGTGGTGTTCACCTCCTGGATGAAGCGCAGCATCCGCACATCCTTCTTCTGCCAAGGCAAGAGCCGGACCCCCGTCTCAGGGCTCAGTCGCCGCCCTACTCTGCGCCTCTCCGGGGGCGATAACGGGCTCACCTGGCTACCACACTAAGCCCTTTGCACATAAGACCTGACTTCTGCATCCCCTCATCTCTGCAGGTATCACCATCGCCACTTTACAGATGGGGAGACAGGTCAGAGAGGGCAGGGCGGCGGCCCACAGCCACACATTTCGTGAGGACCGGAGCCAGGTCCAAACCTTAGATCTGTTTAAGATCCAAACCACACTCTTAGTTCTCAGGCTCCAAACAAAGGCTCCAGAGCCCCCTTCACTGACTGAGCCCCTCGAGGGCCCCCCTTTCAAGCCTTATGTACAACTCTCTGCCTGTCCGCCTTGCTCCTCAGTCCTCTTCCTTTCTCCTGCCCCACCGACCACTGCTGTCTTGATGTGCTCTTCCCTCCTGGAGGGTTACCTGCTGAGAGATGGCAAATCCAATGACAACTTCATCCTCCAGGACATCCCAGCTCACCACCGCGGAGTTGGCCTTGAGGTGCCGGACAGTGACATTCACTGGGGCGGAGGGGCTGTCTGGGGGCAGGAAGGCACCTGAGCCTGAGCGCCCCCTGCTGTGAGGCCCAGGCCCTGTGCCTCAGGAGTGGAAACCTGGGGCAGGCCATGCAGTGGGGGGAGGAAGAAACCAAGGCCTTCATGGCCGTGGCACTTGGGCCTCAGTCCCCTGATGGGCGGCAGGGCCAGGCCAGAGAGGCCCCAGGCTCCTTGCGTTCAGATGGCTACAAGTGGCCCTACTAGGGGTCCAAGCTGAAATTGAGGGGTCTGGGCCACAGCTAGCTCTAATGGAGGGGCGTTAAGAGGTGGGGGTGCTGGCTGGGGTGACACAGCTAGCCAGGGTTGCAGGAGATGAAGGTTAGTCTGATGGAAAGCAAACAAAGGAATCCCAGTCCAGTGCTCTTTCCACAGTTCTGCACTGTCAAGTGAGTGACCTTGAGGAAAGGGGTAAGATGTGCAGGTCGAGAAACAGCAGGCTGGGGTGAGCCCTGGGATTGGGGTGAGGATCGAGAGAGGGTCCTCCAGACTGCAGCGATCCAGGCAGAGTGAAGCGGGAGGGCCTCTGTGAACTCCAGGGGCAGGTGGGGGTGGCAGGGGGACTGGGTCACTCAGAGCAGGAATCAAGAGTACAGGGTAGGTGGGGTCTTCTGGATGTGGGAAGAGGGTGGGAGGGGGTCGGCTGAGAAGGGAGCAGGAGGAAGAGGTGGGGCAGCGGGGGCTAGAGAAGGAAGAACCTTCTAGGAGAAGGTCAGTGGAGTCACACAGACTCTGTATCTCACAATGGGCAGGAGCTGACGCAGGGCGGGGAGGGGGGGCGCACACCTGGGCCTGAGCCGCACCCTCACCCCACAGATGAGTGGATCTGAGATCCAAGAGGAGACAAAGCCAGACGTGGACTGGGAGCCAGAGGGACACAGACAGGTGGCGGCACACAGACCAGACAATGGTCAAGTGGGGTATCAGAGACAGACACACAGATGGAAGCAGTGAGAGACGCAGTGCTGGGCCATGGAGGGATGGACAGGGAGACATGAAGTAGGAAACGGCAGCCAGAAGGGGCAGAAAGAGGGCCTCAGGGAGGCTGGGCGAAGGTGAGGCCAGGCCTCACAGGACAGGCCAGACACTGACTGCACCAGGCTAAGGGGGCCACCCTCGCCCACCAGTTGCCATCCGTGCCAGTCCTCACACAAGTCCTCACACACATGCTCATGCACACTGGGACCCCACTGGGACCCTGTTCCTCTCTGACCTGCGGAGTTGGCCTGCAGCCTTTGGGGACAGGGAGGGAGGCCCACGGTGGGGGGACTGGTGTCCTCAGATGCTCCCGGGGCCAGAGAAGGGAGCAGGGCAACTGAGGCAAAGGCCTAGGCTCAGGGCAATGGAATGAGGGGACTGAGGATCACGAGATTCACATCCCAGGGCTAGGGGTGACTGGAAAGGATGGGGAGGGGCTGGAGGATGGGACTGGGGGTTAAGATAGCAAGGAAGAGGCTGAGGGTGGTGTTAGGGAGCAGTGAGGGGGTAGAGACGGGTTCCCAGGGAGTCGGGGGAAGGAACTAGGAGCTCCCTCCCGGCGCGCGCCCCCTTACCCGCCTGCACGAGCGCGAGGCAGACGCAGCCCAGCCACAGGCGGAGTGCGGCGCGGGGCGGCCCGGGGTGCATGGCGGCAGCTCCGGCCGGCCAGCCTGGGGCGGCGCAGGGGGACGCGGCTTCGGTGCCAGGCGGCCGCTGGCGCTCGCACTCCGGCCCGCGGCCCGGCCGCCCCGCGCCGCCCCGCGCCGCTTGCATGTCGGCTCCGCGGACAGCGACTCCCGCGAGGTGGCAGTGGCGGCGGCGGCGGCAGCCGCGTCCACGTCGGGCGCCTGGGACGGGGGGCGGGGCGCCCCCGGCTGCGGGGAGAGGCGCGGGGCGGAGTGAGGGCCGAGGGCCGAGGGCGCCCCCACCCACCCCGCTCTCCACTCAGCCGGCCACTGGGTCCGCGGAGCTCGACAACTGGTCGCTCCCACCCTCTCGCTGGTGCAGGAGCGCAAACGGGGTTCTCCACGCCCCACCGTGCTCAGCCTCAACCTCGCTCAGCCCCAATCTCGCTGTCCCTCTCCCCGCACAGAGCCCGGACCCGGACCCCATCTCTGCTCTTTACCAAGGGAGAAGGAGAACAAGCGCTACGGAGATGCTTCTCTCTGCCTCTTCCATCCTTCGGCTTTGGGGGTCGCCACCCCTCACTCTACCCTAGACCCGAGGCCTTGCAGATTAAGGCAGGAGTGAGCTGGGGGGCATAATCACAGTAAGGATGGGGTGACTGTGGAGTGCAGGGTAGGTGCTGGGTGCACACAGTAGGGTCTCTGGCTCACTGGAGGGCCTAGCTCACCTCTGGCTCTGTGACCTCTGGCCAGTCCTTCCCCTTTTGGGGCCTCCCTTTCTATCTCCATAAGGAGAGTGACAATGAGCATCTTACTCGGTGGCACATCCTGTGCAAAGGGCTTTACTCGCATTATATCACCTACTTCTCACCAATAAGGCCCGGCTCTGCTGTTTGAATTATGCACAGGAGGACACTGCAGCTTGCAGAGCTTCCTTGACTTGCCCAAGGACCCACCGCGGAGCCAGAATTGGAACACAGGCTGATCTGATTCCCGAACCTGTGCTCCACACGACCGCCACCCACCTAAAGTGAGCTCGGTCACACTGGGATCCCTGAGATCCTAGAATACTGTGCCACCTCCTTCCCAACCAGAGAGCAATCTGGAACAATCTTTTCCCAAGAGCAGGGTGAGGGAGCATCGGCTCCAGTGCCCCCACCCCTCCCATACCCACAGGGCTGATTGCTGTGAGCAGTGAATGAGCTAATGACTCTAAAGAGCAGGGACTCTGGAGCCGGGGCAAGCAGCCACCATTAATAACAGGGCTTGGATGACCCCTCCCTCATTACCTTGGGACATCCATATGCCTACCACTGTCCCTACCTCAGTCCCACACCCCATTCTACCCAGTCCACTTCTTTTCAGATCTCGGAGTGCAAGAAAAATGTCTTCACCCCGCACCCGCTGTGTCCTCCTCCACAGGAGGATCTCTGAACAGCCAGGGAAACTCCCTCCCCCACCCTGCCACACGCTCCTCCCCAAGTCCCTGAGAAACAGGTTGAGGAGCGAGGCACAGACCAGGCCCCAGGGCCCGCAGCATGGAGGGGCCGCCCATCTCTCCAAATGAGCCCCTCTCCCCACCATCTGAAATTCTACCATTAGAAAGGCATTCCTTTGGATCTTAAAGGCCTCCTGGCCTTCCAGAGGCCCCTGGGAGGACTAATCCTTTGTGAGGGGGACCCCTTGCACAGTTACCCCACAGAACCAGCCTCAAGATCTCCCCACTCCCCCTTTTAGATTACGAAACTGGGGTCCAGAGATGGAAAGAGCTTGGTGCAAATTCACACCATGAGTCAAGAGCAACAATAGAGCCCTCCTCTCATAATGCTTAAGGAGTTTCTACTTGGTCACCTTGGGAGGGGTAAGAAGGGAGGGGGCGCAGGGGGTCTTGCTGAGCAGCGAAATTTCATTGGCCAGCCCCTCAGTACCCCCGGACCTGCTCTGCTTGGCAGGTTGACACTCCCCCAGCCCCGTCTGCTTCCTCAGCCACATACCTTGTTCTGGAGTGGGTCTCAGTTGTGGCCCTGGTCCAGAGGGCAGGCCCCTAGTCCTCCTGTTTGGGATAGGAGCCTGGGAACCAGAGCGCCTCTCTCTGTCCTTTATCTTTTCTTCCTCTTTTTTTTCTTTTTCTTTTTTTTCTTCTCTCTCTCCTTTCTCTTTTTCTCTCTCGGCAGCTGCTTTCTGCCCCACCCTACCCGGCCCCGCCCCGCCAGCTGCAGCTTGGCCCCTAGGGACCCCCTCACCCACCAGGCAGGAAAGGACAACCCGGGGGCCTGCAGGAGCAACTGGCGTTTTCTTAGGTCTCCTTTCAGGAGCCAACAGGAAAGAGAGGGGTCATCTGGAGGGCACAGAGCCCACTCCTGTTCCTGCTGGGGAGGAAAGGAGGGAGGGACAGGGTCCTAGTGGGGTCTGGAGTCCGGTCCAGCGCTGGGGAAAAAGGAGCCTCAGCACCACCTGCTGGTCGCTCTCGGTATAACCCCTGGTAGATGTAGGGCATTGGGAGGGGGGAGATGGCTGTGTCTGAGAGTTTGAGAGGGATGGGGAAGGATTGCTGAAGTTGGGACGGGAAAGTTGGGGAGGATGTGGCAGCACAACCTTCCCAAACCCCATGACACATGGGGTGCTTGGGCATGACCTTGACGCTGGGAAAAGTCCTGGCGCTCGGAGTGTGGCAACCCCCAGAAGCTGGGTTGGGAGCGAGAAGAACTGGGAAGATCTAGAGGCATCCTGGCTGGTCTCTGGAAGGAGTCTCCAAGGCCGTTCACTCCGTGCACATCTCTTAACGCAGAGCTGAGCACGAAAGGTGCTCCTAAGTGTTTGTTGAATGCATGGAACAATTCTGTTCTCTCAGCACACATTTATTTAACACCTATTCTGAAAATACAGCAGTGGAAGGATGAATCAGTGCACCAGCGAGGATCTGAGCAGGGGTTAGCGGGTGAGCCTCTGCCCTCCCGAGCCGCACCGATGTGAGTCCATTGGGAGGGTTCCCCAGACCTCTCCTAGGGGGCTGGCCGGCCACTTACACATTGGCACCTGGGGAGGTCGGGAGCATTTGGATGCCCCGGAGCATCTAGAGCTTCCCAGAGTCCTAGCACCTAACCTAGGCTGCAGGTGCCACAGCCAGATCCCAGGTAACCATGGGAAGGCTCCTTGTTGCTGCATAGAATGGCCATGGTGTAGAAGGCCCTAGATGTACAACTCCCAAAAACAAATCAAGAATCAGAAGAAGAGCAGGACATTGCTTTGGGGATATAATGATCAAGCTCCCACTAGCAACTTGCCCGTTTGTCCATGTAATGTTGAGTCTTAGGCTGTGTGTTATTAGCTCCCATTCCAGATAAGGCAGCCAAGGCTCCCAGATGTGTGGGGACTTGCTCTGAGTCACACAGCCAGTGAATTACAGAGCCAAGACTCAAATTCGGTTATGTGGCCCCAAGTTTAGGGTTTGATCCAGTCTGCCTACCTCCTTCCTTCGCCTCTGAGGGTGTCTCAAGGCAGAGGCCCTGGGCCAGGAAGGACATACATTCTAGAAGACACACATTCTCCGTCCCTGGAGGGCTTGAGGGGGCTTGCAACTCAAAGAGACAGTTGCTAAGCTTAGGGTCCAGACCACAACCTGGGAAGGGCCCTGCCACTCTCCCAACCTCATCCATGTGCCAACATGTTACATACACAAGAGAAACTTCTTTTGAACCCTCTCAACCCCAAGAAGTCGGGATTGTTAAATCCATTTTACAGATGAGGAAAACAAGGTTCAAAGAGAGGAAGTCACATGGCTGGGAGACACCGGTTTGACCTGTCTAATCCCCAACACCCCCACCACCAGCCCAGCCCCATGTTTCCCGAGTACCTTCTGTGCCAGACCAGCCTGGTGCTGAGTGCTAAGGCAGACTGGTGATGAGCCAGATTGGTCCTCGCCCTTGAGGGGCTCGCATGGTAGAGAAGGAGAAACGCATTCTTAAAATACAGACAGCAGACTACCCTCTGGACCAGGAGGCACCAATAATCTACAGGGGCCAAAAGTAAGCGTTAACCTGAAAAGGAAAAGCATGGAAGGCTGCTGGGAGGAGGTGATGCTTGAGCTAAATTACTACTGACAGTCAGGTGAGGATTAGTCAAATGAGGGGAAAAGGACAGAAAGGGAAAAGGATATTTGGTCTTGAGGCCTGGGAGAGCTGTATTTCTGTGGAAGGGAAATAGAGCCGGGTGGGTGGGGTGGGTGGGAGGGGTTCTGACAGGCTCTGGGCCATGACGATGACAGTGGGAGAATAGGGCTGATTTGAAAGACTGTTCCAAGCTTGCAGAAGAAGTCAGGGCTCGGGAAGGCTTTTCTCATTTAACAAATACTTATGGAGCACCTACGAAGTGCCAGGCGCTGTGCTAGGTCCTGGGGCCACAGCTGTGAAAGGTCCAGGGCCGCCCACCCCTATGGACTTCTAGTGGGAGAGACAGGCAATAAACAAGTGAGCTACCAACTAAATACAGTATCTTCAGGGACTCACAGGGGCTATGAAAAAAAATGGGGTAATGTGGTGGAGAATGGGTGGGGTAATGTGAGGTAGTGTGGCCTGAGGAGGTGACAGATGAGCTAAGACTGAGGAAGGAAAAGCAGGCAGGAATAACACACATCACAGGAAAGATGCTCCAGCCACAGGAACCACAAGTGCAAAGGCCCTGGGGCAGGGGCCAGCTTGGTATGTTAAGAAAACTTGAAGCCGTGAGGCTGGGGCTGCATGAGCAAGAAGGAAAAGATAAGGGCACAGGGCCTGGGGCCGGGAGGGCTGTGAAAAAGTTTAGGTTAATTCCGCTTGCAATGGGAGCCTTAAAGAGAGACGTGGTGTGATCCAATGTACACAAAATAAAAGGTTCACAGTACCTGCTGTAGTGCATAGACGGGACTGCAGAAAACTGGGCCAGGTGACCCGTGAGGAGGCGAGGGGGCTGCTACAGTCGCCTGGCTAGAAAAGATGGGTCTTGGCCTGGGTGGTGGCAAAGGACAGGGAGAGAAGTTGATAGAGGCTTCAGGACACTTTCTGTAGGAGGAGCTGAGGGATGAGAGGTGGGGAGTGAGGCGAGAGGAGGTGGAAAGCGAACGGGGCAGGGGTCATCTCTCCAAGGTCTGGCTTCTAAACCAGAAACACCTGGCTGGGTGTCTCTGGCCAGTTACACTACGTCTCTGAGCCTCAGGGGCCGCCTGTTGAAAATGAAGACAATAGTAACACCCATACCACGGAGGGGTGGGAGTGGTGATGGGGGCTGGAAAAGAGGAGGAAGAGAGGAAGAGAGGGGGTGGAGAGAGGAGGAGGAGGAGGAGGAGGAGGAGGAGGAGGGGGAGGAGGGGGTCTTTCTGACTGGGAGGAGGGGACCTCCTCAGAGTCTGGCAGGAGCTGACTCCCATCTGACAGTGCTGAGAAAGGCTGACAATCTCTCCCAACGTCTCTCAGCCTGTCAGTGGCAGCTTCATGTCTCAAACTGCAAGCCCTGGGCCCAGGTTTGCTTTTGGAGACAGATTCTCAGCTACAAACCAGTCTTCAAGATGTGGAGGGGCGAGCGGCAGGAAGGGAAGGCATCTGAAGTAACATCTCTTTCTCACCAGGCAGGGGTGGGAGGCCAAAAACCTGGGAATCGGTCAGCCATTAGGCTCAAAGCTCAGCTCAGCCCCCTCAGTGGCTGGGTGGCCTCAGGTACCACTGTCTGAAAGCAGGGTCCGAGCCTTCAGGGCTCCGGGCGGCGCACCTCCCACGTCCCAGGTACAGGAGGATCTCCCCTGATCTGAAGGAACAGAGCTCTGCAGAGCCAGGACATGGCCAGCAGAGGGCGTCCACCTTGGTCATTGTGAAGCCACTGTAGCCCAGAACAGGGAAGGCTCCAGGGCCAGAGCACCTCACTGGGAGAGGTCGCCCCGCCTCCTGCTTTGCTCCCTTGGCCCGTCTGCAGGTGCGCAGACCACAGACTCGGCAGCCAGGCAGAGCCTGAATCTTGCTGCTGCTGCTGCTGCCCTGAGCACAAGTCACTGAACCTCTGAGCCGCAGTTCCCTCACCTGTAAAATGGGCTCATGCCCAATAGTTCTGGGAGGAAACAGTGAAGATCGACCACATATGGGGCCGAATACACAGAAACTGCTATTGTTTTTTAACCCTCACCTGAGGATATATGTACTGACTTTAGAGAGAGAGGAAGGGAGAGAGAGAAACATCGATTGGCTGCCTCCTGCGTGCACGAGATCGGACCGGGATCGGACCCACAGCCTAGCTATATGCTCCCGCCAGGGACAATACCTCCACCGTCTGGTATAAGGGACGACACTTCAACCAAATGAACCACCTGGCCAGGGCTGGAGCTGCTATTTTTAATAGCAGGGGTGGCAGTTGTAATATATCTTAAAGTGCCTGACACGGAGGGTGTCCAATCAGTGCTAGCTATAACGACGGCAATGAAGATGATAATGGTGCAGAACTTGGTCATTGCTTATTTTGAATTTTCTAACCCAGAAGCATCCAGGGCCTATTCACCTGGGATGCCTCCAAGGACAGGAAGTTCACTACCTCTCAGCAGCATGTTTTCACTCTCAGATCATCCTTTTGCTGAAAGCTGCCTCCCGGAAGACATACTCCTAGCTCAGGGTGACCCCTGGCCTAGCTTCGGCCTTCAGTTCTCTTGTTTCCCCAGGGTCTGCCTGAGAGGCCCACGAGGTCAGAGAGCCAGGCCCCCGACAGCTGGGTTCCTGCTTTTGCAAGAAGGGCAGGGAGCTCGCAAGCGAATCCAGGAGACTTTACCAGCAGGAAATTCCCAGTGGACCTTGTTCCTGCTCTTCAAAGTTCCTCTCCTGCTAACTGGGAAAAAATAATTGGAAGGAAAGCCCCTGCTGTCCTCTGGAGCTCCCTGCACTCCTCAGTCTCAGGAATGGTAGGAGGCCTGAGAGCGAATCTGAGGACCCCGTCACACACCAGGGATCCCATACCTTCCAGTCCGGAGGCCTCAGCTTCGGCCCCGCCCCATGCCAGGCCTCCCCATCTGCATCTGTGGGTCTGGCATTGAAGGATCTGGTGGACAGGGCGGGAGCCAAACAGTCCTGGGCTCAAATCTCGGCTTGGTCACTTGTGCTCACAAGGGGCATGGGTGCACACACACACACTGGGCATGTGCATGCGCAAAGGTGTGCGTGAGCATGTGTGTGCATGTGTGCACGCACCCAAGGCTGCCCATCCAGGGATTCCCTGGGCACATGCGTGCTTGCAGGTCTCTGTGCAGTATTTCTGCACTGATTCCGGAGGCCCCTCTGTTCACTGTTACTATGGAAACAAAGAGGCAATCCCCAGCCTCAGAGAGAACCTGAGGTTCCAGAAATGAGAAGCTGACCCAGTCTTCCCAGCAAGGGAGACAGATCCGAAGCACAAGGCCCCTGGGACGTAGCAACCTCAGCCTCCAGGAGTTGGGTTCTGGGACTCTGGGTCCCTCTGAACTCTCGGGGAAGCCTTCCCGTCTTCAAGGCAACCTGGTCCCCTGGAGAGGGCTTGAGAAACAGAGCTGGGTTGCATCTTGGATCCGGCTCTAACCCCATGCAGTCCCAGGCAGGGCACTTGCTCTCTCTTTGCCTCAGTTTCCCCTTCTGTAAAATAAGGACAATAGCAGGTGCCAGCAGAAGCCTTGAGTTGTGATATTACCTTTGCTCTGCCTGGGGGCACCTGCCCTCAAGGCTGTATGAGCACCCCCTGGGCCCTAGAGGGTCACAGAGCAGCCTCCTTTGTGTGTATTGCCCTCCACCGAGTCTTCCAGAGCTCCTCACAGCAGTTCTGGGAAGGAGGCATTTCACAGAAGAACTGAAGCTCCAGGAGGACACGGATGGCAAGTGGTGGGTGGGTCAGGCCTGCTGCCCCCAGGCCCCCGGCCCAGCCCTGCACCACATGAGCACAGAGGGGCCTGGAGATTCCAACCACTTTTCTAGTTTGGGAGGAGAGTCACTCTGAGGCCATGGGCAAACCCCCAGGGCAGAGCTGGGCTGCCAGAGGCTTCCAGATTTTGACTCGAGTCTCAGATGTCCCTTATGCAGGCTGTGACACATCAGACAGAACTGTGTATGAGGTTACCAGTGAACGCACAGCCTCCTGCCCTTTGCCCCACGTCCATGTGCTGTGGACCCGGGAGCAACTTTCAGAGGGTCAGAGACAGACCAGGGGGAGTGGCCGGAGCAAACTGCCCAGCACGGGGGATGTGGAAATAAAGAAGACCCAAATCCTTATCTGTCAGAAGAGCTGTGACGGGGTCACTTCTGATTTGGGGAGTGTGCAGATGGGCGAGTCTGGCTGGGGGACCTCAAGCAAGTCACTGCCCTTCTCTGGCAGAGCCCGAAGAGTTCGTTCACCAGCAGAGGCTGAGAGCGACTGCTGGTGCAGCAAGGGTCGGTGGGACATGACCCCAGCTGCCTGTGCCGCCTCACGGCCCCCTCCAGTTTAAAGCCCACAAGCAGGCATGTGGGGGGCAGGAAGCCCCTTCCCCAGCCTTGCCTCCAGGTCCCTTCTTCCAGTGTAGGGAAGGTCCTGGCTGACTGGTCCAGGAGGTGTTGGACTGGTGAGGGACCTAAAGGCAGGTAAGACCGTGGTGCAGGGTGAGGGCTGGGGCATGTCACTCACAGAGGCTTGCCTGTCTCTTCACTCTGGTCGGCCATGGGGAGCCATGGCAGGTTGTTAAGCAGAGAGGAAGAGGACTTGATTGAGAGAAACTGAAGGTGGGGAGAGCTGTGAAAGGGCCAGAGTAATAATGTAGGGCGATCTGACAAGGCAGAGGAGCAGAGGAGGCACTGGGGTGAGGACAGGGTCGGCCCAAGAGACATCCTCCAGTAAGAAGGGCTGATTTGGGAAAGAAGCAGGTGTGGAGGTGAGGGGTCCCGGATGGGGTGGAGCCTTGGCTTGTTTAATGGATGCAGAGGGCCTCAGGCACAGGGCAGACTGGGACAGAAGGTGATGAGTTTGATACCTGCTGGCTTGGGTGCAAGGTGTCTGTGTGCTTTGGGAGCAAGTCCAGGAGGCAGCTGGAAACGCAGGTTTTGTTGAGAAGGAGCTGGAGGGTCGGCGGGGGTGTTTCTGTCAGCATTTGCCAAGCTGGGAAGGGGCCACCCCAGGATCTTCATTGGGTCTGTCGTCCTATGAAGTCTGTGCTCTCATATCAAGGGACCAGCAAAGATGCAGCCCCCTTTCTCTCTCTCAGCCTCTGGGCTTGGCTGAGAGATCAGCTGCCTTCTTGGGGATCAGTGCTGTTCTTGGGGGGCATCACAGGCATCTCTCTGCTGCAGAGCCTGGCAGCCCTGGGGGCTCTGCGAGCCCAAACTTCTGCTCTGTAGAGGGACCATCTCCAACCATCTCCCTGATCCCCCGACACCAAGCATTCCCTATTATCTGCTTGGAATCCACATTTACTGAGCGCAGACTGTGCAGGCCCCCGTGCCCTAACGGCGCAGGTTTTCTCTCCGTCCTCACAATGACCTTTGGGCGGGGGCACTACTATTATATTATTGGCCTGTCAATTTTATAGATGAAGGAAGCAGCTGAAGCTTCCAGGACCTTGCCCCGTCCCCTCGGGGTGGGGTGGGGGTGGGGTGGGGTTTGTCTCTCTCTGTGGGAGCCACCAGGCTGCTAAGCGACCTGGGTGGACAAGGGATCTCTCCGAACCCCGTCTATAAAGTAAGTTTACTCAGGGGCTCCAGCCCCACCACGACGCCCCTCCCGCTTTGGACTCCAGTTCTGCAGTCTCTGCTCGCAGGACGTTCCCACACCCCCCCAGCTGCCACCTCACTACGTTCCTCCTGGCCCCACTTCCTCGGGAACAGCCAGGCCCAGGCTGTGCTCCTGGCAGCTCTGTCGCCCTGGGCTCTGGTCCGGGGGTGGTCCCTGGCGGTGAGGGGGGCAGGCAGGAAGCTGGGATCCATTGGGCTAAGGTGTTGGGCATTCGGAGACCCCCCAAGCCTCCACCTGAGGGTCCACTGTGCTCCAGGCTGGGGTAAGAAGGGCCCTTTGGAAAAGGGTGGCTTGAGGTTTTAATCACTTTATCAATGTTTGTTTGTGTAATTCAGCCCCGAGATCCTTTTCCCTCCATCTGTCCCCACCATCTGCTCCCATCAGGATTTTCCAAATCATTTGGGACCAAAAAGAGGAGGGTGGGGGCTGGGCCTCTGAGGGGTTGGGGAGGGGCTACCTCCCCCTACCTTCCTGCCAGGCTTCTAGGCAGGGTCAAGGGCACCTGAGTCAGACAGAACTGGGTCCAAACGCTGACGCTGTTACTTTCTTGCTGTGTTACCTCGGGCAGGGGACTCCACTTGCCTGAAGCCTCAGTCTCCACATCTGTAAAACAGCAATAATAGTATCGATTCCTCAGGATGAGTGCCGATCAGATGAGGTGACACGTGCAAGGCACTCTGCATCCAGGAGGTGCTCGGGAGCCCAGTGGTCCCCTCTCCCCTCAGCCCTGCTGCCTCTCTCGGGCACCCTGCGAGCTGCGTTCCTCTCGCAGTGCGAGGGTTGGTAGCCAGCCCTCACCTTCCTCGTCAGGTGCTGGAGACATCCCCTCTCCGGGGACTTGCCCTCTCCTCCACCTCCCATCGCCCCTGCCCACTGCTCGGTTCTTTCCCCAGCCACCCTCTACATCTCCCCTAAGACGGGCCTTTTCTCCCTTCTAGACGCCTCAGTCTGGGGTGGGAGGGGCTGAGTATCATCAGCAAGGACACTCCCCGACATCAAGCAGTGTCTCGGTGGGACGTGCCTCTCTGTGACAAAAGAGCTTCGTGGGAGGCACATGGGCAGGGTCCCAGGGCCACTAAGGCCTCATCTGTGTATGCTCCTGTCCAGAATTTCGGGCCCAAGGGGGACACTGAGGCAGCGAATGAGGTCTGTCCTGTCCCTGCTCTGACCTTGGAAAGCATCAAGGCACCCAGGTCCCCTGTCTAAACCTCTGCTCAGACAGGGGAAGACACTCTGCAAGCCATCCAGAAGTGAAGGACCGGGCCTCCTGACAACTGCCCCCTGTCCACCCCCCTTTCTGAGCTGACTCTCAAGGCACAAAGTCTTGAGCCAAAGTCTGCACGCCAAGTCTTGGTGTGCAGTGCCGGGAACCCCGAGCCTCCCCCTTCTGCTCACAGGGGTCTCCCAGAGCTTCTTAGGCTCCTGGGAGGGGAGAGGTGGCTGATGGGAAGCAGCCAGCAGAGCCCACGGGGCCCCAGATTCTACCTCCAGACCCACCTATGCACTTGAGGGGCAGGGAGAGTCAAAGGGAGGTGAGGCACCCAGGCTGAGGACGAGCCGTGCTTCTGCCTTCAGAAGCCCCCGTCTGGGGAGAAGAGGCAGGATGAAGACTGGGGGTCCTGAGGGCTGGGGCATCAGAGCTCCCCTCACAGAGAAGAAAACGGGTGGGGCTAGCAGAAGTGGCCTCCTGCCAGGCTGAGCAGAGGAGTCAGCCTGGAGATGAAGCTGGGGCGGCAAAGTGGGGGAAGCAGAGGGAGGGGCTGAGCAGCCCACGGGAGGGTAAACTGAGACCCACAGGATGGGCAAGAGGACCTAGAACGGACTGGGAGGATTCTGGCTTCCGGTGGGTGGCAGAGGGAGGGGGAGAGGGGCCTGAAGCGATGACTGCACGTCAGGACGGTCTCCCTGTCCAGGCACAGTAGGTCCTCCCCGCTTACTGGGGAGAAGGGAGAGAGCTTGTCGCTCAAAGGGCCTGAGGTGCAGGCTGAGCAGCAAGTCTCTTCCCACCCCCAGGTCCTGGCGCAGGAGGCAGCTGGGAACCACCCACGCATGTCTGGCGTCTCTCACGCCTCCACCGGGGGTCCCAACACCAGCGCCAAGGCTTACATCGGAACGGGTGTTCTGGAGGGCCCAGCTGCCTCCCAGTCCCCCACAGCCTGGGCCCCCAGCTCCTCCAGCTGGGACCTCCCTTCCCTGCTTGTCCTCAAGCAAGAGAGCTTCAGGCCCGGCACTGCAACGGCCTAAGCAGCTTGGTCTGGGAGCCCGGAGGTGGAGCTTTGGTCTGAGCTCCGGGAGCCAGGAGGGTCCCAGCTGCTGCCACGGAATTGGGAGGAGCTATCCGGTCAGAGGACAAATGGAGCCGGCCTGCCTTCAAGGACCTCCGGAAACCAGACCCGTCTACGCTACCCCGGTTATGTCGCACCCTAAGGTGGCCCCCTGGCCCCCAGTCCTCAAAGTTTGTTCTTGACAGAATGCCTGAGTAAGCTTGCCCTGGAAGTCAGACCCCCNCCACCCCCCCCCCCCCCCCCCCCCCCCCCGCTTAAAGCCCCCAGAGCTTCCCGTCTCAGCTGGAAAGAACCCAAAGTCCTCGGCATGGCCCTGAGCACTGCCACCACCCCAGCCTCGGCAGACGGGTCTCGGCTTTTCCAAAAACACTTGTCAAGCGCCCTCTGATAGACTGGACTCGTATACCGTGCCCATGGTTTAGTGCCTGCTCCTGCAACCTCGCTGCCGAGAACCCTGCTGGGCGCGCAGCTCGTGCTGGACGGACGCGTGCGCCATAAATGGCTGGCGGCGCGTGGACTAAAGTCCCAGCCTTTTACCCGCTAGCTGTCGGGCCCCGGAAAGATCATGTCACCCCTCTGAACCTGGCTCCTCATCTGTGAAGTGGGGACAATAAGGACCACCTCCAAGAGATAGAGCACGGGCAAAATCCGAGCTCAGGATAGGGGGTTGCTGCTGAGGCCGGGCCTCGACGCCGCTCAGAACCCCCCCGCCCCGCCGCAGAGAGGGGCTCCCCAGCCCGCGCGGGCGGAGACCCGGGAGGGAGGGGGCGGGGGCGGGGCTCCTTGGTCGGGGTGGGGGAGGAGCGCTTTGGATCAAAGTCGGGAGGTGGCATCCATTTCGAGAGGGGCGGCTCGAGAGGTCCTGAAGGGCGGTCAGAGTATGGGGGTGCGCTCTGCTCTCTAGGGCGGCGGTGGGATGGGGGCGTGCCTGGTCCCAGAGGCCCTCAAGGGTGGAGGAGCGGGCGCTGCCTTCTCCCCGAAGGGCCCCCGGTTATGTTTCCGAGTTGAGGCGCGGGGGCAGCCAGGGCAATTAGCACCCCGCCAGGATCCGGATCCGACGTGCGGCTCAGCGCCCGGGTAGGGGTGGGGGAGGCAGGCGTTGAAGCGGCCGGGTGTTGCTGGCCTCGGCTTCGGAAAGACGTGTTCGGGCACGGACCCCCGCCACCCCACTCAGGCCACCCGAGCCCAGAGGCTGAAGACGTGGGGACCGCGGCCCTTCCCCCACCCCCTGCGGCGGGTGCTCCCGGACGAGGGGGGTTGGGAAGTGAGGGCATCCCCTTCCTTCTCCCGGGCAGGGGCAGGGGCAGGGGCGGAGCCTAGTCATCGCTCTCTCCACCCCCAGAGCTGGAGGGGAAAGGGAGGAAGCGGGGCCCGCCCCCCCCCAGAGGAGGGACTCGGGGCGAACGCTGCGGGGCGTCTCCTTCGCAGTCCCTCCCCCCGGCCCCCCGCCCGCCCCTCCGGCCGCCTCTGCCGCCGCGCGCTGCAGCAGCGCCGCCTTCCCTGCGCAGTCGGTGTCTCCGCGTCGCTGGGTGAGTGGGGGCCGCTCTAGCCGGGGCTGGGGGATGCGGGGAGGGGGCATGCTGGAGGTAGGGGGCCACGTCCAGGGCTCCCCAACCCCGGCGCTCTGCACCTCGCAGGAATCCTCCCTCCGGGTGCGCAGGGAGTCGGGGCTCTCTGGCGAAAACCCATGGAGCTCTCCAGGGTCCTGACCTTCGCGTGGCCAGCCCGAAGGAGTCTTGCTTCGGCCGCTCAGAGCGCCCCCTTCAGGAGGGGCCACTAGCCCGGAGCCCTTCCAGGGCTGAAAGGATTGAGGCAGAAGCGCAGGGCGGGAGCTGGGGAGAGGTTCAGGGAAGGTCCTCGAGGCGGGTTTCTGAGGCGGAGCAGTGGGTCCTTGCCATTTGGGGGATTGGGAGGGGGATGTTTTGCAAGACAACAGAATTTTCTACCACCCTGGTTTCCAAGACTTCCACTGGGAGGGGCAACTCAGGGTGGCAGGGAAGAAGGGGCACCGGGAAATCTCTCCTGCTCAGCGCATCTGTCTGCCCCCTCCCGGATGACCCAGTTCCTTGGACCTTGAGGAAGGGGCTAAGAGACACACTCCGCCACCCCAGCCCCATGCGTTTCCTCAGACCTCTCCCACACATTTATTCTGTGGGTCCTCAGCTCGGGGCAGAAAGGGCTGATTTAGAAAGGAGGGTGACCAACTTGCAGAAACATGCATATGAGATACTGTTGAGGACACACGCAGGTCTCCCAAATGGCCACACAGACACATCCCCCTCACGCGGTAATGGGTGCATACCCAGTCACCCATTCGGTGCACTGAAACATACAGGAGACAAATGCAGTGCAGAAACCAGAGACGCACATGCATCCGTGAGCGCATGCACACACTCACCTACATGTGCACCAAGCTTTGTGCAAACGCACACACAGGGAGCCGTCTTGCCCAGTGTCAGAGACCCAAGCTGAGGGACGATTCACCTGCACACACTCCCACATCCTTGCCCAGAGCCGCCTGGCTGTCTCCTCTCCATTGCCATCCCCTTAGTCCTCCACACTCTAAGCTCCTGCCCTGAGGGGACCTTTCTGGGTGGACTAGAGGACAGGTAAGTGTTGGGGGAGGGTTGGCTGGCCACAGGTCTCCCTGGAAAATGGGCCCCTTGTAGGTCTGAGAAGGGCTGCCGCCCCCTCTGGAAGAGAAAGATGGCAAGGGTGCCTGGGGGTCCCACTGGCAGATGGCCATGTGAGAGGTGTCAGCATGGGAGTGTGATGGCATATGTGGGACATGTGGGGTCGTGGGCTGGTGTGTCTTGATGCACAGGGCATGGGAGTTGTGCACGTGTGGTGCCCTGTGTCAGTACATGAGAGTTGTACAGAAGGAATGTTGTTGCATGTGGAGGCATGGCAACCCACGGTGGGCGTGGGCTGGCATGTGAGTGGCATGGGCACTGGTGTGTGGAGTGGGGGGCTGTGTAGCCTATGTGTCAGTGTGTGTTTGTGTATTGCTGTGCAGGAGTCTTGTGGCATCTGTTTATTTGATACTAATGCAGCACTATAGGTGCAGATGTCGTTTGAAATGCTTTCTGTGTATTAACTAATTTAACTCCACCACTGTAATGAGGTAGGTACTATGACCCTCACTTTACAGATGAGGCAGAGAGAGTTTAAGGAAATGGCCCCAGGTCACGTAGCTGGGAAGACGCAGACCTGGGATTTCAGCTCTGCAGGTCAGGTTCTGGGGCCCAGGCTAACACCTGCCTTCCGCCACCTGTCGTCAGGTGCAGGTGCAGGGGAGAGCAGAGCCGCGTCTGGGCTGCAGGAGTTTTCGTGGCACTCGGGCACATGTGAGACAGGGAGGGGGCAGTGCGCAGGAGGGACGAGGACCAGAAGCCCTTCCTCACCTCCTGGGACAGCTCTCGGAGTCAGCCCTGTCACTCCATGGCTGTGTAACTTGAACCAGGTCACCTCACGTCCTTGATCCTGTCTCCTCATCTGTAAAATGGGACGAGTCCCCAGGCTTCACTTTGTGAGGGTGAAATAGTGTCTCCCAGTGAAGGCTCAGCAGCTGCCCCGAGAGGGGCCTTAGGGAACACAAGCCCCTTTCCCTCCCTCTGTCCCCAGGCCTGTGCCCTGGGGAAGTGAAGTTCTGGGGAAATGGTGTGGAGCCTGTCGCAGAGGCAGGACGCCTGGGTGCAGGGTGTGTGATCTTGGACCAGCTCCTTCTCTCACTGGGTCCAAAGAGAAACTGGGGGCGCTGGTGTCTGGAGTGGTGTCAAGGGACCAGGAGGGCCTGACTCCTCCTCTCCATTCCTTGACTTTCTTGGGGATCCAGGTGGGATCGGCTCGGTGGCCATGGGCAAGCAGAACAGCAAGCTGCGGCCGGAGATGCTGCAGGACCTGCGGGAGAACACGGAGTTCTCGGAGCTGGAGCTGCAGGAGTGGTACAAGGGCTTCCTCAAGGACTGCCCCACAGGCATCCTCAACGTGGACGAGTTCAAGAAGATCTACGCCAACTTCTTCCCCTACGGCGACGCCTCCAAGTTCGCCGAGCACGTCTTCCGCACCTTCGACACCAACAGTGATGGCACCATCGACTTCCGGGAGTTCATCATCGCGCTGAGTGTGACCTCACGTGGCCGCCTGGAGCAGAAGCTCATGTGGGCCTTCAGCATGTACGACCTGGACGGCAATGGCTACATCAGCCGCGAGGAGATGCTCGAGATCGTGCAGGTGGGCCCCCGGGCCCCTCGGAATGCCAGGCGCGGGGCCCAGCAGCTGCCCCACCAACTCTCTTTACCCTCTTGACAGCCCTTGTGGGTAGGTGGCGGTGGGTGCTATTCTTACAACCCATTCATAACACTTTTTACCGGGAAATACTTTCTGATCTAAAGAAAAGTTGAGTAAACTTCTGTGTACACTTCACCCAGATTCACCCATAAGCACTGGACCACTTTTGTTCTGTGTGTGTGTGTGCGTGTGATGTTTCGTTGTTATTCTGAGCAGGCCGTTTTACCCGAGTCTGTCAGGATGTATTTCCTGAGAACAGGGATGTTCCCTTATGTAACCCCTAGTAGGGTTGTCAAAGTCAGGACATTTAACATAGCAACCATGTTATTGTCTAACTTACAGACCATATTCTAATTTTGCCAACTGTCTCTGCAATGTTCTTTTTCGCCCGATCTAGGATCACACACTGCATTTCGTTTTCATGTCTCATTAGTCCCTTTCAGTCTGTTATAGTTCCTCTGCCTTTCTTTGTCTTGCAAGATTTGACATTTCTGCAGGGTACAGGCTAGTTGTGTTTTATCGCTCCTCATTTACTCAAGAGAAAACAGATTCTCAGAGAGGTAAAGATATTTTGCTTGAGGTCACACAGCCTCTGCGTGGGCTGCCTGGATCCATGATCCATCTGGATACTGAGCCACATCCCAACCAGTTGAGAGCTCCCTAATAACCTTGCGCTGAGTGAGATGCTTAGAGCCATAAGCTCAGAGCATCTTTACAACAACCTTGTCAAGCTCAGAGAGGTGAAGTGACTTGTCCAAAGTCACACAGCAAATAAGTGGGGTCAGGCTCAAGACGACCACCACTCAGAGCTGCCTCTTTTTTAAAAAAAGGTTTCATTTATTTTATTTTTAGAGAGCGGGGAAGGGAGAGAGGGAGAGAAACATCAATGTGAGGTTGCCTCTTGTCCACCCCTGAGTGGGGACCTGGCCTGCAACCCAGGCACGTGCCCCGACTGGGAATCAAACCGGCGACCCTTTGGTTCACAGCCCGTGCTCAATCCACCCAGCCATACCAGCCAGAACAGAGCTGCCTCTTGAAAGAGGTCTGCCTTCTGGTTCTGGAGCTGGCCTCAACTGTTAGATGGCACCCCCTGCCCCTGAAAAATAGGGATGGTGATTCTGATCTCACAGGTTTAAAGACCTGAAATGAACACCATTTGAATACAAATTTAAGTGTGACACGTCCCCTTTATCTCAAAAAGCTTCTAAAGCATCCAGCCCCGCAGTCCAGCCTTAAAAACCTTGAAGACTCTGGACCTATTTTTACCCATCCAGTTTCTCCTTCACTGCTTTCCTGACCTTCTGCAAAATGAGGATGTTAGCTAACCCTTAGGGCCACTATAGGTCTAAAGTGGTGTAGGCACTTTGGCAGAAGGCCCAGTATGCAATTGGCACTTGGTAAACCTTGTTTTCCCCTCTGCACATTCTCTGCTGTAGCCAGAATGGCCTTTTCCATGTCCTTGGAACATGCCCCGAGTAATCCCGTTGCGTACCTTTGCACAAGCTCTTGCTCCCTTTCCTTCTACCTCTCTGCATCCTTTTTCTTTTCGTCCCTCCGCTCTGCTTACTGCTCCCCATTTCCAACTCATCCAGCCCCTACTGGACTCTTGGCTTCTCTGTCACTAAGGGTATTGGTCTGTTCTCTCCAGCTGGAGTAGAATGGGCTGCCTTGGTTTGTGGCCCCCTCCCTGTGCCCATCACTAGGGGAAAGCCTGTGTGTTCATCAACGAGCACCGTGGGCCAGGCATTAAATCTGTAGCTGATGGACCGTGGGGAGTCCTGGGGGTCCTGGTGGAAGGGCTGGGGTAGCCAGGGTGGTGATTGGGCAGCAGCTGGATACCAACCAGTGTGAACAAGGCGTCCGTGTTTCACCCCTTAGTGTGGTTGCACTGGTATCTCATTCCTTGGGCATTCTCGGGACTCCCTGGCTGGCCTCTGCTCTCTGGGCCCTGGTTTCCCTCACCACAGCCCATCAGTCAGTCCCAGCCGGCCAGTGCAGACAGAGCTCTGCGAACCCCGTGACCAAGTAATTACAAGTCGGCTCCAGTGAAACAATGAATGAGCAGCAATTCCAGACAATTAATTAGGAGGCCTGGGAGTGGAGTTGTCACAAGGGGAGCATTTCCTCTTTAAGTCACTCGCACAGTCCTTCTCAGGACCCTGCCCTGTGGCCGGGAGGTGAGTCCACTAGAAGGGAAGAAATTGCATCTTGGGGCTCCCGCTCTGGTGGGCAGGCCACACTGACCAGCTTGATGATAGGGCTATAGATGTGACAGGGAGGAATTGAGGGTGTGGTAGATGAGTAACCATGATATACAAGCTGCTGTTTACTGACCACTTACTCTAGCCAGTTACTGTTCTACACACGGGATCTCACTGAATCCTCTGGACAGTCCTCATGAGGGAGATACTGCTCCCATTTTGCAGATGAGGAACCTGAGGTTCACGGAGGTTAAGTACCTGTCCAAGGCTACACAGCAAGTGATCGCTGGAACCAGGATGCCACTCCAGGTCCACCCCACAAGCATCTTTCCAGCAACTAAGAGGGAGCAGGTTCTAGTCTTGTCTTGGCCATCAACTCCCTTTCTGAGCCTCCCATTTCTTATCTGGAAAATGGGGATCATGACACCTACTTTTCAGGGCTGTTGTGAGGTTTAGAAATAATGCGTGTAAAGTACCTGACACGTAGTAGGTGCCTGGTAAATGGTAGCTGGTATTACTGTCCCAGGCAGAGGCGGTAAATGCTAGGAAATCTGAAATGTGCAGTCATTTCGGTTGTGGCAGAATCGCCTACCAGGAGAGACCTGATGGTTTAGAGGTTAAGAGACCACAGTGTGAAGTACTTTGAATGCTAAGGGCTGAACAGCTTGGACTTAGTACAGAGGGCAGTGGGAGGTGCCAACTGCTTTCAAAAGGGACATTCCTGCCAGGTGCCCGGCACTGTGCTCAGTTTGGGGGATATGCGCACTAGCTAGATGTCCACGGTCCTTATTTGTATGCTGGAGACTAGGAACAATCCAACAAAGGCGTAATTATTTCCAGAGAGGTGTCCCCAAAGGAAAAGCCCAGGAGGCTCTGTGCCAGCACATGGGCCCTGACCCAGCTTGGAACAGAGAAGGACTCCCTAAGAAAGCGCTATGTAAGCCGAGCCACCAGGAGGAGTGGGAGGCAGCAGAAGAAGCGTGGGGCAACATCCAGAAGGAGCTGAGTGCATGGCAGGCCTGGGGGGAGGCCTGTGTATAACTGGAAAAAGGGGGCGGTCTGCTGGGCGGGGGACGTGGTGGTGGAGATCTGTGTTTGGAAAGAGCTTTCAGAGGCAGAGAGTGGGGGGCAGAACCAAGGAAATGAGGTTGGAAGAGACCAGTGTGAAGGCTAAAGCTGGATCTGAGGCAGGGTAAATTTTGGTATGGGAGAAGAGAGGCAAGCTCCTTGGAGATGGTTTCAGTAGCAAAAAGCTGGAAGATTGATACGATGGGTCGGTTCGGTCCTTGAGCTCCAGGACTCAGCCTATCCCTACGTGCTCTGTATACATTTAGCGCAAAAACCTCCCTCAGTGTCGCCTCCAGAGCTCCAGCTAGTGGCGACTGCAGCTCTGGGCCCAGGCTGTCCCCGCCCCTGGAAGATGCTCATTTGCGTTTATTTGCATAATGATCCCCGCCCCTTCTGAGCCCGGCTGCCTCCGGCCTTCCAGCCTGGGGTGCTGCCCAGCGCCCCCTGCCGGCCACAGAGATACCGCAGCGCAACGCCTTCTGTCCGTCACTGAGCGCCCGCGGCCGGGAGTTTCTGAGAAGCAGTGCTAACTCCGCACTGACCCTTGGAACCTTCGGCCTCGATGTCCTCCAACATCTCTCCATATCCCCTGCACTCAGCTACCCCCAAATTTTCGGCACCAGCTCAAGAGCTTCCCGCTGTGGGTCTTTGTATACACAGGTCTCTCGATCAGCAATTCTTTCCCACCTAGCGCTCCGAGGGAACTTGGTCAGGGCTCACTCCAATAGCGCCCCCTCTTCTGGGAAGCTTTCCCAGACACTCTTTCGTGAATCCTCCGGTTCCCTACGCCTCCGTGCCCCCCTCCCCACTTCTCCCTGGCGGAACGACAATCATCAGTGTACCTGGGGGCGTTTTTGAAGGCTGGGGGTTGGGGGGTGGCTCAGGCAGTCTCCTCTCACTCCCTGCCTTCCATTCCCGATTCCCAGGCCATTTACAAAATGGTTTCGTCGGTGATGAAGATGCCGGAGGACGAGTCGACCCCGGAAAAGAGGACTGAGAAAATCTTCCGCCAAATGGACACGAACAACGACGGTGAGGAGCGGGGGCGGGCGGGCGCCACACCCCTTTCCCTCTAGTTGCTCGGCTTTGCCTCCCCTTACTTCCGGGCCGCCTTCTCCCCAATCACTGTTCCCCTCGCCCTGCAGGCAAGCTGTCCTTGGAGGAGTTCATCCGCGGAGCCAAAAGCGACCCGTCCATCGTGCGTTTGCTGCAGTGCGATCCCAGCAGCGCCTCCCAGTTCTGAGTGAGGAGCCAGGTTCCCCGCTCCTCCCTGCCTTCACTGGCCCTCTCCCGGCTCTCAGCTTCCTCTCCCTTGTGTCCATCCAGGCTAGGGGCAGACTGGACCTCCCCCCAGCGTCTGCACTCTGCGGGGAGCCTATGGAAAAGGGAACTCCGCAGTCCCCCCAACACCCAAGCAAGCGGTTAGTACCCTCCAGGCCAAGAAGGCAGCATCTCCCTTCGGCAGTGATGGGGAGACACACAGGCTCTGGCTTGACCCTCCCCTCCGAGTCAGCCCCCTTCCTAGATGTCAGAATTTCAGCCAGCCTCCCTCCCTACCATACGCTTCCCTCCCCCACTATCAGGCAAGCTCCCCCACCCGTGCCTCTCAGCCTGGGTGGAGAGGGGAGAAAGGAAGCACAGGTGAGGAGAGGTCTTTTTATTTGGAGGGGAGAGGATTGGCGAGGAGGGGTAAGGGAAAAGCTTGAGTCATCCTTCCCCGCAGGAGGGGCTCAGCCCTTCTTACTCAGCTTCTGTTGGCCTGGAGGTCGTGCTGCCAAGGGAAAACCTCCCAATTTCCGCACGCAGCCATGAGCCCTCTGCCCCCGGCCTGCCTTTCAGCACGTGGATGAACACAGACCCACAGACCCCTCTGTGCAGTTTGCCTCCCTCAGACACACACACACACACACACAAGCCCACAGTTAGATGGGCAGACACACCCTGGAGCCCTGCCCCCCCCCCACACTGCATCCTGAGTGGGAAAGAAGCACAGGACCCCTGGCCGAGTCCCTCCCCCCTGCATGCATCCCTGTGGAGCATCTCTGTTCTTTTTCATAACTTCAGAATAAAGTCTCGTTTCAGTGCACGGGCTGGGTGGCCCGGGAGTGGGGAGGTTAAAATCCCCACCCAGGTCCAGGAATGGCCACTGAGTCCTCCTGGGCTGGCTCTAGGACTCTGGCCTGGTCACAGTGCAGACTTGGTTGCAGGGCCCCAGTGGTTTGGGTGCGGCGTCAGCCATCAGAGGGTCAGCGGCCCAGAGCTGGAGCAGCTCAGCAGGTCCTGGCCCTCCACGGGCTGTAGGATCTCCTGCATCGGTGGAGACAGGTGGCTGCCAGGCTGTGGGATCTGTGTCTGGGTCTCCTCCTCCAGGACACCCAGGGAAATGGAAGGAGGGGGCCGCTGGGAGGGTCTCTGAGGCAAAGGCATTGCTTCATCTTCCCACCAGGCAAGAGCCAGGCCATAGCTTTGGAGTGCCCCTCAGCTGGAGCCCAGATAGCTCCCCCCATCTCAAGTCCTGGGCCTTAGGGGAAGCAGGTGTCAGCTGTGTGACTTAGCTGGGAGATCTGACCTCTCAGCTTCCAAGTCTCTCCCTTAGTCCTGGGGAGAAAACTATTGTCCTACTTCTCAAGTGCAAGCCCCATGCGGAGGGATGGGGGCTGCCTAGCAGGGGTTCCCAGAAAGTTTGGGGAGTCAAGGCTGTGGAGCGGGTGATAGGTCTTACCATGTGGTGGCTGCTTTTCCCCCACCAGGGCCTCAGTTCCAGCAGCTGGTGGGCAAGCTGGGCGCATCGCACGGCGAACACACTTTCTGCCACGCAGAACAGAAGTGAGATGCCCCAGAGGCACAGGCTGGAGCTCTGCGGGGGCACAAGCGGCAGAGATGGCTGCAGGCGTTGGGGGGTGGAGGGCAGGGCTGACTCGGCGCACCCGGATGACCCCTGCCCCATCCCAGACCTAAGCACTCACATAAATGCGTGTGGGGTCGAAGGGACAGTCGGGTGCCAGCGCCAGCAGTTCAGGGCTCTCAAAAGTGCAGGCCGCCAGCAGTGCCTGGCCCTGGGTGGCAAAGGTCACGGCGATCGAGGCCAAGAGGCCAAGAGCACAGGTCAGAGAGAGAAGGGCACAGGCCATGCTCGAGCCAAACACTGCCCAGCGCTGGATAGGAGAGGCCACTGGTCAACGGATGTCAGGTTTGACCCCCACTCTCTGGCCCCCGTGGGGGGCAGCTCACCCCCTCCAAGCAGGCCAGGCCCTTCCTACCCCTAAGCCCCATCCCAGGAGGTCCCGCATACCAGGGGGATGCTGGGGAGGTAGCGTGACAACACGATGGCTGCAATGCCCGAGGTGATGACCTGTGGGGGACAGTGGGCAAGGGGGTCAGGGCCACTATGGGATAGGATTCCACAAGTGCCGGCCGGCACTCTCCAGACCACCTCTTCCTCCCTGGCGTAGCCTCAGTCTCGTTATCTTGATCTGCAGGGAGGCACTGCCTTTCCTGGTCAGCCCCAAAGTGAGGTTTGTAAAACACAACCAGGTCCTGCCTGCGGCCTGCCATGACTCCCCACTGCCTACAGCTGTGTATCTCAAACAATGACCTTGTGTCCCAGGACCACAGGGGCGTGGACCAGGATGTATATGACCTGCCTCCCTGGAGTGGAAGCGATTTGGGAAGAAACTAACTCACCTGGCAAGGAACTAAAACAAACAAACAAACAAATCAGGACCCTTTATGGAGAATTCAAAATCTTAGGAGTAAGTCATGTCAGGCTCTCAGTGACCTGGCCTCAGTCCCATCAGCTTCTCAACCCCACCCTGGCCAGTCCCTCCCCTCTTTGCCCTGGATATGGACACCCACACACAGCTTGCTCCCAGAGCTGCCCACGTAGTGCCCTCTCAGGAACACCGCCCTGCTCCTCTTCACCTGCTGGGGTTTGTCCTCCTGCAGGACCCCCTAACCACCCTCAACCCCAAGAGGCGGGCATCTAGCCCCCCAGTTGTCCCCTGGATCTTTTGGGCTCCACTCAGCCATGCTTCCTCCCTGAGCTCCCTCACACTCTCAGGCACGGGCTGGACCCACAGGAGGCAGGCTGTGCGACAGGAGGCCTGTGACGTCTTTCATTCACTGTGCAACCAGAAGTAGGTGCCTCTGCCTCTCCGGGCCATGTGCCGCTCTGCAGGATGAGCTTATGGAAAAGACACTGGCTTTGGTGTCAGACACAGTCATTTCAAATCCAGCTTGGCTTCTTTATATCTGCAGGAGGCTGAGTCCCTGAGTCTCAGCTTCCCCCTGTAAAGTAGGGGTAACAATGGCCCCATGTTGCTGCGAACAGTGGGAGATAAATGACATGAGGGTAAAGCAGAAGGGGTCCCGCCTGAAGCCCATCCCTGGCAGACCTCCTAACCCTGAGCTCACTGCCTTCCCTGCCTTCTACCCAGGCTGGTGAGAGGAACAAACAACAGTAACGTTAACTCCATGGGACACCGCGCACATCGGCATGGTCCAGCCCTGTCCCACGGACTGAGGCTCCCGAACTTGCTGGCCCTTGCTCCTCTTCATCCCAGCCTTGGAGCCCAGCAGGCTGACCGAGCATCACTGTGAGGGCAGGGAACAGGCTCAGAGAGAGAGAAACAAGTCCCTTAGCCAGAGGTGGTGGCAGGAAAGGAACTCAGACACTGATGTGCAGATGTTGCCCCAAGGCTGCAGTCACCTCTGCTACCAGGTGGGAAAAAACTTTATGAACTCGAGAATATTGAGCCCTTTCGTTCCTGTATTCATCTGATAGGTACTGACATCCAGCCCAAACCATGACTATCACTTATTCAGTTCTCAGTGTAGACCAGGCCTAATGCTAAGCTCCTGATAAATTGTTTGTTTTTTTTTTCAATATCTCCAGAACAGGTCTTAGCCACTCCCCGCTCCACACCTTTGCACCTACCACTCTCTGTACTTGGAACGCTATCCCAGCTTCCTCCACTAGCTGTGGCCCCAGCAGGCCACATACCTGGGTTATGCTAATTGCAGCCAACCTTTGAGTTTCTCCTCATCTGCCAAGTCCCAGCTCAGGGGCCTCTACCTCCGTGGGCCCTCCCAGGAAGAACTGGTGCTCCTTCCTCTGTCCCACGGAGCCCGGCGGAGCCCTGCCTACTGCCGTATTACAGTAGCAATCCTGGCGCACAGGAGTGAGCCCTGATCATGTGTCGGGCACTTTGTGTGGGTGATCTCATTCCGCACTCATCAGGACCCTCTGAGGGGGGCACTTAGGGTCCCCACTTCACAGACGAGGGAGCCGAGGCAGCGAGGTTGAGCGGCTCATGTGGCGGGTCAGCATGGAGCAGGGACTCCATCTCCCTACTTGCCCATTCCAGGCTCTGGGTGGAGACTCATCAAAGACCTTCCAAGCCCCCTCCCAGCCCGGTCATACCACGATGGCAGAAGTGACGGAGAGGATGTTGACCACGCAGTACTGCAGGGCCACGGCATCGTGGGGGGCGGCCACATAGCGCAGCACGGTGCCATGGAGTAAAGCGGCTGCGATGAAGTTCACGTGGCCCAGGACCACCAGCACCAGCCCCGTCTTCATCAGCACCTTCCGGAAGTCACCCACACTCAGGCCACCTGTGGGGGACAGCTGTGTCAGGGCTCATTCTTCTGGGCAGAGCAGAAAACCAAGGCCCTGGCAGGCGTGATGGACATTGGGTTCTAAATATTTCTGGAGAATTTGGGGGGATTAACTTGTCTTCTCCGAGCCTCAGTTTCCTCATCAGAAAGGGGTTTGAAATGCCTACGTGAGAGTCCTTGGAATCTAAGGTTGGAAAAGCACCAGGCGGTACTTAATAAAGAATAGTAGTCCTAGTCAGTTCCAAAGGGCATGAGTGGCCAGGCTGGGATCCGAACCTCGCTCTCTAGCTCTAGGTTCCATGATTCTTCTGTGACAGGGTGCAGAGCATGGGTCCCCTGATAACAGAAGGACACACTCACAATCCTGCCTTCACTCAGGCAGGATGTGAGGCAGGACTGGAGGCAGGGAGAGCGGATAGTACAGCTTTTAAGATAACACTGCCTCACAAAAGGCAAATTAATAGCCATGCCTTCCTGAAGGGAAGAGGGCTGGGCTGCCTCCCAGGGAAAAAGAGGCACGGGGCGGCGGGGGGGGGGGAACGGGACAAAAAAACGGTGGACACTAATGCAGCACAGGAAGGGCAGGGAATCAGATCACACGGGAAGTTCTGAGCCAAGCATTTAAACCTGGAGCAGGAGGCCGGAAGGTCCAGGAGGGAGACACATGAGGCCAGAGAGGTCTGCGGGAGGTCTGGAGGGCAGTGGGAGACGCCAGGTCAGGGGCATCTACCTGGACGTCTGCGGGAAGGCAGTGGCAGAGCTGGCAGTGCTGCGGGGGGCCTGCCTGGCCCCCCAGACTCGTGAGACATGCTTGGAGCTGAACTGTGACTGGGGATGCTGGGCTGCAGACTTCTGCTTTTCTGAAAGATGGAACCTCTGAGTGGTGTACTCTGAAACTGGCCTGGTTTGGCAGAGGAAGCAGGGACATGTATTGCTGGGTGTTTTTAAAGGGAGTGGGACTTACTGGCAGAAACCTGCCATTACTCCAAATCCATATAACCTTTAAATAAATGGCCCCTCTCCTTCTTCATCAGACTCTCCCACTGGGAGTCCTGCTTCTTGGCGGCCGGCATCAAACCTCACTTGCTGGTTCCGTAACACTTCCATTCAGTGCCCATTCACTGACTTATTTTTTTCTGTGCTCATTATACACATTTACACAGATGCCCACGGAGTGCCTGCTCTGTGCCAGGCTGTGAGGTAAGACAGTGAGCTTGACAGGCACGGTCCCAGGCAGGGAGCAGGTTCTGTTTGGGATTCAGTCTGGTGGATTGGGCCTGGCACACAGTAGGTACTGAGCTCACAACTGCTGAACTGAACTACCTAGAGGTGAGTGATTCAGGGCCGGAAACTCAAGCCTCTGAGTCTCTATTTCCTGATCTGTAAAGAGGAAAGGAAAAAAAACTTGTCTCCCGGTGGGAAGGGAGGGGCATACTCTGGGGAGATGGATAGAAAAGGGGGGCACACCCTGGGGGTGCTGGAAAAACAAGCTGCTGCTGCAGGGGCACTGGGCAGGGACTGGCACGTGGTGGTGGTGGTGGGATGCTGGGGTCAAAAGAACATCAGGGACTCAAGCCACTTCCCAGTGGCCAAGTGGCTGTGAAGCCCCTCTCTGCACACCCCCAGGAGCAGGGCGCCCTCCTGCTTGGGCAGCGCAGGCTGTTCCAGATCTGCTTTCTGGAACTCCCCGCATGGGTCTTGCTGGACCCCCTGACCCTGCTGGACCCCTTATTCTAGCCAGCTCTATGATGCTGGAAGGCCAGGGCCCCAGAACTAAACAGCCTCTTCTTCCTTTATGTGTCTGGTGGGACCTGACTCCCTTCCCAGACCTCAGTCTCCCCATCTGTAGATCATATGGGAACTTTACAGCTAAAAAAAAAAAAAAATCAGTAGATTAAATGTTCTTGAGGACCTTGTGCCAAAAGGCAGTTCCTGGGAATCGGGGGGCGGGGGGGCACCCAGTCACAGACACTCTGTGTGACCTGTGTCAGCCCTTTTCCTTTCTGAGGCCCAGGGTCCTCGGATGGAAAATGGGGAGGGTTTGGTCTGGCTCTTCTGAGGACCCGGACCCTACAGGACCCTCTGGAACTGGAGCTGGACCGGATGAGTCCGAGGGCAGATGCCAGGCTGGACGGGCACATGGGACTGGACTGGCATTGTGAAGGTAAACTGCCAGCCCAACCGGAAGGGGCACGGCAGCTTCATCCCAGGGCTCCGGCCCACCGCACCCATCCGCCCACCCACCTGGCAACCCAGACACCAACCGCTCAGGGTTGACTGGGCTCACAAAACCCAGCAGCATCCCAGGCCCAGGGTGGTCAAACTGGAGGGACTTCGCCATGGCGGGGCTGTGCCCGGGGCACTGGGCAGAGAGAGGGGGTGGCCTCTGACTTCTCTGTTTCCAAGTCGCCATTCTAGGAGCACTTAGTAGTGTGGTTGGCCCTGTGGTAAGCACTTTACTCTTAGAGCTCACTTCATCCTCACAGTAGTCCTAAGGTGGTGGGGCTACCATCCCCATTTTATATTCTAGGAAACTGAGGCTTGCAAAGTCTCCTTGCTAGAGAGCAGGGACTCCCCAGGTCTGTCTGACACCCAAGAGCAGCACCACTGTGCCCAGGAAGCAGGGCACTCGCTGTCTGGATCCTGTTTGCCAATGGTCCTTCTCTCCCAGCCTGTTTGGGGGAGTGGAGGGTGTGGAAGTGGGAACCCTCTACAAGGCTGAGGAAGCATAAGGCAGGCAACTTCTTCTCCGAACTCCCTGGGCCCTGGACCCCTTCTTTGCTTTTTCTTCTGGGTGAGGTGGGGGCTGGTCTCTCCAGCATTTTTTCCTTGGGGCCTGGGGGTCCCACCGCTGCAAGAAGGAAAGTGGAGAAGAGTGCGGAGGGGCATGGATAAGATACCAGCAGCCCTCCTCCCTCCATATCACTGCTGGGGAAACTGAGGCCTATGGTAGAAAGTGACCTGCAGAGAAGGCAGCCTGGACCCCAGAATTCTAGGCTTCCCACCACAGCACTCCGCCCCCCGCCGGCGGAGTTGGGTGGGTTCGTGCCTCCCCGGGGCGTACCCCCGCGGCTCACCCAGGCGCAGACACATCTTGTTTTCCCGTGCAGGGTCTCCGTGGGCAGCTCAGTGGGGCTCCAGAGGCGGAGGGCAGCATGGGGGCCCCGCTCCCATCCTGGTCCGACACCACCTCCGCCGCGCGCCCCGCAACAGCGTCGCGCCCACTTCCCGCCTGGAGCCCGGACTCGCGGGCACTCGGACGGCCTCCCTTCCCGTCACCCCCCGGGCGGCCCTGCCCCGGGAGGGCCCTGACCGCTTGCTTGCATCCGGAGCCGGTCAGACCGGCTGGACAGCCCTTCCCGATCGGACCAGCTGAGTCAGAGCGCTGGCCCCACCCTCCTGCGCCCGGCGTGGATCACGGCTGGCGCCGGGCCCCTGCCCACACACTCCTAGCCCACCCTCAGTTCAGTGATGCCCATTTTACAAATGGAAGCTGAGGCTCAGAGGAGCCGACCCTCCAGCCTGGGGAGTATGGCGGAGTTGGGGGTGGGGCGGGGCGTTGTATGCGCATCAGCTATGGTTATTGTGACCTGGCGGCACCTGGCCGGAAATCTCCAGGGTGAAGGCTGGGAAGTCACTTCTTTCTAGAGGAAATGGAGACGCAGCAGTGGGTGGGGAAGCAGGACTTCCTGGGAACCAGGGTCTGTCCTTAGCTGCTGTGCCACCTCAGGCAGGCTGTTTTCTCTCCTGTTGCTGGTCTGAGATTTACCACCGCCTTGGTGGGGGAGGGGCGGGTCTCTGCTCCCTTGTTGGAAAATGGGGGATAATAATTTCTGTCCCCTAAGATGGTGGTGAGATAAAAAGATAAGAAAACGGGTTGAAAACTCTGTAGAGTATCTTTACAAAGTGTAGACCTGGCAGGAGCACATAGTAGGAGCTTTACTGACCCCGGCTATTGGTTCCTGAGCCCCTCTGGTGTTCCAGGATGGACCAGCGCCCGCCCTCATTCCATCCTCAGCGTCCAGAGGTGGACTTGCCGTAGTGGCCAGCTGGGAGTGGCGGAGATTCCCACCCAGGTCTCCGTGCCCATGTCCTTCAGTGGGCGCACCGTTCACCTCCCTGGCCAGTGCCCCGGGGGTCAGGGGCTGGTGTCTATGGTCCCTGGGTGCTCAGTCTAGACTGGCATACTGGATGTCCACTGAATGTGTGGCTTTCTGCACAACTGTCCCCGTGCCTATGGTGTGTTGGGCACCTGGGTCAGCACACGCAGGGCCTCTGAAGTGTTAACGGAGCCCACTTCCACCAGAGGAGGAAGCGGAGCCCTCTGGAACTGGGATTACCCATGGTCCTCTCTGCCACCCCTGTTAGGCAGGCGGGTCTAGTAAGTCCTGGGCAGACGCGCTTCCCTGTCATATGCTTTCTGAAGGGGGACAGTGCGTGACAGGTGCAGGGTGGGAAGAAAAACTTGTGAGGTAAAAGGCAAGGTGGGGACAGTTCCTCAAGCCATCAGCTGCCTTTTGAATGTGGATGTCCATGTGGGCAGCCTTTAACAGGGCAACTACGCAGGACACATTCATACTGTGAATGGTCAAACACTCGCATTTGCAACCCAGCAACTCCATTTCTGGGCCTGCACCCTGCACGCACACCAAAGAGTGCAGACATGCACACGCCTTCAACAGCGCTTATGGACGAGCTGTTCCTAATAGAGAGCAGTAGCTGAACTAGCAACCAAGGGAGGTGTGGGCTGGCGGGGAGCAGGGGGAACGGTTTTTGTTTCACACGTGGCTCTATTGTCGAAGTCTGACGATGAGCATTTATTCGTGTCCTGCTTTTGTCTGAAAGCAAGGAAGAAAGCCCTTCTTTTATTTATTTATTTTTAAAAATATATTTTATTGATTATACCATTACAGTTGTTCTATTCCCCCCCTTCATTCCCCTCCATCCGCACACTCCCTCCCCCACACTCCATTCTCCCCCCTTTAGTTTATAACCACGTATCTTAAGTTCTTTAGATTCTATATTTCCCCCACTATTCTTGCCCTCCCCCCATCTATTTTCTACCTACCGTCTATGCTATTTTCTGTGCCTTCTCCCCCCTTTTCCTCCTCCCACCCCCCTGTTGCTAACCCTCCATGTGTTCTTCATTTCTATGGTTCCACTCCTGATCTAGCTCTCCTCTTGGTTTGCTTTTGTTTTAGGTGTGCTTGTTAATAGCTGTGAGTTTGCTGTCCTTTCACTGTTCATATTTTTCATCTTCTTTTTCTTATATAAGTCCCTTTAGCATTTCATATAATAAGGGCTTGGTGATGATGAACTCCTTGAACTTGACCTTATCTGAGAAGCACTTTATCTGTCTTTCCATTCTAAATGAAAGCTTTGCTGGATAAAGCAATCTTGGCTGTAGGTCTTTGGATTTCATGACTTGGAATACTTCTTTCCAGCCCCTTCTTGCCTGTAAGGTCTCTTTTGAGAAATCTGCTGACAGTCTGATGGGTACTCCTTTGTAGGTGACTGTCCCCTTATCCCTTGATGCTTCTAGGATTCTCTCCTTCATTTTGGTCTTGGCTAATGTAATTATGATGTGCCTTGGTGTGTTCCTTCTTGGGTCCAACTTCTTTGGCACTCTCTGAGCTTCCTGGATTTCCTGGAAGTCTATTTCCTTTGCCAGACTGGGGAAGTTCTCCTTTATTATTTGTTCAAATACGTTTTCCACTCGTGGCTGTTTCCTTCCCCCTTCTGGTACCCCTATAATCCGGATGTTGGAGCGTTTAAAGATGTCCTGGAGGTTCCTAAGCCTCTCCTAATTTTTTTGAATGTTCATTTCTTCATTCCTTTCTGGTGGGATGTTTCGTTCTTCCTTCTGGTCCATTCCATTGATTTGAGTCCCAGTTTCCTTTCCATCGCTATTGGTTTCCTGGACATCTCTCTTCATTTCAATTAGTTTAGCCTTCATATGTTCCTCTAATTTGTGACTATAATCAACCAGTTCTGTGAGCATCCTGATAAACAGTGTCTTGAATTGTGCTTCTGAGAGGCTGGCAATTTCTCGGTCGCTGAGAGTTACCGGCTCTGGGACTTTGAGTTCTTCTTGCGCCATCTTTTGGGCTGTTCGTGCCTGTTCTGTAGCAGGATCGGAGCCCTAAGGTGTTCACTAGAGCAGGGCAACTCAGTTGCTGGGTTGTGACGCTGTATGTGGGGGCGGGGGTCAAAGAGGAACTATGGTGTCCTGTCTGCCGACTGCCACCTGCCACCGTGGCCCCCACCGGCGCCGGAGCCACTACTGTCACTGGGCCCACACGTTTCGTTCCACTGCACGTGAGTGTGCCACCGCCATCAGCCCTCCACCACTGGGTTCGCCCCCTGGGGCCTGCGTGGTCCGTCTCACTGTGCGCGAATGTGTGACCTCGGTCAGTCTGCCCCACACCCCTACTGGTTCCGGGCTGCCTGCGCGTCTAGGTTGGGGGATCTGTCCTGCCGGACCGTGCTCTGCTGCTGGCTCTGCCCCTCTTACCATCCCGTTGAACGGTTCCTTGTTGTCAGACTTCCGTACAATTCAATTTTCTGGTCTTTGGGTGTGTCTTTGTTCTCCAAACCTTTGTTGTATTCAAACTTGGTTGTGGGAGAAGGCACAGTGTTTCCACCTATGCCTCCATCTTGGCGGAAGTCCAAGAAAGCCCTTCTTGTCACCGCTACCCAGCCCCCACTCCACCAACAACTTTGCGATGACAAAGACCACCTATAGGGGCTGCCCCGGAGAGCACATGTGCTCACTGCAAAGCTCGTTTCGAATCTCACGTGTGTGCATGCATGTGGCTTCTCCATCAGTCAGTGCCCGGCAGTCCCCTTGACACTGAGCCCATCCAGGGCCTTCTGGCAACAGGTTGAGGACTAAACCTTTTAAATTTCTCTGCTTTAAGGGGCACAGATGAGGGTTCTCTCTTTTTATCCTTGGAACAATACTGAGAGTGAAAGATCACCACCTCATCTTACAGATGAGGACATTGAGGCAGACGGTAAAGGGCCCCTCAAAGATCACACAGCATTTGTCAGTGGGGGAGCTGAGCCTTGAATCAGGCCCGTGTAACTGAGGCTGCCCCTGACTTCTGAGTGTGGTTGGGGACAGTGGGGAGCCGGAGCCCTCAGGGAGTGGGCCTGCCTTCTGGGGCCTCTGAAGAGGGGGAACTGCCCACCTATTTTCCCCCAGACAGTTTCCTGGCCAGGGCCCAGCCTTAGCAACCTGAAGTTACTGCTGTTTCTTTTCCTTATTGCCAATCGGCCAAAGTCCATTAGTCCAAGCCACGCGGTGTCCCTTGCCTCTGCCCCACCTTCTGCACACGGGCCTTAGGTTCCAGGAAGAACCTCAGGCCAAAGCTCTAGTCACTTGTCCTCTACCAGCTCACTGTCATTCCCAGGGCCTCAGTTTCTCCATCTGTCAAATAGGGGTAATGGTTGCCTTCCCTGGTTCCCAGATTTCTGAGGCACAACTGACTTGAGGGAGGTGAGAGCTGGTTGAAGCACAGCCAGAGAAATACGAGTAGTGATTCTCTCTCTTCCTGTTAAATGTACTTGGTGCGATACTTTTACAACAAAGTATTGTGCTAACCTGGACGCTGGGTCTTCCCAGGGCTGCCCAGCTGGGGATGGCGGTCCGGGCTCCTGTCCTCTGGCTGTGCAACTCCCCCTCCCCTTAAACCCCGCTACCCCCAATGACAAGAACAGCTCCTCCAGGCGAACAAAACAATCACACACAGACCCTGCATGATCTCAGGTAGGTATATGTACGCCTGTACAAAACTAAAGCCAACTGACCATGCTTGTCTGAGGCGAGGAGGCGGTTAAGGGGGGCTTTGTACACTAACAATGACAAGTTCTAGATGGTGTAAACGGGGGTGTTTGTTATTCTTTGTATTTTTCTATCTTTTACATTTCTAAAAAAGACTCAGTGTAGAAAGTTTGAGGGGCAAACAGGAAAGTATAAAGAAAAAAGTCAGAATTGCCACAGCCCTCTCTGCCACCGCAGAAAACCACCGTTTGCATTTGGAAGGTGGTTCCTGTGTGGGTCTCTCATCTTACTCTTCCTGAGAGTCCTGCCACCTGGCTCTGCTCTGCCACCTTTTCTCATCACCTTACCGGTGTCCCTCCCTGTCACCCACTTCCATCCCTCAGAGGCTTGGGTTTCCAGATTTCCATCAGGCAATCTGTGCCACAGTTCTGCTCATCCATTGAACAACCCCCCAATACTCTTTCTTGACCTCCTCAGTGACCTTCATCTCCACCCAGCCATCCTCTCTGGGGCCAGTTTTGAACACCCCCAACCCCAATATCCCACCCCCAACATCCCTAAAGGCCTCCCCCTTGGCATGCCCATCTCCCGACTCCCACTGCCTCATCCTGACTTCACGGAGGCCACTGGCCCCGGTCCATTTTCTGTTGTTCAGTTAGCCCCCTGCTGGCCTCTCCACCACCAAGTCTGCATCACAAGGTTGAGCATCTAAAGGCCAATTCAGTTGTTTAGGGGAGAGATGAGAAGTCTGGGGCCTTGGACTTGGACCAGGACAGTGGCTATGGAGATGGAGAGCAGAAGGGAGATTTGAGATTTGTGATTCGAATGCACATTAAAATTGGAAACTGCTATTTGTAACCCACTCACCTCCTCACTCCTCACCTCCTCCCAGTCGCTCCCCCAGCCCCACACGGACACCACTCCATCTCTCATGCTCCCTATTTCTGCTAAGTCCTTCCCACCAGCCTGTAAACATGCTCGAGTCTCTTCATCCTACAAAACACACTCTCTTCTCGACTCCCTTTACATTTTTAGTTACTCCTTTTTCATTTCCTTTCCATTCCCTTCCAAGCTTCCAGAGAGGATTTTCTTTACATGCCGTCTCCATCTCCTCGACTCCCACCCCTTTGGTCCACAGCAGCGTGGCTCAGCCTCTGGTGGGACAGCCCTCGTCTAGGGTCTTCCCATGAGCCCCATGGAAGCGCAGCCCACTCCCCCTGCACACTCTGTCCTGGTGTTTCCTCCTGCCTCTCTGGTCGTTCCTTCTCAGTCTCCATTGTCATCAGCTAAACCTTTAAACGTTAGTATTCCTTTGCATCCTATCTGCTTCTTTTATTGTTCCCATCGGTTGGTTCGTGCATTGTCACAGTTCCCCTTTATACAATGACTCTCAAATCACTGTCCCCAGAATAGATGGCTCCCTTGAGCATCAGACTCAGATATTCAATCACCTTCTCCCTCCACCTGTGTGTCTCACAGTCATCTCAAGTTCAACACGTACCCGTTGATGGCTTCATCTTTTCTCCCAAACTGCTTCTCATGTTTTTCTGTCTCAGTTGGTGGCTTCATGATGTTCTCAAGCCAAAACCTGGGACCTATTCTTTAGTCTTCCCCGTCTTTCTCTATAAAGCCAAGGACCAATCCTGCTGATTTACATAATAAATATTTCTATAACAAGTGCCTTCCCTTTTGTCCCCGCTATAACTGCCGTTGTTCATGTAACAGCTCTTGCCACACCCCCAGTTGTTTTTCTACACTAAGAAATCTTCCTAAAGTATAAATCAGATCACATTACTTTTCAGCTTAACCCCAAAAGCAGCACACAATAAACTAAAGAAAATAAACAAATGTAAAAGTATCCTGGGTTCATGGATTGTAAGTCTTAATGTTGTTAGGATGACAATTCTCCCCGAACTGATGTACAGATACAATGTAATCCTACTAAATGCCAAGATGTCTGTTTTGGGTTTTGTTTTTTCAGAAATTGCGAGCTGATCCTAAAATTCATATGTAAATGCAAAAGATGCAGAATAGCCAAAACAGCCTGAAGAAGAATCAATCACACTTCAGTAATCAGGACAGTGTGGTACTGGCATATGGACAGACATATAAATCGATGGAACAGAATTATGAGTCCAAAGTAAAGAAACCAGAAATAAACCAGAAGTAAAAGTACACATGTGGTTAATTGATTTTTGACAAGGGTATCAAGACGATTGAAGGGAGAAAAATAGTCTTTTCAACTAATGTTGCTGGGACAACTATGCACACGTGCGAAAGAATGAAGATGGACCCCTACCTCATACCATATACAAAATTAACTCAAAATGGACCACAAACCTAAATGTGAGAACTGAACTATAAAACCCTTAGAAGCAAACATAGGCACAGGTCCTTGCCACCTTGGATTAAGCAGTGACTTCTTAGGTGTGGGGGCGACTTCCCTCGCGAGTATCCCTGTGTGCCACGGATGACAGTGAATATGGCCGAGATACGATGTGATCTGCTCAGGGAGGAGAAGTGGCCATTTTCCCAGGGGGAAGAGGCCGTGGGCTGGTGGCCAGTTTCTCTGGGGAAAAAGGCCAGCAGCGGCCAGTGTCTCCAAGGAGAAAAAGGCCTGGAGCCCCCTCCTCCAGGGCCTTTCATTGGGTTCTAATACACAGGAATACAGGGCAGCAAGGATCAAACAGTAGATAACATTTCAAAGAAACCTTAGGGCTTAGTATGAGTCAGTCTGTCAGGAACAGAGTTTTGGGGTTTCCCCAGTTGAACCCTTAACATATGAATGAAAGCACTCTTAGCAGAGCAGATTTCACAGGTTTATCAGGAAGTCTTTGTGATGCCAGATTTTTCCCCAGGACACACTCTAGCAAGGCAAGGAGCTGCATCTCTCCCCAACAGGTATTCAGGCTTAAGGAGATTAGAGCCAGGAAGCGCTTCTCCCAGAGAACATGGGGACTCGGGCTATCTCAAAGCTGGGGTGTGTGTGTGTCCATTGCTCTTTGTTGCAGCTCCCTGCCCCAGTCCTTCCATGAAGGCCTCCCAAGTGATCCAGTCTGGCCTAGGTTGCCCACCCCCCGCCACCGCTGTGAGGGGTCTTACCCGTCATTGACTTCCAACCAAGCTTTGGGGGCAGGGAGAGGAAACTGGGGCAGCATTTGCTACCAGAGACAAACTTTGTCTCCTGCGGTTGGCATTCCAAAGGTCGTCCCTTGCCCTGAGCCACAAGGGGTTGAGATAGAATTCCTAAAACCAGGCAGAGCAGTCTGCAACACTTCGGTATGACACCAAAAACAACCAACCATAGATAAATTTTATTTCATCAAAATGAAAGCCTTTTGTGCTTCAGATACCGTAACAAGAGCATTTAGAGCAGAGGCCTTAAGTATCTCCATATAGCTCAGCACTGACTGACGGCTTGATGCCTGGAGCTGCCACATGGCAGGCAATAACTGAGGAATAAAGTGTTAAGTCAGCGGTTCTCCAAGTATGGTCTGGGAACACATGAGGGTTCCTCAAGACCCTTTCAGGAGGCTTATGCAGTCAAAACTATTTTCATAATCATGTCTAGATATTAGTTTGCTTTTTTGGTAGAGAAAAGGCACCGGTGGGTAAAACAGCTGGCCCCTGAGCACACGCTATACTTCCTTCCAGTCACTGCATTGCCACCACGCCCGTGCGGTTAGAGACATCACTTAAGCATGACTTGATGGAACAGTAAAAATTATTAACTTTATTAAATCTCTCCCCTTGAGCATACTTCTTTTAAATATTTTGACAGAATGAAAAGCATTCTGCTGGATGCTTAAGTACCGTGGTTGTCTCCAGGAAAAGCACTGTACCGGTGCCATTGTTTGAGTTGCAAGCTGAACTAGCTGCATTTTTTTCATGAACACCATTTCTACTGATTGAAAGATATGCTAGGGTTATGTAAATGTGGGTTTTTGCAGACATTTTCCCCGAAAATGAAGGAAGTGAGCCTGTCAATTCAAGGGAAAAAACTGAAAATATTTGCTGCCATCCTGGCCAGGCAGCTTAGTTATTTAGAGCTTTGTCCCGGTACACCAAGGTTGTAGGTTCAATCCCCAGTCAGGGCACATAGAAGAAGGGCCTCAGTGAGTGCATAAATAAGTGGAACAACAAATTGATGTTTCTTTCTCAAATCAATACATTTTAAAAGAGAAAATATTTGCTGCCAATGACAAAATTTGAGCTTTGAGCAAAAATAGATTTTTGAAAAATTCAACATTTGGAAGATCTACACAACTTAGTGAGCTAACATTATCCAAGTGACCAATACATGATGTTACAAAATCGTGAGTGAATAATGGGTGCATTCAAAGTGAAAGATAGACCTGTAGATTTTAATTTAATGAAAAGTTGATTGATATGGTTTCAGGTTCCATACTAAAACTTTATAAACTATCAGCTGTCAAGTTTTGGTATAGTATTGAGGAGGAATACCCACAATTATATGCAAAGGGCTTTAAAATGCTCATACTTTTTTCCAATTATGTATTTGTGTGAGGTTTCATGTACTTCATAATTTTCTTTGTATACTTTAATCAAGACAACATATCTCAACAGATTAAATGAAGAAGCAGATGGGGACCTAGATGACAAAAATCTCAAACAATGTCATTCTTTTTACTACTTTGATTTGGAAAATGGAGTTATTTTTCATTGATAAATGTGTTATTTATGTTAACATTAGTGGGTTTATTAATTTTAAATAAATATTTTTAAAATTCATTTATTTTAGCGAAAGGGAAAGGGAGGAAGAAAGAGAGGGAGAGTAACATCAATGTGTGGTTGCCTCTCATGTGGCCCCCCACTGGGTACCTGGCCCACAACCCAGGCATGTGTCCTGACTGGGAATTGAACTGGCAACCCTTTGGTTTGCAGCCCGTGCTCAATCCACTGAGATATATCAGCCAGGCTATTTTTTAAATTGTTATTTCAACTTCTAATATTTTAAGTATTGACAATGTAACCCACATAAACAAAACATTTTTCAGGTATTCAATTTTTTAGAGTATAAAGGGGCCCTGAGACCAAAAGGTTAGGAAACACTGCTATAAATCAGCAATAAAGTTAATCAGCCCCTAATATTTTGGTGCATTGGTGAACGGAAAAGTACGTAATTGTAAACAAGCAATTCCATTTGGAAAAGGAAAGGCACTGAAATGATGCCCCATGGTCTACAGTGTGGATTGCATCCGGTGGATCAAGAACAGCAAGGAGTCCCTGCCTTGGCGGACCGAGGCCAGCTCGATTCCTGGTCCGGCACACCCCGGAGTCGTGGAGTCGGTTCCCAGTCGGGATGCACTCAAGGGGCAGCAGATCGATGTTTCTCCCTCACATTGATGTCTCCCTCTCTTTCTCTCTCCCTTCCCCTCTCTCTAAAAGTAAATGAATACAATTTCAGAAGAAGAAGAAGGAGGGGGAGGAAGAGGAGGAGGAGAGGAAGAAGGGGAGGAGGAAAGAGAAGGAGAAGAGGAAGAACAAGAAAAAAATGTGAGGTTTTCCTGCTGGTATTGTTTGAAGCGAAGACGCTGCCTTAGGGCTTGATCAATCGCAGGTTCCATGGGCCAGGACTGGGGTTTCTTTGACAAAACCATTCCCTTCACAGATATGTAAGTTTTCTGACTATTCACATTTGGGTAATCCATGGGCTAATAACTAAGTCAGAAGAATTGTGAATTATGGCCCTTGAATCTAGACCTTGATGTTGGTGTGCCAAGGAAAGGGAAGGAGTCTCTTGTAGCAATAGGACAACCCAGTCCTGGGCTCAGGGCCTCCACCTCCACCTCCTGGAACAATTGTGTGTTCCGTCCCGCGGAACAGTCAACGGGGGTCCCGAGTCTACCTGAAACGGATGAATAGGGATGGGAACAAGAGGCGCGGAGAAAGGCAGCAAGACAAAGGATTCTGATCAAGCTGCAAATTTTATTTTGGGCGGGGCTGTTATATAGGGAGCAGGGGAAAAGGGGAGGTGGTCCTGATAGGTTGTCCTGTGCATGCTCACTGCATGCTCTTGGCGACAGTTGGTGGGTGGGCGCGTGATCAGCATCTTAATTGGTAGGTAGTACTCGTGATCAAGAGATGCCTACAAGGGTGGGGGCTACCTGGCTCGGCTGCAGCATCCTGTTTGGGGCTGCCTCAGCCAAGCCCTCCTGGTGCGATTTTCTTGATGGATTGCATTCACCGTCTTTAGGCCCCGACAATTGTGAACACCAGGCATGTGGGGAGGCACGGCCGGCTGCTACGGGGTGCACCCTACACTAGGCTGCACTCTGTAGAAGGCTCTTTACATAGGGTAACCGTCTTTCTAGTGGGGACAAGTAGGAAGAGCTTGGGAGGGGCTGTTTGCTGCCTCTCTTACTCTAGCTTTGAGGTAGGAGATGCTGCCATGCCTGTCTTGGCCACCAGACTCCGCATCAGCTTGGATTGCGGTCTATAGGCAGTTTTTCTCCCAGCAAAGGTATAGTAGCCAGGCTGCCTGATTCGGGTCATAGTTCTACCCCTGTCTAGCTTTGTGATCTTGGGCAAATTATTCCACACCTTAGTTCCTAAAGTGTAAACTGGGGAATAACCAGAGCATCCACGTCTTTGTGTTATTGTGAATATTCAATGAATTAATACGTGTAAAGCAGTTAGAACCGGGCATATGATGAATGTCAGAAATGTCAGCTTTCATTATTCTCTTTGCACAATTTGTCAGCTTTCATTATTCTCTTTGCACAATTTGTCTCTTTGACTCTGAGGACTTGGGAAAAATAGCCGACACAGCCTCCTGACATATTTCTACCAAGTCCCCAAGTTCACACCTGTGTTAGGTGCACGGCCTGAGCTTCAGAGCACCCTGGCTATGCAGCCACATCCTGGGGAATGCTGACCCCCTGGCCCGGATGGGGAAGCCTCCGCCCTTCCGTGTTCCCTTCAACTCAGCTAACTGCCCGTGTTGGAGACCTCACTAGCAACACCCCGTATCAGTCAGAACTTCTTCAGTCACAGGCGACAGAATCCTAACAGACTTTGGGTAGCAGGGAGGGATTTGTTGGATTACAGGAAAGTTCAGGTGTTTCAGGCGCAGTTCGCTCTCAGCATTAGGAGCGTGTCATCTGCTGGGTTCAGATGGTGTTTCTGCCTCTGGCCCCCTCTCCACTTCCCGGTTCTGCTTTCCCCTCCTCGGTTTCAGTACCAGACAGTCCCTGTCCAGGAGTAGGAGATCCATGCTTATGTCTTCTCCGCTTAGGAGCCTCAGGAGAAAGCAGCCCCTACTCCCTGGATTCCAGAAAAACCTGGGATTGTCTTTAATTTCTCCAGCTGTCACTTGTGACATCCAAGAGTGACATGGCAAGTGGCCTCAGAGGACTGAATCTGTACCACCAGGGAGGGGAGGGGAGGGAATGATTGGCATTTAGCAACTATCTGTTCTGTCCTATGTATTTTCTATCCCCCCGTGGTGAAGATTATCCCATTTGGGAAGGACACTAAATCTCACGGCCATCTCCCCCTCCCTCCAACCTGAGGGGGAAGGGGCTCCTTCTCGTGTCCACTGCCACCCCCTCTGCTGTACCCTTGACCCCATTCGTCTGTCTTCCTACAGAGAGAAAGCACCAGCCAGTCCCTCCCTCACCTTTATACTGTCACTCTCCCCTTCTCTACTCGATTTTCTCCTGAGCTTCCTTCCACACAGGCTTCAGTCTCTCTTGCTAAAGAAAACAAATCTCTTCCCCTTCTTAGAAGAGAGTTAACTACCACCTCTACCTCCATGCCTTTCACTCACATCTCACCTGAATGGAATCCATTTGCTATCGCTGCCACCTGTTTTCTGTTGCTGACGTTCGCTCTCCGGTTATTTCCCACACGGCACATCTAGTCCTCGGCCACTTTGACCCGTCTCATGTGCCAGCTGCCTGAGGGAGGTCAGTAAGAAGCTAGGAAACTTCATATGCAAGTGGAATGGGAAACTGAGGCAGCAGAGCAAACTGGCAGAGCTGTTTATAGCCAGATACAGAAAGTCACCTGGGCAGAAAGCACCAGGCGCTGAGCAGTGGGCAAAACTGGCATGGCCTTTCCTCTCCTGGCATTTTGCTGGTCTTGCGGTTTAGACCCCCTGCCCTGGTGCCGACCTGGAAAAGCTGATGACTATTCTATTGAGATTCCCCAAGACCTCCCCTAAGCCCCAACCTTTAATACCTGCTCCCTGCTTTCTCCTCTCCCTGCGGGGAGCAGGCCCACGCCTTTCCCTTCCCGCTCTCCTTCCCCCACAGGTGTGCATCTCCTCAACTCTAAGGGGCCCCCATGAGACTTGCAACCAGGGGAGCAACGGGCAGTGGCAGCATGTTCCAGACTAACCTTCTCTCTGACCCTCCAGTGAGCTGACAGAAGCCCCACCTTGGTTCACTTTCCTTTCTAGAGAGCCACAGCAGCCCCGCCTGGGCTCTCTCCTGCTGCTGCTTCTGTCCTAAGCCTTTCCTTGCCTCCCTGTCCCCAGCTCTAATAAACACACTCTCAATGTCACCTGGACCCATTGTGAAATCTTTCTTATGCAAAGTCAAGAACCCACATGCTACTGGCTGGCCTTAGGCAGGCCAGCTCTGGGCCCTGTCCTCATTCTGGTATCACAGTTACATTTTTCTTCCAGAATTCTCACCTCACTTGGCTTCCAGTTTGTTCATTCCTGGTTCCCCCCTCCCTTTTCTGGTTGCTCCTTTCTTGGCACTCTTCGGTTAAGAGTTTATGTCAAGAGGAAGCCATTTCTCCTTTCATTCCCATCTGTGGTTTCAAGTGCCACCTTTCCACTGGCGCTTCTGCATCTCCACGGCCTGGGTCCGTCTCTGGTGTCAGTGTCTGTGCCCCTGCACAGAGCCCGAAGAGAGCAGCTGTCTATGCACAGTGAGCAATGGGTGAATTTTCTCCCAGCAGTGTCCAGATGTGGAACTATATCCCAAGCTGCTCCCAAAGGCAGGACACAGAGGTCAAGTTAAGCAGTATCTCCAATGCAGCTACGTTCACACGACTTTTGGTGATGGGGGCTATGATAGGGACACAGAGGAAGTGAGATTATCAGGGGAAGCCACCTCAGCTGCCCAAGCAGGTCCCTGGGGAACAGGAACAGTGATCTGGTGACATTCTGTTGACATGCTCTGGGCGTGCTCTCAGCACTCGTGTCCGCCATACCAGACAGTCTCACACTGGCGGGTGGCCTCCATCACATCTAGGTCGTTCACAGCAGCGTTTGGCTTGGGCCCAAACTCTGTGTCCAATCAGCTGCAGTAAGGTGGTTGGCAGGGCGGCCTCCTTGGATTTCCATGCTCTAGATCACAGTGATTTCCTGAACATCAGCTCATGTCCGCTGGCCCTGGGAGGGGGCTCAGGGAGCTGCACGCACTGAGCTTCATGATTTTTCTTGGTCTTCCTAACTGTGTCTCTATTTCCTCCCCTCATTTCACAAATGAAGGAGTTGGACCCGTTGGTCTTCAAAGGCGCTTCCAAACCTGACTTTCCAGGAATTTATTGTTAGTATTGTTTGGCTGTGCGTCAGCTCTAGCAAAAGGACATGGCGTATCCCAGCTTGAAGGTTTCAAGTTGTATTATTTCTGAGTCAGAGGTCAGTCGCAGGGAAGAGAAAACACTCTAATTTTAAGTAGAAAAGGATTTAATACAAGGAATTAGGTGTTTAAAAAAAGTTGGAAGGGCTAAAGGAGGAGGCTCTAGCATAAGCCTCCAAGAAAGACTCAGAACAAGGCCATGGACTAGCCGCCAACTCTGACACCAGCGCGAGTCAGGAGGCCACAGCTGGAACTCCGGCACTGAAGAGCGCAGCAAGTGGAGAGATGACCCGCAGGATGAGAGAGCGCGTTTGCAAATCACGTATCTGTTAAGCAACTTGTAACCAGAATATATAAATAAGTCTTTTTTTAGCTCATTTTAAAAAAGATTTTTTATTTATTTATCTTTAGAGGGGAAAGGAAGGAGAGAGGGAGAGAAACATCAATGTGTGGTTGCCTCTTATGTGGCCCCCTCTGGGGACCTGGCCCGCAACCCAGGCATGTGCCCTGACTGGGAATTGAACCACGGGTGTGTGGTCCACAGGCCCCCACTCAATCCACTGAGCTACACCAGCCAGGGCTATATAAAGAAGTCTTCTTGCTCAACCATGAAAAAGACAAATAGACTAATTTAAAAATAAGCAAAGCACTTGAATAGATATTTCTTCAAAGAAGACATACAAACAGCCAAGAAATACATGAAAAGATGCTCAACATCATTAGTTGTTAGGGGAATGCAAATCGAAGCCACAGTGAAATACCATTTCATGCCCACTAAGATGGCCATAATGATAAAGACAGACCACAACAAGTGTTGGCAAGGATTTGGAGAAAGTGGAACTCTTGTGTATTGCTGGTGAGTAAAATGGTATAGCCTTTGTGGAAAAGGGTGGTGGGTCTTCAAAAACATTAAACGCAGAATTTCTATATAATCCAGCAATTCCATTTTTGGATATATATCCAGAATAATTGAAAGCAGGAGCTTGAACAGATATTTGTATACCAATATTCATATGGCATTATTCACAATCAGCAAAAATGGAAATAACCTAAATGTCCATCAGTTATGATTATGTAAAGGAAATGTGGTATAGCCATACAGTACTCAATGGAATGTTATCCAGCCATAAAATGGAGCAAAGCATTGTTACACGACACAATAAGGTCGGATCCTGGAAACCTTATGCTAAGTGAACAAGTCGGGCATAAAAGGCTACACACTGCGTGATTCCATGCATATAAAATGTCCAGAATAGGCAAATGCACGGGGACAGAAATTGAATTAGTGGTTGCCAGGGCTGAGGGTAGAGGGAATTGAGACTGACTGCTAATACATTTCTTTGCAGGTAATGCAAATGTTGTGGAATTGGTGGTGAGAGTTGCACAACTTTGTGAATATATTTAAAGTCTACTGAGTTGTACATTTTAAAATGATGAATTTTATGGCATGTGAGTTACATCTCAATAAAAAAATGGGAATGGTTAAAAACTATACAAAGCATGCCCTGCCAGGGCGGCTCAGTTGGTTGGAGCATTGTCCTGGTGCAACAGGGTTGCAGGTTCAATTCCCAGTCAGGGCACATGCAGGAGGCAACCAGTGAGTGCGTGGATGGGTAGAGCAGCAGACTGATGTCTCTCTCTCAAAATCGATTTTAAAAATACAGCATTGCAGCTGCAGTCTAAGGATCAGAGAGCCGTCTCGGCTGCTGTCCCCACTGCTTTTAAACAGCATGAAGCGAATGACTGGACACTGGAATACTGCTGGGAGGGAGATGGCCTTGGTCTCTTTTTCCTCCCAATTCTTATATAAATGGATGAAATTTATAGACACTAATGTTTATGCAGAATATTAATTGCAAGGGAGTCTGGGAAATGCAGTGTTTAACTCCACAGCCCTGGCAGTATGAGAAAGAGCGAAGAATGGATGCTGACAGCCAATTCGCCATATCCACACCAATTCATCCTTTGGCTTTTCAGGGATCTACTCCCTTCCCTAAGAGGAAAGACTGAAAATCCTACTAGTCATGAATCCACCTGTAGGTGATGTCCATTCTGGCTGAGTCACAATTTTGCCTCAACAGCTGTAGCCAAAGAACTACGTTATCAAGTTACCAACAATGGCCCTGGCTGGTGTGGCTCAGTGGATTGAGTACTGGCCTTTGAACTGAAAAGTCATCAGTTCGTTTCCCAGTCAGGGCACGTGCCTGGGTTGCAGGCCAGGTCCCTGGTTGGGGGCTTGTGAGAGGCAACCAATCGGATGTATGTCCTGCACATTGATGTTTCTCTCCCTCTCTTTCTCCCTCCCTTCCCATCTTTCTCAAAATAAATAAAATCCTTTTTAAAAAAAGTTACCAATAATAACACACCTTATAACTCTAGGGAAAATGTGGGAAGTGGGGAAAAACAGGTTAATAACTATAAAACATATACACAGTACAGCACAAACTGAAATGCTAATGTAGTCCTCATTTCTCAAGTTTTCATGAACTATTTGTACTCATAACTTTCTCCACTACCCATTCTAAGTTCCTTTTATCCTAGCCAGTACCTCATCTGGATGAGGTCTTTCATCTGGTGTGGTGACCCAAATCTTTATTCCTAAAAGATTTGAGCCCTAGCGGTTTCGCCTTTTAGAACTTTACTCCTAAATACGGTAGTACTAGAAGTAGCCGCAGACAGTCCTTTAGGGTCTAGGCGTACCTCTCCCCACCCCCACCACCGTGCAACAGTGAACTATGTTCCTTGGTATCAGCATCAATCACTCCACCTAACACTGTTGCCCCTTTCAGGCTATTGGTTCAGTGGATGAGCCACCCACATTGGCCATAAAATTTCTAGTCAATGGACTGATTATGTGCCCTGGTGGAAGTATTTCTCCTGTGGGTGTTGAGAATTGTAAACCATTTGTAAGCCATGTGACTATTCTGTAAGGCCAGCTGCTGTGGGATGATTCCGTGGGTCTTGGCCCATTGCCTACTTGATGAGAGGCGGTGTTGTGTGGAATACCCCATGATGAATAAGGCATTTAGTAAGTTTATAGACAATAAGAATGATGGTGATCGTGATACTAAGTGAAAATGGCACTAGCTAATACGAATAGCACTTATTACAGGCAAGGCACTATCATATGTGGTCATTTGACGCTCACAGTCCCCAGTGAAGAACCGAAATAGAGACGTCAAATAATCTAACCGAGGTCATAAGATACTTAAATGATGAAGTTAGAATTCCTGCCCAGGCTTTCTGGCTCTGGGGCTACCCTCTTAGCCACTATGCTTCTCAACGTGAACATACCATCAAATTTAGAATAACAGGGAATGGGGGAAATGTCCGGCTTTAGAATAATTGTTTTTTTTCTCAGTTTAAAATTTCTTTGTGAGTATTTTAGCCTTGGCATGCTATATGAATGAATGAATGTCTTTTCCGGTGAGGACAAATGGCTGCTTTCTCTGTGATGGAAGGAATCTGACGCAATGGAACTGCTACAAGTGCCCAGCTGGTCCCCCCAGATCATGGAGCAGGGCTCAGGAGGAACAGACTAGCCGTTGCCACACACAGCACGGCTTCACTGCAAAATCATAAGGTCCTGTGCTGCGATTCTCTTACGGAAGCTCGTCACAGTGGATACCCTGCGTCCTCATTCGCCAAGGGACTTTGCGCACCGCTGGACGTCCATGGTCTTCAACCAGACTGCTTTACATTGCAGCCTGCACCCACTGCCCACCATTCTCTTTCTGGAAGCCCATCAAAGCTGCTCGTCTTATGGGTGGGTCACTTGGTAAACAGATCGGTGCAGCATAACTGAACATGGTATGCTACTTCTAAGACCAAAAGTGATCTGTCAAATGTTCAGACATTTTCTTAGTGGTGGGGAGTGTACGGTGCAACAGCTGACCTTAGACTAGCTGCCGTGCTCCTGACCCTCCTCCGGATCCCTAAGAACTTCACAGAGGTGAAAGTGCCCTTAATTTCCACAGGATTATTGCTTATCCTCTAAAACACATTGTATGTATGTATGTATGTATGTATGTATGTATGTATGTATGTATTATTTCCTCAAAGCATTTGGATACCTACCTGCTACTCCTTGTTTTAGGTCCAAATACATGGTGTAAACACATGTCAAGTGATGTTCCACTGGGAAAGGTGAGATGGTTAAAGTACCTCGGATGAGATTTCGACAGAGCTGGAGAGCTGATATAACCCAGATGTGGGGCAGCAAGATGGACCGTCGACCTGGACAGGTGAGAGTGCTCTGCTCTGCATGTGTTCTGCTACTTGGGCTAAAAGGAAAGAAGCATATTCCAGGTCAGTAGTGGCCTGGCTGCAGGTGCCAGGGGCAGGTTTTATTTGCTTTATAATGAGATACCTGAAATAACAGCTGTAAGTCAAGTCCTGTACAGGGTAACTGTCCTAAATGTGACTACATGAGGGTCACCACTCCTGAATGTCAGTCTTTGTGGTGGTGGTAATACCTACCATTCCCTCAGGGAGGCACTGTTGTTTCTGGCTTACAATTCTGCAGGGGCGGCGGGGGTGGGGGGGTGGGGGTGGGGGTGGAACAGTTCCAGGGACTTTTCCTTTGTTCTTCTTAAATAGCTCTCACGCTGTACGTCAATGTGAAGATTCTGCCAGTTGCCAAGTATGTCTATTACAACCGTAATTACAGAAACTGGGAAATAACCCCAGAATGGACATTTGGGTATATCCAGGCCAAAGTTCCCTTTTAAATTACCTGGCCCCACGTATTGGTTTGGTAGGCATGCCATCACAAAGCACCACAAAGTAGGTGGCTTAAACACTACTTTATTCTCACAGTTCTGGAAGTTGGAAGTCTGAGATCGAGATGTCCCTGCAGGGCTGGTTCCTTCTGGGAGCCACACAGGAGAACCTGTCCCCTGCCTCTCTCCTAGCTTCTGGATGTTTTGCAGGAATCTCTGGCTTGCCTTGTCTTCTGCTGTGTCAGCCCAGTCTCTGTCTTCATCTTCACGTGGTGTTCTCCCTGCGAGTGTTTCTGTGCCCAAATTCCCCCCTTTTCATATGGCACCAATTATATCAGATTGGGGGCCCACCCTACTCTAGTATGACCTCATCTTAATTACATCTGCAACAACTCTATGTCCAAATAAGCTCACATTCTGAGTTACTGGGGGTTAGGACTCCAACATATGACCTTTGGGGGACATGATTCAACTCACAACACCCCTTATGCCTCTATTCTAATTAGTGGACCACAGAGACCTTTTAGGTTCCTTAGGATTAGTGCTGGCTTAGCATCAGCTTCCAAATGTTCTGTAAAGGCCTGGGTACTTCCATTTTCTCAAGCACAGGAACATAGTTTAATGGCTTGAGATTTTGGGGGGGAGACTAGAAGATCTGCAATTCAGTTATGGGGAGATACTGGGTGCTCCCTTCAGGGTACCCAGCATCCCTTTATTCAAGAGCCTTGGGTCTGAGAACTGAGTGTCTGTAACTCTCCATTTTGGTGATTCAAAACAGGCTTCTCTGCCAGACCCGGAGTTTTGCTTTGTGTTACACAGACCAAAGAGAAACGTAGTGGGTTGTATTTCACCACTCTAGCTCTGTTGCCTTGGTACCACCCCTTGGCCCGTCACTCACCCCAGGATCCCGTCATCCCTACTGATACCAAGAATTCCATCTCAATGGCAGTATCTCGTAGCTTCGTTTCTGGCCTAGGGCTTAGGAGAATAGACACTCCAGTGCTTTTCAAGATAAGGTGTTCCCATTATTTATGTATTTTCCAATTCCTTAGTGAATAGAATATCCTCTGGGCAATTTTGAAGGGTAAAATCAGGAAATGAGGTCACACATTGTAAATCTGCATCAACAGCCCTGGCTGGTGTGGCTCAGTGGATTGAGTGCTGGCCTGCAAACCAAAGGGTCACCGGTTTGATTCCCAGTCAGGGCACATGCCTAGATTTTGGGCCAGGCCCCCAGTGGGGGGCGTGCAAGAGGCAACCACACATTGATGTTTCTCTCCTTCTCTTTCTCCCACCCTCCCACTCTCTCTAAAAATAAATACATAAAATCTTTTTTAAAAATCTGCATCAACATTTCTATCTTCATGTTTTTGGCTTTGTCTTCCAATGCTATATACTAAGTAATTTTTGGCAGTTTAATTACGAATACAGAGCATTGTTAAATCCAAGTTTCATCCAACCAACCAGCTAAGAGGCATTCCTAGCTACTAAAGCCAGAATCTCTACAATGTCCAGATTAGCAAATTCTACCCAAATGAAAATAAAATTATGCTTTTTTCTTCCTGGTCTAATACTTTTTGACTCCAGTTTTCAAACATTCTTCAGGTTTCTGCTGATTCAAATTAACCAAATCTTACAATCTTTCTGTAAGCCTATTAGATCAGAATGTGTTTGCCTTCAAGATGCATACTGAGATCGGATTGCAATTACAGATCTGGTGGTAATAAGGGGTAGTGGGCAATGAGAAGTGGCATTAGCACCTGAGAAGTACTAGGGGCAATGAAAAGTATTAGCATTTACTTCCAAGGTAACTACCCACTGGTCTCCGAGTAAGACTGAGAGGAAGAAGTTAACTGAAGCCTGTGGATTCAGAACAGTAAGATTTACTGAAATCCATTCAAATATTCCCATAGCTTACTTCAGAACCCCACTCTTCCCCAATGCCCTAATTTTCACATAACAGGTAAGGCTGTGATTTTAACTTCTGTTGCAATTCAATAACCTAGAATCTCCACCTGAGTTTCATGTACATTAGCCTTGTGGCTACAGGAGATGAAATTCTTTGGGGGCTCTCCCATACTTGCCTGGAGCTGAAAATGTAAAACCACTGAGCCTTTCATTTTCTTTAACCTCTCTAGCACAGCCACTATCATCTAAGTCTGCTAATTTTTCTTCTAAGACATTTTTAAAGGTTTTATTTATCTATCTTTAGAGGGGAAGGGAAGGAGAGAGGGAGAGAAATATCAGTGTATGGTTGCTTCTCATGTGTCCCCTGCTGGGAACTGGCCTGCAACCCAGGCATGTGCCCTGACCGAGAATCGAACCGTGGTTGTTTGGTTCACAGGCCCGTGCTCAATCCACTGAGCTACACCAGCCAGGGCTCTTCTAAGACATTTCACCTCAAGTGATCACAGATGTAATCTTTGCCTGCTAGGTCACCATTTTCCTGTTCAATTAGATTCCTTTCTCCTTCAAATCCAACTCAGTCATAACTAATCTGAGTTCCATCTTTGAGGACCTATTGCCTGTAACCACTTTTGGAACCAAATCCTTTATCGGTAAGGGTTCAGTAGTTGAAGGAAACAAGTCCCTTCTACCTATTTTAAGTAGAACAGGATTCAATACAGGTAAATTAGATGCTCACCAGAGTCGGAAAAGCCTTGGGTGAGCAGTCTCTAGGCTGGGCGTCTAGGAAAGACCCCCGCATTGATCCACCATGGGAGCTGCTACCTCCACCACTATCAGGACGGTGAGGAATCAAGAGGCCACCACAGGTTGACTACGAGAACACATATCACGGTTCTATATGGATCAGGAAGCCCTTTCACACCCACGAAACTCCTGGTGGAGTGGAATACCACTGAAGAAAAACCCAAGTTCTCCACATCCTTGCAAGGAGCAAATCATAGCAGCTGAAGATAACCCTGAATCACTTTCTCCTTCCACATCTCGTTTGTGCATCTAATTGGCAAAACTGATTACACTCAGAACCCTGGTTTCAAGGAAGTTTAAGATACATACTGCAGTTTCTAGCTTTCTAGCCTGTGGAGTACAAGAAAGCACATTAGAAAGAGGCTGGAATGAGTAAGTACCTATTTATCATATCTAACATTCTTTCCACGGGTCCAAGGAGGACTTGTGACCAGACACGCCCTTTCAGGTTTAGCCCCTTTCAAAGTTTCACAAGTACCCATTTGTTTGGCTTTGAAGATTATCTCTTACTGGCCCGAGAGGCACCTAAAATTCCTTGTCGTCTGAGTTGTTTTGCTAATCTACACAATCTTCATCGCAGCCACCTCTTCAACCTAATCTACTACTCCCCTCCTTGGTCCCTTTGTTCCAGCCGTGTAGGTCTGTGTGTTTGTGTCTAAACAGACTAAGGATGCTTTACCAAAGGGCCTTTGTACTTTATTCCTCGTGCCTGGTATCTCACTGCATTCAGGATTCTGATAAAATGTGACCTTATCCAAGAGACTTATACTATCCATCTAAAACAGCAACACCACCAACTCTTTACTTTTCCTGCTTTGCTTACCCTCATCCTAATTATGTACCTGGTCACCTTTTCCCACTACGATGTTACGTTATTTCCATGCAGGCAGAACTTCTGTTTTCCTTATTAGCGCATCCTATACCTGAAACATAGTAGGTATTTTGGAATAAATGAAAGCTCTACCAAGAGGAAATTAAATGTCCCCAAATTCTAAACTGACCAACTTTTCTGATGCATTATCATCTCCAGGTGGTGGCGAATAGCCTTTCATTTGCTCACGTCTAGGAGACACAACAGTAGTGCCATAAAGGATTAGAATAAATCTAGTTTTTCATGGCCTCTGGTCTAGAGTTCTGGGCTTTTCTTAGATGACACCCATAATTCCCTTTCCTTAGCTCTTGTTCCTGCAAGAGGAAAAAACATGGGCCTTTACTGAAAGCATTTTTAGTGTACCATCTCCATTTTTACAATCCCATAGGATTATTATCCCCACTTCAGCTAAGTGAAAATGGACTCAGAATAAGGTGCCTAAGTCTCACAGCACTAAGAAGTAGAGCCTAGAAAGGAACATAGGTTTGGTCTACGCCATACCACCCTGAATGCGCTGGATCTCATCCAATCTCGGAAGCTAAGCAGGATCGGGCCTGGGTGGTACTCGGATGGAAGAATACAGGTTTGGCTGCACACTCCTGTCCCTTAACACTCTTACTTGATTTTGTCCAAGTTAACTGCTCTCTTGAGGCTTCAAGAGAATTACAGGTCTAGAGCTGATAATTTGCATTTCAGCGATTTCCAGACTGTCTGCCCCTTTTGCCAACAGGCTCCTTTTTCAAACATGGACACCCTCGGGGATGCCTTTTTCCAGAGACCAGAGTTCACCAACAGCATTTCCTGTCCCAGGTGCAGGGAAAGGTGCTAAGTCTGGCTGCAGTGCCCGAGAGATAAGAATCTTCCAAGTTTGCAGTTGCCCAGACTCCTCATCCTCATTATAGAAATGCACAGGCCAGACAGACCAAGAGCAGGTACACCTGTGGAAGGGTACAGCCAGCCATCTGGTCCTCAGGAAAAGGGTGTTTTCAGTGCTGCCTCTGGGCCTTGGGGCTGACGTGGTAAGAGACGTTTGGCACTGGAAGCTTCTTCGATACTGTCTGAGCTGGAGAAATCAGGTGGCAGGAGAGTCACGAACTCACCCAGTTTCAAGTAAGTTACCACCACATTTGAAATCTCGCATCGTGTCTCATGAATCTTTTACTTTTCTGATACACTGTGTATGATCATTCATTTCTTAGACCATTCTAGACAGAGTCAAAATCCCAAGCAGTACTAATTCAGCTCAATTCTGACAAATTTGTAAGATCAGATAAAATTAAGTAGGTTGAGGTTTTAACTGCAGTTCTTCTCTTTTCATTACAAATTTTAGTCAGATTCCTTAGTCACTCTTAAACTAAATAGGCAAAACTGAGAATACTTTTTTGAACAGGGAATATGTACCTGAGAGCCTAACACACACCTAGGTTAGTGATTAGGTTATGCTTAGTGATTAGGTTATGCAGAATCAGTACCTTTCTTCCTCCAGTAAGAATACTATGTTCCCCAATTTACAATCCTGCGGCATTCACTGGGCTCCCTCTAAAGAGCCACTGAACTGCCACCCCTTCCTCCCCTCCTCTGGGAACACATTTCTAGAAGTGACTACAATACAGAAAAGGTTAAATAAAACTTTAACAGGAAAACTGCACAGCTACCTCTAGAGGGCAAACAAGGTCCATTTTAACCTACAGCTTCTCTATTTGGCTGACTCAGCTAATTCTTCAGTTTGACTACACAGTCCCAAACAAGCCTGGCTTTACTTCCTGTTAGGCTAGAAATCCCTGGTTCATAGATGACTCCAATGCAGTCAGATCAGAATACAACCCTTCTGCCCTGGGATCAGGAACCTCAGATCTATAGACTGTCAAGGACATAGCGGTCTGTTTCAAACCCTTGGCTCTGTAGGACTACCCAAGCCAAGGAAAATGACGGGAGTTGAATTACAACAGAAATCTTTATTAAAATGTGTCCTTCAGTAATGTTAGCATACATACAATATACACACATACATCTGTACACTCTTTGACACACCTCACGGATTGCCACCATCAGTTTAACCAATAAATTAAAACTTAAAAAAGGGGGGAGGAGGATGGGGTGCGGGACTAAGGGCAAAACTTCCCATGTTTTATCTGTAAGAAATTGCAAATTTCTCAGAGCTTCCCTGGGGAAACCTGTGACCAGAGAATCTTTGAAGTAAAATACATAAATCTCCACTCCCACCCCCACAAAAAAAAGATTCCAAAAGATGCAGTTACAACAAGTGTGCTTCTCAGAACAGGAGCATTCATTCCCCTTCATACTCTGGCTTCTGCACCTTCTGGATTCAAGACAGTCTTCCCCTCAGCTGGGGCAGAGAGGTTCATGTGGGCACTTGGGCTCGGCGCACCTTGGGCTCTGGGAGTCGAGGGGCAGGCTGCAGTATGGGAGTGAGGGGAGCCACACTCATCTGAAGTGATGTCTGGCACGTCATCTGACTGTGTATCTGAGCTCTCTAGGTCACTGCGGATGCTCTCGGGCTGGGCCAGGCTGATGTCCCAAGGTTTGCTGGCCAGGCAGTCTTTCTGTTCACAGCTTTGGTGTTTGCAGGGGGGGTCCTCTCCACTGCCGCCGCTGCTGCCACCACCACTTTCCTCTTCATTCTCCACCATCTGAGCATGAACATGGAGTGAGTCCTCTGTGCTGCTTCCACTCACCAGCTGATAGTGGCTTGGTTTGGCTTCAATGTCCACTTGGATTTCCATATTGTTGCATTCTCTGTGGAGACAAAATCCACTATGCTGAGTCATACATGGGTCATGCAATACCTGTTGATAAAAGCAGTTTGTGGGTTCAGGATTAGAAAGCCCCAAAACATAAGTAAATAGACTAGAGCTCATTTTTAGTGAAAATAAAAATTTAACCTAACACTCAAATAGGATGGAGAACAATTAGATCCTTTTTGTTCATTTGAACAAACATGTACACCTCTGCCAATTTCTGTAAACTAAAAAAGAGCTTCCAAAATTCCACTAAGTGACAGGGCCTCACACTATCTTACCCTACGAAAGTGAAAGAAGATTCAAAGCTTTTTACTGCTGTGCCACAATCAGAAGAAACCAGGAACTCTCCAGAAGGAAGTGCTGCACTCACACCATACCAGACACACTAGTTCTCAAAAATAAAGAGAAATAAGGTACAGGAGCCACACCAAAGGGGAACCACAGCAAAGGGCAACATGAGAGCAGAAGCCATAGATCCACAGATATCAATGAATACCAATCTAGCTCTCAAAGTTCCATGTAAATAATTACTGTTGCAAAAGCCAAGGGAAAAAAAAAGGAAAAAAGAAAAGGAAGAAAGAAAAAATCCTCTAAAAATCAAGTGCTAACAAAAAGAATCAATCAAGAGCTGCCAAGAACTTGCTCAATGAAGTCACAGGGCGCACACACAGTTTCCCACTAGATGGTACGCAGAGATCTAATAGAAGGCATCGAGTTTCTGAAGGTCTAGGACCTGACCAAAAAATGTAACCTCTCCTGGGCATCTGACTGGTCACATACCTGTCCTGTGGGTTGTAGGAACTGATTATGGAACCGGCCATAGCACGAGTACTTGCGTTGTCACTAATTGCACCAAGACTGGCTGTGTCTTTGGGGAAAATTTCCTTTTGGACATCGGCTTGGACTTCTAACCTGTGTAAAGAGGGGACGTTCAAGTTAATATGAGACCTGGGTATTTCGAGACAGTCTGCTTCCTGGCACACATCTCTTCCATTATTCTCTTGCAAACTGAGTTGATCTGATCTCCAATTGTCAAGCAGCTCAAGTACATGCCCACACAGTTTCTCTCTTAAGTATTTAATGAAATCGTCCCCTCCTTTCTATCCCCACTGCTACTGCTTAACTTCAGGCTCTCCAGATCTCCTGACTGGATAACCACAACTGGGCCCTCTCTGCAGTGGCCCCAAGTCCAAGTTAAAGCACTTCCAGACCAGTGCCAATGTGAACGACGACATGATCACTCTAATAGTCCTCTCTTGGCTCCCTATTGACAACTGGCATTTAAGGTCTTCCTGATCTGCCTCCAAGCTTGCTCTCCAGTTCCTCTCTCACCATAGGTCCTAAATCATAATCATTCTCAATTTTTCTTTCCTTATGCACCTATACACATTTTATACCTCCATGACTTTGGATATGATATTCCCACTCTCTAGAAGTTTCCTTTCTCTAGATGGCAGACTCGTATTCCATCCTTAACAAAGAAATTACTTCTCCTCAATCTTCCAGCATACCAGTCGCTTCCTAAGTGCTCCTACAGCACCTGTTTGTTTATTAATTAATGTACACATTTCTCTTCTACTCAGAGCTCCAAAAAAGGAAAGACATCTCATTCACTCTATCCTCCATATCTTGCACATACTAGGAACTCAAACATTTAGAAATCAAATTACCTCCAAGCTATGAGATTGAAGGACATACAGAAGCCAATCTCCTGTAAGAGCAGCAAAGTTTTCCAGCGGTGTCTCAGAGCTAAGAACCTGTAACGATTTCCCTTCTTGGCTCCAACGCCGTTTTATTTACACTTAAATAGTTCCTCATAATGGGTTTCACAGTCAAACCCATCTGACTCATTTACTTCCTATAAAAGGAATTTCCATTCAGAAGCAAGCCTATAGAAAGAAGGCTTCCACAGAACTGGAACAGCTGGACTGGCTAAACTGCAGTTTCAGCAAGTCAGTCTCCAATTATGTCTGTCTGCTTATTTACAGGAGTGTTGGTTTTAAACAAGCACAGCAGTGAGTTCTCCAGAATGTGGGGGTGGGATCCCCTAATAAACACCCAGAGTCATGAGACACAGATGGGTCAGCAGCAGCCTCCAGCCCGCCCACTATACCTTTGCTGTGCTGCTCCAGCCTCAGATGCCCTTCAAGAACGTGCCACAGCCCAGGAAAATGAGGCAGTGCAATGGAAAAGTGCATCACGTCAGAGACTGGGTTCTAGTTTCAGCTCCACCACAGGATCACTCTTGGAATTGGAAGAGGCCTTTCATAAAGACCACTTACTTGAGTGGTTCCCAGATGCTCGTTCTTGCACTATGACAGAATCACTTGGAAAGTCTTTTCAAAATACAGATTCCTAAATCCAACTCCCAGATTCTAATTTACTAATACTGGGATACGGCCCTGAAATCTACTTTTTAAGAGGCTCCCAGGTGACTGACAAGCACTCAGGTGTGGGATCCAGTCCAACTGCCATCTGGTCTCACTTTAAACACTTCCAAGGACAGGTAGCTGAATGTTTACTAAGGTAATACATTCCTTTCTTTGGACTTTTATATAGATTTTCCCTATATTCTCTATAATGAATCAAAATAAGTTTCCCTCTAGCTTCTGCCAAGTCATCTTAATCTACTTCTTGGCATGATTCAGATGTTTAATTCTTTTTTTCCAGTTCAAGACCTTTCAGGTATCTGAAGGCAACCACCTCTCCTACCTCCCTAACTTGTATTGCCCCCCCCCGCCCCCCCCCCACCTTCCCAGGCCTCTGTCTCTGGTGCATTAAACTAACTGCTTCTCATGTAACATCTGTTAAGTTTCTGAGTATGTATGTTCTCATTTGTCTAACTGGTGAAATGATGCAAGTAAGTCACAACCTCTTCAGTAATAAACCTTTACGCACTCTCAACACAAGTTCATGGAATTGATTTTCTTTTTCTACCAAATGGGAATAGGAAGCTAATGAAGATGACAGCACTGATAAGCCAACAAGATACAGCATAAATGCTGTTTGATGGAAGGCCAGTGACAAGACTAACGGAGAGCACAGCCTTGGAAATCCTCCAAAAAAATACGTGCCTTCCCTTTCTGAAGCAAGCAGCCTAATACAGCAGAGGGAGGACCTAAACATTACGCTTTATGTGGAACAGTGTAAAGAACACTTAAGGTTTCTGAGCCTGTTTTCAAATTGTACAAGTAGGAAAAACACAAACAAACCACTGAAGCCCTGACCGGTGTGGCTCAGTGGGTTGGGTATCATCCTCCAAGTCAAAAGGTCACCAGTCTGATTCCCAGTCAGGGCACACGCTTGGGTTGTGGGCCAGGTCCCTGGCTGGGAGTGTGTGAAAGGCAACCAATCAGTGTTTCCCTCCCTTCCCCTCTCCCTAAAAATAAATAACATCTTAAAAACCCCCCAAACCACTCACTGATGGTTAAATAAAAATGAAATGACAGGCAGGACATGCCTGGCACAGAGAAATGGTTCATACAAGTGTGTCACAATTCCAACTGGTTCTTCCAGTAATGACCTATTTGCTCACCTGCTATATTTTCCCTTGCCACTGGAAAGAATGCCACCACTCAGTGTGCCCCCAGAGAGGGCTGCGAAGCTTGCTGTTTCGCTGTATGGACCCTGCATAACACTGAGTCCATCTGTCGGGCTTCCACTGGTGCTTAAGACACTCGTCAGACCTTCAATGCTACTTTCTCCAATGCTGGGATTCTTGAGGGCTCGCCAGGCATCCGCCACTGGGAATGGAACCAAACATCTCAATTCAAGAGAACACAGCATCAAAACAGTCTGGCATTTTCCTGCGATGACTCTTCTGAGTGGAAAATATTCATGTAGCAAAACAGCCATCTATTCAGTTAATGAATAGCTACTATATGCAGCCACCACACATCAGGGAGTTTACCACAAATTTATCTGTACTGTAATCTTTCCAGTTTTAGATGAGGACACAAAAGCTTAGAACTAAATGCCTTGTCCAAACCATGGTTAGTCACACAAAAACAAAAATTCTGATTCCAAGTCCACTCTTCTTTCCAATATACCATAGATGCCATCCAATCAAACACAAAGATTTCAAAATATGATCTATGTGCTAAACCTAGCAGGAAGCTGTAAAAACCTTTGGAAATCTCTCTGCCCCAGATGAGTTAACACAATCAAGTGGAAACAACATCTAAGTGGAAGTCAGAAGACTTGCTCTAGTCCCGGTTCTGCAGAAGCTCTTAAACCCATTTCACATATGTTGAGACAAAAGCTTAAAGAAGTTGCCATTAAATGGGGAACAGTGATAACTCTCACCCTTCCTCTTCAGATAGCTGCTATGAAAAGACCAAGTGAGACAGTGGCTGTGTAAAGTCCTCTGAAAATTATAAAGTACAGTACAGATTTGACTTTATTATAATCACTACTATTACCAGCATACTTAGAATCCTACGAGTTTGTACCTGCCACACAGAGGCAGGTGCCAGAGGAATTAACCTAATAACACTGGAACAAAGAAATGAAAAGCTAAAAATACTTTACCCCCTACAAAGCTCATTATCCAAAGTAATCCAATAGCACTCTCTCTGTAAAATGTGCTAAATTTTACTGATTTTTATTTTGTGTTTTATAAACTCAAAAGGAAATGAAAAACCTCCTTTTACCTGTGATTGGGCCATCATCTTCATCAAACTCAATTTTCACTCCCTTTCCATTGGCTGTGCTAACGCCACAGCCGCCTCCACGACAGAGAGAAATGGGCACAACCCCATAGACGTAAGCCAGCATAATGGGGACACCAATACCTGGGGGGAAAGGAGATGCGTCAGCAGGCCATCAGACTGCAACTGCCCTGAATTTCCTTCCCAGCCTGAGCAAAGACAAACCACTTTATAAAGGGCCAAGGAAAGGCAGAAGATGGCTATCCCAAAGAGGAAGACCAGTCCTAACAGTGGCCACTGGCTCTAGAAAGGCTGTATTAGAATCTTGGCTCCAATTTACTAACCATATGACCTTAGATGTACCTTCCCAAAGTTGTCAATGATCAAGAGAATATATATACCAGGGGTGTCAAACTCGTTTTCACTGGGGGCCACATCAGCCTCACGGTTGCCTTCAAAGGGTTGAATATAATTTTAGGACTGTACAAATGTAACTACTCCTTAACTAGGGGCAAAAAGCTCAGCACTGCTGCCAGGCAGAAACAAGGTGTTGGGCCTGATAAAATAAGGTAGAGGGCTGGATTTGGCTTGCGGGCCTTGTGTTTGCTACCTGTGATATATACAGTGTCTAATATATATATAACTTTCATTTTTTCCCTTCTACTCATTGCTGAAGTGCTAATCCAAAAACAAATCAATAATCAAACATTAAATGACTCCTGGGGTTAGGATTCCCCCAGAGTGTTGATTCTAAAATCTTATTCCATGTGAGACAGAATGGCTTCATTGTTAAGAGCACGGGCTCCAGGTCAGCTTACCTTGATTCATGTCCCAGCTAAGTGACTTTGGGCAAATTACTACACCTTTCTGTTACAATAGTGCTGTTGTGAACATTAAATAAATTAATGCGTAAGAAACACACAGAACTGCTCCTGGCACATGGAGAGCCTCAATAAATATTATAGTACTATTATTCTGAAACAAACCCTCATGCTTCCCCAAAACAGTGAGATGCACTAAACAAATCAAAATAAAAGTAATTTTGTTTTGTGGGTTCCATTGCAAATGGTGAAAAAAGATAAAAGGTGAAAAACTAGGCCTTAAAGTAATATTCTTTAATTTAACCTTCTCTGAAAGATTCCCTAACTCTGATAATTTAGTGTGGTTGATAATAATAATAATAACAGTACCTGATAGAGTTAATTCCCAAGGTGGGTTTGGTATAAAATGTAGGGGTTTCCAGGATGAAACTTCTGGCCAGCTGGCTAACTGCTAGAGTCAGAAAGCCAGCCGCCGGGGGTAGGGGAGGAAAAGGGGAGCGAGGCAGGAATGAAGTCGTGGTCCTGGCCAGTTTCTTACCAACACTAACTGCAGCAATAACTGGGGATGCAATGACCGACAGAGTCACTCCTCCTGTGATAGCCAAATTCCTCTTATGTTTGGAGGTCTTCCTTCCTTCATATCTGCTATGAATCTATAAATAAAAAAAACCCATCCCGGCCAGCAGGTTAGAATATCAATTTTTTTTGCCAAGGGAGTAAAACATATCCTCCACCCCTAAAAAGTATCTTTCTTAAATTTTAACCTCATCAGACCAGGATGATCTAAACTAATACAGAGAAAGTTAAACTAAGAAGAGACAAAATAACTCAGGAGGGTGAAATAAGCATTTCACCTTTAAGTCACTGGCTGAGACAAACCAAGTCCAGGATGTTAATAACTTTCAGATCTCTTGGGGGTTTATGAAAATCCATTTAAGAAATTAAGGTTATTTTTATCCAACAACCACCTGGTTTTCAGACAGCTCTGAAACATAAGCTCCTCCCCATTTCCTTCAAATCTTTACCAAGCAACCTGAAAATGGAACATGCACAGAACTCAGTCTCTTACCTTCCTGCCAACATAAACAGGAATGCCAATAACCATGGCAGGAATGGCAATGCCAGCAATGAGGGAAATCCCCACTGGAGCACCAATCAATGTGCCCAGCTGCCAGAGAATTTTCTTCTTACGGCTCCATGGCTTCTTGCCCCAGAACGTGCAGCCAGAGGGGCTGCAGAAGAAACATGAAGTTAACGTCAATATTACAAATAAAAGCAGTTGTTGTCACCAGAGAGCTTGATAAGAGCAAGAGTCTTTTTTTTAATTAGGAGTGGTTAACAGTTACAAGAAGTTACAGGAAACGAATATATTGCACAAGGGGAGCAAAGGCCAAGGTCAGGCTACTGGAGCTCTGGGGTCTTTCTTTTTTTGTAAAAACTTGAAACCTCTTTTCTATTCTTTTCTGCTGAACTGTGTCCTCCCTAGGCCACCAACACTGATCTAGCTTCCCTGACTGATACTACTCGGGACCCTGCATAGCCTGTAGACTTGACATTGCAACCAACTGCATGGTGCTTTGCAGCTGATGCACACTCTGATTTGCAGTTTTCTCAGTATATGTCCTACCACATCCAATAGATACTGCAAACCGTGTTCCTGGGAAAGGATATAAAAAGACTTGTCTCGGCCTTTATGTCAGTTTCATACTCTTAGTTTGGCTACTTTTACACTCAGCCCTTTTGAGCCTATCCATTTTTGTTCATTGTTTGTCCTGCCCCCTCACCAGATGGGATAAGCAATGTTTAAAGTAGGGATCATAGCTTATGCACACTTGTGTCCCCATTAATAGGTACACTGTAAGTACTCAAATGTCTGCTAAATTGAAAATTAAAGTGTTTTATCCATACAACAAATATTAAGTTTGTAAATATTAATTCCTTCAAGACAATAGTTTACTATTCACTCAATAAATTCTTTGGAAACTCACCATGTGTAAGGAACTTGAAAAAGTAATTCTAGCCTTAAGAAACTTATAGTTTAGCAAAATTAGACATGTACAAGAAGTAAAATGATCACATTTATACAGACGCATTTAAGGAATGTCAATGGAGAAGAATGAGGCAGGGGAAGGCATAACAGATGAAACAGCATTTAAATGGCCCTTGAAGGGTGGGTAAGAACTGAACATGCTGAGATAAAATGGGGTTGCTGGGAGGATGAGGTGATTAGAAATCATTCAAGGCAAAGTGAAGAACTTGTGAATAAGCATGGAGGGGTAAGATAGCACAGAGGAGACCCAGGGAACAGCAAGCCTAGCTTATGTATTTGGAATATAGCATGTACGAAAGCAAAATGGAAAAAGTTAGAGAAATAAATTAGAGCCAGGCTGTGGAAAGCCTTATAAGCCAAGCTTGTAAGGAAATTGAGCTCTATCTGCAAGGTTATGGAAACAGTCCCTAGAAACTGCTGAGCTGGAAAATATCATGATCAGAAGGGTGCTTCAGAGGAACTTTTTTTACAGTTTCCTCATCCTATAATGACAGGACAGACAACTATGTCTCTTTGACATCCTTGTCCCTAAATCAGTAAGAGAACAAGACTGTAAGAGCAATGGACACTTTTCCAACTCACCTGAGGTAATGTAAGTCTGAGATCTCTTTCATACAAAGCCAACAGAACTCACAGCCACATACTGCACAGGTCATATGATTACAGCTTCCATCATTCATCTTGATAATGTAAGCACTGCATCGTGGACATGGCTTAATGTCATCTGCTAAGAGAGGGGAAGGAAGAATAAGCAGAAAAACTCCAGTATACCTCAGTTAGACTTTATGATTCCTAGAAGTACGTATAAAAAATGAAGAGGCAGTAAAGAACTCTTGACTAAGAATTCCAAATCATGCAACCCACTTCCCTGGAAGGCTGGCTATATCTAGACCTCAAGAAAGCTCATAAAATGAGTCCTGCTTGTATAGATCAAGCTGCCTATCTCAAAAACTCACAATGTACCCACCACTCGAACCACACTCTGAGCAGGAAGGCTTCCCTAGAGAAAGATGGTTCCAAGAATAATGGAATTTCACCAGCTAATAGGCTGGCAGAATTAAAAGCATAGTCCAGCAGGAAGAATAGTCTGTAGATTGGAACTGGCTAAGTTTGGAGAAAATTCAGTTCAGGAAATTCATTTCTCAGGCTCAGCAAGTATTATTGTGACATGCCCTACTGCAAACCAGAGTCCCTTCCCAAGATTCTTTCAAATTCAAAACCTAAAAATAATTGAGTACAATATGTAGCATACACCTGGTAATCTTCACAGCAAGCTAGGAACTATCTTATTAAATGACAATTTTAGGAGATCATGCTATGCCAGGAAAAAGTGAATGGTGAAATCTTTCCTATTAGCCTCTCCCAAATGATATCAGGGAGGTAAGTACACTTACAAAAGGCAATAAACCTACTGACATTTTAAAATATGTTTTCTCTGACTTGTAAAGGTTGGAACCCAATGTGTGCTGTTCCTACTTTTAAGGTTAATCATTAATCCATACTAATATTTCCTTTCCTTTAATTTGCACCCTATTCCCAAAAGTGATAATGCACTTAAAGATAGTAGATAAACAATACAGGTTAAGATACTAATTAAATGTCTTAATTTAATTCTGCTCACAATTAAAGTTTTTAAAAAGCCCCTAGCAAAAGGACCCAATTACTTGCCAACCTGAGACATATTACTAAGAAGGTAGAAATGAGAGAATTTAGTACTGGCCAGATAGCTCACTTGGTGAGAGTGTTGTCCCAATATGCCAAGGTTGTAGGTTTGATCTCTGCTCGGGGCACACACAAGGGAGCAACCAAGCAACCAATGCATGCACAAATTAGTGGAACAACAAATCGATGTTTCTCTCTCTCTCTCTCTCTCTGTAAACTCAGTAAAAAAAAGAAAGAAACTAGAAAATGCAATTTCTTGAATCCAGATTTTACTGGAGTTGGATAACATATAATGAATATATTATATGTCAGAGAGGAAAGCTATATATATCAATTATAATATTGGAAGTACTGTCAAATAGTTTCCGATTTCCGATCCCAAGAAATACTTGGTTATACAGTAATGTAATGCCTCCCAGCTTTGGGCTCACATAATGAAGTATAACATAAAGAGTTAAATGAAACAGTGCCAATTTATACCTGGTCCAGATTCTTGCCCATAACTGAGACCTGAAGTGTGCTTGGTCCGTACTCGCAAAGTCTGTGCCCTCTGCTGACGGGCCATATCGCATGTCTGATTTGGATGCCATATTTGCTTGCAGTGGTAGCAGAACTCAGTCTGGCAGCCTTCCCTCTCACAGGTCAGCTTTGGGCAGCTTGCACAGCCATAGGCAATAACAGCATAACTGCGTAAGGAAACAGAAAGCAATATTGGTAAGGTAAGAATAATCTAACCCAGGCAGACGAACAGACATTCATCAATTCCAGTGGGGTAACATTGTTTGGTACTCCCCCCCACCACATATGATGTAGAGAAAAGAACACACACATAACACTTATGCACAAGCGTGCCTAACGAACTGTCAAACATATGCTGTGAGACAGTAAATTTCTTCTTCAGATTCTAAAATCACAAAGCATTTATTTCCTGAAAAAAAAAAAACAAACAGCGGGAAATATCATATTTAGCCTGAATTTGTAGCATGTATTCAGTCATAGTTTAAGCTCCTTTAGAAGTAGTTTGCCATGGCAAGTTTCATAAACAAGGTACAAACTGATTTCCTTTTGATGATTTGCTAAATTTAGAGATTAGAATTTGTTTACATTAAGGGACAGAACATTTGTAAAATAAGAACTAGAGCAAAAACTAAAGCAAGTATGTGTACTTTTTCATTTTTAAGTTCTACAGTGAAGCTGGTCTGATCACAGCTTCAGAAACAATAGCTTTTTTTCCTCCTTCCCTCTCTCCTTCTACCTCTCAATTCAAATCTTTACCTTGAAATATCTTCTTTCTTGACAGGCTCCAGATTCCAAGAATACCACTCATTTAACTCATTAATTAATATAGAATTAAGGCCACATCTCCTCCTCTCTCTTCTGACCCATATTCTCAGTAAAGATGAGCAATTCATAATCTATCAGCACCAGCATCAAACTGCTTCTTACACTTCATGTTTATTTACTAAAAATTACTCCCCCACAAACAACCTTATATATTTACAACTATTAGTCTTTCTGACTAATTCTAAATATGTTAATTAAGGGCTCAGATTACACTAATAAGTAGACACTTATTTAAAATTAAACACATTAAAGTAATTTAAAGAAACAAACAAAAACGGGGAGACAGCAGTTGTGAAATTTCACACAATTTTCAGATAGGTAGACGACTTCAGGGTTAGGGTCTGGGTGTTGCTGTCCCCTATTCCACACTCTCTTCCAACAGCCAAATAAGGTTTTCTGAGATTTATCCTATGGTTTGCTGTTTTTCTGAAAGTACAAATGTTCACAAGAACATCTCAGGTTCTCAGGTTTACCGTAGACTCTGCAAGTTGGTTTGAGAATGAATCTGAAAATACTGATGACAAGGTATCATCTATTATAGAATATATGCTCTATTAAACTCTCTCAGAAAAAGCAAAGTTAGATCAATGTATGAATGCAAATGATTCATATCCTGTGGGAGTTCTGAGCAAATCTAGCTGCAAAACAACTACTAAAGATAAACATTTCTTCTAAAGAAAGTGAAATGCTTGCTATTGTGTGTTAAATGGGAAAGATACTGGATGATCTCAGAAAAATATTAAGTCAACTTCTGATGATACAAATTAGATAGACTGCCAGTCAGTAAGTGATCAAACATTTCACAATCCATTTTTACCTTATGTGGTGGGAATAAATATTTATTAACAGATTCCTTCAACCCCCCCCTTCTTTAAAAATAAAAACATGTGACAGGAATTGGCAATGTCAATTTTGGGTGTGGACTTTAGTTAAAAGAAGTAAAATAAACCCAAATACTCAGAAGCCCAAAGCAATCTATTGCCATGACACAAAATTACTCAGGGCACGAGACTTGGCATTCCTGTTTTCTGGGGCCTGGTCTGGGCTTCTGGCCCCTGACTCATGCTGCATGACACTGCACTAATTAAAACCTCCAAACCTTAGCTCCTATCCTGAAAATGAAGGTATTGGTGCTTGCTACTTTCAAGTGTTACTAAATATGTTCTGAAACTGCATTTGAGGTCTTGCTCTGACAGGAGTGGTATAAAAATGACAGCATGTATTTTTTTTGTCTGACTTCCTGGCCTTTGCATACTCTATTCCTTCTGCCTAAAAATGTCCTTTCCTTACTTCTTGTCCTGATAAATACTCATCCAGGTAACAACCAGCTCAGATGTCATCATCTCTATAAAATCTACTTAACCTCTCCAAGCAACTGTTCGCCTATTTCATGCCTGTGCACAATTTATAATAATTAAAATACTTAGAATACTTATCATATACTACTTTTTAATACTTATCACATTATATAGTAATCATTTGTTTATATGCACATTACACTAACCAGACTACACTCAAGGAAAAGTATCCATTTTTAAATCCCCAGGATTTGGCTCGCTAGTTTATGTTTAAAATACCTGTGTTGAATGAATGATAGACACTTTCTCCTACTTAGATTTTTTTTTTACTTTTCTCCAGGGCATTTTAGCTCTTCTCCTGAGCCACTACTTTGCCCTAAAGCAATCTTTTAAACTTATTCGTGTGCCAACTGGCTTACTATATGTCAGGTATTATAACTTAATCCTAAATTTTGTGTAAGACCACTTTAGGGGTAAACTTCTTAAGTTCTAAATAGGGCAATGTGGCCTGGATGGTGTGGCTTAGTGGGCTGAGCACCGCCCGCCCTGTCAGGGCACAAGCCTGGGATGCAGGCTAGGTCCTCAGTTGGGAGCATGCAAGAGGCAACCAATCAATGTTTGTCTCACACATCGATGTTTCTCTCCCTCTCTTCTTCCGCCCCCTCTTCTCTAAAAACTAAATAAACAAAATCTTTAAAAAGAATAAATAGAGTGATCTCATTCCCCATGTAGTTGGGAAAAACCTCATCCTTGAGAAACCAAATTTGCCTGGACCATCTTGTGTTTTCTGTCTCATGTCTCATGCTGAACCGTTCCTCTACCGTGCTCTCTTAGCTTAGCTAAGCGTTCAGGTTTGCTTAATTAGAAGCTAAATAGAAGATGCAGGAAATTCCATGTTGCTAAGAATACAGATGCATACTTTTCCCCCTTTAAGTTCACCTTTACTAATTTTGTTAATTTCCTAGTCTTCAAAAACATCATAATGTGTGACAGGCTAGACCACAGCATTATTTAACTTCAGCCCTGGGGGGAAAATCCCTTCAGCATGAATTTGATTATGTTCCAACAGGCCCTGGTAGTTAAAGAAATGTCTTCCTATATTATGCCTATACTTCCCAGCTCCACGCCATGTAACTTCATTCAGAAATCAACCTTGAGCACATAAAAGGGTGGTAGACCTGGGCCAAGCTGTCACAATGAGCTGTAGCCTTGCTATCTTTCTTTTTCCTGCCCTTGTTTAAACCCATGTTACCTCCTGGCCAGACAACTGCAAGAGACTACTGTCTGGTCTCCTTATTCTCCACTCCAATCCAAATTCCAATTCTAAAAGGTGATCTATCACGTTACTCTTTTGCTTAAAACCCTTCAACCAAAAAGAAAAAAGTCCTTCAAACCTAAAAGTCTTTGCATGGCCTAAGACTGACGTATCAATTGGATCCAGTCTACCTTTTCAGACTGATGTCTAGTCATTGCCAGATCATGCTCCCCATACTGCACATTCAGAAGCTAACCAAACTAGACTTGAGACATATCTTTTATTTTTACACATCCATGCATTTGCTCATAACATTTTTATTTAAGATCCTTGTCTACCCATGTCTTTGTTTGCCTTATACGAATTTCTACTCATATTTTTCAAAGCCCACATCAAATATTTCCACCTCTGTGAAGTCCTTCTTGACACCTCCTTGCAAACCTTTCATCTATCCTTTAAGAGGATTTGTATTTTCTTTAGTATCTGTTACATTGCATTTATAATTATCTATCTATCTATCTATCTATCTATCTATTCATCTATCTACCTACCTATCTCCTCTACCAGGTCAACCCCCCGTCAAGAGGTCCACATTTAAGTACATTTTGTAATACCCAGTACTCCCCTAAGGTCTGCTGAATAATCAATCACCTGTCTGTCCTCTTCTCACCCACCCTCTTGTTATCTGTTTCTCTTCCCAAAACTGTGCTGTTTGTATCCTTTATCTTTCTCATCAAATTCAACTAATCATTCTACTATTCTGGGAGCCAATCAAAAGAGTTTGTTCACAGTATTGTAGAGAGAGTTGGACTATAGTTATCCTAGTCTAGAGGAGCTCTACCTACTCAGAGATCAAGTCTTATTGTTAAATAGGGTCACTAACAAAGCCCTGGCCAGGTAGCTCAGTTGGTTAGGGCATTGTCCAATACACAAAGACTGCGGTTTGGTCCCAGGTCAGGGCACTACAAGAAGCAACCAAAGAATGTGTAAGTGGAACAATAAATTGATGTTTCTCCCTCCAAAAAAAAAAAGGGACACTGACAGAAGGCAGGCCAGAATAGTTGTTAAAGGAGTTTGCAAAACTGCAAACAGGGAAAGTTTCAGCTACGCCTGAAGATGCCATAGAATATACAGCATGTTTCCTGCTGATCTAAGTTTGCGAAGATTATATCAGACTGAATAGTCACTGTATTATTAACATTAACAAGATTCACAGTGCATATTAGCATGTCTAAAGGATTTAAGAAGCTCATGAAATCTCAGAAATAAATTTGCTTTATTTTGTTCAGTCTAGTATTTCCCAATCTTACCTGATCACAAAACATTTCTTTCCATAAATACCTACAATATACCTTGGAAAATATTCATATATATGAAAAATAGAAAGTAAGATCAAAAGATTGTTGGATACTATAAAGGGGCTCAAATTATAAGGATGTCATATAAATACTAAGTTATTAAAGACATAAGAAATCATCTTGCCCTGGCGGCTGCCCTGGGCAGCTCAGCTGGTTGGAGCACTGTCTGGATGCTCCAAGTTTGTGCATTCTATCCCTGGTCAGGGCACATACAAGAAACAACCAATGAATGCACAAATAAGTGGAACAACAAATCAATGTTTCTATCTCTTAAAAAAAATTTAAAAATTGGAAAAAAAGAAGTCATCTTATAGGTCAGGTATGAATAGTTTTAAGCAGAGGAATACCATAAAATGTTCTGCTTTAGAATGAATACTTTGGCAAATACGAGAAAGGTGCATTGGGCTGAAGGATGATGTAGATGGCCAGGATGTGGGAGGAGACAGAGTGAAGAGTTTTGATATAGAAGGTACGGTATAAATTAAGAGTTCCAGGAAGGCTTCAGAGAGGAAAACTCCTTCTTCACCGAAAGATGGGTCTCGCTTTTCCCTCATAAATATGCTAGAGACAAGCAGAAGCTTCCTGTTTATGGGACGGTCCAGTCCAACTGTCCAGGAAGGCCAATAACTGATACTACCTGCTGTAGTCAGGTGGGAGGGGGCACTCTGCAGGGGGACTCTCCAATGAGGGGCTGCGGCGGTGGACTTGCACAAAGAATTTAGGTCAAGACAGCCTTACCTCCTAATCATTTGTAGGGAAGATCTGCCCTGTTGCCTCCTTTGCTCACCCCCTCAGTCTCCTAGAGATTCTGAAAGGGTTTAAAGATTGACAACAAGGCATTTGAGAAGAAAACATTAAATGTTGTGGGTTTCTGAAAACACCTCACATTTAAGCAGAGATTTCAAGGGTTAACAGATCTACTGCATAGTTTATCAGCCATGAGACATTGGGTTCCACACAAACTTCTCTGCCCTGGTTTCTCCCTTACAAAATGAGTCTACCACCATCTATCTGTATGAAACTAAAATGAAATGATTTCTGAATGAGGCTGGAGTATGAAAATCATACAGAACTATAAAAAAGTCAATTATTTCTATTTTGAGTTAATTTTATCTCACTTATATTTGGTGGTATTATACTTAATATTAAATAATATGAATGTTTCCCTCCTAAAATCGGTTCCCTTATTTACAAGTAAAATAAAATTATTTCAAGTATGGGAAAAGAAAAACCTCAAAATTCTTTGCTCTGTTCTCCAAGTACTTTGTAAACAAATAATGAATCTTGCCCTGGCCAGGTAGCTCAGTTGGCTGGAGCGATGTTCTGATATACCTAGATTACGAGTTTGAGCGCACACACGAGAATCAACCCATGCACAGGTGGATGGGTAGAACAACAAATTGATATTTGTTTCTCTCCCCCTTCCCTTTCTCTTTCTAAAAAAATCAATAAAATAATTTAATGAATCTTTTAATATATAGTGTTCTCATTATCATGAGTAATCACAGTGAAACTAGTGATCGGAACCCAGCAGGATCACTCACATATTCCCCTCACCCTGCCAAATACACACACAATGACGCACAGAGAGCAAAGGGAAGACTTGGTAACTTTGGCTAGTAGAAACTTATGGATGGTCACGTACAAGAAGAAGAGATAACTGGGGCTTAGGCTTCTGCTCCAGTGCTCACTCATGACTTTTACCAGACCCAGAAGAACAGACCAGTTTGATTAAACAAAACAAAACAAGCCGTTTTTCTCCTGGCATTAGAAAGAGAAAAAACCATTGGCCAAATCCCCAGGGAACTCAGACACCTGTTTGGGAGGTGGCAGAATTTTAAAGTTACTCCCTGTTTATTTATCTAACACCTTCAACTGAAGATATCAAAACACTTTGCAAACATTAATTAAGCCTCTCAGGTCAGGAAAGGATTAGGCCTATTTCTGATAAGAAAAATAAAGTAGGCAAGAGGCTGTTAACAATAAGAATCAGAAAAGAAAATGAATTATTCTAGCACACCTGGCTCTCTTAATGTTGTCCTTAGGCCACAAACAGTAGCATTCACAATAAAGCTGAGAAGCCCATGCTTTTTAAAATAGAGGGTGAGAAAAGAATACTGAACTTGAAGTTTAGGCCAGTGTTTCCACTAGTTACATGACTCTGAACAAGTCACTCAATTTATTTAAGCTTTGGTCCCCTCATCTATAAAACTAGATAAAATTTATCTTACCATGTTGCAAGGATCAAATTAAATTATGTATGCCTGGCACATGGATACTCAGGTGCCAGCTTGCTTTCTTTCCCCAGACTTCACCTTCTTTAAACCTACTGATAATGCATTTTAAAAAATGTATGTAAGATTGTTATGATTCTTTTAACTAACTGAAAAAAAAACCCTCTTGATGATAACTGATGCAGTACTTGGCTAAATTAGAAAATGGCCTAACTCTTTAATAACTCCCAAATCAGTGATGGTTTGGAGTTGTCATCAAGTTTGTAAATTAACTCCTGCCCCTTTTTATTGATGAGAGTAAAGTCAGAGATTGATTTCAGAGGAATAAAAAACCAACAGGGAGCTTTTCCGGAAAGATAATCAGTGGTCCCACATTTCTCAGTTAAAATTCAAGGAAACTCACATCTCAAAGAAGGAGTTAATATGCTGTTCCAAAATTAAGTGTTCACTTAAATTCCTTTGGTTCAGAAAACAGATCAACAGTGTCTGTAAAAATGTGAATACCATATAAATTAACCCCTTCAGGCCCGCTGGATCACCAGATATATGCAAAAACTTCTATAGAGCCTGCAGTGGGTCTTTCTGATACTTACTAACTGAAAGTGAAAGTGATCTACCATAGATAAACGCAGTTCCTTTGACAACAACACTTCAAAGTAATTTAGAAACCCCATCTGAGTTAGGTTAAATAACACACCGGTCTCTAAACAAGTTTGGCAGAATAAATAAACAGAAGAAGCTTACTCTTCTTACTCCCCTAGACAGTCTATGTCGGCTTCTTTTGAAGGAGACACACAGAAGCATCATGAAAATCTTAAAACAGCCTTGATATACAGGCTACAATTAGAAGCCCTTCTTAGCTCCTTTGAAGCAAAGATCATGAAGCTTTTTACTAGCATTACATTACCCACTGCAAAGAGTCCTTAGCATCTTTTTGTCCCCAAAACATGGCACACAAGAGTAAAATGATCTGCAGGTAAGGGCACAGTCTGACTCCCAACCACTTAGAGGAGCCCCTCCTTCGCTGCATGGGAGGTACTGAGAGTGACACACAATCAAATTTTAAGAAGTGGGGGCAGGAGGGTCTCCACTGAATGCTCCAGAGTGCTAAACCTGGTGGTGGTATGTCTCTGCAGTCACAGCACATCTTTTCACTGACCTTAACAACTTAACGTACGTGGTGCATTAAAAAGACCATCATCAAAACTCAAGATCAGAGGGGCTGGGAGACACATTTTCTCCTAACGTACCAATCCTCTAGGCATCCTTCTTCTGAGTGACCCACTGCTTCTCAGACAAACAAAGGGTCCACTGCCCAAAGCAGCAGTGTAAGAACCACAGGGGGCTTCCCAAGAGCTTGGCAGAGAGGACACACAATGCCCACGGTGCCCCCAGAGCTCTGCCAGCCAGCGGTCCTTTCCCCCTAGTGCCATCCTCGTCACCTCCATCCCAACTTTCACCAGGAGTGGTCAGGAAGAACACACCTTCTCCAGCAATGCTACTAAGTCGGACCCTAGCCAAATGGACACACCCCTCCGAAGCGTTGCCCCCTCGGAGGATACTCTCGTTTTGTCTTTTGCCGTATATCCTCTCACTGAGACACTCCTTGCCTCTGGACAGAGGGGCATTCACCCGACAAAATACTGCCCTGCCTCCTGGCGTGACGGATAGCTCCCTCCCTCGAACACCACTGGGCCTCCACCTCAAGCTCTTGGGCAGGGGTGGGGTGCTGGGTGCGTCCACAGTACTCGGCTGGGCTTCCGGAGGGTTACCAGTTACCAAGCCACCGCAGTTGCCGCCTCCCTCTCCCTCCCATGGCTCATCCCTCACCTCTCCCTCCACGTCTGGACACGGACGGACACACACACACACCCCGCCGCGCCTCCAGGGGCGGGTCACGGGCGGGTCCAGTGCCCAGACACCTGCCCGGATCCCTTCGGCCGCAGCCTGCCGCCCCCCGGCGGCCACGCCCCCGCGCTCACCCGCAGTCCGGGGCCGGGCACCAGCGGCAGTCGGGGTCCGAAGCCAGGTAGCGGCGCAGCATGAACTCCTCATACTTGTGCATGAGAGGTGGGTCCGCGAGCAGCAGGCGGATGTCGTGCGGGTTGAGTCGCTCGCTGCACTCGGGGCAGCTGATGGGTACCCGGCTCTCGCTGATCTCCAGGCGCAGGTAGTGGCGGAGGCAGTCCCTGCACGAGCGGTGCGGGCAGCTGAGCAGGCGCGGGGCCCGCTCGGGCGGCAGCCGCACCAGGCACAGCGGACACTCCACCTCCTCCGGGCCCGAGCTGCCGCCCTCCGCCGCCTCCTCCTCATCGAACCCGGGCCCCGCCGCCGCCTCAGCCTCTTCCTCGGCCTCAGCGGCCGGCTCGGCGGGCAGCGCCTCGGGCAGGGGGGCCTGGGCCGCGGCCGGGACTGGGGCGGGCGGCGGCGGCGGAGCGGCCGGGGGCGGTGGCTCGGCCTGCGGCTTGGCCCGCGCACGGCGGCCACGGGCGGAGGCAGAGAAGACGCTGTGGAAGGTGAGGCGCCGGCGCCGGCCGCCGCTGCGGCACTTGGGGTCCGGCGCGGCCGCGTGTAGGGATGTAGAGCGCGGCGACTCGGAGTCCTTCTCGGAGCCCATGGCCCCCAGAGGCCGAGGGGCGAGCGGCGCCCAGCGCCGCCACAGCTCCCTCCTCAGCTCCCTCCTCAGGGGGCCTCTGCCGGAGCTCCGGCCGCAGCCGCCGCCGCCGCCCTCCCCAAGATAGAAACCGAGCAGCGTCAACCCAGCAGTTATAAAGCCCCCGCCCCTCGCGCCGCTGCCCACTGCGCAGGCGCTTTGCTGAGACACCTCACAAACCGCACCGCGAGGGCGGAGGGGCGCTGGGCGCGGTCAGATGGGGAGGAGCCGGGCGTGCTGGGGCGGAGCTTCACCGCCTCCCGGTCATGTGGTTCCAGGACAGCCATCTTGAACAGATACTAACTCGATGGCTTTTCTTGGCCTTTACCCCCCAATTCTGTCACCCATGTCCAGGTCACCCCCGCTTCGTGGATAGTTTGTTTCTTCTAGCAACTGGTGCTTCAGTTATTCCGTCTGTAAAAAGCAGGCAAATGTAGATGAAATGGTGATTCCGTACTGGTCTGCCTTCCAACATTTTTTTGTTGTTGATTAAACAAATACATTTACTTAAAAATATAGTCATTCGCTGAGCATCTACAAAGCAGAGGCATTACTTAAATAAGACAGACAGGGTCTCCCTATTTGCAAGGGATGTGCAGAATAAAGTACAAATTCCTTAATCTAGCATTTAATGCTCTCTATGAGTTAATAAACTTTATTCTTAGGTCCACCTCCCATTCTATCTTCCTGGTAGCTTGGTTATTTAAAATTTATGTGAGGAGGCCCAGCATTTTTTAGCGTGGGGGGTGGGGTTTGGAGGTGCATTTCTTCTGCTGGTTCCCTACTCTCTTGGCTGCGGAGGATCTGGACTCCAGCTTCCAAATGGGAGGCAAGCAAGCAACAAAAGAAAAAGAAGACTTACAATAGACCTTTACATCTCGCTTTATGAAAAATAAGTCCAAAGGTAGGCGTCCTCTGCACTTGGTTTCCAATCTTAAGGTTACCTATATAGTTCACATTCCAGACAGTAAGGAGGAAAAAGAAAAGAAAGGTCCACCTTTTTCCTTTTAAGAAAACAGTCAGCCCTGGCTGGTGTAGCTCAGTGGATTGAGCACGGGCCTATGAACCACATGATCTCGGTTCGATTCCCAGTCAGGGCACATGCCTGGGTTGTGGGCCAGTTCCCAGGGGGGGGGGGGGGGACGACTCACGGGGGGGCAACCATACATTGTTGTTTCTCTCCTTCTCTCCTTCCTTTCCTCTCTAAAGATAAATAAATAAAATCTTAAAAAACCAAAACAAAACACAGTCACATGGCCATACTGGGAAATGTAGTCTTTTAACTGTGCACAATGTGCCCCCCAAAATAAGAGCTTTGTTATGAATGAAGAATAGTAGAATGAATATTGGAAGGTAACCAGCTGTCTTTTTCATGGGTGCTATTTAAAACCATGAGAAAGGTGCCTAGGGCCCTGGCAGGTTAGTTCAGTTGGTTAGAGCAACATCCTGATATATCAAGTTTGCAGGTTCTATCCCTGGTTAGGGCACAAACAAGAATCAACCAATGAATGTGTAAATAAGTGGAACAACAAGTTGATCTCTCTCTCTTTCATCAATAAGTTAAAATAAAATAATTTTAAATAGGTCCCTAGGAATAAGCCCTGAAAAACTTAAAATGTTTAAGGTGAAACAGAAGGAGCAGCAAATGAAACTAAGAAGCAGAGTCTGTGAAATAGGAAAAAACCCAAGCAGGGATGATGCCATAGACACCAATAAAAAATGTTCCAGGGTTGAAGTTGTCAGTTGTGACAAAAGCTGCTGAGAAATCCAGGGAGATAAGAACAAAGAAGGGACCACTGATTTTGGCAATACCAAAGCAATTTATGTAAGAAGGAATATTTCTCCTCAAGGAGGAAGGAGGTCTGATGTCGGATGGCTAAAACAATGAATTTCTGTACATTGCTCCAAGTAGGCTAGCCTCTGTAGTAGTAATGAGCAACCCAAAATCTCATGGCTTAAGACAACAGTGGTATATTTTTGCCTAGACGCATAAAATCTGCTGTGGGTACAGGCACTTTCCAGGATAGCTCTCCTCCGCTCTACTGGGTAACTCAGAGATCCAAACCACGTCCATCCCTGGCTCCCCCACCTCAACATGAGACGTTCAGGACTGGCTTAATAGTGGAATAAGAGCTGGAGAGTCGTGCGCCAGCAATGAAATACTTCAGCATGGAAATGACATGTTACTTCTACTCACAGGCTATTGGCCAGGACTTGTCATCAGGCCCAAGTTCCCTGTAGCCATTTTTCACTCTGTGTTTAGCGCCTAATCATCAGTCGAAGGGCCTTGGAGGAGGTGTGTGCTCTTGGTGAAGAGTTGGGGAGAGGGCTGCCTTGTTGCTTGGGTCAGATTGTGCCAGAGAGGATGGGGAGCCCCCGCTCTAGGCAGACCCAGGTGGCTTTTAGATGCTTTCCCTGGGCAGCTGACAGGAATAACTGTCAGAATCCTAGCTTGCTGAAAAGCTCAACATACTAAACGTTAGTTTTGGCTCTGGCTCCCAAACAAACTGCTCAGCTCAAAGCTGCCACCATCAGTGCTTTGGAAGAAAACTGACCTCTGATAAATGCCACTGGACTTTGCAATGCCCGCACTTCTACTGTTTTTTTTTTTTAATTTTTTCTCTCCTGAATCCATCACCCTTGAATCAAGTGACTAAAGCAGTTCTTCCTAGTTTTTCTTCTGTGTCTCCACTTGATGGAAACCAAGTAGTGACTCAGGGAACTGGCAGGAGAGAGAGAGAAAGAAAGATTCTTACTCATCTATTCACTCACTCAGTAAAGATTTAGTGTATTTTGTGCTGGGCCCTTTGCCAGGCAGTGGAGTCATGGGGATAACATAGTTTATGGGGGATTACAGACAAGAAAGCAGGTCACTGGGATACAAGGTGATGGGGACATGTACAAAAAACGGTGACAGGCCAGAGGAGGGCATGGCAAACCTTGCTCGGGGTGGTGAGGGATGGCTTTCCTGAGGAAGAGCTCTTCGAAGGATAAGTAGGAGTGGACGAGTTACTCCAAACTCAAGGAGTCTGGAGGGAAGGCAAAGGGGTGCAAACACAGGATCGGTCTGAAGAAATGTGAACAGCAGGGTATGATGGGGGAGAGAATGTCTGAAAGGATGCACGAGAGAAGAGAGAATAGAATGGTTCTCTGTTATGACTCCATTGGATATAAGGACAAGAAGCCCAGACATGGACTAATGAAGGGGACCAAAATATGCCTTTTGGGATATTGATTTTACACCAGTTATTAAGAAACAAAAGACTCAGAAAAACCTTGGGCCTGCCCCCTTCCCTGAATAAAGGAATTCAGATAGAAAAAGCTTCTCAGAGGAAGGAAGTATCACCTTAGCATCTAACATAAACTAGATGTGGCAGACAGAGAGAAATCTAACAAGGTCTGTTTCTCTCTGTGTCCCATCATTTCTAGGTGGGCCACCAAGAATTTAAAATGTTTGCTCTCTCATCTACCTGTAAACTACTTGAAACTACTTTATCATGAAATCTGTAAACTACTTTATTATTGAAATCTCAGACCCCCTTCCTTTGTCCAGAATAGCATCTAAACATAACTGCCCATTGACTCTGTGGGTCTCATATTCTCATGACACCTCCACATAGTCGTAATAAGTTTTGGATATTTTGGATATCCAGGTTAATCTGTCTCATATTAATTTATTAGTCCAGCTACAAGAACTCAGAAGGTGGGAGGAAAGTAAATTTTTTTTTTACCTTCCCACACTAGCCTAAGACAAAAGCATGATTTTTGGCTCATGTTACCTTTAAGACAAGTACCTGGCAACTAGGCTCTCGGTCACGGGCATGGGATGCTACGATTGACAGTCCCCGCCTGGACCGTGCGGTTGGGGCTGGGCAGGAGCCATTCTCGTGTTTTCACTGGAAGGGAGGGGCCACACATGAGCAGGTGAAATATGAAATGTTCACCTGGGACAGGTTGGAAGCAGGTCACCGGGTGCCTGGAACACCAGGCTGAGGATCTCAGCCTTTGGTCTGTCAGGTGGTGGGCACTGTGGGAACACTTGCTCGGAGAGGGCTGTATGTACCATGAAGTCGGCCTGCAGAACCTGTCTTTCTTTACTTGAGGTTCTACTTTTGAGTTTCCTCTCGTCTTTCAAGGTTGCTCTGAAAGCTAATTTTAATCAGATGTCATCTGAAGGATGAGTGATCTCTACCTGCTGTGCCCCCTGCCTTTCCCCTCTGCATCAGGAATGGTGGGTGCCCCCGAGCCCAGGCACTCCCATCTGAGTTCCTGTCTCCTGGGTCTCCAGGCCCTCTCTCCTGGCTGCCTGACTCAGTCAACGGCCTCCTCATCCACCTGGAAGTACTCCTGCCTCTGACCCCCAAGTCCAAGTCTTATTTTTCTCCAGTGTTTATGAAACCCCCGAAGTGCTTATAGAACCTTTCCCTGGTTCAAGCCTCATTGCCTCTTTCGTCTGGACTTGGCCCCAGCTCCTCCACTGGTTTCTTTTGTTAAAACATCAGTTCATGTTATTACCAGACAGGGGGCCTGACCCTGAGCGGGTCTGTCTGGAGCCAGCCAACAGTGTGTGGGTTCTTGATTTCTCGTAGGAAAGATGTTACAACATGAGCCCAGGTGACTATGAGAATGTTTATTAAAGCTGGGGACTGTGAAACAGGGAAGGGCCTTGCACAGAGGAAGCAAGAGGAGAGCCCGGGTTGGGCTGCCTTAGCTCACTGGGAGGTCAGAGATGAAGGGGCCATGGAGACAGGTTCAGGGGTTAGCCTGGGAGGAGCTGCTGCTGCCCATTGCTCCCTGGATTGCAAGTCTCAGGGTCGCTTAGAGTTTAGGAGATGTGTGTCTGTGAGGGGAGAAGAGAGGGAAGAAGAGGGGAAAGGGAGTGGTGCAGTTGCTCCCCAGAGGGAGAGCAAGAACATCGGTCCTTTGTCTTGAGGCTGTTGTCTCTCCCCTGCAGGCGGGAATCTTAGGGGAGGTCTCAGGGGAGGGTTTCAGCGGAGGATTCATCAGTGTCCCAGGTGTGCTCTTTCAGGGTCCTGGTCTCCATAGTATTGCCCACCTGATTTTTCTGCTTTTCTGGTCCTGGAGCTGAAATGCAACTGAGGCCTTTATGTTACCTCTGGGGAGATGATCGTGTGTATCTGGCTGTAAATCGCTTGGCTAGTTTGCCCAGCTATCTGTCTCAGTTTCCCTCCTCCACTTGCCAAGGAATTTTCCTACCTTCTTACTGTTCTGTGTCAATGGGAACTCCTACTTTAAAACTTTCTACAGTTCCCACGGCTGGCCTCATCTCCTTCCATGCATCCTGGAATTGAGCCATTTGAGCTGCTTGATGTTGTCTAACCATGCTCACAGTGATCAAGCCTGATTCTTTGTAAATGCTGGTTTCTCTGCCTGTGATGCCCTTCCTATCCCGCTCTACTTGGCGTAGTTCCACGCATACTTCCAGGCTCATTTCCGTGGTCACTGCCCTCCTTTTTACAGTCAGATCCACCTCTTGGCCTCTTTTGTGTTCTCCAGGTACTGTGTAGATAACTCTACTGTCACACCTATTACAAGGATGGCCACGTAATTTACTGCCCAAACCCAGGACACATTTGAGAATGAAAGTAACTGCTATTATCAATTGGTTTGGTTCAAAAGTTAGCAATTGATCTGTTCCAGGAAAACTAGAAGGTACAGTCAACCACCTACATCAATATTGTCATAAAACCTGGGACTTGGTGATTTCATTTATCTTATTCCTGTTTCAGCCCTTTAGGACAGTATCATTATTCCCATTTTTAAGATGAAAAGTGGAGCCTCAGAAGGAGAGTGGAGACTTGTGGTCCCACAGCCAAAAGGTGGCGAGGCTCGTCTGGGAAGCCAAATTATGGGGTCCCAAATCTTGGACTCCTCTGACTCTAGATGTTGGTACGACCACCACACCTGACCTTCCAGTGCCACAGAGTCTTATTGTCTCGGTTAGCCATGTGTGGCCCCCCCGGAGGAAGGGGGAAAGTAGAAAGGGGGCCTTACTTGTTTTGCTCGTGGGTGGCCCCCAGGGCCTCGTGCAGAAAAGGCTCGGGGCGTGTTTGTCGGATAGACGACTTTGTGAGGACAGAACTGTGTGTTTTGTCTTAAAATCTGTGCACCCCCTTCTGCACCTAATGCCTAGCACAGGACGTACTATGCATTTATTTATTATTCATTAATGTTTATCAAGCACCTATTATGTACCTGGTAGTGTGTTGGTGAACAAAATAGAAAGAGCTTTTTTTCAATGACTTTACAGCCCAGGGGAGAAAACATACAAAAAACAATCACACACAGTTACAAATCAGGATAAATGCCAAGGGGGGAAAAACAGCACTGAATGTTAAGAAATATTTTGGAGGTAAATTTAATAGGTTTTGGGCATAGATTTGATGGCCGGCAGTGAGATGGTGATGACTTGGGTTTCTACCTAAAACAGATGGGGGCACAAAGAGGAAGCAGTTGAGGGATTAATAGTGTCGATTTGGATGTGTGGGGCTTGAGGTATCTGTGGGATTTCTGCTTTAATCTTTTCCCACCTCCAGCCAGGTTAATTGATTTGTTCAAAACTGCAGGATTGTGGCATGTAACAGAAAGCTCCTTCAGTCAGCTCAAACAAAGCTGGCCTCCCGGTAGCACTGTAGGAAAAGGGACAGGTGGAGGAATGCAGAGGAGAAGCGGGGAAGGGATACGATCATGGAGACAATCAGACCTCCCAAGCTGCAGTGAGGACTATGGCGGGCAGCCAGGGACAAGGGTACAGGTTGCAGAGAGAGACAGCCCCCTCCACTCTCTGCGCTGCGCCAGCGCACTCAGCCGCGGGCACGGAACCAGGGGGAAGGGGACTGCTCTCTGCCGGGAAATCCGAGCAGCCCCGGCAGTCTCCGCTGTGTGACTCGCCAATCCAGCTGTGCCTGGTGGTTGCACCACGTGACCACCCTCCCCTCGTCTCCCACCCGCTGTCTTCCAGGGAAGACCGGCATCCCCGCGATCCCGCCCCCGTCCCTCGCGTGTGCCAGCCTTCCGAAGGGTTTTCAGCGAATGGTCGGGATTCCACCGCAGTCCGCTGCAGCACGAGGGGAGGGGAGGGAAAGGGAGGTAAGCAAGTAGCAGCTGCAACGCCCGCAGCATTTTGCGGCAAGGTCAAACATACGAACTCCCCGGCAAGGTTGCCTCCTATCCCTCCCTTGCCGTTCTCCCAGCCATTCCCACGGCCTATGCCACACATCGAGCTGCAGCATCCCTGTCTTTCTGGACCACTGACCTAGTGTCTCTCTTTGGTCTTCCTGCGAGGATAAGGCTGGGGCCGATGGTGGGGGAGACCGAAGATGGGAAGGTTACAATCTATCCTTCCCCATGAGCTTCCCAGCTGCCTTTCTCATGCTTTATACCCCACACTGGCTCCCAGTGCCCCATGAGCGCATTACTGTATTTCATAACCAAGTCCCATCTTAACCCTTCCCAGCCCCACCGCCCCCTTGCACCAGCAATCCAGTCCCTTTGGACCCCTTACCCTTTCAAGAACACCCATCACTTGATACCTTAAGTGACTACATTTTTTAAAATCCTCACCTGTGGACATGCTTATTGATTTTAGAGAAAAGGAAAGGAAGGAAGAGAGAGAGGGAGGAAAACATTGATGTGAGAGAGAAACAGCCATGGGTTGCCTTTTCTAGGTGACCCAACCAGGATGATCAGATGGAACTTGCAACCTAGGCTTGTGCCCTGACCAGGAACTGAACCTGTGACCTTTCAACCAGGGCTTAAGTGACTACTCTTGCTGTACCTGCTGCCTACTGTGCCCTTTGTGAACTTAGCGAACTCATAGACCCAACTTTAAAATAATGCAGTGGAGGGTGGACACTGGCACTGAAATGTCTGCTAGCAAAGGTCACAGAACTGAAAGCCCACAGGAGTCAAGCAGGAGAAATAAATAAGACTGGTGTATAGAGGCATAAAGACAGGGACCCTACTCTGCGCACAGGCCAACATGCTCCTTGGGGGGAATGTGGGTCCTATGATGCCAACTCCATGTTTTTCTGTGTAATCTCTCAGTTTTTAAATGTTGATTTGATTTTTAAAACATCCCCATAGACCACATGCAGGTCAGAAATCCTCAGGGCATGATCACCTCTCAAAGAAGAGGATGGCTTCCATTGAGAAAATAATTCTGAAAAACTGTTTAAGGGGAAGGTACGTCTCAAGGCTCTGAGGGGCATCTTTTGTGGAGGCAACAAGGAAGAGGATTCAGCTTTGGATGTTTTAAGCTACCAAGGACTGGAGAATCTTACCAGAAATTGGAGGACTGGATTTGGGAAATGGGCAGGGAAGAAGGCTAGAGGCTGAGGGGTGGAGGGAGGGAGGTTGGGGGAGGGTGCAGGGAGCTACAGTGTGGCTCACCCAACAGCATCAACTACCATAAATGACAGCAAACATATCTTCCCATCCATGTAGGGGTTTCATGAAGGCCTGAGAGGGGACCTCTAGTGTTTTGCCTTGCTGGGGGGTGGCAGGGGTAGGGTAAGACAGGAAGGGAAGCCAATACCAAAATGGGATAATGCCTGGAGTGGAGGTTGGAGAGCTCCTTAGGCAGTGATTGTGGAGACAATAGCCGAACAAAGGCAGATGTCCATTACCAGGAGACAGGGGCTGGCCCAGGGCTGAGAGGCTGGGGGCAGTGTGCAAATGGAAGAGCCAGCTGAGGCTGCGCTGGGAGCCAGGGTATTTTTAGTTCACCCTGAGGTTTTTTGTATCTGTGATGTTATCTCCTTCTGTCTCCGGTCCCTAGAAATCTTTAAAAAATCCTCCTATATGCACTGAAGCTGCCCGGACTTTGTGAAAATGGGGTGTTTGTGAAAATGGCTGAAGGGGCCAGATTTTACATTTGAGTTGGTGGAGTGCTGACCAAAGACAGCACAGTCTGGAACAGAAGCTGAGCCAGGATTAATACAACCTCCCAGGAATACGAAGTAATCTTGGCGAGGGTTTTGGAGTGGGTGCTTGGGTTCATCCTGAGACAGGATAGTGAGAAGACAGGAAAAGTCCTTGGCTAGTGGAACAGGGAGACTGAGGCAGAGAGCTGAACACAGCAATTTACAGCCAGGTGCAGATGGTCACCAGGGCAGAAGGCCCCAGTGCCTGGCAGGGAGCAAAACTGGGAAAAGGAGGGCCTGGCCCCCAGGGTAACCTCTTCTCTCCTGCCCTTTCCTCCCCGGAGATAACATCCGGGCCTCAGTTGTGTTTCCGCTCCAGGCCCAGAAAAGCAACTAAACCGGGTGGGAGACTCCAGAGCCAACTGCAATGACTAAACACGCCCTGCCACTGACCAATCAGCGGAGACGATGACCCTGAAAGGGCACACCTGGAAAAGTGGTGAATCCTTTTGGGAAGGATTCCCAAAATCCTTCCCCCACACCTGCCCTGAGGCTCCCACTTGGAAGAGAGGGAGAAAAGCCTCAAGACAAAGCACCCATGCTCGCTCTAGCTCTCCTTCTGGGGAGCAGCCCATGCCATTTCCTTTCCCTTCTTCTTTCCTCACTTCTTTCCCCATGGGCACACGTCTCCTAAATGCTAAGGCAATGGGCACCTGGCCTCTTGTCCGAGGCTGATCCCCTGAACCTGTCCCCAGGGAGCCAAGGCAGCCCAGCCCGGGCTCTCCTGTTGCTTCCTCTATGCTAAGCCCTTTCTTGTTTCACCGTCCCCAGCTCTAATAAATGTTTCCTCATAGTCACCTAGACTCCCACTGTGAAATCTTTCCTCCATGAAGTCAAGAAGCCACGCAGGACAGCTGGCCCTAGGCAAACCCGCTCAGGCCCAGGCCCCCTCTTCGGTAGCAATCCTGCGATCTCAAGGCGGCAGGGCCTCTGACTGACATCTAGGCTACATTAAGAATTTACTTAGTGCTGACTTATACCAAACGCTGTGCTACGTATGTGTTATCTCTATTATCCCCACAGTGATTGTATAAGAGAGGTACTATTATAACCCCCATTTTACAGATGAAGAAATTAAGGCCCAGAGAGGTGAAGTGACTTGCCCAAAGCCACACAGGTAGAAAACGGTGGGCTAAAACTGCTCTCCAGCAGACTGCCCCCAGCAGGAGAAACTGTCATCTTGTCTGGGGTTTTCATAGACAGCACTTAGTATGCAGAGTTATAGGTATTGTTTTGATGTGCACATCTGTTCTCCCCATTCATTTATAAGGGGACAGGCACCGTGCCTCTGGCAAAGAACATTCTGAGCCATCCTAAATTAAATTACAGCAGGTCAGAGGAAGAGACAGAAAGGGGTTAATCAGTTAATAACTGCAGTGTAAAACCAGCGAAAGACTGCTCGCACTGCTTAGTGTATATTGGAATTAAATGAACTTCCAGGTGGCTATTTTCCAGATTATCTAAAAAGAGAATAGTCAGGTGCCCTTGAACTCAAGGAGCCTCCCTTCTTGTTTACCCTAGAGCTTTACAGACTCAGCTGTGGACTCTTCTGGGCCCTGTCCCAGCACTAGCCCCACTTCGCCTTCAGCCATCCCCTTTGCCTACAGCTAGTGCAGGCTCTTTCAGACGGGTTTGCCCCTCCCCCGCCCGACCAGACGCACAAAAATGCTTGCAGCATTCCAACACCCCGGACGTGTGTTCTCTCCTACCCAGCCACACCACTGGGAGTTTGAACTCCATGCTCCAAGACCTGTCTTCTTTTTTTGCTAAAATGGCCTAATAAACCCTTTCCTTTAAAAAGGTTTTCAACTGTGGAAGTTGTTTGTTTTTTTTTTTAAACGACTAATTTTAAGTGCCTGGCACACAGCAGGTGCTGGTACATGTTAAATCAGTTACTTTAAGGAAAGTCAAAAGCAGTGCCCTCAAATCTCAGATCTTTGTGCCCCTGGGCAAGTCATCCACCCTCTTGGGGCTTCAATTTCCTCACCTGTGAAATGGTGATTATGATCTAGACCTCACAGGATTATTGTGAGATTTCAGTGACTCCAGGCCCTGGAATTTCTGTAAAATACCCTACCACCTGCAGCTGTCGTTGCTGCTATAAAGGTGACAGTGGTAACAGGGACTGAGGAAGGAACAGAGGAGAAAGACAGGATCTGGAAATCCCGCAACTAATTCAGGCTGGAAATTCTCAGGAGGCCAAGCCAGCTTCCAGTTTCCAAGACTACTGTCTTCATGAATGATTGCTGGAACACCTACTATGTGCTTGATCTCACTTCATTCAAAACTCTGTAGAACAGACACCCAAATTATCTTTATTTTACAAGTGAGAAAAATGAGGTTAGAGAGATAACATGCCTTCCCCAAGGGGAACACAGATACAAAGTGGCGGAGGCAGGATGTGAACTGAGATCTGGATGGTTCTAAAATCCTCGTGAAGGGGACCAAAGTTTGCAACCCCAAAACATGTCTTTTGGGATATTGACTTTTAGCCGGTTATTGAGAAATCAAAGACTCAGAAAGAAACTTGGATCCTCTCCCTTACTTGTTTAAAGGAATTCGGATAGAAAAAGCTGCTTAAAGGAAGGAAGCATCACCTTAACATCATAATATAAGCCGAGTGTGGCAGACAGAGAGAAATCTAGCAAAACCTGTTTCCTTCTGTTCCTGGGTGGCCCAGCAAGAATTTGTTTATCACATGTTTGCTCTTTCCATTTCCCTGTAAATTGCCTGCTTTCCCTTTCAAATCCCAGTCTCTGCTTTCCTCTGCTTAGTCTGGATTGACATATAAATCTCAACTGTCCAATGCATCCTGGGATCTCATTCCTATGGTACCCTCATGTACATCCTTAATAAATGTCAGACATTTTTCTGCTAATCTGTGATAGGACAAAAGCCCCTTTCTCAGGCCCTCTTTCCCAGAGCTGGCTGGACCCTACAAAGCATGACTGACCTTAATTGTTTTATGAGCCTTTATCCTCAGGACTAGGAAATTGCTGGAAGTGCCCCGAAGGCTCAGAGGCTCCAGGAACTTATGAAACAGGACACACCAGACCACAGAGACCACCAGACCCTGCACCCAAAGATAACATCGGAACAGGTTGCAGCGCAACCCAAACATCCTGCTCTACAACCACCCCATTAACTGATTAAAACAGTGCCGGTGCTGGTGCACATCTCTGCACCGAGCCCTTTCCCTCCCTTGGGAAAGTGAAGATAAAACGTTTACTCTCTGCACTTTCCTCTCTTTGTGAATTCTTTCACAACCCGTGTCACAGGCCAACTGCCCTAACAGTGTCTCATGTTAATTTGATTACTAGCCCAGCCAGAAGAATTTAGAATTTCAACCCCATACTTGTTCTTTCTGTTTTCTCTTCCACAGCGTTTTAAGTCTTCCCTTTATTTACCCAAACGTCAAGCATCGAGTAATAACTAGGTCTTCTGCAGGGCAGTGGATACAAGACCCAGACTATCTCAGAGATCGTTTCAAGTCACGCTGGGGAGGCAGACAGCTCAATGGACATTTACAATTCAGCACCATAAGCTTTCTGTTGGCAGAAGTGTGGGCGATAGGAGTGGGTCGTTGCCTTAGACTTCCCTTTCTCCTTGGTCTGGACCCTTGAGGCACACTGCAAACCTGTCAAGTTCCCTTTAAACCCCCCACCCTAAAATGAAGGAAGAGACACAGCCTCAGTCCCCCTCTCTGGGGTGTTGCCGTGGGGACCAAACCATAACAAACAGTTCTCTCCAAGAGAATCCCTCCCAACTGGCCTCTCCTCTCTCTGTCTCTCTGTTTCTCTCTCTCTCTCTCCCTCTCTCTCTCTCTCTCTCATACACACACACACTCTGTGATGACCAGAGATGGGTGATGTGTTAATGCTGGTCCAGCCGGTTTTTATCTGTCCTTCCGCAGGCCCTGCTGGGGTGGTCCCTGGCATTCATGGCCTCTGCTCTACAGCCAAGACCAAAGGAAACTTGCACTGAATATCCTGTTCCACACGGATTAGAGAGAAATCAGGAAGGAAAGTCGCCCAACTGCCAATAGTGATTATCTCCCGGTGATGACATTATCTGTAATCTCTATTTTCTTCTTTTTACTCTTGCACTTAAATTTTTTTCTACCATGAACGTGTTACTTTTACAAAGAGTAAAATATAAATAAAATTATTCTCTATGTTAACAATTATTTGTGGCCTCCCAGATGTGGGAAAAGGTCTACTAAAGCACTCGCGGAAGGGGCTTTGTCCTGGGCACGGCTGGCTCTGGGAAAGATAGCACACGGGAGAAGTGAGGAAGTGAGACGTCATCGAGGACTGAAAATGAGCCTCGGTTCCTGAGAGCTTGCTCTGAGCCCAGGTTCTTCCTAGCCCTTGATGTGCATATTTCAGTTAACAATCAAAAACCGGTTTAGGAGATAAGCTATTATTTCACAGCTGGGAAAACCAGGGATCCATTTTATAGGAAAAGAAACCAGGACTCAAAGAGGTTCCATTACTTGCCCAGGGACACACAAGTAGAAAGATGGGGAGAGGATTTAAATCCAGATCTGTTATGTTTACCTTGTGGACCCAGAGGCCATTCCCACCCCTCCCAGTTAAATGTGCCTATGTTTTCCCAGCTCTTCACAAACACACCCATCCACATACTAGTTCTATGCAGAGAAGCAGGCGAGGTGAAGGTCAGTACTCTGCTTTCCGAGTGAGAAAAGCAAGGCTGGGGGGGGGGACGTGTTCACTGTAGTCACTGAGAAGTGGTAGTACTCCCAGAATCCAGGCCTTCTTTCTCTCTTCCAGCAACCCTCCTCCTTCCGCCACCTTCTGCCAATTGCTCAGGCTTCCTTCTTGAAACAAATGACTCAAGGTAAATTGCTGACTGACTTCCTCTTTCTCCTAAGAAGGGAAGTCTGTGTAGTTTGCAGTTGTGGGAGAACAATTTCAGGTCAGTTGCAAAGTGCCTGGGGCCACATAAAGGAGTGGGTTGTCCAGGGAGCAGCGCAACCCCCGCCATTCAGAGACACCTGCGTTTTTCCTTCCGGAGTTACATCACTGTGTCTGCCCAGTCAGGCTTGAAGTCCTGCCCCCAAAGAGCTGCCTGAACTATTATGGAACCTAGAAAAATGAGCCCAGAAGGAGAGGGGGGCTGATGATAATAATAATAATAATAATAATACACTTATGGTGCATTAACCTCTAGACTAGGCACAGGGTGAACATGCGAACTCACTGGTGCTTCATAACAGCCCTAGGAAGGAGATTCTATAGCTTTGGAACCAAATAAATTTGGATTTGAGTCATAGCCATTCTGCCTTCCAGTTGTATGACCTTGGGAAAGTTATTTTCACTCATTCAACAAATATTTTTGAGCCCCTGCTCTGTGCCATACACCGTTCGGTGAACAGAGCGAAGATCATTGCTCCCGTGGTTTCACAGGGAGAAGCCGGCAAATTGTAAAGCCTCAGTGAGAAGGTGACGTCCATACAAAGCCCTGAGGAGGTGACGGAGTAGCCCTGTCGGTGACGGGGAGGAAACCTTTTCTAAGCTGAAGGAATGGCCAGTGCAAGGGCCCTAGTGTGCCCAGGGGCGTCAAAGAACAGCCCGAGGCTGGTTCAGAGAGGAGCCAGGAAGAGTCCTCCCGGCCCCAAACACTGCCCCCGTCCTTCTTTCTCCGACCATGCTTTGTGCTTCCTGCATTGTCACTCTGATCATAATTTGTGATTATTTTATCTACTTGGGTGTTTGCCTATTTCTTATTTGCTTCCTCCACTATCCCTAAGCTTCTTATAGGCAGAAGCCACATGAGTCTTACTCAGTGCTGATCACAGAGGACATAGGAAATACTTAATATTAATGAATGAATGAATTAAATCTATTCATCCATCCATCTAACATATTTATGATAGAACTGCCCCATCACATATAACACCATTTCTCAGGGAGTTAGCTCATTCTGAGTGCCAGCTCAGGATAATAAAAAATATTACTTCTTTAGTTAAGAGACCAGGTTCTGGAGCCATACCGCATGGCCAGTCCTGTTCTTCTCCTTACTAGGTGCGTCATCTCAGGCAATTTATGGAGGCAGGGAGGAACCTCTCTGTGCCTCAGTTTCCAAAACTATAAACTGGCATCATCATAGTACCCCTCTCCAGGGGCTGTCCGCACCCAGAGCAGCGCGAGGTGTATCGTGCTTACATGTGTGCTGGTGATCAGTGTTTTCTCTCTGCAACTCGCTCACGGGAGCCAGGACTCTGCTCCTTTCCTCTTACACCAGATTCTAAAAGGGAAGTGAGGAGGACAATGGGTGCCGTGGAGGAAGTGAGCCTGCAGAGCATTCCCGGTGCGTGCTGCCGTGTCTGTGCTGAGTGCCGGCAGCTGGGGGAAGTGTGGGGCCTGGGGCGGGGGCGGGGGCGGGGGCGGGGGCGGGGCAGGAGGGACTGTAGGGTCTTTCCTGGAGTAGCATTCTGGGGACAGTGTTTTTGCCATGTATCCTCCCAGCCTGGTTCTCTAGCCTTTTCTTGCTAGAGGACTTAGAATGGACTCTTGTTTACAATTGAAGAAGCTAACAGATACAGATAGCAGCATAAGCATCCCGCGGACATACTGCAGGTTCCGTTCCAGAGTACTACGATAAAGCGAGTTGGAAACTCTTTGCTGGTGGAGGGTCTTGCCTTCAATCTGTAAAAAACTTAACATCTGTGAAGCGCAATAAAGTGAAGTGCAATAAAATGATGTCTGCCTGTTCTGAGAACCTAACCCAGTTCTATGCCTGGTATTTTACATTCATTATTTCATTTATTCCTTATACAGACCTGAGGGGTAGGTATAATTAACCTCATCTTACGGGTGATGGAACCAACTCAGAGAGGTGGAGTGACTTGACTAAGGTCACACAGCTGATGAGTGGCAGAGCCAGGGTCCAGGCCAAGGTTTGGCTCCAAATTGCTCTCTTAAGGTGCCTGTCCGTGGTGACTGAAAGGCTCTGGCAGGTTTTCTCCCCCAGCACTTGTTGTGTCTGACAACAGCCCACAGCTTAACTCTTCCTGGGGAGAAGAATCATGTGAGTCTCTTCCCTAAGCCAGAAAGACTGATGATCTGAGCTGCCTGAGAGGAACTCGGAGACCCAGAGGGGAACAGACTGTGCCTTGCCTGGGTCAGCACTTCCACAAGAGAAGCCCTCGTTCCTACTGACCCTTAAGCCAGAGACATTTTCTCTCTGAGGTTGGAGGCCGACTGTTACTGGGTGGCCTGATTCCCATGGAAATGCGCAGATAGAAAACATGTGGGGCTGCTGCGGTTGCTAGGCAACAAGCAGCTACTCGCTCATTTGACAGAGTCCAGCAGGCTGCCTGATGTCAGAGATTCTTGGACCTGAGGCCTGGAGACCCCGATTCTGGTTCTGATTTCCTGAGGGATCTTGGGCAAGTTCCCGCCCCTTTCTGGGACTCATTTCCCATAGTACAAAAAGCAGTCGGACTGTCTAAGTTGCTAAATGAGTAGATACCCGATGGCCAGAATCACAGTGATGGTGCAGTAGGGCCAGAGACCCAGGGGCTGGTCACGGCTGAGGGAAGATTCGTAGTCCTCCTCTCTATTCTGCCCCAGCCTACCCTGACCCCGGTTACCAGCTGCGGGCAGAGACGTTTTCTTTCCCACCCTGAGCTAATTTGGACCACCCAGACCCAACCCAGGCCCGTCCTCGCAGTTCAGTGTAACCCACCAACTTAGTGCAGCCTCAGTCTTTCCAGCAGATTCTTCCCTACAGGGAGTTTCCTCAGTTCCTGCCAAAATGCAGCTATGCTGCTCTGGGTGTTTCCCTGAACACCCATCAGAGGCCTGTCTGAGGCTGTTTGTAAAGACTGCACTAATGGCAAACCCTGAGGGCGCGTGTTTCACAGCCATCGGAGGCGTCAACACATTCCATTCCACGACCATTACAAAAAATGACTGTAGTTGCCATTGGCTGGGCTTGGCATAGCAACAGCTGCTTTATGTATGTGATCTCGTTCAACCCTCACACAATACGACCCAGAGGAATGGGTCGAAGGCCCCTGGTTTACAAATGAGAAAATGGAACCTCTGAGGGGTAAAATGATTTGCCCTAGATCCCAGTAAATAGAGTCAGGACTCACATTCAGAGCTAGTGCCACGGCCTGGGGTTTCGAACTGCTATTTCCCTGAGTCCCAGAGCTGGAAGGGCTCAGCATCTGTCACTTTACAGATGGATAAATCAAGGCCCAGAGAGCAATGTGCGGCCTGAAGTCACACAGCAAGTCATTGTGACAGCAGATTCTAGGACCACTGCCCTGCAAACCTCAGCACACATTCCAGGAAACAAAGTGTCCTGGGCATAAACAAGAAACTGTCCTAAGAAATCCCCTGCATTTACTAGGAAGTGGAACCGGGTGCACAAACAGGATCTCCCGGAGGTCTCTGGGTTAAGACAGAGTCCCAGTGGTCCCCTGGGTAGTGGTGGGGCTGCGGGTGCCACTTGCTCAGGCTTCCAGAGGAGGCCTTGACTCCTGATGCTTGCTGAGGTGGTTTGTGTGCTCAGAATATTCTCCCCCATGGTCACCTTGCCCCGTTCATGCCTGCCTGCGCCTCAGGTAACGGTTCAATATCACTTCCTCCTGGAAGGCCTCTGTGAGCTCCAGTGTTCATCCCTCCAACCAGAGTCCCAGGGTCTGTCCCGTTTCTGTGACAGCACTGACCACAGTTTACCCTGTGGGCTCCCATCACAGGCACATTTAACTAGCACCAACTTTAGAATTTACCCTCCAACCACTGGCCTCCAAAGATGCTACTCCAGAATTTGGTGTTACCCTCAAAAAAACAAACCAATGTTTTAACATGCACTGAAATGACAGATGCTTCGCATAAAAGCAGATCAGGATCACCCCTACAGCTGCCAGAAGCATTCCCGAATTCTCGGCCCCACGTCAGTTCACGCCTAGAGAGGGGTGGGGTCTTTTTCTCAAAGGCAGAGCAGCTTCAATGTCCAGGTATCTTACGATAGTCTCTTTCTTTCTTTCTTTCTTTCTTTCTTTCTTTCTTTCTTTCTTTCTTTCTTTCTTTCTTTCTTTCTCTCTCTCTCTCTCCTCCCTTCCTTCCTTCCTTCCTTCCTTCCTTCCTTCCTTCCTTCCTTCCTTCCTTCCTTCCTTCCTTCCTTCCTTCCTTCCTTTTCTCTCTCTCTCTCTTTCTTTCTTTCAAGATTTTATTTATTTATCTTTAGAGGGGAAGGGAAGCAGAGAGGGAGAGAAATATCAATGTATGGTTGCCTCTTGCACGCCCCCCACTGGGAGCCTGGCTGGCAACCCAGGCATGTGTCCTGACTGGGAATCAAACCAGAGATCTTTAGGTTCACAGCCTGCACTCAATCCATGGATCTACACCAGCCAGGGCAAGACAGTCATTTTTTTGAGTTAATTCCTTCAGCCTAGTTCTCAGACCTAAGCATGCAAAAGAACTATTGTGCATCGGAATTTTAGGACTTAAATTTTAGTAATTTAAGGACTTTCAGATGTAATTTTGAATGATGCACCCTTTCCAGCTGAGTGCTGGTGTTAAAGCCGAACCTCCTTTAGAGACCCCCTCCCCATAATTACAGATGCGGAGAAGTACTGAATTTCTGACCCCTCCTCCCCAGAAGCCCCAAGAGGATCTGTTTGGCTCATCTTTGTGTATCCCCACCCAGCACCATGCTGGGCGTAGATAGAGCAGGTACTTAGTCAATGTTAATTAAGGGGATAAATCACATTCACTTACTCCTGGGAACAGGACCAGAAGCGTCCATGTGGGTGCAGGTGGCCACAGGTGCTCTTACTTTTCCTGGCGGAAGCCACTTACGCATCTGTATGCGTCTGCTCCCCTGAATGCACAAGGCCAGAAGCAGTGCAAGTGTGAATGTGTGGGTAGTTTATTTTTCACACGCTAATGTGATGGCCAGAGGCAGTTTTCTATTTTTGGCAGTTACACTCCTATCAGTTTCCTATATCGTCTGTAACAAATTACTACGAATTTAGTGGCTTAAAACAAGACAACTTCATTATCTCGCAATTGGAAGTCACAAATCCCAAATGCATCTTCAGGGGCTAAAATCAAGAGGTTGACTGGGCTTGCTTGCATTTCTTCTGGAAGTTCTAGGGAAGGATTGGTTTCCTTGACTTTTCTCAGCTTCTTCTTTTAAAAAAAAATGTTTTATTTATTTATTTTTAGAGAGAGGGAAAGGAAAGGAGAAAGAGTGGGAGAGAAGCATCAATGTGTGGTTGCCTCTCATGTTTCCCCTACTGGGGACCTGGCCTGCAACCCAGGCGTGTGCCCTGACTGGGAATTAAACTGGCGACTCTTTGTTTCACAGGCCTGTGCTTAACCCACTGAACTACACCACCCAGGGCTCCCTGATTTTTCAGCTTTTATAGCTGCACTCCTTGTGGCCTTTCCTCCAATTTCTCTCTCTCTGCTTCTGTCTTCATACACTGCCTTATCTCTTACAAGGACTTTTGTGATTATGTCGGGCCCACTCTGATAATCCAGGATGATCTCCCCATTTTAAGGTATTCAATCTAATTACATCTATAAAATCTCTTTCACCACCTAAGGTAGTCTTCCTACGTTCTGGGGATTAGGACCTGATGTCTTTGCCTGGGAGTTATTCAGCCTACCTTGCTCCAATGAGCAAGATGCTAAATAGGTGTTTGGTGAATTGCATGATAAGAAACATTTCTCTCCCAGCAGAAAGCCCCACAACATGAGATCCTGAAGTTGCAGGAGCTGAGAGGTATTGGGCATAATATTACGCAGAGCTCCTCCCAACACAGGGGCGGTGGTGGGAGCCGAGTCATTGCCGCCTTGACCCCCACCCTCCCCCCGCCAGCCATGCATTGCTGTTTTTCTGCCCCTGGAATCACTCCTGCCGCAGCCTCTTCGAGGGAGCAATGTTTTTGTTCTTATTTTATATCTTGAAGAAACAATTTACACGTTTGTTGCCAAACACAAAAACCTTGATTTCTATTTATCAATTAATTGAAAATAAAAACTGTTTTGGTTATGCACAAACTTTGGAGTCAGAAAGACCTGGATTCAAACCGAGGCTCTGTATAGGGCACTAGATGTCAACAGTCATTTTACCTCTGTGAGGTGCCCCAGGTGATGTTTTGTTTTGTTTGTTTTTTGATCTATAAAATGGAAATAATGACAGAACCTCTGTCTTACAGTGTTTGTGATTAATAAATGAGACCATGTACATTGTGGTTGTCAAAAAGTGTGGTTCCCAGGCCGGCTGCATTAATATCACCTGTGAATTACCCTGACTCCTGACATCCTGAATCAGGAGGGGCGCCCAGCGATCCGTTTTGCAACGAGCCTTTCAGAGGATTCTAGCGTAGCTCAAGTTTGAAAGCCATTGATACACATATCAGGTTCTTTATGCCTAGTATCATATATATAAACCACAATTTGAGACCCCAGTGTACATATATTATCTTATTTGTTTGTCACGACCAGCTTAAGACACATGCACACACAGTATGTATACATAACATAATTATATAACATCATGTATTATGTATAATATTTAACCTAATATAATGATATATTATATTACATATAATATACTAGGCATAAAGAGCCTGGCACATAATAAGCACTCAACATATGACTCTCATTGCTGTTATCGCCATTGTTTACTCCTGATACTTCTAGCACATTCCCTTTGAGATGTTGAGTTGGGTATGTATCTTTCCTCTAATCATATCCTTTAAACACTGTACATACTAGGGAGATGTCCTATTACAATCTATTACCTACAAAAGTGCTCTTTTTAAATAGATTTTATTTATTTATTTATCTTTAGGGGGGAAGGAGAGAGGGAGAGAAACATCAATGTATGGTTGCCTCTCATGCATCCCCTGCTGGTAGTTGGCCTGCAAGGAACCGGCCTGCAACCCAGGCATGTGCCCTGACTGGGAATCGAACCGCAATCCTCTGGTTTGCAGGCCCGAGCTCGATCCACTGAGCAACACCAGCCAGGGAAAAGTGCTCTTTAATGAGGTGGTCTCCCAGCTTCTCCTTGCTCAGTATGTCTCCAGGCAGGCAGGTCACACCCCTTGGCCAAACCCTGCTCATGCCTGCCTGCCAATCATGCATGCACTGGGAAGACCTCCACCCAGAGAGCTCTTCTGCAGGCCCCTCAGCTGTGCGTAGGTCTCTGCGCAGCTGCAGGGCTGCTCTCCAGCCTGAGCCCCAGATGAGAGACCTGACGGGCCCTGAGGTGCAACGAGATTCTGCTTCTCTAATCTGGGACTCACATCTCTATTTGTCTGCTTGGCAGCTACTTCATCCTGCTGACTCACTCCACTGTGAAGTCAACCAAAACCCCCAGGCCTCTTCTTGGGAAGTGCCCAAGCTCTGGTGAGTGGGGTCACCCTGGTCCTTGATGTGGGCAATTCATTTCTTAAAAATAACAGTTACTTTCAAACTACAAAGGTTATTACATGCTCGATGCAGTACGTTAGAAAAACTCAAAGGGGAAAAATCACTAGCAATGGTCACTTTTAAATGGACTGATTTTCAAAAAGTGAGCTCATACTTTTGTGATCAAGAAAAAAATTCAAAAAAGAAAAAAAACCCCATCCTCAAGCAATTTCCATTTTTGGAAGAAGAAAAAGAATTGGAGAAAGCAATGTTACTGTACCGTAGGGACCATTGTAAATTCTAACATAGATAGATCTCTTGTCTCATAGAGGATTCAAATGCATGTGAATGTACAGCAATTTAAACCCATCTCTCAGAGACTTCTAGTGCTGATATTTTGGGTACAGACTCCAGGCCTTTACAGTTAACATCTTGTGTTTTAAAACTTAAATCTAGGTCTAAACTTAGCACTGGATTTGGAGATAGACAGATCTGGTTCAAATTCTGGCTTCCTTGTCTATTTGTTGTATCACTTTGGGCAATTTATGTAACCTCTTGGAGCCTCACTTTCCTCATCTGTAAAACGGGGGTGATAATATCCTTCCATCCAGTCCATTCCAGGATTGTGGTAAAGATGAAAACGAATAGAGCACACAGAGCCTGCAAAGAGTTCATGTTGGGGTTGTCACTATTATTACTCTCCACTTGGCCGACTGCTGCTCCCTCACGGATCCAGGTCAGATGCTACTCCCTGTGAGTCTTCCCTGGCTGCTTCTATGCTCCCTGCAAGCTTTCTGGCTGTCTCACTGCTGTCCCAAGTCCAAACTTGTGTAGAGCCTCAGACACGTGCTGCTGCTGCGTCCCCTATACTCTTAAAGTCCTCTAGAGCAGAGAGCATGCCCACCTGGTTCAGTTTTGTGCCCCAGGATCCAGCAGTAGATGTGACCACTGTGGCTCTTGGAAAGTGTTGAGTGACAGAATTATAAGGTTCTGGATAAGACTGTGCTGAAGAGATAGATGACTATTCACAGGGAGGTTTCATGAGTGAATGGATGAATGTGTGAATGAGTCAGTAGTAGGTGTCCCAGCCCAAGTCTCTCTCTCCGAGGGAGCCAACCCTCCATCTCCCAAGGTGTGCCTTGACAGGCAGGGGAGCAGGGCTTCTGCCTGGCCAGGGCTGGGACAGACCCCGCCCCTCACGGCAGGGCGGGGGTGGGGTGGGGGTGGGGGTGGGGAGCGTCGCTGTGGGCGGAGTCTCTCAAGGCCACCGCGTAAGGTGTTAGGGGCGGGACTGGAGCGGGGTTGAGGAGCCGGAATCTGTGCATCCATATAACCAAATCAGTTTCCGGAAAGGCAGCTTCCAGTCTTCAGCTCCACCCGAGACGTGAGTTCTGGAAGACTTCTTCCACTTCCGCCTAGATAGAGGAGAAACTGAGACCTTAGGGATGGGAGGCGGCGACAGCACAGGTGTCAGGATGCAAGACTGGCAGGTGCTTCCCCCCACCAAGTTTGAACCCCAGTTATTTCTCTTGCTATGTGACCTTCACTAAGACAGATCTCCTTTTATTTCATTTCTGCATCCCAGGGACCCTTCTCTCTTTGTCACGATTGGGATCCTAACTCTTCCCCAGGCAACCTCCAAAGAAATCTTCAAAAGCAAAACAAAACCAAAAACCTGGTACTGGACACCACTGAGCAGAACCTTAGGAGGGCAGAGAGCTCAGAATCGGACAAACAGTCGTGCTGCCCTCCTTCCCTGCCTTCAGCTTCCTTACCTGTAAAATGACCGTTGACAATAACAGTTCCCACCCCCACAGGATGGCTGGTAGGATTAAGGGAACTGTTTTGTATAAATGTTGGGAATATGTTACTCTTACTCTCAGAGCTGGTGGTTTCAGACCCAGCCCTCTCTCCTGCCAACCCCACACACACCCTCAGCTGCGGCTGTGGCAGAGGTGGGAGGAGCCTCCAGGGACATTCCTGAGCTTGGTGAAACTAATCTGGGTTCTCTGTGCTGAGAGCCTGGCCGATCTCAGGGCCTTCTGGGAAGGGAGTTTTTAGAGAAGGAAATGGCTGTGGTGAGACAGAATGATGGAGCAACTTCTCAGGGATCTGGGTGGAAAGCCCCTTGCTCCTGGTGTGTTCTTGTGGCGGGATGTGGGGCTGGTGCTGGGGCCTGGCCCACCCCCTCCATCAGCATCAGAAAGTACCTGATTTCACCAAGTCGTAGCTTGTGGAGCCTCAAGCCAGCCGCTCGCCACCTCTGGGCCACAGAACCTCCCTTTCCCCAGAAAGGTTTCCCAGGGTCACCCAGGGGTTAATTCTCACCAGTTAAGTCTCTATTCTGCTACTTCAAGCGACAGCACAGGGAAATAGCCTTTGGGGTTAGCTCCTGATGCGCGCTGTGTGTCATGGGAGGTTGTTTCCCCTCCCGGGCTCTCCCTGTGGAGTGAGAGTGAAGTTGCGTCTGGCCCTGTAGTGGCATGACCTTGACAGCAAGCTACTGTGACCAAGACAAGTATTTTGTGAACTCTGGGGTTGGTCAAAAGACCAAGTCCTGTGGAGAGATGAATAAAAACAGCTAGGACAGTTGGAGGACTTGGTCATTGTTTACTGAAGGACGTGGAGAAGACCCAGCCTCACTCTGTTTCTACTTCCTAATGGGCAAAATGGGGACATTCCCCTTTGGGCTTCTCATTCTCTCTCTGTGCAACAGGAGGCTGGGCTCTAAGCCCGTGATTCTGCTTCCCAGCTGTGACTTGGACAAGCCACGTCAGCTCTCTCTCTGTGTCTTAGTTTCTCCACCTGCCCCGTGGGCATTTTACTCCTCTCCATCTTCAGCGTTTCTGAGCTCAGATGGAGGTGAACGGGGAAGAAGGTGTGGGCCCGGCCCAGCTTCATCTCCCCCAGCTTCCTGAGGAGTTGGGTATGGTGTTCCCCCGTGGCGTGCTGGGAGTGGCCTTCGGAATCATCTCCCTGGGGATCTGCTTAGAGGCCTGCAGTGGCTCTCCACGGAGGAAAAGGGGTCAAGGACCAACCTCAGCTCCCATTTAAACCCTCTACCACTCATATATAATTCTTCCCACTCTCCAAGACACACCAGCAAACCTTCTTCAAACAAGACTCGTGCTTCTCCTCCTCAGACCTTCAGTGATTTCTCAGTCCCAGCTGCATTTGCCATCGTCCCTCCAGATCTGCTCTTCTTCCAACTGTTCTCAAGATTCCAGAAGGATATCGTCCGTGCACCCAGGAGCTGAAGCCTGGAAACTGGGATGCATTATGCCCGCCTCCTTTTTCCTCACTGCCCACCTTTATATTAGCCCCGTGTCATGAGGTTCTGATCTCTGAGAAACCATCCTCTGCGTCCCTCGTCTGTACCTCGAGATTGTGTGGAACACATGGGGACATTATGAAACAGCCGCATACCTTCTCTGTTCTGGGCCCTGTTCTGACACTGGAGGCACAGGGGCGGGGTGCTCTTTATTTCCTAGGGGTGCCGCCAGGCTGGTGAGCAGAGGCTCCTGTAACCACATGCCTGGACTTGCCTATTCAGTCCCTTTACGTTGTAAGCCTTTACACAGTATAACATAGTGAGACCTGTAAACATAGGCTGGAGAGAACCGGATTGGCTGAGTCACCACAGGGGAGCCCTTTCTCGGTACGGACCTCTGTATTGCCTTCTGCATAATGATATGAAATTAATTTGAAGAAGGGAAAGTTCGGGGCTTTTCCAGTTCCAACAATCTTGAAAGCAATGTTTCTCCAGGCCAGGAAGCAGGGGGAGAAGGGAGACAGAAGCACAGCTGTTCAGATGCCGAAGGAGGAAGAGGTCCTGCTTCTGCCAGGCAGGCTCCAACTCCCTTGCCCTCCCCTCCCCTCCCAAGAGGGGGGTACATCCTTTTGTAAAGCCTTGTGTAAAACAGAGAGGCTGCTGGTTTGCTCCATCCCTAAGCCCCGCTGGGCCTCCTGACTGGCCCACAGCCTGACCTGTCTGGGCACTGGTTGCTTCTCTACAGTTGGCAAGGAAGCTGGCGTCCAGTCTGGGAAAGGAAAGCTCTGGCCCTCTGCCCAGTGGCTGCTGCAGCAGAGGGTTCTCGTGTTAGATAGACCTGGGTTCGAATCCCACGCCTGCCACTTTTCAGCTGTGAGGCTGTGGCAGTGAATTATATATACCAATTTGATGGGTCCACAGCTTTCCTGCGTAGTTTTGGACTTGGACTGGAGACTAAACCGTCGGCTTTGCCTGGTTTCCAGCCTGCTGACTCACCCTGCAGATCTTTCGGCTTGCTGGCCTTCACAATCGTGTAAGTCAATTTGTAATAATAAATCTCTTGTAGGTAGAATATTAAACATCAGTGTGTAAAATATAAGTCTATATGTAAATATATGTATAGAGATATAATTTATATGTACATTTATATAAATGTGTGGGTGTGTATATATATAAACCATTTCCACTCTATTAGTTCTGTTTTCCTGACTAAAACAGAAGCTTTGGGCAATTTGCATGCTTACTCTGAGCCTCTATTTTGAAATTTGTAAAAAATAGAAATGATAATTTATTGCATAAGACCCACTTCCCTGCTTTAGAATTCTCATTATTTACTGAAAAGAAATCGAAACCTTCTTTGCAAGCAGTTCGGTGCTCTCCTCTGCCCTGGCCCGGCCTGCCAAGCCTCATTTTCCCCATTGTCTAGTGGAGGCTCTAACTGGACCACTCCCTTTCCAAGCCCACACCTTCACACCAGCTGCTCCCTCCTTTGAACTGCATGCCTTCTCTTTCATCTGCTTGGTAAACTGTCACACAGCCCAGGGCCCATCTCCAAGGGGTCTTCTCAGGGCCTCCCCTGACTCCCTTAGGGGAGAGGTCTGTGCCCTCACAGTGCCTGGCACACCCCTTGGCTGTCCCATTATTCGTACCATGTTGAGGTTGGGACCTGTGCATCTGTCTTCCCAAATTGCACGCCCCTAGAAGGCCTGACTCCAATCACTTGTCTCTGACCGTAAGAGTGGTAGTTTACCCTGGCCAGGTGATTCAGTTGGTTGGAGCATTGTCTTGTATACCAAAAGGTTGCGGGTTCAGTTCCCAGTCAGGGCACACACTGAGGTTGTGGGTTTGATCACTGGTCGGGGGCATATGGGAGGCAGCCTGTATCTCTTTCACATTGATGCTTCTGTCTCTCCTTCCCTCTCTCTGTAGAATTAATCAAGGCATCCTCGTGTGAGGACTAAAAAAACAGAGTGGTGGTTTCCCCGTCTTTGTGTTGGTTCAGCATCTTTCAGTTTATGAAGAGCTTTCAGACTCATGATTTCACTTAAGTGCACAGGGAAGGAACAGAGCCAGGATTCAAGTCCCCAGTTCACTGCCCCCAGCGTCCCCCAACACAGGACTTTTTCAGGAAGGAGAGCTCAGGTGGAAAATAGTGCTTGTTTTTTTGGCTTCAGTGGCCCACAACTCAGCAAGGGCTAAAAAGGCAAGGCCAGCTGGGTTTGGAGAGGGTGGAGCCCAGGCTGGCAGAGGGTGCAAGGGCAGATGGAGGCTGCAGGAGAGGGCCAGGTCTGATTCCAGATGTTCTGTGGGGTTTTAGGCAGCTCTCCTCCCTTCTCCATCTGTAATCTGTTTAGCTCCATAAAATGCAGCTCTGAGGGCCAGTGTGGAACACAGGAGGGGTGAGTGTCCTGGGAATGAAATGGACTTAAGAAACTCTGTAGATACAGCAAATATAGGAACCTAAATATATGCAAACACTTCAACTCTTCCCACCTTTCTGACAAGTGGTCTGTTGTTAGAACTCCCTCCCCAGATCTATAGTACCCAAAGACTCCTCATCAGAATCCAAAGATGCTCTCCAAAGGACCTAGAGAACCTTCCACTGGGACCCAGAAGCCCCTGAATGGGGTTGAGAGCCCCTGAGGGTCAAAAGGTACCCACCCCACTTCAGGGCATTTGAGCCCAATGCTCAGGGCTTGGAGCTTCCTACAGGTTACAGGTCTTCCTGATGGTGGCGCCCACATGCCCAGAGAGGCTGGCCCAGCCCTTGTATGGGGCTTACGCTCCATTTCATTCAAAAGCAGTCCTGCTTGCAGCCTCAAGGACTCGGAACTACCAGCAGAGCTGGGAAAACTGCCTGGGGCTCCTGGGCACCCTCAGGTTCAGCATGGGGTTCAACATCCCCAATTGAACATATCTCTTGGACCATTCTCATGTTCCTTCAGGAAGTTGTTTCCCAGGAAAGTCCCTCGGGTTTCTGATATCCTGGGGATGGTCCGGCCCACAGCAAAGCTGGGAAAGACACTGGCAGTTTTCCTCCATGATCTCACCAGATAGCTGAGTCCAAAGATGGGTTCTGGTTTGTATCTGACTAGCTGTGTGGCCATGGGTGACTCATTTGGACTTCCCGGGTTTCTGTTTGCTTCTGAATGGAGCAAGGGCTCCATCTCACAGGGGATCCAGCAAGATCAAAGGTGCTGAAATTCTTTGCTGGTGACGTTTGAATGATGGGTGAAAAACACTGAAGGGAGGGGAGGCCTGAAGCAGCGGGCCTAGAGTCAGATCCCCCTTATGGCTAGATGGGCAGTGATTGGCATGCTCAAGTGTTCAGCCTCTGTCCTCTCAGCCAGATTGTGGGCTCCTTGTAGGAATCCTGCCTGGTCTGTTCTCCAGAGGCCTCAGTAACTGTTTCTGCATCACCTGGCAAGTTCTTTGGAATCTCAGCTGCCTCCCTGGTTACTGGTTCTCCTGAAGACAGAGGATGAGGCTTAAAACTGTGAGGCATCTGCAATGAATGGGCTGTTTTTTTGTGAAGGGCTTTACCTGAGATTGGAGGTGAGGCAGGCCCACTCGGGCCTTGGGAGGTTCTGGGCCCTCCCAGGTGCCTGTGCGGCCTGTTGCATGGAACCTGCTCTTTCCAGCCTAGGAGTCTTCAGCTGTGGCTGGGCAACTTGGTGCTCAACTCAGACCCTTGCTGTCTCCCGTCTGCCTCTGCAGCCCTACTCACTGCACTCACACACACCCCGTCCTCCCTGCTAGCTGCCGAGTGGAATTCACCTTTTTTTCAACAGGCCTGGTCTTTTCTGCCTCTAGGCCTTCACACAGGTTGTTCCCTCAGTGGTAATGCACACCTCATTCTCTACCTGGAAGGTGCAAGACACAGTTCAGCTCCATGTTCTTCCTACCCAGAAGCCTCCAGGCCCCAGCAGGCCGACAGTTGCTCCCTCCTTGGATCCCACAACGCCCTCTTGGGTATCCTTCTCTTTATGCAGAGCAGTACCTACCACTAGGCTGTGATTAATCTTCCTGTCTGTCCCCCAACCCCACAACTGACTGGGAACTACTTGAAGGCAGGGGTCAGCTCAGCCCCGACTCTGGGGCCCCAGTGTACAGCACAGGGCCTAGCACCAAGGAGAGATGCTAGACAGCCTGGGGCCTGGTTTTCCTGGCAAGAGAGACTGCACTGTGGTTTGCATGGTGCCCCACCTATCCCAAGCACTACGAGAAAGAGCCATCAGAGACCAGGACACTCACCTTCCAGGTAAGTGAGGCCCATAGAGGGGTAGGGATTTGCCCAAGATCCCATAGCATACCAGTGACCAAACTGGACCCAAACCCCAGTCCTGGTGCTTGGTCCTCAGATCTGGGATGTAGTAGCCTTGCACAGTGTCCCGCATTAAGCCAGGGTACCTGGAGGCCCCAGGTACCAGTCAGAGTAGAGTGAGCAGCTCCCCAGGCTGTGCAGCTGCTCACTCTACTCTGGCTCAGTCCTTTTGGCTGGGCACTCAGCCAACTGTAGCACGAGGCTCTGGCTGCCACTGCTAGAGGTCACTGTCAGCAGTTTGTGGAGGTGGCCAGACCACTTCCCTGTTGGTGGCTCACACACAGCAAGGCCTGGAGCAGCATCTCTACTAGGCTATGGGCTGTGGAACTGGCCTTCCAGCTGGACAGAGTCCTTGTCAACCTGATCAGAACCCTATTAAACCTGAGTAACAATATGAAGCACACGGAGCAAGGCCCGGCGTGGAATATGCACTCAACAAACAGTCATTAGCATAGCATCATTATTATTACCACGATGATGAGGAGGATAACACATGTTAGCACAGCAAATGAAAGCATAGGCCCTGAGATGGGCCAGTCAGGGTGCAAATCCAGGCTCCACCATTTACTAAGTAAAGCAAGATACTTAATGTCTTCCTGCCTCAGTTTCTGAGGATTTAAGATAGGGTCCTGGGAGAATTAAATCAGTTAGTATGTACAAGGAGATTAGAATGGGGCCCAGACAGAGTCATCACTGAGTAAGTGTTGTTATTACTATTTTTAAAATTTATTTATTTATTTATTTTTAGAGAGAGGGCATGGGAGAGAAAAAGAGAGGGAGAGAAACATCAATGTGTGGTTACCTCATGCACATCCCTCTCAGGGAACCTGGCCGGCAACCCAGGCATGTGCCCCGACTGGGAATCGAACCCTCGACCCTTTGCTTCGCAGTCCAGCGCTCAATCCACTGAGCCAAGCCAGCCAAACTGTTGTTATTACTATTAAGTAGCCCAAATCTAAGGACTCACAGAGCAGCCTCTGCCCTGGCCTCTCTCTATCCCAGCTCTCCTGTGAAAACATTGAAACACAAACTGACCACATCATTTCTTCCCTGTTTGCAAAGCTTCCATCACTGGCTCTAAGATGTGTGTCTACCACCTTGGCATGAAAGTAAAACCTGCCCCTTCTTGGCCCTGCCTGCTGCCCAGCCTCTCCCAGCCCCTACCATTCCTCTCATGCTCAGGCCGTGACGAGTACTTGCTGTCCCTGGACCATGTTGTACTTTTTCATGCTTCTGTGCCTTGTACAAGCTAGAGTCTTTCCTCCTCTCACCATCTGGCAGTGTCCTGCTCAACTTTCAAGGCCCAGTTCGGGTGGTGACTCGAGCAAGCTTTCCCCAGGGCACCCGAAGTAGCGGCTCTCTCCTGCGATCCCACCACGTCACCCAGCACTGCAATTACCTGTCAGCATGGGAGTCTTTCCAGACTGCCCCCCACACTTCTCGTACCCTCGGTGTCTGGTTCAGTGCCAGAGGCAGGAGCCTGATGTTTGCTGAAGCAGTGAAGGCCTTCCAACGGTCCATCCAGACAGGCAGCTCTGGGCTGGCGTGACATGCAGCTCTGGGCTGTCCCTCAGCTAGGCCCTGGGGAGCAGAGGAGACTGGGACCTACTCTTCCTCCTTGAAGAAGTCCCAGTCATTTGGGGAAGTAGTGCAAGTCCATGTAGTTACAAATAAATTGGTGCCCAGGTGGCTTGAGTGGCATATGGGCCCAATCACGTTTCCAGGAGATGAACTGGAGGTTGCCAGGCGGGCACAAAGAGGAGACAGCGAGGAGAAGTAGGGTGGTTGCTGTGCCACAGCATGAAATGCAAGGAGGAGACGAAGCTGGACAGGGTGATGTGTGGTGGGCTGAGAGCTGGACTTAACCCTGCAGCACCTGTTTTTAAAGTTTGTAGTCTCAGGCCTGACTCTCATGCCCGTCACTGAATGGGCCACTGTGGCTGGGCACACGGAATATGCCAATTTGCCAGGCCTAGGTCAATTGACCAGCCCTTTAATTGGTGTCCAAAGGGAAGTCAGGGTTCTGGTATCCAAAGGAGGAGGGACAGCTGCTGAGCAGGTTAAATACAAATCAGAGCCAGCATCCAAAGCAGGCATTTTACTCTCTGATTCTTTCTACCAGACTATTAACTTGAGGAGGGTAGGACCATATCAATACTATTCATTGATAAATCCCTAACACCTGGTATAGTGCTTGGTATGTAGCAGGGGCCTAATCGATATTCGAGTGAATAAATATATGTCTTGGTAAACAAAATAGTTTAACTATATAGTTTGAATCAGGGTGCTTTTGGTTGCAAATAACGGAAAACCTGCTTAAATAAAGAAAATTTTTTGGTTCATACAACTGAAACATCTGGTGGAGCCTGGCAGCTGGGCACATTGGACTCCCTTTCTCCGCTGGTCTCCTAGCTCTGTGTCCTCAGTATCATCCTCAGGCTGGCTTTCCTCAGGGTAGCAAAATGGTTGCAGCAGCTCCAGACCTCACATCTACATGCTATACTATTTGGAGCCAGAGGGAAAATAGAGAGAGTCTGTATTTCAGAATCTCCAAGTCCTGAGATTCACTGTGGATTGAGTGAGGTCATCTGCCCATCTGTGAACCGAGTATTAGTTGCAGGGGTAGTTTACTGGCTCTGCTTACATCGTGTGCCTCACCCTCTAAATGGGGGACAGGAGGGATTAGAAGCAGCTTCCCTGAAAGCATGAGGATTCCCAGTGGGAAATGAGGCTTGGGAGTCCTTAAAGAAAAAGTGGTCTAGATCCTGGGGAGGTGACCCATAGGAATCTTATTCCATTGCATCCCCTGAACTGCGTGGCATAGACAAGGGCTGCAGGAGTTAAGAGGAGAAGGCCATGAGTAAGAGTTGCGGCAGCAGCCAGGGAAGGGAGGCTTCATGGGGGAGGACAAGAGTCTGAACTAAAGCTTGAGGAGATAACGGATTTAGGCCATGGGGAGTTCGGTGGGTGGGGATAGTGAAAGGTCATCCCATGATGCACTGAGCATGGTTCATGTGCAAGCTTCATGCCAAACCTTCTGTATGTGTGATCTCAGTGACTCCTTCCAGCGACCTGTGAGGTTAACGTCATGATCTCCATCTTGCAGATGGGAAACTGAGACCTGGCCCAGAAGTGTTGGAGACTTGGACCCCACTGGCCTGGCTCTGGAGCTCTGGTGCCAGTGAGTGAAGCAGGGTTGCCTGGGAAGCTTGTGCACTGGTGGAGTGGCCTGACCTCAAAGGTCATCACCAGGTAGTCGAGTGTGGAGCTAGGTTCCAGAGCCTCAGCACCCACATGTGTTCATGCTGTCTCCTCTACCTGAACTCCTTTTCTACCCACCAAATCCAGACCCTGCCTCTTCCTGGCCCAGTGCAAGGCCCGAGCCCCACAGCACATGATAACACCCAGCAGTACTGAAGGGCGGATGGGACTGTCTTCCCACTAGACTTCTGGGAGCTCCTTACATACTGCACTTCTTCTTGGTACCTTTGAGGCCTGACACAGTGAACTTCCCTTTACAGTTGCCATGGTGACCTCCTCTGAGGGCTGGAGGAACAGCATGAACACAGAATGTTAGAGCCCTTAGAGATTTACCTGGTCTAATCTCACTTTCCAGGTGGAGAAACTGAGGCCCACAAAGGCTGACACTTGTTCAAGGAAGTAGCAGAGCCTAGAGTCCAGGCATCTGGACTCCCAAAATAATGTGGCTACAACATTGTTAGTGCTACAGTCAGGATGAGTTCAAATCCCAGCTTCCCGATGCTCTGGCTGTGTGACCTGGGCAAGTGACTTAACCTCTCTGAGCTTCGTTCCCTCAGTTGGGTAGAGGGGTGGTAAGGGAGCCCACCTCCCAGGACTGTTTCGAGAAATACCTGTATTAGTCCTCTGCTAGAGCTCCCAGAATAGAACCTGGCACTTGATGGTTCTTCAGGAATCCTATCAGTTATGACCTGTGAGACACAGTGATGCTGGCCCTGCCCAGTAGGGCCATTGGGGTCCCCTCTACTTCCACACCCCTGTCCACATGCCTTCCCTTCAGAGTAGCTGAGACAAAAAGGAAGTCACTGTGATCTTGGGGTGGGGGTAAGCAAGAATACTTTCCTCTGGGGTCCTGGCTTGGGCTAATAGGACTCCTTTGTAGGTTAGGGTACACCCACTCTCACCCCGGTGCCCCACTGGCCTGAAGCCACCAAGGCCAGACTCTGAGTCGCCCGTTTCTGGCTCCTGCTGGCACAAGTGTGGGGAAACTGCGGACCTGGGAGGTCTCGGGCTTGTGCTGGGCCAGGGCCACAGCCTTGAGGGCAGCAGTGCAGTCCCTCACAGCCCTGGGGCTGCGCCAGGACAGCAGCAGGGATGACAGTGCTCAGCAGACACCCTGAATACAAAGTCCTTTGTCCTTGGGGTGAAGATGCTCCAGGGCCAGAGGGCACAGTTCCAGGACCAGGCCCCGCAGTGCCATCCAGAAGCCTTACCATGTTGTCCCCTTTCCAGAGTCACGGTCCAGCTCCCCCCTCCCCCACACCCCCCTCCCCCGCTCTGATGAGCCCCTGACCCCCAGGTGTGAAGGCACCCAGGCCGGTGTTCAGACCCCAGCCTGGCCAGGAGGAGGTGGCCAAGCCACTCCACTCCTGTGAGCTGCTTTCTCACCTGCGCAGTGGGGACAACGCTGCCTTCTTCAGAATTAGCCAGAATCCTGTACCACACGTCAGCTCTTCACCCAGTAGGTGCTCTTCTCGGCTGGGCCATCATCGCCAGGGCAGCAGGGGTCAGGACTGAGGCATGATTCCTTTGGAAGTTTGCCAAGCTCTGACCTTAGCCCTCTACGACAGAAGGCAGGCCTTCCGTCTCTACCGGGACTCCCCAAACCTGGACTCAGTCCTGGTTCCGCCCCTTACTAGGCAGTCTATTATGTGTCGCTCACATCCTATCAGCCTGTTTCTCCGCTGCAAACTAGGTACACTAAGCCTACTGCATTTTACTGCTTCGACACATTTATTCTTGTGTGTGTGTCCCCGGCCCTAGGGACCCAGGAACAAAGATGAATGAGACAGCGCCTGCCTTCAAGGACCTCCACTGTAGCAGGGGAGGCACAGAAAATCAGAGACACGTGGAGAGCAGTAGGAACAGAGCAGGGAGCGATCACCTTAGCTCAGGCGGGCAGGGGAAGGCTTCAGAGGGGAGAACATCCAAGCAACCAAGGCAAGTCACTGGGGATAGTTTTTGTGTCAAATAAATGTTTTAAAAACTGGGCTGCCTTTACCTGCTGGGCTACTACCGGAATCCTCCTCGTTCCTGTGGGAAACAAAGAAATGCCTAGAACCCCCCCCCCCCCTGCCAAGAGTTCCTAGAAGTAGGGGTGGTAGTGGTGGGGAGTTGAGGGAGGGTTTTTTGAACCGAAGGAATGCTGCTGGTCTCCCAGAGTTGGTGGCAGTGAACTTCTCTGACTTCACTCATTCACTCGGTCAGATGTCAGTGCCTCCTCCTGACCCTGTGCTTCAAGATGGGGAAGGAGACATGGGGCAGACATGGCCCCTCCTTCTGGCTGAAGACGACAAATGAATAAATAGTCGCCACGTGGTGCAGCCATTCTGGGGGCAATCGCGGAGGGCACGAGCTCAGTCTGACAACATTAGCTTTTTTTTTTTTGTCTGTTTAATTACGTGACACATCAAACAGAAAAACTAGAAGAAAGACCCAAGACAAATTTAAAATAAAATCTCCCTTAGTTTCACCACTCAGCTATGATCCCAGTTCATAGTTTCATCTACAACCTTCCAGATGCTTTTCTATGCCCACAACCTTATAAACCTTACAAATACTAACCTCAGTGTGGGGTGGGTCTTGGAACAGAAAGAAGAATATTAATGGAAGAACTGGTAAAAAAATAGAGTCTAGCAATATACCCAAGTTAATCTCTCAGTGTTGACCAGTGTACCATAGTTATGTAAGATATTAACCTTAGGAGAAGCTAGATGTATACAGAATCTCTCCGTACCATCCCTGGTGGTAAACTTAAAATGACCCCAAAATAAAAAGTTTGCTTTTAAAAAGGGACCCATTCTCCATTGTTTTATAACCTGTTTATTCACGCAGTAGTTAAACATGAGATGCTTCTGTCTTGAAATGATTGATAGTATTTCAGGCTCGCATACTATTCCATCCTGTGAATAAATCATAGCTGACCTCCCCCACTGTTGGAAGTTCAGGTTGTTTCCAATTCTTATCCTGTAATAAAAAATGCTGCACGTACTTAGTCATTTCCTTAGGACAGATGAACAAAGTGGAACCGCTGAGCCAGCGATGCCAGCTGGGGAACACAGACCGCGTGCCCCTGGCCGTCACTCTGTCACCCACAGATGGGTGCTGTGACCCTCAGTTTACAGATGAGTTCACTGAGGCCTAAAGTGTGTCCTCTACTAATCACAGTCACCTGTCACCCCAGAATGCATGCCTACATCGCTAGGCGTGGGACTGAACACAGCTGACAAAAACACCGAGGGCTTCCTTTCCTGTCTCACAGAAGAGGGTCACCTAGTTCATGGTCGAAGCACTGACGCGGTGTGCTGGGGAGGCGGGAGGGATGGCACAGGGGCCGTCAGCTGTGTTCACATCCTTGCAGCCTGCTCTTTTGTTCTCCCTGGGCTTGGCTTGAGAAACACTATTTCCAACCAGATGTGGATTAAAGCAGCCCTGAGTGCCCGAGGCCTCTGCACCTTCCCTCGTGGCTGTGCCCGAGGCCTGGAACGCCCCACCCTGCCCATGGAGGCCCCCAGGCCCCACCTCCTCCACCCTCTTCTCCACAGTCTGAGCTCCTGCACCACATAATGAGCCCTTTCTTTACACTGTTCGTTTTCCAAAATAGACTCAAGGCCGTTTACAACCCACATGAAAACACAAAACACTAAACAGAAAACAGATGAGCCCGGGCCAGCTGAGGTGAGTTTATTAAGAAACTCTGGCAGAGGGAAGCACAGCGACTGAACACAGGGGAGTTTCCTCACAGCCAGGGCGAAAAGGAAAACAGTAGAAAACGGAGCCTTTCTTACCTAGGCTAAGAATGCAGACCAGCTAAATAAGAAGCAAAATTATCTCCTAGCGGGAAACTCAGCGAGATTTGTCCCTAAAGTCTTTATCTAAGGGACACCATACAATGGAATGATTTGCTCTAGAGCAATTCTACCCAAAAGAGCAGATCTGTGTGACTTGAGGGTGACTTGGGCAGGACCTGGGCCCATCTGGTCCAGCCCTTACTCTCTGATGCCATATCTTTCTCCGCCTGCTTGTTCTCCGCTGGGGGCGCCTCACCTGGACTGGGTACCGGAAAGAGGCTGTCTGTGAGAGATGCTCGCCGTCCATCACCCAGGGCAACTCTGAACACACAGCAGCTGCACTTCTCTGTGAGCAGGACAGCGTCCCCTCTGGGGTCTGAGTGATGCCACACCATGAGGTGTGTGGTGACTCAGAGCCAGCGCACACACCTCCTGTTGTCACCCTTTCTGGGACCAGGCTGGGGGTGGGGGGGTGGGGGACCGACTCCCCTCTTCTCTCCCACAGGCATTTGCCCCTCTGCCCCTCCTGGGATGAGGCTGGTTCCAAGAGCTTTGCAAACCCAGTGCACTGGGGCTTTGGCACCCACAGCAAGAACGAACGCCAGAACATAAAAAGGCCTTGCCTGAGGCTAGCATACCCCATGCGGGGCCTTGGTTGGTGACAGAGCAAATCTACTGTCATTTCTTCTCTCGCTCAGACCCACAGCTCAGAGACTTCTCTGTGTCACAAGTGCTTGAGAATGTTTCTCCCCTCAGCAAAGTGTCGACGCAGTTGGCACAGAGGTAGGAGGCTGGAGTGTGGAGCCACACAGACTGGGCCACCCTGTGGTCCTGCCATTCCCCATGTATGGACCCCCAAACACACACACCACAAGGAGCGGGTGGTAGTTCTTACTCCCACAGGGTTGCTGAGAATAAATGAGACAATATATGCAGAACCTACTGCACAGTAGGCATTAAATGTTAAACTATTATATTTTTTTAAATTTTTAAAGATTTTATTTATTTTACTTTTAGAGAGAGGGGAAGGGAAGGAGAAAGAGAGGGAGAGAAACATCAATGTGTGGTTGCCTCTCACATGGCCCCCACTGGGAACCCTGCCTGCAACCTAGGCATGTGCCCTGACCGGGAATCGAACCAGCGACACTTTGGTTCCCAGGCTGCGCTCAATCCACTGAGCTACACCAGCCAGGGCTAAATATGCTAAACTACTACTAATTTTGAATACAAAAATACAGAACTCTACACACAGTTTCAGAGGTCCATGGACTTCTAGGGGAACTTCAGGTTAAGAATCCTTGGCCCAGTTCTTCAGTCAGTGAGACAAGACATCTTGCCAATGTCTACCTTTTCCCTATGAGCTCCAGCAGCATATACCGAGCACCAGCTGTGTATGAGGCACCCTGGCCCTCACGAGATCCGTCACCAGTGTGGTCAGACACTTGAGGGGCAGAGGCCATTTTCATGACACTGGTGAGGTTGAGATGACATGCCGAGGTTTCTGGGTGGGGGAGTTGCTGCTGGAATCTGTCTTCTGAAGACTGGTGAGGCCCCCCAAGGACCAAGGCTGCTCTTCATCCAGCTCTGCTCTGTCTGGGACGGTCTGTGCACACGAGGACCTAAGATGCACACCCTGGGTCCTCAGACCGCCGGTGACGTCCTCAAGATCAGTTCCGGTGGTGTGTGAGTGCTCACAAGCAAGAACTCTCATTCGGAGGGCCCCTTCTGCAGTAGAGCCGTGCAGGCACTAAATTACTTCAGCAACAAGGGGGCAGTTTCAGTCCTGACTCTGCCCTTTGTGTGACCGCAGGAATCACTTCGCTGCTCTGAGTCTTGGTTTCCTCACCTGTAAAAAAGGAGTCGACAGTTCCAACTGCCTAGCGTGCTTTGTGAGGGTGAAGTGAGGTCATGGGTGTGAAGCCATCGCAGCCCCTGGCACATCGGTCCTGCAGGATTGGTAGCAGTTCTTAAACTCACCCAATCTGTTTCCAGATGCAGAAACCACACACAGAGAAGTGAGTAACAGCCCAGTGGGTCTTCAGTTTATACTTCCATCATACCATGAGGGCTCCCAGGCTGCTTTGGCAAATATTTCCCTCTGTTTCTTGCATGATGATCAAGGAAGGGAAGAAATTTTTCATGGGGCATTTAAATAGGTCAGGAAGCCCAGGCCAGGTGGCTTAGTTGGTTAGAGTGTTGTCCCGATGTGCCGACGTTGTGCGTTTGATCCCTGGTTGGGGCACGTGCAGAAATCAACCAGTGATTGCATGGATAGGTGGAGTGATAGGTCAATGTTTCTCTCTCTCTCTCTCAAAACTAATCAATCAATAGCTCAGGGAATGAAAAGGGCAAGGCAAGTAGGCATGTTGTCACCTGAAAGTGTCTGTAGAGGCAGGGAAGTAGTGAAATGCAAGAGGGAGAGGAGTTGGCTTGGGGAGAACTCAGTATGCGTGGTGGCGGGGCCAGCCCAGCCCCCCTGGCTTTGGGGAGTGCTGACATTTCCCAGAAACCTCACTGGCACAGGCAGTCCTTCCAGAGTGCATGAGAGCTTCAGTTTGGACAAACAATTGAAGCTCGTTTTTGCCAGGGGAAGAAATGGATTTACAAAGAAGCGACCAAGGGTGTTAGAGTCATCTGAGTAGGCAGCCAAAAACCTGGCCCAGGGGCAAGAAGCACAACTTTCTAGGCTGCAGACAACTGTCTGCTCCACAGTCACCCAGCCTGGCAGGAAGCCCATGTTTTTCTGTGTATTTGGACCAAACCAACACTTATCCTGTGTCTGTTATGTGACAGGCAAAAAGCTTCTCCTTTTTAAAATTTTATATATTTTTGTCCTCACCTGAGAACATTTTTTCATTGCATTTAGAGGGGAAGGGAGAGAAACAATGATGCAAGAGAGAAACATCCAGACTGGTTTGACTCTTGTACATGCTTGGACTGAGGATCATACGTGCCCAGACCGGAAACCAACTTCATCCTAGGCATGTGTCCTAACCTGGAATTGAACCCGCAACCTGTCGATTATGGGAGGCCGCTTCAACCAACTGAGCCACACTGGCCAGGGCAAAGGTTCTCCTTATAAACTTCATTGGTCAGGAGGTGCTGCCTGAGAAGGCAGCATTGCCGGCCTCTTCTGGGACATAACAGAAGAGTAAACGACTGGCTGGGATCTGTTCCAGAGCCTGAACTTCAAGCACGGCGCTGTCTCCACTAGCCCCAGCTTCCTTGTCCTTGGGCTCAAGAAAAGCCTGCACACGAGCTGAGTCAAGAGGGCGCATGCTCATCTTATGAGCACACGCTTGGACCTTCCTACCTCACTGCTTCTAGGGACCACAAGGAGCGGCTCCCAAACCAGATCCCAAATTCGATGTCATTTCACTTGCCCAGGTCCCCTCAGAAAATGCCACAACAGGGGATACAAACTTTTATATGCTTTATTGATTCAGGGGACCAACAAGGCAGCATTTGGTCAGTTAAGAAAGGCACCTCATTGAAAATACATCACAGTGCTGTCGAGTGATCCCAGCCACAGGATTTGAGGGCAGGAAGGGCAATCTCTGGATGATGTTGCGCAGAACACTTGCTCATTTATTTAAAGGGTCCCGTCACTCATCACAGATGAAAGAAGGCAAGAGCGTGGGGCTGTGGCACGTGCCGGGTAGCTGCTGAGCGCTTGCCCATGAGGTCAGGTGGACTGGTAAATCACTGGTAAGTCGGAAAGGGAGTGGGACTAGCCTGTCCCACCCTCCCTGTGACTCCTGTAAACTTGATTTGCTGGGCCACTGCCCGCCGCGAGCACACCCTGTATCTCTTTCAAATATGGAGATGGTTTTTGATCCCACGGAGAGGGGAGCCAGAGTCAGCAGTGCAACCCCTCTGTCCCAAGCTGCAGCACAGACGGGATGACAGTCTGACTTCCAGCTTCCCTGGCTGGCAACCCATGAGGTTCCGAGACAAAGGCTGAGGACTCTGGCTTTAAAAAATACTGTCGCCGGTCCAGAGTAAATGAGAACCTGGTTTCTCAGAAACAGCTCTACACCTCCCTATTTCTACTTATACCATCCAATCAGTCTTTAAAAAAATTAATTCCTCATACTTTTTTAAGACTCCTACTATATAGAAAAGAGATCGCTTCCCTACAACACTACTGTCCTTCCAGTATTTTTCTCAAGCCCTTCACCACTCTTGGCTCTCCGTCCTTACCCTGACCCCCCCGCCCCCCTCTGCCCAGCACCTAAGAGCAGGGATCACGCCGCAGGGTGATGAGCAGTGGTGCGGTCTCGCCTGGCCTTCTGTTACTAGGCTGAAATAGAGAGGAAAACAAGAGAGAACAAAATGGGTTTTTAAAAACCAAGTAAACATCAGAGAAGGCTGGCATGCTCGCCCCAGCAACCAAATGCATTTAACACTGGACACGTCTCTGCCAGGTGAAAGCTCTCATGCTTGCTGGGGCTAAGGCTGTGGAATTAAATGAAGCAAAACTCAACCTCTAACCAGACCCCCAAAAGGCATATGCATCCCCCATGATCTAGTTTTCACCCGCAGTTCAAGTATCACATGCACGTGTGTGTGCAGGTACGCACATGTGAATGTATGTGGCTGGATGACAAATATTTACCCAAGAATCGTACACATTCAATTAGCAAACATTGGAGGCCCTCAAATTTAAGGTCAAATGCCTGTAAGCGTCCCTGGTCAAAGGGGGGTGGACTCAAAGATTCATGAAGCCACCCTCATCCAGAGAAGAATCCCAGATCCCTGCAGACGGAACTGACAGTTTTGGTTTCACTCCTTTCCCTTGTCCATTCCCAGAAGTCACATGCTTCCCAGAAACACCCGACACCAGACAGGGTGGAGTTAGTTTACAGCCAGGGAAAGAAGGCAGAGCAGAGCCGGCAGACACTCATGGAACCAGACAGAGAGAAGCAAGATGGCCACGTACCCGTGCCCAGCTTCCACGTGGACAGAGGACAAGCCCGCTGGTAGTCCCACAGACAGCAGGAGAGCTCAGGTCAGGTAGAGACGGGCACTTTAGAGCCACTGCATTGAGTCAGCAGATTACGCCAGGGCAGGAGCATTGTTTACTGGACCTGCCACAGATTTTCTAATGGTTTCTCCAGAGGCTGTTGCTTTTGCGGTCCCTCAGAGCAGTCTACTTAATTACCCACCTGCCACAAGTCAAACCAGAGACCAAAAGGCACAGCATGGAACCTGGGGGTGCTTTATAGCCGGGGAGCAGAGGTCAGGCATAGAAGGTGATTACTGTCACAGTTCGTTTTATATTTGGGTGATCTTTTCTTGGGGACTCTGTGGCCACATCATCATGAAGTAAAGGGTGGAGGACTGGGTCTGCAGGGGAGGGGGTTTGGGTTTAAAAGGTCTCTATGTGACTCATCTGAGTTTCACATCTTGGAGATGGGCTGGGTTTGAATACATTCTAATCAAAACGGATCCAAGAACAGGCTTCCTTCAAATCTGTTTTGGTCATCCTTGGAAATGGAGGCAAAATTAAAAATAAAAACAAAATCCACTTTGGGGATGTGGATTGGCTGCTCTCCGATGCCTAGCCTGGATGTTCGGAACAGCCTGAATTGAAAAGGATCTCTCATCTGGTTTAATTCTTTGGCCACAATTTAGTTTTCAAACACAGGTCCCAAATGATTCCTACTTTACAGAAACGTGATGCAGATCACAAAAATACTCCGAGTTGGTTTGGCATCTGCTATGATACCCTCTTCCAGTAATTTCTGGGATCTGAAATGTAAGTACCCTTTGATTCCCATTTAGGGCAAAAAAAAATCAATGTTCCCTGTCCACATACTGACCCATGTGGCTTTTCATTGTGGGTTGGGACACAAGTGGAATTCCTTGCCAACAATCTGCCATCAGGAACTTTGGTCCTGCCTGACTACACTTGATCCTGGATTTCTAACCAGCTGCTGGAGACAGAAAAAATACCAGGGGGTTGGGGCACCTGCCAGATCCCTGAGTTAGTTTATTTTGGTCAAAAAATAAAGTCAAGGGTGTATCTAAAGAAGTAAACGGCTGGTAAAGCAACCTCGCCTGTAACTTAGAAAGTAGGAGCACGCACACACACCTACACCAACCACACACACAGATGAGATGAGAGCTGCACACACACTGAAGATACATCAAGCAAGTGCTTTTTAATCAGTACATCAAACCACATCCTTGCTGGCCGGAGGAAGCTCCCCTCTGCCTGGCCTGTCATTCCCACCCACTGCTCGACAAGGACAGGAGGAAGAAAGAAACGCCCTTTTAGACCCAACACTAGATAAACATAACCAGGTCTTTACATGTGGCTTTGGAGAAGGCTGCTAGGATGCTGGCAAACACGACGTCAGGGGTCTGGGATGCGTCGATGGCGGAGTGGATCCCCCGTTTCCTGTAGTACTCCACCAGTGGGGTGGTCTGAGTGTGGTAGGCCTCCAGGCGAATTTTCAAGGCCTTCTCATTATCATCAGACCGGCGGACCAAGGGCTCCCCAGTGATCTGAGAATAGGAAGAGGACAAGGAAAGGCCAGGACTGTTAGCAAAGGTTTCCTTAGCCAATGCCAGATCCAGATCTGAGACGCTGTCTGATCCCAAAGTCCATCAGTGGGAAAGACATCGCCAGTCTGGAGGGTAAAGAACTATAAAGGGCTTCACCACCCCGGGGAGCTGGTTGCAGGGAAGCCAGAGCACCTGGAACAGCAACGCTGAGGGGAGGGGCTTGTGAGAGGAGGACAGGCGATGCTCTCCCCTCAGCTGTTGCTCAGACTCTTCAGCTCTTAAGACTAACATTTCTAGGTCCAGAAGCAAGAGCGCTAGAGGCCCTCAAACCAGGACAACACATTGAAATCAGAGCTGCGTCAGCAACTGTAACTGCAGCTGTCTGAGGACACTGTGTTTTCACTGGGGCATCTGCCATCGACATTCTGAAAGTACAAGTGAAGTGCACAGGAACTCCGAATAGTAGAACTGCTCATTTTGTGACATGTGACTAAATTAACCCGATGGCTTTGGAACCTGTGTGACCTGATGGACTCGTCTCATAGGCAAAGGCAAATCCAGGAAATTCTCATCATTGCCGGCATGCTCTAAACATATGAAAGACTATTTATGGCAAATGTTACAGTGAACATGTATGAGCCCCTCCCTTTCACACCTGCGAACTACTGAAGACTGCCATAAAACTCGGCGATGTTAATCTAGCCAAAATATCCTGAATTTGTAGGGCATAGTAGAGTCACTGGAGAGAGAGGACATTCTTCTGAAGCAGGTCAACAAACTTCTCTTTAGAACTACCTCCTCCACCCTGGCTCTAATTCTCTGCTCCCGGCAGTCCTCTCCTGATTAGCTGACCGTTTAGGTTACCACGTCGTCAGCAAGGTGCTGCTCTGGACAAAAGACGGGTACAAACTGGGCAATGGGACGCAGCTGGCACTGGTAGCCACCTCGAGGTCAAACAATAAGCCACCTGGAGAGACACTATATAGATGAGCCACAGCTCGTGTGATTTGTATGATAGTTATATTTCTCGTGGTTAAGTTAGTAATACTGGCAGGATAAAGGGAAGGTGGAAAAACAAAGAAAGCAAAAGAAGAAAGGGGAAGGGAAGAAAAGGCGATTTCCTGGCCTGATTCTACATACGTCATCTTTCATGGGCTCCTTTGGGGGGTTGAACTCCTCGTGGTAGGAACGGCCACTCAGGGGGTGAATCAGCCTGAAAGATAGCAAATGAACACAAGTCAGGTGGCCTGAACGTATCCCGAACCGCAGCAGTTTCCAAGCTGACTAGCAGAGACAGAGCAGCTGGACTCAAGGACCTTAACCTCACAGAGAACATAGCTATAGGCACCTTGAGCTTAAGATAACTGGGCTTACGTGTATGAGTATGTTTTCTACTTTGACCCAACATTAACATACAGGTCTGGCTGAGGAGGCTGGTGTAACTGCCTAATTCAGGACGTCAAACAGGGTCTCTGGCACTGGTCTCACAGCCATTCATTCTACTCACCCATTTATTCAACAAGCATTTACTAAGTGCCTAGTCTGGTTCAGGCCTTAAACTGAGTCCAGGAGCTACAGAGCAACGAGTCAGATTCCCTGCTCACGGCAGTGCTTAATTCAGTGGGGGAGACAAATGTGGAGATAGACAACTATAATAAACCTGAGAACCCTTTAACAGAGGTTTGAACAAAATGCTGTCGGGGACAGAGAAACCAACCTGATTTTTTAACTTCACTTGGTTATAAATCCAGAAAGATGCTATTGGAAAAGCATGTCCAATGGATGTAAACGCCACCAGACAACACAGCACCCGTTTGTGATCATGGAGAGCACAGGTGGCCAACACAGGGCCTGCAAGGTGGCAACCATGGCACCTTATTTCTACTCAGCAGTGCTGAGCTCTTGCTTAACTGTGTAAACGTAAGTACAGTTTATACGTTTACATAGTCCTAAAATTACACCTGGCCCTTTGAAGGCAACCGTGAGGCTGAGGTGGCCCCCAGGGAAAACGAGTTTGACACCCCTAAGATAAAGAGAGCCCAACTACTAAAGGGCAATACTCAAGGTGATGGGAAGGTCATGGAACAAGGAGCCCAGTAAGAAGCACTTACTTGTTATTTGAATACATAGCTGGTAGCCGCACTGGTGCTGTGCCTGCTTGGCAACAAGCCTGTGTTCCTGACCTGACGAAGCCACGCCACGAGAGACCAGATACGTTAAGAAGGGAAGGAAGCAGGCTGAACACAGCTCAGCATCCAGGGCTCACTCACTCAGGTTTATGTGGTTTCCCAATCCCGTGCCAACCAAGGTCTGCCTATTTAATTGACGGCAGCTCTCAGGGTCTGTTAGGCCAGAGTGTTCCAACATTTTTCACCTCTTTGTAAGCACAGAAACAGTGCTCAAGGTCCTTGCTCCTCCAGGCCTGCCCAGCTGCTGTGATGGCTAGAAGAATCAATATCTCAGCTCAATAGTTAGGAAAGTCTGCGTTAGACTATCAAAGCCACAGCTGACTAAAATGTAGTGTGTTCTAATGACAGTGCATTTTTCAGGGGTCAAGTGGTCCATTTACAGCAAAGGTGGGTTCATTTATAGCCCTGGAGAGAGGGGGGAGGTGATGGCAGAGCAAACGAGCTGCACTGAGTGGGCCCGTGACTGTACGCCTGTAATGTGAGGATGGGCCCTCCTTTATTTCAGCTGCTGGGGGCACTCATCTGGTGCACCATTGGGAGACCCAGGCACAGGAAGAGTGAAGGCCGTTCGGCTCAACTTTGGCTTTCCCTTTGGGAATGGTGGGGCCACGAGATGGGGGCTCTGTTTCTTCACTTTATGGAGAGCACAGTGCACATAGCAGCCAGATGGCAATCACCTTGACTCCCTCCTCTTCACTTCTTTACAGCTCTTGCCACTCCCAGATTCCCTCAGCCCTCCAGTTATATACAAGAGTGCTCCTTCCCTGCTCACAAACATCATTTTAAGAGGAATGCAAGGCTCATTCCTTAAAAGGAAAGGAAAAGAAAGAAAGCCCAGTCTCCAAGTTCTCAAAATGGAATTGGTCTTCAGTACCAACCAAAACAGCTCTATGAGTCACTGAGCCTGGCCTGGAGGCGGAGGTGGAGATGTGGCTGGGAATCCATGGCCACTGCTACCTCGACTGAAACACTTCGGACACCTGTATCCTCACCCACAAAGTGGGGATGAGACATCAGGCTAACAATACCAGAGAACCAAGTGGAAAGATAGTTAGGATACTAGAGAGCCAACACAGAATAAGTCAAAACCCCAAACCACCAACCATACTTATTCAAGAAATAAAACGATGATCCCAAATTATCAGAAGTGACAGCTGAGCTAATTCAGAAGATATCTACAGTGGGGGCCTTGTGCCAGATTTAAATAAGATGCACATTAAACTGCCGGTTCCTGACTTTCACCGCCAGCACTGTGGGCCAGGAGGTAGAAAGCAGGCTTCTGGTGTCAGTTCTGTCGCTGACCTGCAGAGTGAACTTGGAAAACACCAGTCTGGCTGCCCCATTTCCTCCACTGAGAGGGAAGGGGTCACGCTAAACCACTCACTTCCAGACCGAGACTGGGTCTTCTCTGTTCCGCCCTCCACAGCAATCCTGCACTTCGTTCTTTAGAATCTCTGTTCCCTACCAGCCAGTCCCAGTTAAGGTTTCCATCACTCTACACGGGGGTCAGTCAGGCTGCCAGGTGGGGTCCTTGTCTGTTTCTCATTTCCCCCAATTTAGCCTGTATGCCAGGACCAAGCTAATGTTCCTAGAATGTCGTTTTTGGCACAACACCTAGTGGCTTAAGAACATGCCACGACTCCCGACTCTGTCATCTCTGTCCTCCTCGCCTTGGCAGACCCTCCCCAGTCTAGCTGCCATTCTCCCTTTCCAACAGCTCTCATTCTATGCCCAGCCCTCAGCCTGGTCCCCCAGCTCTGGACAGACATCCTGCCACTGGCCCCGGATAGAACCCCTCCTGCAACCAACATTCATTCTGGCCTCTACTCCCTTCTGGGAAAGCCACCAAAATCCTCTCTATCCAGGAAGGTCAAGTTTGACATTACACCTCTCCTAGGTGGCCTTCCCTCTCTCCCCAGACCCTCTTCTTGGACTTCCCACCTCACTAAACAGCCCAGGTGTTGTGTATGGTTTGTAAACTCTGGGGTCAGAGGTGGGCGTCGTATTATTCTTCTATATCCTCTCCTGCTTCCTGCCCCTAGGACCGTGCTGGGCACAAAGCAGGTCTTCAGGAAGCAGGCCAACTGAATCACAGGCCCTCAGTGTCACCAAGTACTGCTAACATCTGCTGTGCACACCAGGGCCCCCCACCCTGGTGACGTCCTGCCCTGTCAATCCTACTGCTTCTTGGCCCACATCCACTCAGTCTATCTACCCTGTGCCAATGGGGACGCAAAGAAATAACAGTTCCTGCACTGAAGGAGCTAGAAACACGAAACTGGACATTTGAAAAGAAAATTAATATAAGATGATCGCACTGCATCTAATAGAGCCGTATAGGAAAACGCCTCTACCACTCCCTCTTTTGTCTGTTGATAAGCTTGCCTCTCTCTCTGAAGATATGGACAGCGGACACATGGAAAAAATGTTCAATCTCATCAGGAAATTAAAGCACTACAATTTACAATAAGAAAGCAGGTTCCCCCTAATTAAATTCAAAATTTTACATGTACTGTGATGGTCACAGCATCGATCTGACAGTGAACAACTGGAGGAAACGCGGATGCACAACAATATGGAACAACTAAGTGCACGATGGTTCATCTGTGAAATGTGATACAGCGATTAAAACACCGGGGTCACAGTCACAGAAGTCTGGGTCCCTGACGTAGGCTGACTACCTCCACGAGATCCATGAAAATGACACGGGAATAAAAAAAGCCAAAGCGCACAGTGAAGAGATTGTGGGGAGCTATCAGTGGCTGAGAGCTTTCAACACGATCCTGGAAGGCACAGAGAAGACGCAGGGTGAAGAGTGGAAGAGGGCGGAGGAGACACGCCTGAAGCACACACTTGTGTATGATCTTTCAGAACACACTTGCTCAGATGCAGACGCGTTTCTGTGTTCAATGTTGACTACTATAGAGAAACAAGCAATTTATTTTATTTTATTTATTATTTTTTTAAAAAGAGAGGGAGAGAAACATCAATGTGTGGTTGTCTCTCATGAACCCCCTACTGGGGACCTGGCTCGCAACCCAGGCATGTGCCCTGACTGGGGATTGAACCTGCAACCCTTTGGTTCGCAGGCCCGTGCTCAGTCTACCAAGCTACACCAGCCTATTTTATTTTATTTTTTAAGATTTTACTTGTTTATTTTTATTTATTTATTAATATTTTAATTTTTTTAGATTTTATTTATTTATCTTTAGAGGGGAAGGGAAGGAGAGAAGTATCAATGTATGGTTGCCTCTTGTGAGTCCCCTGCTGGGAACTGGCCTGCAACCCAGGCATGTGCCCTGACTGGGAATTGAACTGTGATTGTGTGGTTCGCAGGCCCGCGCTCAATCCACTGAGCTATGCCAGCCAGGGCTACTTGTTTATTTTTAGAAAGAGGGGAAGGGAGGAAGAAAGAGAGGGAGAGAAACATTGATGTACAAGGGAAACATTGATTGGTTGCCTTTCACACTCCCCATCAGGGGTCCTGGCCCACAACCCAGGCATGTGCCCTGACTGGGAATCAAACCCGCAACCTTTTTTGGTTTGTGGCACATCACCCAACCCATGAGCCACACCAGCCAGGGATAGAAACAAGCACTTTACAACAAAACACACAAAAACCCCACATTGGTTGTGGCTAAGGTGGCTGTACCACAAGCAAATTTTCTTTCATTTTCTAAACTTGGTATAGATGGTCATATTATTTTTATAACAAAAGGCCTACAGCAAGATATGGCAACTCCAACTTAAGTCAGATTTTAAAAAGCACTAAAACAGAGGTACACAACAATACAAACAGGAAAAAATATATAAAAAATAAAACAGTAGTACGCATGTAAAGAAGTTACCATTTCTTGGGCACATATAATACCCAAGGCTCTGAACTACACAGGTGTTATCTAACCTGCAGAATCGTTCCACACACAGGTGTTATAACCCTCTTCCGATTATGAGGAACCAGCACTTGCCGAGAGTCAGAGGCAAAGGGTGACAGGCCTGCCATGCTGACTCCAAGTCCCTTGCTCTTCTTTCCACATCCCCATCAGTGTCACCACTTCAGCAGATGTCACCAATAAGATCAATCCATGTTGAAATGGCACCAAGCTTCATGATTAGGACTAGGCAAGAGCATAGCCTGACTAATCTCTGAAGAAGCACGAAAAGAAGGGACCTTCTGGGGACAAATACCTTCCTGTGATTCTCCGGATCAGCAGTGAGTCTGGGATGCGGAACTCGATCACAGAATCAAGCTTCTCTTTCCTCTTCTCCATGAGGTTGTCAAGCTGTAAAAGAGTGTGTGTCCCACCTAAGCTACCAGAGCTGGACCAGACCCATTTCCCTCAAAGGAATTAAGAGATTAAGGGCCAGAGTTCATTATCGAGCAATGGCGACACAAAACTGACCCACTCACCATTTCTGCCTGCCTCACAGTCCGAGGAAAGCCATCTAGAAGAAAACCATTTTTGCACGGAGGGGTGTCCAAATTCTTCTCAATGAGTTCCACTACCATTTCATCACTCACCTGAAGGTCAAGAACAAAACAGCCTTGGGTTTAAATACACTAACTAGGTGACATTTAACCCAATTCCCTGGCCACAAGTTGGTGTCCACACATACAACTTGACTGCTGCAGGGGACAGTGGTGGTTGACCAGAATGCAGAAACCTTCCCATGTTCCCTGTTTACCGATTTTGATCAGGCTCACAGTAGAGGGACCCAGGCCACCCTGGACAGGAGGCAACAGAGAAGTTCACTGAATAGGCAAGATAGGATTAGAACCACAGAACTCAGGAACCTCTCTGAAAACCCCAAATGAAGGCCCTTCCCAGCTTTCAAAAACTGGTTTCCTCCTGGGCCTTCAGATAAAAAAAAGTCTCCTGCTAGTATTGCTGGGAAGGCTGCCCATCTCGGCAGCTAATGCTTTTATCTCCTAGGACCAGCTGCAAACGAGGGGGCAAAGTATAAACTTTGCAACTAAGTGAAGACTGGAGATAAGTAATCTTGGGGCCACATCCCAACTTTTTCTCAGTACACCATCTTTTGCCAAGATCCAAAGTCCAGAATATCTAGCTTTCTAGCCTGACTCAAGGCCTGGCTGACAGGAAGGGAAAGCTGGAGGAAAGGCAGGTGGGTGGACAGGCAGGGGTACCATTCCACATAGGCACTGAATGCACAGCCTGACGGGAAGGGTTAATTCAGGAACGGAGGCAACGCCCAGCACCTTCCCTAACCAGCATGCTAAGTAAGTTATAAAAAGGCCAGAGGGCCAAACAAAAAATGACTTCCAAAGGTGATTTGCAGAAGCCAAGTCCCAGAATAACTCAGTTACAATTAAATTCTGGCACTAATCAAAGAAGATTTAAGAGATAATAGATTGCATTTGTTTAATCAGATTAACTGGACTAGGAACTAGAGAAAATACTATTATATCCCCCCAACAGGAAGGATTATGTCTGTCAAAAGCAATTGTTAGAGACAATGAACAGTCACAAAAGTAGTTCACAAACACCCTGTGGCTCCTTGAGTTCTCTCTTCAACACATCCTGGAGTTTTTCCCTCGGGAAGGCAGTTTAATTTTTGACTCAAAAAACTGGGTCTAATACTCAATGCATCAACACAAAGGGATCTCAAGAATACTACGAATAAAATACCTGCCATAAATTCAGAACCAGTAAGCTGCCACTCTGAAGTTCATGTCATGTGCCAGTTTGTTAAAACTCCCGTAGCACAGGGCCGGCCAACAGAACTTCCTGCGAGGAGGGAAATGTGCCATGTCCGAGCCGGCAGGCACACACCTGAAATGTGGCAAGTGCCACCGAGGAACCGAAACTCTTTCCAGTAGCTCCACGTGGCTAGTGGCTACCCTTCTAGGCAGTGCGGGTCTACACTCGGAGGAACATCAACGCACTCTGGCACCACCACACCTACCAGTTTCCCGGCATCCATGGTTGCCTTCAGCTTCTTCCCCAGCTCTGAGCCAGAAGCCACCATGGCCCTCAGCATGTCCCCGGTGGCCAGATGGCAGACACAGAAGTTTTTGGCCAACTTGGGTGCCTGTGGTGGGGAGGGAAAAAACCCCAAAATACAGTTATTACTGCAGGCCCTGGGTCAGACTTCCTGGGTGTGAACCTGGCGCTGCTGCTTACTAGCGGTGGGAGTTTTGGCAAATGCCTATTTCCTTACCTGTAACAGGGATAAAAGTACTTCATGTTATATTCTAACATATAACAATTACAAAGTTATAATAAGAATGACCTAATACATGTAAAGTACCTAGCATGCAGGGAGCCGTCATATTAGCTGTTTTTCCTACTTCCACTACACACATCGGTGACACATGAGCCTCAGTTTCCCCAATATAAAAAGGACAAATCAAAAAAGCAGTATCAATACTTCATATGGCTGCTGTGAGGTTGAAGTGAGTTCACATATGTAAAGCACAATGCCTGGCATGTAATGTGTTGAATGAATATTTGTGAAAGAAATGAATGTGAGATTGTCAAGTGCTGGCCAGGGGCCTGAGAGGCAGAAGGGGCAAGGTGAGGAACAGAGGTTCCCCTGGCAGATGGTTCTTCTTCCCTCTCAGTAGCTGCATCATCTTGGCCAAATCCCTTAACCTCGCAGAAGCTCAGTTTCCTCATCTGTTTCAAAAGAAGGCAAAAAGCCTCCATTGAGGAAGGTAGCTGTGAGGATCCGAGAGGATGTAGGTGAAGAGCACCTGGCAAACAGTAAGCACTTACTATCAGTTTTAAGAAGCAGTATAGCCTTTTCATTAAGAGTATCAGACTTGAGAATCAAACAGCCTGGGTTTCAGACTTCAGGTCTACCAATGACTAGATAGATACTAGACTTGAGAAAAATTGTATTACCTTTCTAAGTTTCAAATTTCCTCTAAGTAACATGGAGATGGTAACAGTAGCTACACCACTGAGTCAATCTGATTACACAGAGTTCCGCGTGGGCAGGGCCAGGTCCGTAGGAAGTGCCCAGTGAACACTAGCTGTTGCTGTAACCCCTGGCCCAAGTCCACATTCATTTCATATAGAAATGGATTTACTCATTCATCACACTGATGTCTCTCCCGAGAACCCTCCTGGGAGCCAGGCGAACAGATGAATAGGAGGCGGAGACCCTGTCCTCTCTGAGCCCATACTTCGGGGGACCATACATCAGAATGAAGATTAGAGGAAGAAACCCTGGACAGTTCAACACTGGTTTTGTACCTGCAATCTTCCATCCCCCAAACAAACAAAAAGACTGTAGAACTCATGAGGAACAGAATCAGTTCAAGGACCTTAAAACTTAGCTTCCTGGCTCACTTGTTTTATTAAAAAGGAGGTTTGAATCCTTGTTCAAACCAGTTCTTTGGGAGTTTCCTTAGGTACACACAGTAACAACTTAATAGATGGGGCTCAGTCCAGCAAATTCTGGTTTGTGATCCATGGAATGATTCAAGCAAAGAAATGACTTCATAGCAAAACAGCACACATATAAGAAGGCCTTAAAAACTCTGGAGAACCAATGAAGGTCAGGACTTGGTAAACCTTCCGGTTCTGCAGACTGGCCGAGGCGCCACACACCCAGAGAACTGTGCTTTTCTGCCAGTCTTTCTCCTTGATTGGTGAAATTAACTTGGGTGGAAGATTTGGAGGTCACGCTTGTTCAAGGGGAAAGGCTGGCTGAAGCACCAGAGAAGACGTGCTGTTAGCAGCACAGAACCTAGGTATTCTATCTGAATCCCCACCAAACTACAGCACCCTTCCAGGTGACTGGACTCTACAGCTACGTGGAAGAACGCTCCAACGGAGGAGACGCGGCATGGCAGAAGACTAACTCGCCATTCCCTGCTGGCTGCAAGGGAGTCAGTGTGATGGGCTGCAAAGAGCTCAGACTTTGGAGTCAGACAGATTTGCCCATATACCTGGCCTAAGCCCTCGATAGATGCATGACCTTGAGCTAGTTACTCAACTTCTGAGAATCTGTTTCCACATCAGCCAAGTGGGATTATGGGATAACCTGCACTTCTTAGAGCTGTTGTGAGGATAAAATGCCTCTTAACTTACCATGCAACCTTAGGCCATAGACTCTTTGAGACTGTTTCCTCATCTATAAATTAGGGATATTATTACCAAAATCACTGGATGGGTAGGAGGAAGAACCAAAGGCTGCTAACAAGTTATCGTTCTTGATCTAATCGTGAAAATCCTAGCATCTGCCAGAGTTGCTCACTGGCCACTTCCCGTTTGGCACTTCAGCACTTTTATGTATTGTTTCCATTCACGTTCATTTCTGCCTCTACACCTAGATTAATAGCAACAGTGTAAGATGATGGCTGCTACTCAAGAATCAGTCATGAGTTCAAATCTTGCCTTTGCTACTTCATGTGAATTCTGGGGCAAGGTACGGCCTCTGGGCTTCAATTTCCCAGTAAAAAGGCATGGGTAACAACAGGACCTACCACCCACGACTCTAGGCTCAAATAAGAGGACACATGTAAAGTCTCTGGCTGGGCACCTGCTACATAATTGAGCAAAGGGTAACTATTTTGCACATTACATCCCCTCCTCAAGGGCAAGGGCCGCCCTCTGCATCTCCAGCACCTTAACTTGTTCAGCAAAATGCACACATGGTAGGAGAAAAGCTAACCTAGGGCAGCAGATAGCAGCAGGAAGAACGGGAGCTTTGGAGTCATTTGGGTGCAAGGTCTGCCAATTACTTGCTATGTAACCTAGAGAAGCCCTCTGAACTTGAGTTTGTAGCTATAAAAGGGGGAATGAGAGTGTGGGCCTCACTATGCTGACAGTCACTGCACTGACATAGCTGACAGAGCCCGACCTGCAGGACAGCAGTGATTGCCTGTATGTGCCTGGCCTTGCGTTGGTACAGATTGGACACGTGAAAGGAAATGTGAAGGGGCTGGCAAATAAAACACAGAATGTAAACCTATGTTTTGGCCACACTGTAGGAACATCCAACCCCAAAAGGGAGAAGGAAGTAAGGTCATTTAAATAAAATAACAAACTCACGTATTCTGTGTTGGGAACCAAACCGCCCTGCCTGTTTTCAGAAACTGTAACCATCCCCCCCACCCCCCACCCCCGTGGCTAAGGCTGAGTAAAAAGACCTTGGGAACATAAGCCACTGAGGACACAAAGCTTATCCTCCCAGCAGGGGTGCAGCCTCTACCCCCTCTACTGGACCCTGCTTCGCCCTGGTGGATGACTGGTTAGGCAATGATGGGTGAGATTCCTCAAGGGAGGGACAACTTAAGACAGGCATGGTCATAACTAAGCCATTAGGGAAGGACTTAGGGGACTAAGAAAAGAGGTGATGGACCCTCACCCCTCGGCTTTGACATAGCCTGAGTCCTCATTCTATCTGTACAAAGTCTCGTACTAATCTCTTGGCTGCTGGCATCCCCCACCTGACTTAAGCCTAAAACAATGTAGAAGGTGGGTGCAACCCTGTGCTGGAAAGGGTGGTTTTCTGGGAGCATTAGGCCTAAGAAAGAATGCATAAAATCCTATGAAACCTGCTTTGCTAAGAATGTCCTCAATTTAAATGATAAGGGTCCAAGCATAAAATGAATTTGTTTCCCAAAGTTTCATGGTGCTTTGTATCTGACCCTGACTCAGAATAAGCCCTTATAGTTCTTTGAATGTTATATATTGTTTGATCATTACTGCCTGACAATGACTGATTAACTTTATACCCTGTATTTCTATGCAAATTAAACCCAGGAAAAGCCCACTGAGGAACAGGCTCAAGGCCCTTCTCCTCTGAGAGATTGGCCACCTTTCCTCTCCAAGCAGATCATGTCTTAGTAGACTTCTTCTCATCCACTGCAGCCGGGGGAGCTCTGCAGGCAGAGACCCCCCCGCCCTGGCCCCAGTTCTAGACATTGTAAACATCATTATGTTGATGAAAAAGGAGTTTTAAAAGGCTTAAACATTTTTTGTTAATAATGAGAAGTTTTAATAGGAAACAGATTTTATTTTAGTAACACCAACACAAAATACTGAGTTATACAGGTTAAAAAAACAGACATACTAGTGGGAAGAAATCCAAATCACTGAGCAGGTACTAGACACAAACCTAGGTTAGGGATTTTACGTCAAAGATTGCAAACATTTACCAATAGGGGCAGACGGGCAATGCAAATGAATGAAGTTGGTCAAATATAAGCAGCAGGCACCCAAGAGCGCTATGCGGGGTGCAGGAGGGCACACCTAAAGTGGCGTTGCCACTCAATTGCATGGCAGGCCAGAGCAGAGGCCCAGAGCCGCAAACATGACTTCTCAAGAGAAACTCCCCTGGCTGGTGTAGCTCAGTGGATTGAGTGCGGGCCTGCGAACCACACGATCGCGGTTCGATTCCCAGTCAGGGCACATGCCTGGGTTGCAGGCCAGTTCCCGGCAGGAGACTTACAAGAGGCAACCATACATTGATGTTTCTCTCCTTCTCTCCTTCCCTTCCCTTCTAAAGATAAATAAATAAAATCTTAAAAAAAAAAAGAGAGAAACTGGAGCTCGGCATGTGTGAGTGAAATTTCACAACTGAAAACTATGTGGTCACCTTATTGTTTTGAAAGCTGACAAATAAAAGGAACAAATCAAGCATTTATCCTGCCTTTTCTACACAAACCATGCCAAATAGCAGGCGAAAGTTTCTCTTTATAGAAATGGTTTGGCTAACAAACAAAAAGAGAATGATATAATTTGAACACCACCATTGTGCTACCCTCCATGAATTCCTGGACCAGATGCTGAACACCCAAGACAAGCAGGCCTGATGTGCCTCTCCATGGATAGCACGTACCACCTGCGACACTGGCCATGAAACTGAACTTGGTTCTGTTAAGTGTCTGATCAATCTCCCAATTTGTAGGAAACAGAGAGGAAAGGGGAAGATGTTCAATATGCCATGGATATACAGTAAAAAATTCCCAGAGAGACAATACCAGGACAAATGACCCAGTCACACACATGCGTGTGTGCGCGCGCACACACACACACACACACACAAGCGATGGGACAGCTGTAAATTAAGAGACCTGTAGAGATCACATTTGTGAGACAAAGGGAAATATGAACCCTATTATAAATTGTTAATTTTTTAGGGGATATTGTGCTTGTTTATAAAAAAAGAATTCATCTTTTATTGAGTGATACCCACTGAAATATTTACAAATGAAATGTTATAATGTCTGGGTGTTGCTTTAAACTAATCTGTGAAGGGGGAGTGAACGAGAAAGGAATGGGCACAAGCTGACGCTGGTTGGGGCTGGATAGCAGGTATGCGGGGCTTCTCACACCAGCCCGCCTTCTTTCGTGCGTTCAAACTCTTCATAATAAAGTGGGGGCGCCTTTGCAAGCAAAGTGCTGCTGTAGGCTACCACTTTGTAACCTGATTTATGAACACCTCTTTCTTTATTTAACTCCATAAAACTGCAACCTTCAGTATTCCCATTGTCCCCAGTATTAAAAGCTGTATTGAGGTTAAGTGACCCTTCCTTCAAGTCCCAGCTCTAATCACATCTCCTCTACTTCCACAAAGCCTCTGACCAGCTCCTACCATACCCACAATTTTATAAATAAGAGGACAATTTTCTTCAAATCTTGCTGACTACATCACCCTTTACACTGAAATAGATATAAGTTGGTGTGGGGGTGATGGGGGATGGAGATGTATTACTAAGATGAGGGAATCGATAATTATTGAATACCTACTATGTGCCAGGTTGTCACCTATATACCTACAGGTGCTTTCACACACATATATGTCATTATCTTCCAAAATCTGGCAAACTTTTGGTCTACATGGGCACTGCTTTATCTGAATGCGTAAGGTGGGGGACTACTTTATCTCGTATGAGGAAGGTAGGGGACCTATTTTTCAGATGAGAACACTGAGGCTTGGAAGTTACAAAGTTTGCCAGACTGTATAAAGCCATTGTCCCAGCACTGGGTGGCTTGTTCATTTCCCAACTACGGAAAGTATTAACTTCACTATGAACTAAGAAAAAATAATCAATGCCTTTGAGCTACCCCATTTATATTCACAGCAGAAGTCTGCCAAGGCTAAAGAAGGCTACAGGTTACCCAATAACTGAGGGTGGTAGCAACAGGAAAGAGACTCAGTGTTACTGAGGACAGGGGGATTGGGTAACAGTGAGCTCCAAAGAAGAATCAGCTCAGGCTACAGAGAATAAAGGGTAAGCGGTCCTTCTTGACCTCGTGCCCAGAACTCAAAAGCAAAATCACAGGAATGAACTGAATCTTCCAGACATCCTTTCCCACCATCCACATGAATCTGTATCCATCCATTTCCAGTAATCTCATCAGGTGCCAAGTGATGTGCTGGGTGCCCCAAGATGGTCTGTTTGCCAACACTTTGCAGTCTTTGCAAGTGTCGGAAGAGCAGAGTAGGCAGTCCCCAGAACCCCATTCACTTGGCAGCCCAGACTTTCAAGAATTCCCTCTTTGGAATCTAACAAGCAGGAGCCTGGGGCCTGGGGGCAATGCCAGGCCCAAGGCAGGAAGGGTTGATGATTCAACCTGTGGACTTCCAAAACCCAGCCTTTGGGCCCATTCCACCCCAGACACCAAGTGAGGCCCCACAGTCTGCTAGTGAAGAAGGTAACTTCAGACTCCAATTGCTTGGAGCCCGTGGCTCTTGAGGTTTCAGGCTCCCCTGAGTCATTTTTGATAACTTGGGAAAGCCACCTGACTTCCTGGGCCTGTTTTCTGAACTGTAGATTTAGGTACCCACCTCACACTCCTCCCCAGCTTAAATGGCTCACGCAGGTCATACTTCACTTCTCTTAGCAGTAGTCTATCTTAGCAGTACTGTACTAATCAGCACATGCCAGCTCCCACTCTGCTCCACGCGCTAGAGCCGCTCCGCCACCTTCAGTCATTAATCATTATAAGAAACGCTCCCCTATCTTGAGTGCCTGGAATGAAACCCTGGGCAGTGCTCCCCCAAATCACACGGAATCTGGGATTCCTGCCGTCACTCGAGCTGTAATCTATATGTCTCAGCCCAGTGCTCAACCCTACCCTTCAAAACCCTCAGCTTCTAACTTCTTAAGAGATCTAATCAGTTCTTAGATCTCCTAACAAGACACCTCAAGCTTGGATCCCTCCAGAACTTTAATCCTAACTCACACTTCCACGACCTCCAATTTCGACCCTTCCCCAAACGCCTTGCCAGAACCCCAGACGCCGGCTAGGGCACCGCAGGAAACAGCCCGCGGCGTCTCTCTGGGGCGGTCCGGACCTCCAGCCTCCCTGACCTTGGAGTTCCGTGGGCTCCCCCATCACGCCCGGCCCTACAGCTCACCTGGGTACCCTTTCCGGCCCCGGGCGGCCCCAGCAGCACGGCCCGGATGCCTTTAGGATTCTCTGGGGCCGGGTCGGCCACGGGTACGTTGGGAGCCATGGCTTCCGAAGCCTCTCACTCCTTAAGCCGCTTACACACCTTTCAGGTCCAATGCTTCCAGGCCACCGCGCCACGCACGTACGCAAGCCCCACTCTCCTCTCACACTGGCTCCTCGCCACGTCTGTCAGTCCCCTTTTCCCGCCCCTGAGCGCGACGGACACCTTAACGTACCAACCACGAGGTGGGAGTAAGGAAGGGGTGGGTCAACGTAAACTGGAGTGGGGTGGGGCTCCTGGCGGGTGTGTGGAGTGGGCGGGGTGGGCTGAGTGGGCGGGAAAAGGTGAAGGCCTACCAGAGGCCCTCTGGGAGTTCTACTTACGCTTTTTGACAGTTATGACACCGGCAACTCCGGCGATCCCGCTGAAATTGCCCGTGAGAGTGTAAGTTGGTGAAATCAGTTTTCGTAACAAATTGGCATTATGTATCAAATATTTGGTCTGGCAGTTCCACTTCCAAGAATTTAAAGGACATAACCAAGGATATACGTGAAGATTTGTGTAACAAAGGTATTAACTGTAGCATTTATAACAACCCAAAAGCCCAAAACAAACAAACCAAAAAAAAGAAAAGGTAATATCCCAAATGTTCAACGATAAAGTTTGTTTAAATAAATGGTGAAAATTTGTATACTCGAGTCCCCCCTCCCCCGCCCCTGCCAAGATATTTGATCACATGGGAAGGTGTTCACAAAACAGGCTATACGATTGCAGTTAGGACAAAACCCCAATTGTGTCTGATAGCTACGCGTGATCGTCTCTGCACAGCGTCATTACATGAGCTTCTCCCCTTCTTAGTGCATGTTTATATTTCAAAAAGTCCTCCAGTGAATTCTATAATAAGCAGATACTTCTCTTGTAATAAGCAAATGACTTTTTTAAGTCAGGAAAAGGTAGTTTTTCTCAAAAGAGATGACTTTTCTTGGACAGGGAAATAATTTCTACAGCTTTCTGGTGTGTGATAGTTTCATCCACACCCTCTCCGAAGCAAGCCCTGGAACTCTGGCAGGCCAGACCCAGGGGCCTCTTTGGACCTCCAGTCCAGAGTGTGATGATGAAACAATTGTGTTTTCTCCCAGGCTCAGAGTGACTCATCTCCTACAACCTGGTAATACATTTGCTAGCCCTTTAGCTTGATTTCTTCTATTTTACCTCACAAAAGGAGTTAACTTCATTCTTCATCTCTACCCTGGACCTGTATAAGGTGTGCCTAACCTTGAAGGAGACAGGACTGGTTATGCTCATTTTTCAGGAAGATATGCAGTGATCAGCCCAAAGCCACACAGTAGCAGAGTCACAACCCTGGGAACCCTGGCAAGCACAGGGTTCATGGGGTTGAGGGTGGGAAAGCAGCCAAAACTCATATATTGGCTGAAGGAAGCTGCTATGTGGCCAAAATTCACTTCAGTCCAAGAAGACCAGAGTTTATGAAGGATTTCCCAGGGCACCAGGCAAGGGGCATAGGAGCAGCCTATCCTTTCTACCAGCGATCCCTACAGTGACACTTACCAAACATGGACTCCTGAGGAGCAAAGCAACTAAGACTACACATAAATATACACAGTGTAAGGTTTAGTTCTTCAGGTTTTAAAAATGTTCTAGGCTCTTGGGCATAATAAGGACCATAAGAGAAATATTGAGAGCCCAGGGGAAAGAGGGAGTACCACATTCATCTTCTACTCAAGTACTAATGTTTTAAATATCTAATTAATTAATTAAAGATTAAGTAATTAAAATTAATTAAAGGGGAAGGGAAGGAGCAAGAAAGGGTGAGAAATATTGACATGAGAGAGAAACATCGATCAGTTGCCCCTTGTACATGCCAGTCCAGGCATGTGCCCTGACCAGGAATTGAACGAGTGACCTTTCGCTTTGTGGGACGATGCCCAACAAACTGAGCCATACCAGTCAGGGTTCAACTATTTTTTTAAAGCTTTTATTTATTCATTTCTGGAGAGGGGGAAGGGAAGGAGAAAGAGGGAGAGACATATTGATGTGCAAGAGGAACATCTCAATCTGTTGCCTCTCATACATTTCCCAACCAGGGACCTGACCCGCAACACAGTTATGTACCTTGATCAGGAATTGAACCAGCAACCTTTTGGTTCACAGGCCAGTACCCAGTTCACTGACCCAGACCAGCCAGGGCTCAACTATTACTTTTTAATAATAACTGCTACCATCTACCTGTCATTAGGTACTGCCTGCCAGCACTGCGCTAAGCACTTTACATGCATTGTCTCACCTAGTTCTCATAACAAACTAACTAAACATAAGCCAACTTCTTTATTATCTGCATTTTTTAAAGAGAGAAATGATAGGCACAGATTGGTTAGCCTGGGGCTGAGCAGATTTGAGCTCAAGTCTCTCTGAGTGACTGGTGCCCAGCAGAACCAGTAAAAAAAAAAAGGTAGTTTCTGTGCATATAGGACTCACAGTGCAGCTGGGTTCCAGCTAGAGGGATGAGGGAGGCTTCTGTGAAAGAGAAGGAGTTTGAAGGATACAGAGGATTGGGCTTTGGGGTAGGGGGGAATTCAGGCTGAGAGAACACTGGGCAAAACCCTTCAGAGATGAGAGAGTAGAGTGTGCTGTGGTTTCTAGTCAGTGGGCTTTGGGGAATAGGGAAGTTTCTTAGGTAGGACAGTAATGAACAGATTCACATTTTATAAAGATCACTTGCAGATCGGACTGGAGAGAAGAGAAAGAGATGAATGCAAGACAAGCTAAAAAATTTGTGTTAGCCCTGGCCGTGTAGCTCAATTGGTTAGGGCATCATCCCGGTACACAAAGGTTGTGGGTCCAATCCCCAGTTAGGACACATGCAAGAATCAACCAATGAATGTGTAAATGGACGGAAGAACAAATGTTTCTATCTCTCTTTCAAATCAATGAATAAAAAAAGAAAAGAACTATTTCTGTTAGACACCCCTACCCCAAAGATGTCCACATCTTAATTCCTGGAACTTGTGGTCATGTTACCTTACGTGGCAAAAGGGACTTTGCAGATATGATTAAGTAAGGGTTTGGAGGTGGAGAGATTATCCTGCATTATCTGGATGGGCCCGATATAATCACAAAGGTCCTGTAAGGATGTGAGGGAAGCAGGAGAGCCAGAGAAGGAGACAGGGTGACAGAAGCAGAGCTCAGAGTAGTGGGGTTGCTGGCTGGGGACCACAAATCAAGAAACGATGGCAGCTTCTGCAGCAGGAACGCCTAGGAAACACTCTCCGCTAAAGTCTCCGCAAGGAACACCCCTTGATTTCAGCCCCAGAAAACCCATTTTGGACTTTTGACCTCTGGAATTGTAAGATAAATTTGTGTTGCTCTAAACCACCAGATTTGTAGTAATTTGTTATAGCAGCAGTAAGAAACTAATACATGTTGTTTGGCTACAAGCAAGCCAGGAATTCCCTGGGAGGACGCAGTTATACAACTAGCGGCCTTAGCAATGATCGGAGGAGTCAGGGGTGCTTTTGTAATCCAGATATCAAGATGGTGTAAAGGGAATTTTTGTTCCCTCCTTCAGCTTTTTCCATATGGAGGGACCTCTTTTAGAGGAACGCTCTTGCCTCACCCCCCCACCCATCTGTCCTCCCCAGAGAAGAAGAGGAATGACTTACTTGATTGGAGAGTTTGGGGAAAATGAATGGAGCTCAACTCAGCTTTTCTTCCCTTTCTCCTTTACATCTGCCTGGTCACAAGAACCATGGTTTTTTGCCCTCTTCTTCCATGCTCTAAATTTCCCAGGATTCTTACAGGGAAGATTTTCCAGTGCTTCCTGGGACCAGGTGGAGAAGATTAACTTTGGGGTTCAGTGCAAGTAAGTTCACTTACCTATCAGACCTAAAGATATGTCTCCAACTGCTTTGTTAGAAATAAGGGTGACATTATAATTTCCCTCTGTGTTACTTCTATAGCTGTCTCTCATTTGAGTGAGGCTAAAACCCAAACAAACAATTCCTTATGGATGCTCTGATTGGAATGACTCAGCTCAACTGTTTTCTATCACTGTGTCATTCTTCTCAAGATTCAAAGTCTTGGCTTGGCTTGGATCCCGTGTGCACCTCTCGGCACTAGTAGAATTCCCCCAAGACTGATTGGAATGGGAAGTAGTTCCCTAAAAGCAAATGAGTTCCCAAAATAAGAGAGAAGGGCTAATGATCAGAAAGAAATGACAGATGTCCACTGCAGGGAACTATTACAGAGGTCCAGGAGAAAGGTAGTGAGGGCCTGGGCTATGGAGGTAGAATTAATGAAACCTGACACCAGACCAGATGGGGATAAGGATATCTGAGACTTAGGGCCAGGTGACTGGGAGTGTGGGGGGTGGTGCCAATAATATTCATTCTTTAATTAATTCATTCAATATACATTTCGTGAGATTATTGTGCTTGGTGCTAGGGACCCCATGATGAACAAGGGGTCAGAGTGTCCACCCTTTTAGAACTTGCAGTCAAGAACTTAGGTGATCGCAATCCAGTGATGGAGACCGTGCTGTAGTGGGAACACAGTGGAGGGGCACCCAGCCCAGATTTGAGGGGAAGTGACATCTAAAAGAGATGAGGAGGATTGGCCTAGAGAAGAGGGAGGGGAAGGGAATTCCACACAAAGGGCATTGACTATGTGTGTAAAGGCCTGCAGGCAAGGGAGGCTGGCAAATGGGGAGAAACCACTGTACTCAGCAGAGGAATGCCTCTCTTATGTCGTGAAAATATTTTACTGCAAAGGGCTTGGGGGAAAAGCAGCCACATTGCATCCTCCAGAAGCCGAAAGGACAGAATCCTGCCTGCCTTCCTGGAAACTGAGGAGGGAGTGCAGACCAGGCCCAACCAGGGGGATGTGCCTGCCCAGGAATTTGTCCTTTGAGGGAGAGAGGCGAAGGGGTAAGACCTGTTCTTGGGGGGAGGGGAGAGTCCAGCAGCAGTGGGTGGCCAGCGGTCATTAGTGGTTTCCAACAAAGCTTCTCTGGTGCCTCATTGCTTTTGGTTCTTACCCATGTTTGAAATTGGTGAGTACCCCACATTACAGGTTTCCCTAGCTACCTAAAAGTGAACTGTTCATAGGAACACTTTTGTGAGCCAAAATGGCGTAAAGCAAAGAAACAGGTGTGATTAGTTTATAATGTTCAATATATGGAAAAATTTTGTTGAGCATTCCCGACCCAGAAATGGGTCTCAGAGATGCTTGCAGACACTGTTCGATGCCCTGACAGCGGGATGCAGAGCATAGTGCCTGGGGAGGAGCTTGGTGGACCATGTGGGGTGCAGGATGCCTCTCTCAGAGCTCGCTGCAAAACAAACTCTCAACACTATTTCTACTTTTCACCTTTTCCCCCAATAAAAGCAAAAATCCTCTTTGGAGCTCTTTGAAGGTTGGCAAAATAGGTACTTTCATAAAAGTTAAGGGGTGGGACGTGAACTTTCAAAAAGTGAAGGATACCTCTACTCAGTGAATCCCACTGAGAACCTTTATTGGCACCGAGTGCAGGCAGCATGGCTGGAGTTACAGCTCGGGAAGGTAAGGGGAGAAAAAAGAGGCCGAGGAGGCAAGGACCATGGGAATTTTCCTGGGGGCTTCCCCTCCAACAAAAGGAGGGATGCCCAGGGGAACAAGCTCCCTTCCTGCCTGCCTTTGGATGTCGAGGTAGGATGCAATGTTTAGTCATTGCACGTAACAGCCATCTGGGGCCATGAGGGGAGAGCAGAGAGGCTGACCCAGGGTCTGGCTTCACTGAGCTGCTGAGCTAACAGGTGTATCACCTTCCCGTAGAGTTTTTGTGATGGGAAGTAAACACCTAATGTTCAAGCCACATTAATTTGGGTATCCCAGGACCTGTCACTGAAAGCACCTTATGTGATGCTGCAAGTCACCTAACCCCTCTGGGCCCCAGTTTCTCTTTGTGAAGCAAGGACAGTGATACCTGCCACACAAGATCATATTTCAATAGCGAATGAGTTCATGAATGTCAAGCATTTAGCACAATGCCTTACTTATGGCAAATGCTCAGCAAATGGTCACTGCATCAAAACCATGGAGAAAACGAGTTTGGCCCAGGAGAACGTAGAGAGAAGAGGAGGAGACTGAAGACTAACCTGGGGAATGAACACTTGAGGGGAAATAGGTAGTTAGCCAAGAGTCAGAGAACGATTAGAAAGATAAGAGGAAAGCTTAAAATTTCATTCTATGCACCATACCCTTTTTCATCTGGAAAACTCCTACTCATCCTTTAAAGCCCAGTTTAAAGATCCCCTTCTCTGTGGAGCCTTCCTGGACACTTGACCCGCAGCCTCGCACTCCGAGTCAGTTGTCCTGATGCTCAGGCCCCCCCAGCACAGCCTTCTTCTTTTGCACTTGTCACCATTTATTGTGATTTTCTGCTTTTGTGTCTGTCTCCTGCCCCAGACTGTGAATGAACCCCCTGAGAGTAGGGGTGCCCTGACTGGATCTTCTGTTCCTACCGTGGGGCCAGGCAACTAGTGGTAATAAAAAAAGCCTTCGATGATCAATCACCCTGTACCAGGCACTGTGCTGAGTGCTTTACACATAGTAAATAATTTAATCCTTATGATAACTTTATGAGGTAGGTGCTATTATTAGTTCTATTTAAAGGATGAAGAAATGGAAGAACCGAGAGGTTAAGTAACTTGCCCAGGGTCATTGCTAGTAAATGGCAGAGCGGGGCTGCAGGCTCAGGTGGTCTGGCTCTCTAGCCTGCGCTATAACCACTACGCTGCATTGTCTCTCATATGTAGTGGGCACCGATAAACACTTGTTGATTGGAATGATAAGAAGTGTTACCAAAGGCAAAAAACAGAGTTTCAAGGAGTACGTTAGTCGGCTTCAGCTAAGTCATGCTGCGGTGACAGATAACTCCTAAAACACCAGTCGGCATGAATAGGTCCCATATCCGTGTCAGGCCAGCTACGGCTGCGCGCTGCATCAGGGATGCAGGCTGAAGGAACAGCTCTTAGCTAGGACAGTGCTGTTCTTAGGGGAGGGGGAACAGATACATGGAGATAGCATCTGCTTGCGCTAGCGAGAGCGTGTGGTGTACATCTTTTCCCAACTCCATGCTCAATGATGTTGTCTTAGTAGCTTGAAATCAGTTATGGTGGGAGTGTTCATATTGTAGGAATCGGTGAATTGGAGAATGTTTTGTTAAACATTTAACCAGCACAGCACTGGAAAAGGACAATGATATTAGCCTTTAACGCTTCCGCCCAGAAATGTCACAGGTCATGGAAATGCCAAAGCAAGTCTCATGACCAAACTGTAACCAAGGGGCTCAGGAATATACTTCTTCCCCTGTGAGGGGCCCAGGGGAAGGAGCTATGGGTATTTTTGAACAATAACACAATCTGGAGCAGAGACGAGGACTGAGGAAAGCACCTCGGATTTGGCCTCAAAGGGTTTGCTCCCTTTAACGAGGAAGCTGTTTCAGTTGGAGGTTGGGGTGAGGGGTGGATTGAGGTGGGTGACGTATGAGTTGAGATCCCTCGTTCTTGAGGCTATTCAGGGGAAGGAGGGAGACAGGTGAGCTGGTGGGAGTGTTCATATTGTAGGAATATGAGGGGTAGCCAGGTGGAAGGCAAGGCATCTTCAAGAAAGAAGCAGCCTGCTTATGGGTGGGCTGCAGTGTCGTTTTTAGTGTTAACTAACCTCTTTCTGCAAATGCGGTTTTTCTACCTTCGTGCCAGGGGTGACACTAGAAAAGGCAAAGAACGAAAGAGAAAGAGTCTCATTTGAGGGTTCTCAAGGCCAAGGCCCCGACCCAAGGACAAGAAAAGCAGAAGAAACAGTCAGTTCCCAGCTGCCAGAAATGAAACGAAACTCCTTTGCTCAGAGGGAAGAAGAGAAAGTAAAGGTGCTGAACTATTGCAGGTGAATGAGAACTGGGTCTTGGGGCTGGCCTCTCCCTGCCCTGAGGGTGGGTGGCATGTGGAGTGGCAATGCTAGGATTCTCAGACAGGTGTGGGTCATCCTGGAAGAGGACCTGTCCCTTTTCTGGAGGCAGGGGGCCAGTGTGAGGGCCTAAAAAAGCCCAGGACCACAGAGACCCATCCCCACCCATGATGCAGAGCAAGGGCCTGAGACACCCCCCGGGTCCCCTCGTGGCCCAGTGTGCTGCAGGGGATAGCAGAATGTGTTCCTGCCCATTGTGGGTTGGAGGCCAGTGGGGACCAGCGACCTGTGTACCAAAAGAGGCCTCGAAGGGGGTGCCTGTGGACTGACTGAGGCAGGATAGTGAGAAGCTAGGAAAATTCCTTGGCAAGTGGAATAGGGAAACCGAGACAAGTAGCTGAACAAACTGGCTGAGCAATTTACAGCCAGATGCAGCAGGTCCCCTCCCTAGAGGTAACATCTAGGCCTCAGTTGTATTTGGGCTTCATGCCCAGAAAACCAGCAAAACCAGGTGGGCAAGGCCAGGACCAGCTGCAAGGACTAACACTGTGACTAAAGACCCCTTGCCCTGTCATTGACTGATCAGTGGAGACCAGGACCCTGAAAGGGCACACCTGGGACACTGATGAATCCTCTGCTGAAACCCTCCCCTGAGATTCCCTCCTGCAAGAGATAAAAGCCTCCAGACAAAGGGCTCGTGCTCTTTCTTTCCCTCTGGGGAGCAACTGTGCCATTCCCTTTCCCCTCTTCTTCCCTCACAGACACATATCTCTAAGGGACGCTGAGACCCAGAGGAGTAACGGGCAGCGACGGCTCGTCCCAGACTAGCCCCCTGAACCTGTCTCACGGCCCCCTCCTCTCTGACCTCCCAGGGAGCTAAGGCAGCCCCAGCTCTCCTCTTGCTTCCTCCGCATGAGGCTTTTCCTTGTTTCACAGTCCTCAGCTTTAATAAACATCCTCGTAGTCACCTGGGCTCATGTTGTAACATCTTTTCTACATGAAGTCAAGAACCCCCATACTGCTGGCTGGTTCTAGGCAGACCCACACAAGGCCAGGTCCCCTGTCTGGTAACGTGACGACTGGACAGCCCATGGGACCCAAGACAGCCCTTCAGGCCCTCTTGGGAGGAGGCTGGTACAGAGCTGCTGCCATCGCCCCAGGCCCACAGTCCCTTATCGAAAAGTGCAATTCAGAACTGGGAATTCTTTTGGACTTTGGACAACAGTGATACAGGGAAGCTGCATGCTGCGTTAGGCAACACTGCTTAGTATTGCCCCTTAGTATTGGGGCAGCCCCAGGTAATGAAAGACATTAATAGAGTCCTTATCTTTCAAACTGAATGTCTTTCTGGTCAGATTTGCTGACAAGTTAATTTTGGTGCCAAATTAAAAAAAAAAATCTTTCCTAGATCAGTCCTGGGAGTCAGTGTGACTTCTCCTTTTCCTGCTTCTCTGTCCCACAGACCCACGCGGTCAGCAAGTTCCGCCCACCTTAGCACCTCTCAGGTCCATCTCCCACTTCCACCCCTCCTGCCGCAGCACTGCCTCAGGCTGCCTTCCCCTCTCCCCAGGGTTATCACAGCGGTCTGTCTCCCGCTGGCCGGCAGACTCAGGTTTCTGTTCCCGACTGCCCCCAGAGGAATTACTCTAGAATACAAACCTCATGGGTGTCCCAGTGGGATGCTGGTGTGCTTAACTGAAAAATGCCAGCAGAATTAAAGGATGGCCCTGTACTTACCCATCTGGATAAGCAGCAGACAATGTGTATGCTCCCAGGTGGAGGTACAGGTGGCTCAGGCCTTCTTCCAAAGTCCCATATGGAGAGGGATGCTGCTGCCACCCACAGATGAAAGATGCTCTGGAGCATGAGAAGCTCCCACCTCCCATTCTCAGGAGTATGGTTCCCTCGTGGCTCCTTCTGACTGCTCAGGCAGGAGCTGGTTATGTGCCTACCTGCTCATCGGGTACAAATAACTAGCAGAAAACACACATCCCAGAGTCAGTTTCTTAGGTGTGGGAGGACCAGGCATCAGTCTGCCTGGGAGCTCTCCCTAAAACCCCCAAATCCATAGCTGGCCTCCGGAGAGGTTGGCTGGCCACGTTCATGGCCCTGTTTCATAGGTTGCACTGGACTTGGCAGTCAGGAACCAAAGCAGGCCAGGAGGTCAGCTCTGTCTATTTGTGCCAGACAAAATCCCTGGCCTGAGAAGCAAGCGAAGCGACCCTGGTCTCAGCTCCTGCATGTGGGAGAGAGAAATGGCCCCTCCGGGTTTCTGGCTGTTTCAGACTCGATGAAGAAAACAGCCACAGGGCTTCCATCTTACACTTGCATTTTGGTGATCAAGCTGATTCATAATTTATTTTTTTAAAAGTACCACTTTGCCCTGACCAGTGTGGGTCAGTTGGTTGGGCATTGTCCCGCAAAGCGAAGAACCACCAGTTTGGTCCCTGGTCAGGGTACATGCCTGAGATGCGGGTTTAGTTCCCAGTCAGGGTGCAAACGGCAACCGATCGATGTCTCTCTCTCACATTAATGTTTCTCTCCCTCTCTTTCTCCTTCCTTTCCCCTCTCTCTATAAATAAATAAACAAACAAATAAATAAGATCTTTTTAAAAGTTACCATTTGTTGAGCATCTATTTGTCCAAGGCCCCGTGTTCAGCTTTCCACATACGACCTCATCGAGTCATAACAATACCCTTGCTGTGCCAGAACTGTTCATTAGCCATATGTTCTGGATGGGAAACCGAGTCCATCACGGTTAACTGGCTTGCTTGAAATCATGTAGTTAGTGAAAGCTCCCACCACACAGGTGCTGTTGTTACCAAATGGACCTGTGGCGGGGATAAGATACTATTACCAAATGGATGCCCCCTTGCCCCAGGGTCCCTCGTACTAGGTTCGCCTTGCCTGCTGCCAGGGAATTATGTCTCTCAATGTCAGAGATCGGTGAAAAGGAAAGGAATTACTCATTCAAAAGTTATACAGACTTAAGAGTGATGACTAAGAGTCCTTTCACCCCTGCCCTTCCTGCAGCGCCTCTCCCGCATTCTTCCAAACTGCTACGAGAGCTGCATGGCTGCTGCATCTTGCTTTCCAGCTTCCTAAGCTGCACGGCCAGGGGAGCTCCAGAGCCACGTGGTCCCGACTTTCTCTCGCCAAAGCCATGTGGTCCCTCCTAGCATGAGTGCCATCCATGCCTGGGTTTAAATCCCAGAGCCAATCTTCCTTGGCAGCCCCGTTTACGACTCCTCCCACAATCGGCTATTCCTGCCAGCATTCCCATATTTTTCCAGCTTTTCTGGGCTGCCAAAGCTCTCACTCAGGCACTGTAACCAGGGGGAGTTGCCTCCAATTACATCCTGGGTGGAAGTCACTCCCATCTCCCTGGCTCAAAGCATGACCACAGCTATTTAACATATCTGTGAAACCAGTTAAAAGTGAAGACTCTCAGTGTTTTTCCCATCCCCTAGTTCAGACTTGTGGGGGTGAGGGCATCCATATTTTTTTGATATTTCCTGAGTTCTGGACCCCATTACAAATCCCTATTTGGGGGCCCCCTGGCTGCACCCTGTTACACTGTCTTTTGTGGTCAGCTATACTGTTTTCTCACAGATGTTTGGTGTCCTTTCCTATTACATGTCCCAGCCCTGTTAAACTTAGGCAAGAGGACATGACTTGCCTTGGCCAATGAAATGTGAACAGAAATGACATATGTGCCACTTCCAGCCAGAAGCTTTTGACAGACAGTGCACGATTCTTTCCATTTTCCCTGCATCTACAGCCACAGAAGTTTGTGTTGTGATGCAGCCCCCACCGACCAAGCCCCTGAGAACCACCCTCCGTCAGAGGCCTCCGTCCACTCAGATGAGTACATCATATGGGTAAGAAATTAATTTTGATGTTTGAAGCAACTGAGATTTTCCAAGTTGTTTCTTTTTTACTTTTGACTTTCACCTGAGGATATGTTTTTATGGATTTTTGAGAGAGATCTGTGGCTGGAGGATCCTGGCAGGAGCACCGGCGGCCGAGCCTCAGACCTGGAGCCGGAGCAGCGCTGCAAACGGTTGGCTGTGGAGAGGTCTGGCCCGGGCCCCAGCCCCTCAGCTGAGGGCTCTGACTCAGGCTCTGTTTACCCTCCTGAGTCATGGAGGTGAAGAGATCTCTCACCAGGAGACATTCAGGTGGAAAGTCGTGGCCCAAGCCAAGCAGCTTTTCCTGCAGCCCGCCTTCAGGAGAGGTGCCTGCCCCCACCAGCCCCAGCTAGGGAGTTGCCCCTTCCCTGGATGGCAAGGTGGACCCTTGACGTGGCCTTTGTGTGGAAGGTGGTGTTGACTCTGTGGCTGGTCCTTCTCTAGCACTGCTTCTCCATCGGCATCACTTTCTACAACAAATGGTCGATGTAGAGCCTCCACTTTCCCCGTCCTTGACGATGCTGCCCCTGGCTGAGGTCTTCCTGTTCTCTGTCCTGTCCTGGGTTCTGGGTCAGCGCACACTCCAACCACAGGGCCCACGTGCTGCGGAGCTGGCCTGACTACCTCAAAGTAGCTCCAACAACACTGGCAAAGGCGCTGGATGAGGGCTCATCCAGCTGGAGCGCCCTCTGCATCACGGCCTCACTGTGCACGGCGACCAGATCCTCAGCCGCCCTCTTCATCTTGATCTTCTCTCTGCTCTTCGAGCTGGAGGAGCTATGTGCGGCGCTGCTCCTGGTGGTCTCCCTCTTCGCCCGGGGCCTCTTCATGTTCACCTGCAAGTCCATGTAGTTCAATGTGGAGGGCTTTGCCTTGGTGCTGGGGATGACTTTCGTTGGTGGCATTCTCTGGACCCTCACCCGGATACTCCTGCAGAAGGCGGACCTTGGGCTCCAGACCCCACTGACGCCATATTCTACCCACAGCCACTCATGTTTCTTGGGCTCTTCCTACTCTTTGCCATATTTGAAGGTCTCCATTTGTCCACATCTGACAAAATCTTCCGTTTCCAGGACACAGGGCTGCTCCTGAGGATACTTGGGAGCCTCATCCTTGACAGGATTCTTGCCTTTGATTTGGACTTCTTGGAGTTCCTCCTGGTTTCCAGAACCTGTTGCCTCACTCTCTCCATTGCCAGCACTTTAAAGGAAGTCTGCACGTTGCTGTTGGCAGCTCATCTTGCTGGGTGATCAGATTAGCCTCCTGGACTGGCCGGGCTTCCTCTGCCTCTCGGGAATATCCCTGCATGTCATCCTCAAGGCCCTGCCCTCCAGAGGGGGTGGCAGCCTAAACCCTCCAAGGGGCTGGGTTCTAACCCTGACTTGGAGCTGCTGCTGCTTCAGAGCAGCCAGCGGGAGGAAGATGGCAACGAAACGGTGGATGAGGAGGAGTCCATTGTGGCCCAGGGACAGCAGCGACCTGCCAGGGAAGTGGCTTGGAAGCAGGCCTCTCCCAACCTTCATGCCAAACGGTAGTGCAGAGACCTGGTGGTTCCTCACAGCAGCTGGTGGCAGCAGGCCAGGAGTGTCCCGGCCCGGGCCTGGGTAACACGCAACCACCTGGTGGGGCTGGGTCAGGGAGTTGGTCAAACAGAGCACTGAGCACCAGGCCCGCCTTGGGCCTGGCTGAAGCAGGGCCCAAGTGGTGCTGGAGTCACAGAGGAAGAAGGGAAGGCTGTCCTCAAATGCTTGCCAGGGTTACGATTCCAGAGACGTTTCTAAGGAGACTGGTCTGGACTGAGGAGCAGTTGGGATGTGGAGATGCAGAGGCTCTGGACTTTTCACCTGACAGTCTTTTCTCAGAGAGCAGGCATATTTATAGTTTGGGAATAAAGGGCTCACAGTCAAAGAAAAAAAAGGAAAAGGGGGAGAGAGAGAGAAATATCAATGTGAGAGCAACATCAATCAGTGGCCTCCCATACCCTCCCCAACTGCAGATGGAACCCAAGTTTTTTCTTCCTGTAGCAAAACCTCGCTCGTCCTAACTGATCTACCCCACTGTGGGGTCAGAATAAAGAAACTGGATAAGAGGCTCTTACCAAGTGGGCCGAGACCTACTCACTACGGACTTTGAGGTCCAGATTCTCTTACGCAGCTCAGCCACCTCCCACCTGCGGAACATACCCCCTTTTCTGTGCCCTTCTGGGGCTTCACAATCCCACCTGACCCAGAACCCACTTCCCAATCTCTGTGACAGGCTTCCTGTCCCTTCGACACCCAAACCACAACACTGAGATGTGGTTTTCTGAAGAACTGGCTAAGTCCAATCCATCCAAACAAATAGATCCTTTCAGCTACTGTTTTGAGGTCACTGTGGGCAAATGCTGATTTTCATAAATGCTACTGGCCTTCTAAGAAAAGGATTATGATGTTAACAACAACAAACACACACTATGTTGGAAAATGTTGCGCACTGGACACTGTGAGAATACCCTTGTGAAATGAACCAGAAGTTCTATTGGAAAATGGTGATGCAGAGCAGAAGGCGCTGGTTGGAAGTGCTCCTAGAACAACGTTCATCGAGCACCTACTGGGCCTGACCGTCAGAACTCTGTGGTCCCTGTGTCAGGGAAGTCAGGTGGTTGTGGAAGCAGATGACTGAGTGAGCAGTGGGTGAGAGTACAGTGTAATAAATGAGGTCGGTTGCTTAACTCAGTCATTCATTCAGCGGATGCATATTTATGGAGCTTTCCTGATAAGCTAGGGACTGAAAATACAATGTCACAAGGCAGGAACACAAGGCGCTATGGGGGCATTTAGCAGGAGCACATAACTCAGTCTGGGGTGGAGGGGTGTGGGGTTTTGGGGTGACCTTTAAAAAGACGTGACTCCAGAACCGAGTCCTTGAAGGGTGAGCAGGAAGGAAACAGCAAAGAAGAAGGGGGAAGGGTATTCCAGGCAGGGGAAATAGTTGAAGCGAAGGTCTGGAAGCATGATGAGCTTGGTGCATTTGGAAAGTGCAAGCAGTTTGGTAGGACTACAGCGTGGAGTTTAAATGACAGAGGGACAAGCGACCAGGCTGACAGGACTAAATCTTAGAGGGTCTTAGGTACTGAGTTCAGGTGCTTTGACTTAATTGAAGACGGTAGGAGCCATTGGGAGAGTTCTGAGTTATAGTATTTATTAGTTAGAAAGCACATTCAACGACTATAACAAAGACTCCAAAATAACAATGGCTTAAACACGATAGACGTCTCCATCTCCCGTATGAAAGAACCTGGGTAGGGAAGCTGGAGTGGGCGTGGCAGCTCCACATTCATCAGGAGCCCTGGGTCCTTCTGGCATGTTGCTCTGACATCCTCAATATATCGCTTCCTTCTTGGGGTCCAAGAGGGCAGCTGCAGCTTCTTTCATCACTTCCGCATTCGAGCCAGCAGGGGGAGGAAAGGGGTCATGGAAAACACACCTCTTCCCTTTAAAGGCATAACCTAGAACTTGCACACATCACTTTTGTTAACATTGCACTGTCCAGAATTTAGTCACATGGCTATCACTAGCAGCCAGGGTGCTGGAAAAGGTCATTTTTATTCTGGACAGACATACACTTAAGTGTAGAGGCTCTATTACTAAAGGAAAATTGGATGCTGGGGGACAACTAGTCATCTTCAGCAGGAAGTGACCACACTGCTTGCATTTCGGAAAGCTCCTTCTCGGAAAGGGTGGAGAATGGACTGGTAAGAGATCAGAGCCAAGGGAATAATTCAAATGAGAGCTACTAAGGCCTGAACCAAGGCAGAAACATTTGGGGTGGGGGAAGTGGGCAAAGGCTTAGGAAATATTTGAAAGGTGAATGGCCAGGACATGATGACTAATTGACTGTTCTTCTAATTACTTTACTTATCAAAATACCGTGCTTAGCAGAGTGCCTGGCATACAGGAAGTGCTTATGAGTAAATGAGTGTGTGATTTGAAAGAGGAGTGAATGAGTGAGTGAATGAATGAGGCGAAAGAGGAGGAGTCCAGGATAATACTAATAATGGCTCCTGGAACAAGTTTGATTGAGAAATATCAACACTTAAAGGTAGATCAAATATTCTTTAAAAACATAACTTCTACCAACTGTAATCTGTCATTCTCCCTCCGGTCCCCTTGATGACATCTTCACCTCGGTCCAAAACTGAGTCACTTTTAATTATTAATGAAGTCTCTTGTTTTGGGCATTTACTTGGCCTTTCCCTTTTTATATTTTAAAAGATTTTATTTATTCATTTTTAGAGGGAAGGGAGGGAGAAAGAGGGACAGAAAAATTAATGTGCAGTTGTCTCTGCCTTGCCCCCAACTGGGAACCTGGCCTGTAACCCAGGCTTGTGCCCTGATTGGGAATCGAACTGGCGGCTCTTTGGTCTGCAGGCCGTGCTCAGTCCACTGAACCACACTAGCCAGAGCTTCCCTTTTTCAAAGGTCAGTTGCTACTGGACTCAAAGTCCCAGCAGGTAGACTTACGGCAGAGGAGAAGATGGGCGTGGTCTGCTTTCCTCCGCTAGTGGGGAGGAACAAAGAGAAAAAAAGGACTTGCTTCCTTAGGAAGCCCCTGCTGGCCCTTGGCTGACCCCCTTTTTACTGCTCCGGTGGCCCTGCTCCTGTCCTCTTGTCATCGAGGCTGTTCAGCTCGTTATCTATAGACACAGTGTGCGGGGGCAAGGGGGTCCTTCAGGCCATGCTGATGAAGGGCTTTGTGACGAACAGCTCCCCTCTGTTGGTGACGGTGGGCTCACCTTCCATGGCTCACATCCATGCCCCCAGCAGGCCTGCTGCCTTCATCACTTCTACTCTCTGCAGCCCCATTCCCAGGGCCTGTGGACGTGGGCAGGCTCTGTCTTTCTTCTTCTTTCTCCCTCGTCGCCTGGTCACATCCTTGGCCTTCTCTCTCCAGTGCCCTTTCCCTTATACCAGTAGCGCCTGGGTGGACCGGCAGGTGCAGTCAGTGGCCCAGCTGACATCCGCCAGGAATGAGAGGTCAGACGGCCTCTGGTGGCAAACTGGGTGAATTATTCCCTTGGCTCTGTTGCAATTATCTGTGTCTGTGAAGCAGATCACCCCAAATCAAACCGCCTAAAACAACCACCATTCTATCATGCTCATGAACTCTGTGGGTCAGGAATTTGACAGGGCACGGGGGGGGGGCATGGCTGGGCTCTGCTTGCGGTGGGCAGCCTCCAAGACTGTGTCCAATGACCCGAGCCTCCCACCATTCATGCCCTTGTGCCGTCCCTTCCTGCTTTGTATCAGGGGTGGTCTGAGTGGCCAATAGAGTGTGGTAGAAGCGATAGTATGTAATTTCAAGTAGGTTAGAAGAGATGTGGTCTCTGCCTCGCTGTCTTTTGGACCGCCCACTCTGGGGGAAGCCAGCTGCCCTGTCTTGAGGATACTCATGCATGGAGAAGCCCATCTGGAAAGGCACTGAGGCCTCCTTCCAGCAGCCACATGAATGAGCTTGGAAGTGAATCCTCTAGCCCCAGAGAGCCTTAGGTGACTGCAGCCCTGGCCGACAGTGTGACTCCGATTTCTTAAGAGACGGACCCTGCGTCAGAATCACCCAGATATGCTACCCTCGAGTTCCTGACCATCAGAAACGGTGTGAGATGATAAACGTTTGTTGATTTAAGCTGTTCGAGTTGTTGATTTAAGGAGTAATGTGTTAGGCAGCAACGGATAGCTAATACACTGCTCTATGACGTCTGCGTGCTTAGCTGGAAAGACTCGCGTGGCGGGGCTAAAATCACCTGGGAGGCTGCTTTGTTCACATGGCTGGTGCCTGGGCTGGCACTGTCACCTGCAGCACCTACACGTGGCCTGTCCACGTGTGGCTTGACTTCTCACAGCATAGCAGCTGGGCTCTGACACAGAGTGCCTCAAGGAAGAGTGTCTGTAAAGTGAGTTTTCCTGAAGTCACGTGGGATATCTGTTGTTAGACGGGAGTCACCAGGGCTGGCCCAGGTTCAAGGGGAAGGGATTTGATTGTTCCTCTTTTTTTTTTTCAAATATTGAGTAGTCATGATATTTTTATTTTTTAAAAAATTTTATTTATTTTTAGGGAGAGGAGAGAGGAAGGGAGGGAGAAAGAGAGGGAGAGAAACATCAGTATATGGCTGCCTCTCGCACGCCCCCATGGGGGACCTGGCCTGCAACCCAGGCTTGTGCCCTGACTGGGAATCAAACCAGTGGCCCTGTAGTCTGAAGGCTATTACTCAATCCACTGAGGCACAGCAGCAAGGGCTGATCGGTCCTCTTGCTGAGGGAGTGATAGGGTCCCATTGGAGAGGAGCAAGTCGGGGAGGGTGGCTATCTTTGCAAAATACAGTCGGATTCACCTGCCCTGCCTCAGGGAGAGGAAACCATCCAATGCCCCTGCTCTGGCCTCAGGGAGAGAGGGACAGGCGGCTCCTCTTTGGCTCCTCTTCGGCCTCCAGCTCAGGGAGTGGTGCTGGTTCTACTGCAATGTCACATCCTGCCCTGAGGGGACACAGCTGTCCTCTGAGCTTGGAAGGTGAAGCACTTCATGCTTTTTGTCCTCAGCTCCAGATTCTGGTGCTAATTCTACTTTTCTGGGTAAAAAGGAAAGGCCTGACACCTTGTCCTACCAAGGCACATGACCCTTTCTCTGCCAGGAACTGTGCTAAGCACTTGACCTCAGTCAGTCCTGCACTCACCCCAGTAGCTAAAAATTATGATCCCATTTTACAGGGGAGGAAGTCACCTGACCAAGGTCACACAGCCAGAGGTGGCAGAACAGGGACTCAGCACTCTGACCCCTAAGTTCATGCTCTACGGGCCCTGGGATTCCAGAAAGCCTCTAGAAGATGCTGGAGCCTAAGCCCTGGTCTTCTCAGAGCCTGCCAAGGGTGAGGCCTGTGTGAGTGGTGTGAGTGGCAGGGCCTGGGGGGAGGTGCTCACGTGAGGCCTGGTCTGCCAAGCCCTGCCTGAGGGTTGGGTTAGTTGTCAGGGGAATGGGTGAAAGGGGAGGAGAAACAGGAGAGGGAGAATCCATTTTTACTTTCTTTTCAGCTTGTCCCCAGCCAATGAGTTTTCCAGTGGTGGGGTGAGGGTGTGTGGGGGGGTGACCTCAGCCTTGGACTCACTGCCCCTCTGTGTTTGTCAGAACAAAACCCTGTCTCTGTCCTAGAATGTCTGATTGGAGAGCCCTCTGAGCTCTGAGGACTGTGGACGCTGCATCTTGGAGTGATATCCGGCCCCAGTGAACAGGTCCAGCCTGCCCTGCCCTGCCCTCCCCCCACCTTCCTACCCACCTCTGCTTCCCATCATGCTGTGCTTCCAAGGGTCAGCTGTGACAGCTCCCAGCACCTGTTGCCTGCCAGGCGCTGAGCTCATGTTGGAGACCCAGAAATAAATGAGATACAGCTTCTGTCCTGAAGCAGGTCCCAGTCCCGCAGAAGGGGAAACAGGAGACATTAACTAGGAGATGGTGGGTTAAGGGCACATGGAATGAGGGTCAGAATCGCACAGAGGTGGGAGGGCCGAACTCAGCAATAAAAAGGAATGAACCACGGAGACGAGTAACAGCGTGGATGAATCTCAGAATCACCACACAGAGCAAAGAAGCCAGACACAAAAGAACACAGACTGTGTGAACCCATTTTTATGGAGTTCTAGACTGGGCCAGACTGTGGATCATCTGTAGATAGAAATAGCTATGCACCAGTCAGGGCACATGCCTGGGTTGTAGTCCAGTTCCCTGCAGGCCAACTCCCAGCAGGGGATGCACAAAAGGCAACCATACATTGATGTTTCTCTCCCTCTCTCCTTCCCCTCTAAAGATAAATAAATAAATAAAATCTTTAAAAAAAAAAAGAAAGATTCCTAAATCTGTTTAAAAAAAAACACAAAGAAATAGCTATGCAGTTGGTTGGGATTAGGGGGATGGACTGGGAAGGGACGTGCAATGATGGATATTCTGAGGGCGAGGGATATTCTGTGGTGATGAAGATGTTCTGAATGCGGATGGGAGTGTGGGTTACAGGAGGGTTTTTGATAGTTGAAACTGACCAGACTGCACATCAAAGGTCTGTGACTTTTACCATATGTAAATTACATCTGTGATGGGCCGTATTCAAAATAGCCCTCCGTGCCCTGGCTGGTGTGACTCGGTTGGGTGTCGTTCTGTGGAACAAGAGGTTGTAGGTTAGATTCCCGGTCAGGGCACGTGCCTGGGTTGCTGGTTCGGGCCCTGGTTGGGCCTCATGTGAGAGGGAGTCGATAGATGTTTCCCTCTCTCTAAAAAATAAAATAAAATAAAATTAGTCTCCAGCTACCTCTGCCCCCTGGTGTGCTCACCCTCGTGCCGTACCCCTACCCTGCCCACCCCCCCACAGTGTGTCAGGTTGGTCTGCGTGGCAGAAAGAACGTGGCAACAGTGACGGTATGTCACTGCTGAGATTAGGTATAAAGGATACTGTTCTGTCTTGGTCTTGCTTTCTCTCCTTCTGTCGGATGGCTTGTTCTGGAAGAGGCCATGTGTTGAACTCCCAATGGAGAACGGCACACGGCAAGGAACTGGGGCCTCTTGCCAACAGCGATGTGAGCGAGCTTACGGTAAGTGGAGCCCTCAGTTCCAGCGAACGCCTTCAGCCGTCTGCATCCTTGGCACACTGCTTGACCGCAAACTCACGAGAGACCTTGAGCCTGGCCACCCAGCTGAGCCGTTTTCCTGATTCCTCATCCTCAGACACTGTGTCAGATAATACGTTTGTTGTTTGAAGCCATTAACTCGTGGGAGTTATTTCTTTGGCAGTTACAAATGAAAAATACAATATTTCAATAAACTGAAGTTGCGGGGTAAACATCTTCTAAGTGCTCCTGGCCCAGATGGCTTTCCCAGGAACCTTCAAGTGCCTTCTGTGACTCAGACTTCTGGGCTCCGTCTCCATGGTGGGGGAAAGAGGGGCCTGAGGCTCTGTCTGCAAGTCAGGAGCTGGGGTCTCCTAAACAGCCACAGCCCCACAACAGCTACAGACAGCGCCCAGGCCCATCCCTACTGTGCAGAAAGGACTCCAGAAATGCCCCCTCCCCACCCCTGGGTACCTGCAGGCACTCACCTGGGGCTCAGAACTTAATGACTGCTATTTTGAGAACACTTTCTGTGTGTTGGGTGATATGCAGAGTGGTCTAATTCTTTCCAACAAACTTCTGAAGAAGATTATTACTAAACCTATTTTCCAGAGCAGAAAACTGAGACTCAGAACGCTGGGGCAAACTGTCAAGATCATAGATAGAGCTGCCAGGGTGTGGCAGCTTCAGATTCAAATCCAGATTTGCCTGACCCCCAGAGAGAGAGGCAGGCAAGTGGCAACCCCAGACCTGAGAATACTTTTCCCTGTGAGAACAAGCCACACCTCCTGCCATTAGAGAAAAGCCACAATCTCAGCCCGGATTCCCTAGGGTGATGATACGAAGGGACTGGAGCATGATATCCAAGCCACCAAGAGTCTCAGAGACCATAGGGGTCACAGAAGGGAGAATAGACTCAGGAGGGAAAGTGATTTTTCCAAGGACTCCCATCCAGGGGCGGCTTTGGCATAGGGCAAGGAGAGAAAAAGGGAAGCTGAAGGCAACAATAATGAACTTGAGATCTCATAATTTGGGTCAGCCCCACAATGGGGTTGACCAGTGTCACACAGATGGTCCCGGTGAGAGCCGAGGCAGCCCCAGGGCCATCACAGAAGGGCTCTGAGGGCAGTGCCTGGCCCATGGCAGGGCCTGACGAAAAGCACTGTGCCATTCATTTCCCATGACCTTGGGTTGCCTCGTTCATTCATTCATTCATTTATTATTATTGACCATCTGCTATGTGCTGTTTTAGAAACTTGGGCTATTTCCACGAACACAAGATCCTTGTCTTTATGAAGCTTAAAATACACAGATTTCACATATGTAAGTTCTAAAGTATCTTAGAAAGTCAAAGGTGCTGTAAGATAAGAAAGAGTAAAGTGGGATAGGAGGACCAACAGTGACAGCAATGAGTACGAAGGGCGGGGGGTTGAGATTTTAAAAAAAATATTGTATTTATTTATGTTTAGAGGAGAAGGGAAGGAGAGAGGTAGAAAAATATCAACGTAGGGTTGCCTCTTGTGCATCCCCTGCCGGGAACTGGCCCGCAATCCAGGCATGTGCTCTGACTGGGAATCAAACCACAGTTGCTTGGTTTGCAGGCCTGCGCTCAATCCACTGAGCTGAACCAGCCAGGGCTGGGGGTTGAGATTTTAAAAGGGATCGGGTAGGTCTCCTCGAGAATGTTTCCTTTGAAGGAGGTTAGAGGCCGCCGTGCCCAGAGTGAGCCACATGGATATCCAGAGAAAGACACTGTGGGTAGAGCGCACACTGATATATGTTTTAGGAGTGAAGGGGAATTACATTTGTAACTTACTCTAACAGTTCAGGATAAATAAATTATATAGACAGATAGAGCTAGGGAGATATTATGTATGTATATATAGACATATGTATAGAGAGAAAATGAATGATAAAGCAAGTAGTATTCAAATGTTAACATTTGGGGAACCTGGGTGAAGGGCATGAACTATTTTTAAAACTTTCTATATGAAATTTCAAAATAAAATTTTTGAGAGGATTTATATTAATATTATTATTATTATTATTATTATTATTATTATTGAAGCATTCCAGCCTGTGCAAAGATTCTTAGGCAGGAGAGTGCCCGGTGTGTGAGGAAATGTTCAGGGTGCTGGCAAAGAGAATAGAAGAGTATTTTGGTGTTTTTTACCTGCCTACAATGCACCTTCCCTCACTCTTCTTCCACACTAATCCCATTTGGCAGCTAGGGAGTGAGTGGCCAGAGACCCAAGCCTGGCCAATCACAGATATTCATGCCAAGCAACAAGGCCAAGAAGACAGCCCCAAGCTGCCCGAGGAGGAAGCCAACCCCACAGAATGTAGAGCTAAGACTTGAAGCAAAGTCTGTGTCTGGAGTTTGACTCCTCAGTGACTTCTTTACATGGGGCAATAAATTCCCTTTGCTCTAGAGCCAGTTTGACTCGGATTTTCTCTTACTTTCAGCAAGAAAAAAAAAGAAAGAAAGAAAAAGAAAAAAAAAGAAATGTGTTGACTGATTTAAAGCATCAGGGCAGCCTCTCTGAAAAAAGTACATAAGCAGAGACCTGAAAGCCAAACAGAAGTCAGGCCAGGTGAATAAACCAAGGGACCAGTCAATGGTAAGCTCCCAGGAAAGGAAAGAGTATGGCAGGTTCCAGGAACTGCTGGGAGGCCTCATGGTGGTGGTAGGGTGAATGATGAGTCCATGGAGATGAAGCTGGACTTGGGTCCCTGATGGAGGGCCTCACAGGCTTTTTACAAATTTGGGACTTGTGGTCAAGATGGGGGGGGGGGTGCATAGGTAAACATGGCTCACCTCCTCACACAACCACATCAAAATTACAACTAAAATAGAGAATAACCATCACTCAGAACCATCAGAAATCAAGTTGAATGGAAGTTTGACAAGTATAGAATTAAAGAAACTATATCCATTCAGACTGGTAGGAGATGTGCAGATGCAAAAAAAAAAAAAGGCATGCCACGTGACATGCTGGGTGGTGCAATACCATTCCTTTCCCCGTGGGATTTCATAGGGGCAGAGGCCAGTGTGCTGAGCACTGAGTCACGCAAGCCTGACCCAAGCTGGACCTGTTTCCAGATTGCTATAGTAGTCATGTTCTCTTGAAAACTGCTCACTCACCCCAAGGTAAAGAGGAGCCAAACAGCCATGTCTGCATCTCTGGGTTCTCCTCTCCCTTCCCCCAGCCCTGCCCCCACTGCTGACTGAATTATGTGCCTCTAGTTAACTGACCAATCAGAGACACAGAGACTGTGTGTGGGTGATAAGTCAAAGCCAGGGTGAGTGGAATCCACTTCAGAGGGAGTCAAAGAGTGTCTGCCTCTGTGTCTGAGGCTTCTGGCCATTCTTGATGTCTGTGAGAGACCCAAGTCCTTTGGGTAACCCCTTCACACATCATATAGCAGAGTCCTCAATAACACGGACACCAGACCTCCTGCCTTTGGAAGGCACAGCGTCACTTCCTCCGCATTCTATTGGTTAAAGCAGTCGCAGAGCTGTCCCAGATTCAATGTGAGATGTGACCACACAAGGAGTGAGTGTTGGGAGCCATGGCTCATTGGAGGCCCTCATTGGAAACCAGCTGCCACAAAATCCACTCAGTCTCCACACACCCTCTATGCCCACTCTGTCTAAATCACCATTACCGTCTCTAACCCAGGAGTCTGAAATCATCTAAGTAGTCCCCCTCCATGATCCTTACTCCTAGCCCATCTAGTTCCCACGTTATCACCACTGTTCTTACTAAAATGCAAATAATTAAAAAATGCAAATTAAGTTGATCCCTATTTAAAACCTTGCAATGACTTCCCATTGCCCTTGGGATAAAGTCCAGAGTCTTTTATTTTATTATGTTTTATCTATTATTCTATTACAGTTGTTCCAATTTTTCCCCCTTGGCCCCTCAGCCACCCCTACTCCCTCAGGCATTCCCCACACCATTGTTCGTGTCCATAAGTCAGGTGTCCATAGGTCACCTGTACTGGGTTTTACATCCCATGCCCATTCTGCAACTACCTATTTGTACTTCTTAATCCCCTCATCTCTTCATCCATCCCCCACACCCCTCCCATCTAGCAACCATCAAAAAATTCTCTGTATCCATGATTCTGTCTGTTTTTGTTTGCTTAGTTTGTTTTTTAGATTCAATTGTTGATAGATAAGTATTTTTGTCATTTCATTGTCCATAGTTTTGATCTTCTTTTTATTAAATATGTCCCTTTAACATTTCATATAATAATGTTTTGGTGATGATGAACTCCTTTAGCTTTTTCTTGTCTGGGAAGTTCTTGATCTGCCCTTTGATTCTAAATGATAGCTTTTCTGGGTAGAGCAGTCTTGGCTATGCATCCCTGTTTCTCATGGCTTTGAATATCTCTTGGCAATCCCTTCTACCCTGCAAACATTCTTTTGAGAAATCAGCTGACAGTTTTACAGGAATTCCCCTGTAGCTAACTAACTGCTTTTCTCTCACTGATTTTAAGAGTTTCTCTTTATCTTTAACCTTTGGCATTTTATTTATGTTATGTCTTAGAATGGGCCTCTCTGCATCCATCTTATTTTGGACTCTGTGCTTCCTAAACTTGCATGTCTATTTCCTTCACCAATTTGGGAAAGTTTTCTTTCATTATTTCTTCAAATAGATTTCCAATTTCGTTTTCTTTCTCTTTTCCTTCTGGCACCCCTATGATACAAACATTAGAATGCTTGAAGTTGTCCCAGAGGCTGCTTACACTATCCTCGTTGTGTTTTTTTTTTTAAATTCTTTTTTCTTCTTGTGTTCTGATTGGTTGTTTTTCACTTCCTTATGTTCCATATCATTGATTTGAACGTCATTCACTCTACTGTTTTTTTCTCCTGTAAATTGTTCTTTATTTTAATGAGCTTATCCCTCATTTCTAACTGGATTCTTTTTATGCTGTCGAGGTCTCACTAAGTTTCTTGATGATCCTTATAACCAGTGTTTTGAACTCTGTATCTGATAGATTGCTTTCTATTTAATTTAGTTCTTTTTCTGAAGTTTTTATATGTTCTTTTATTAGGGCCACGTTTCTTTGTCTCCTCAATTTGGCAGCCTCCCTGTGCTTGTTTCTATGTATTAGGGAGAGCTTCTGTGATTCCCTGTCTTGGTGGTACGGTCTAATGTAGTAGGTGTCGCATAGGCTCCAGTGGCACAGCCTCCCCATCACCCAAGCTGGGTCCATGAGGTGCCCACCCTTTGTGTGGGCGGAGTACACCCTCCTCATGTGGCTGAGCCTTGATTGCTGTTGGCAGGTCAATGGGAGGGATTTACCCAGGCCAGTCAGCTGCAAAGTCTAACTGTGGACACTGACAACCACCCTCCATGGTGGAGGGTCAGCTGAGCAGGAGCAGGGTGATGGTGCTCCGATGTGCTCCGTAGCTATCCACTGGATGCACAGGCTCTGGGGTTTCCCAGGTGGTGCAGAACAAGATCAGCACCCACCTGTGTTTTACCCAGGGCCACCCTTCTGAGCTACCAAGCAATCTGAGATGGCTGCTTCCTGTGCTGGTTTTAAAGATTCCCAGGTGAAGCCAAGCTGTGAATCTAGGCTGGCTGCTTCTAGTGCCAGGCCTGGGGCCATCTAGCAAGGGGTACAGGGGCTGGGGACTCACTGAGGCTGGCTGTTGCTTGTTTGAGAGAGTTTAGGAAGTTGTGAAGCATGAGCCAAGGCCAGTCATTCATATGGAAAAGCAGGTTGCATGGGCCTATAAGTTGGATGAGATAGAGTCTCTGGGGATCTCCAGGGCAAAGTAAGCAATGTTAGCCAGGCTGATGGAGTCTCAGATATGGTACCCACCTGCTGGCTCTGTGGTTCTATGGGGAAGGTCTGGGAAAAGGGACAGTGACTTCTGTCCACCTTTCTGTTTGGGAGAAAGGTGTCCCCCACCTTTCACCTTGGTGCCAGACACTTCAGTTCCTCACTGTATGACATTAGTGCCCTTCAAACTACTACCCCAGTGCTGGAGCTCAGAGGGAATAAGTCTGAGTAAGTCTGTGTAAGGGTTTTTAAGGAGGAACTGCTTGCAACTCTAGAAGTTTCTTCTACTGACTCAATCCCTGCTGGCTTTTGCAGCCAGAATTTGTGGGAACTTATCTTCCTGGCACTGGAACCCTGGGCTGAGGGTCCTGGTGTGGGGCTGGGACTCCTCACTCCCAAGATATCCCTCCTGGATTTTTATCCACCACATGTGGGTGTGGGACAAGTCTGTTTTGCATCTGCACGTCTCCTACCAGTCTGAATGGATATAGTTTCTTTAATTCTATACTTGTCAAACTTCCATTCAACTTGATTTCTGATGGTTCTGAGTGATGGTTATTCTCTATTTTAGTTGTAATTTTGATGTGGTTGTGTGAGGAGGTGAGCCATGTTTACCTATGCACCGTCCCCCCCCCATCTTGACCACAAGTCCCAAATTTGTAAAAAGCCTGTGAGGCCCTCCATCAGGGACCCAAGTCCAGCTTCATCTCTGTGGACTCATCATTCACCCTACCACCACCATGAGGCCTCCCAGCAGTTCCTGAAACCTGCCATACTCTTTCCTTTCCTGGGAGCTTACCATTGACTGGTCCCTTGGTTTATTCACCTGGCCTGACTTCTGTTTGGCTTTCAGGTCTCTGCTTATGTACTTTTTTCAGAGAGGCTGCCCTGATGCTTTAAATCAGTCAACACATTTCTTTTTTTCTTTTTCTTTTTCTTTTTTTTTGCTGAAAGTAAGAGAATATCCGAGTCAAACTGGCTCTAGAGCAAAGGGAATTTATTGCCCCATGTAAAGAAGTCACTGAGGAGTCAAACTCCAGACACAGACTTTGCTTCAAGTCTTAGCTCTACATTCTGTGGGGTTGGCTTCCTCCTCAGGCAGCTTGGGGCTGTCTTCTTGGCCTTGTTGCTTGGCATGAATATCTGTGATTGGCCAGGCTTGGGTCTTTGGCCACTCACTCCCTAGCTGCCAAATGGGATCAGTGTGGAAGAAGAGTGAGGGAAGGTGCATTGTAGGCAGGTAAAAAACACCAAAATACTCTTCTATTCTCTTTGCCAGCACCCTGAACATTTCCTCACACACCGGGCACTCTCCTGCCTAAGAATCTTAGGCAAGAGAAAGGCTGAGAAACCCTCTGTCTGAGCCTCTGACCCCTGCTGGGTGTTCCTCAGCTCCAGTTCCCAAACCTCCCTGTGGGCCTGCTTCTCCTAACCTTCCTCAGCAGTATCCCTGTCCTGTTATTGGGTTTTTCCCACTGGCCCCTGCACCTCTGGCTTAGGGTAATAATACCAAGAGCTATTACTTAGAATGCATTTTTAGGCACTAGGAAGAGTTTTTACATGCTCATGAACTCCTTACACCAGTTCTAGAAAGTATTCTTTTATGCCCATTGTACAGATGCATAAAACAAGGCTCACACAAGATAAGTAAATCTGTCAAAGTTACACAGCCAGTGACAGTTGCCCCAGGAGATGAACTGAAGCTTATATAACCCTGAAGTCTGTTCTCTCTTATTATCCAGCGACAGCACAGCCATCCAGCCCAGGTTGGTTTTTGCCCCAACTTACCTCCCTGCCAGAGAGGGGCTGGGGTGAGAGCCAGATGCTTTCTTTTGAGGGTACGTGGCTTTGACCTCTTCGTCTGCTGTGCTTCAAGTTCGTTGAGGTCAGAGGTTCTCAAAGTGTGGTTCCTGAGCCAGGAACATCTGCATTATCGGGGCATTTGTCAGAAATGTATGTTCTCAGTCTTACTGAATCAGAAGCTCTGGGGTGGGGCCCAGAAATCTGTTTTAACTAGCCTTCCTGGTGATTCTGATGCCCACCCAGCTGAGAACCACTGGAGAATGCAGAAGAGTCAACAGCCTTTTCCATTCCACTCCCAGGTGGCTCTGGAGACAGCAGCTGGAGAAAGTAAGAGTTTCCAGCTGAGGATTTTTTAAATTTGCTGTTGGGGGTCGTAGTCTCATCACATTTGTCAGAAATGACTCAGGTCTGGCTTGAGAAAAAATGTGTGGAATGCTTAATTGTTGCACACTCTTAGTTTTCCACATTTGCATTCAGCCTAAAAGAGAGTGAAAATAAACATAAAGAAATCCAAACTACCCAATTCAGCAACTTAGCATCTTGTCTGTTTAGGGAAGGGTTGTGACTAAAATCCCACATTCAGTCAACACACTTGAGCTTAGAAAGAGGCCCAGCTTGGGGCCAGGTCCTGGGCTGGGTTTGGGGGCACAGACCAGGCCTCCAACCTGCCTGCCTGTGTGTCAGGGCACAGACAATTTTGGGTTCAAGGGTTGGAGTTTAGAATCTACTTGACATGATCCTGGGCTGTAGCATTTCAAGTTTCTCACCAGTGCACAGCCCTGAGTTTGAGGCTTGGCTTTGTTACTTGCCAGCTGTGTGACCTTCGGCAAATAATTTGGCCTTTCCGGCCTCAGATTCTTGAATTGTGAAATGAGAGTAATAATTCCAACCTTGCCAGCTAGTTGTGAGGATGCGGGAAATGCATGCAGCTTAGAAGTGCCATTTACTAGCTGCGTGACCTTGAGCAGGTCAGTTAGCCTCTATAGCTTGTTTCCTCCCTTGTAATATTAATAGCACAAACCTCATAGGATTGTTGTGAGATTATAACGATCCTAAAGGTTATACAAGTCTTATAAGGTTGCATGATAGTAAGTACTGTAAGTACTGTGGTAATGTAAGCTATTATTAATGTTAAGCACATAATTCAGCGCCTGAGCATAGTAGATGCTCAATAAATAGTGGCTGTTGTTATTATCAGTTGTTATACTTGAAGACAGTTCTGACCTTACAATGCCTAAGGCTGATTTCAGCTTCTGGTTTTGCTTACTTCAGGGTCTCCATCTCACTCATGCCTTCAGGCAGGTTACTGTACTGACTTCAGGCTGATGCCCTTTCTGCCAGCTCATCTGGTGTCTCACCCTGAGTGTCAGTCTCTCTCAGGTCTCCTGCTGTTTGCTGTTGGCCTGGCCTCAGCATTCTTTGTTCTGGCTCTATGCCCCCTTCCCAGGGCCCATCCCACAGGCATAACGTTTCAGACCGCAGTTAAATTCCAGTTCTGTTGCTTATTATCTGTGTCACCTTGGACAAAAGATTTAACGTCACTTTTCTCATCTGTGAAATGGGGCTAATAATGCTTATCTTGCAGGGTTGTATAAAAATTAAGTGCAATCATGTATTTGTTAATAATCATTGTGGGGCCTGTCATATGACAGGTGCTTAATGAATGTTTATTTACTTCTCTGTTTACCTCTTCCAATGGAGTAAATCCCGTAATCATCCTAACTGGTATGCTGATCTGTAAAAAGGGGAAATAACCTTTCCTACTTGTGGCAGAGACTGCCAGTCTTCACACAATATCCCGTCTCCATTTCTTTTTAGTATTTGGACTTTATTGGGGGTGCAAGGAAACAACAGTGTATCCAACTATTGACTACATCTTCCTGCCTCCCTTGCAGCTAGGTGGCACCATGTATCTATATATTTTGGCCAACTATATGAAAGGAAGTTTTGGATGTTGTTAGGGGTTGAATTGTGCCCCCCCAAAGATATGGTAAATTTCTAACTCCAGTACCACAGCATGTGACCTTATTTGAAAACAGGGTTTTTACACAATCAAGTTAAAATGGATCCAAATGATCCCTACCCAAGGGATCCCTAGGGTCATTTGGGTAGGTCCTAATTCAGAATGACTGGAGTCCTTATTTAAGGGGAAAATTGGACACAGAGACAGACATGTACACAGGGAAGATAATGTGAAGACACAAAGGGAGAAGAGTGCCCTTTCTTCATGTACTGGAGTGATGCTCCCCCAACCTTAAGAATGCCAAGAAACACCAGGGATTACCAGCAAACACCAGAAGCTAGAAGTGGCAAAGACTCTCCCCTAGAACCACAGAGAGAGCATGGCACTGCTGATACCTTGATTTTGGACTTCTAGCTTCCAGAATTGTGAGACAATAAATATCTGTTTTTTTGGCAACCCAGTTTTTGGTACTTATTATTATTATTTTTTTTACAGCTACTGCAGAAAACTAACGGAGGTAGAATTTGAGGTTGGCTGCTTAAAGGGAGGCTTCCAAATGCTTGGAATGTGTAGGGTTGGTGTTTAAAATATTTAACAATCAGTATGGCGATGGGCACTCATCAATCAAATAGGACGTGAACCATGAACAATTTGCCTGGTCATGCTTGTGTATACTGGTTAAATATTAGCCCTGGGAATGTGGCTGGAGCTCCAGCAGCCATTTTGGACCCGGAGGCTAGAAACGAGGAGCTGAGAATGGCAGAGGTGAGAGGAGGCCCCTTGGTTTTTCTGATGGCTTTGTGGGGCTGCCACATCAGACTTTGACTGTTTACCTCCAGTATCATATACGACATACTTCACAGAATAAACCAACATTTGTTTACAGCTCAGTTATTTTTGCCCTTTCTATTTTCTTCCGCCAAACCTAAATTTACCTGACGGCCACCCCCATGAAGCATTGGGAATCCTGAAATGATCAACAGGAAAGTATTTTGTAAACATTCCAGCTCTAGGCACACACATAAGACAGTTTTCTTTTGGCAGTGTTTATGATTTTCATTATGATTGGTTTAGGGAGAATAGGTTGAAATCGATGAACGTGATCCTGGCCAGAGATCAGAGGCTCTTTTTCCTGCTTCAACGACTTATTACAGAGGGCTCTGCACAGCATCCATGGGTAACAGAGGCGTTAGAAGCTGGCAGGAGAGGGGCTGCCAACCTTTGGGCTGGCTGCCAGCAGGATGACTGGGTGATTTTTGCTGAGCTGGGGCCAGAATGTTCAGCCACTGGTTGACAGTGAATCATAAAGATTAAGAGTCGGAGAGACAAGTTTAAATCTAGGTTCCATCCTCACTTGCTGTGTGACCCTTGGCAAGTTACTGAACTCCAGGTCTCAGATTTTTCATTTGTAAAATGGGAACAATTATAGCTCCTGTGACATAGGGTTGTCATGGAGATTTAGTGATATAACATACCCAGTAGGGAAAAAGATAAATCCAGTTTGCCTGTATCCTGTCCACTAACTCTTGACAGATAACAAATGGACAGATTAGATTCTGGTTTGTTTCTTCTTACCTTCATTGATTAATTCAGTCGACATACTGAATGTGCCTACTGTGCGCCTCCTCTGTACCAGGGGATGAAAAGAGCTAGTGAGGGGGACTTAGATCATGGCATCCGAATACAGCCAGGTTTAAAAAATGGTTAAAAAAAACTAGAACCCTGGCCAGTGTGGCTCAGTTGGTTGAAAGGTCATCCCATAAACTGAAAGGTCATGGGTTTGTTCCCGGTTGGGGCACATGCCTAGGTTGCAGGTTTGGTCCGTGGGTGGGGGTGCATGGAAGGCAGCTGATCAATGTTTCTCTTCCTCCCTTCCCTTCTCTCTAAAATCAACGAACATATCCTCAAGTGAGGATTAAAAAAAATTGAGCCAGCCCTGGCTGGTGTAGCTCAGTGGATTGAGCACAGGCCTGTGAAGCAGAGGGTTGCCAGTTCGATTCTCGTTCAGGGCTCATGCCTGGATTGCAGGCCAGGTCCCCAGTAGGGAACACATGAGAGGCAACCACACATTGATGTTTCTCTCCCACTCTGTCTCCTTCCCTTCCCCTCTCTCTAAAAATAAATAAATAAAGTATTTTTTAAAAATTGAGCCAAACTTTTACTGTCCCTCCCCTCCTCTTACTGTCATCTTTTCTTGAGGGCTCCATTTGATGATGCATTTATGGCTGTTCTGGTCTACCTACTCCCAGTAAGTAGTTGCTTGTTCTCAGGAAGACTACAGTACTAATTCATACTATGGTACACGTGACTACAAATCTCTCAGAGAATGGACCTGAAAATGACCCTTCCTGTAAAGCTGACTGTATCCCGAGCCCCGTTCCTATGCATAGAAAGCAAGAAGATTCCAGGTAGAAGGGCCCAGAGAAATCATTCAGTCTGAACTCAAGCCAGGCAGAAATGACTCTAAGCAAAATAACTCACCCAAAGACACCAGCAGTCAGATTGGGAGGGGAGCAGAAAATGGCTCTTCCAGACTCCATGGTCACTGCTCTACATGATCTGATTAGGTTGTGCAGGGTGCCCTAGGCGGATACTGAGGCAGGACTAGAAGTGCCTCTGCCTTTCAAGAAGCCTGCAGCCTGACCAGGGACATGAACAAGTATGTTAGACCGAAAGCCTTTTCGCCCTACTGATTTGAAGTGCTGCCTTCATTATGTACCACATTCTCCAATATGCACAAGAATATTCTAGCCCTGATGTGGCTCAGTGAGTTTGGCACCATTCTTCAAATCAAAAGGTCACTGGTCCAATTCCCAGTCAGGGCATATGCCTGGATTGAGGTCCAGGTCTCAGGTTGATGGTGTGTGAGAGGCAACTGACCAATGTTTCTTTCTTTCTTTCTTTTTTAAAAAGATTTTTAGAGGGGAAGGGAAGGAGAGAGGCAGAGAAATATCAATGTATGGTCGCCTCTCGTGAGTCCCCTGCTGGGAACTGGCCTGCAACCCAGGCATGTGCCCTGACTGGGAATCGAATCACCGTTGTTTGGTTCGCAGGCCAGTGCTCAATCTACTGAGCTACACCAGCCAGGTCAGGATGCTTCTTTCTCACACTGATGTTTCTCTCTTTCTCCCACCTATCCCCCTCTCCCTAAAATAAATAAATCTTAAAAAAAAAAAACTATTCTAGACTGTTCTGTTCTACCACAGTCTCTTCCTGCACCACCACTATGCTGTTTCAAAGATTATAGCTTTAAAAAATCTCTTGCTATCTGGTAGAGAAAGTCCTCTTTCTTTTTTTCAGAATGTCTTAGTTGTTCTCATATAATTACTGTTCCAGATGAACTTTTAAATGAGCCTTTGAGTAACCCAGGTATTGAATCTTCTTCTGCACTCTTGTGTATGCCAGGCACCCAGTTCCTGCTCTTGGGAGCTCACAAACTCGCTGAGCGGTGCAACTAAACAAGGAGTGTAAAACAACATCAGGAACCTCACCTTGTGGGTAACCAGAGCTGAAGGAGCGAGGAGTCGGCATGGCATAGATATGCTTTGAGTTCCATTGCTCCACCAGACTAGGATAGTCCTTCCCCTGGTGGACTATCCACCAGGGGGAGGTGACACACAGGACTTAGACGGATGAGCAGGAGTTTTTCAGGCAGAGAAGAGAAGAAATGCTTTGAATAGGGAAGTTAGACACATTTCATTTGATAGGTGATAGGAGTTTGCCAGAGGATGGAATGAAGGGAGGGATTGCCTGGAGCTGGGAAAATAACAAGAAGGCTCTCTGAAGACATTTCGGCTGGGTTTGAGCTGGAGGAATCAGAGAAGATGTTGGAAGAGGCAATTAAGTGAAAAGAATTTTATTAGGAAATTAATACAAGGTAACTTTTGACCTGGACTTCGAGGGAGGAGCAACACAGGAAAGGAGGGTCACAGAAACGGCAAATAGTTAATCTCCTGGCTTCCTGCCCACTCTTTAAGATTCCAAATCCAGGCTCTAAGCGTCTCACCGCGTAGAAGCCGGGATGCTGAGGTGGCGACTCTGCAGTTCCGATTTCCAGGCGTGGGCAGCCTTGGACTCGCCTGGGGAACTAAGGATCAGGTTTGCGGAGCCGGCTGGCAGAGTTGAATGCTTTTTGTCAGAATTGACCAATGGGGTGGCAGCACCCAGTTGCCGGGGCTACCGGAGGCGGGGCCTGAGCGTCACGGGCGGAGTCTGGGCGGGGTTTATATAAGTGGGCGGTGGGAGGAAGGCGGGGCTTGGAGTCGGTGGCTGCTGAGCGGGCAGGTGCTGGCCGCGGGGTCGGATCCCGGGGGAGCGAGCTAGCGGAGGCGCGGTGGATCCAATTCACTTGCTGGGAAGATCTATGGGAAAAAGCCGTGTAAATGCGTTTTAAGGCGAGTGTGGGAGTGGCTCTCAGAGCCTCGGGATGCGGGAGCCCTCTGCTCCGGTGCTGATGTGCCCCTGGCCCCTCTTGCCTCTTTTCAGCAGGGGCCTCGGCTCCTCAACTGCCACTCCTTCTCGGGGTGTTGCACAAGTTTCGAGGTCACCGGCGATCCCCCCTAGCAGCGCGCCTGGCTCTGGCCCCCGCGAAGGAGGACGGGGCTTGGTAAGGGTGTGTGTGTGTGTGTGTGTGTGTGTGTGTATGAGTGTGAAGGAAGAGCGGGACCTTGGCCCTGCTTTCCGGAGGGCTCACCCGGACAGAACCTCAACTTTCGGTTCTTGCCCTGGAGACCGCCTGGCGCCCCCATGCACGCTTAGAATCCTAGCACTCCTGGATCAGCCAGCCCTCGTTTACGAACGGTGAAACTGAGGCTCTGAGAGGGGGTGGGGTGTACCCAGGGTCACTCAGCAGAGAGTGGACCCGAACTTAAGCTCCCGCTCTGGGGTGGAGAATCCTCGGGGGAGACACCGGAGGCCTCTATAGGTGGGCGTGGTCAGAACTAGGGGCACGCTGGAAACTTGGTCACCCGTGGTTCTGGGCTTCCCTGATCCTTTGCTCTTTCTTTTCTTTTTTTTACTAAAATCCGAATTTCAGAATTGGAAAGGATCTTCAAAACAACTAATCAATTTAGAGATGGGGAAACTGAGGCTCTGAGAGTCAGTCACATCTAGGCGTATAATGCCTTGTCCCAGTCCAGGATTTCCGGTGGAATCCTATCCCAGTGAACCTCAGTTCCTCAGACTTGTGCTAGGGGTGCTCTGCGGCTCAGTGTGGCACAACTGGGCAGCCGGGCTGGGGGAAGCGAGGGGATCAGCGGAGGCGGGTCCCCCTCCCCCATCCACTGCCGCCCAGCAGCCTCCTCACTCTCCCCCTGGCAGTGTGTTGCATACTTTCTAAGGCGGCGGCGGCAGCGGCAGTGCGGCAGCGGCGACTCCATCCCGCCCATCGGCCTCTCCTCGGCATGGCTGGCTACCTGAGTGAAACGGACTTTGTGATGGTGGAGGAGGGCTTCAGCACCCGAGACCTGCTGGAGGAACTCACTCTGGGGGCCTCACAGGCCACCACGGTGAGGGGCTGCGAGTGGGGGTGGGTCCCCTGTTCCCTATGCAGGCCCAGCTGCCTCCTCCGATGGGCTCCTCCTCTTACTCTTTCACTTATTTGGTATTCGGGCCTTGCTATTTTCAAGAGACAGGTTCACTTATCCCCAGTTGCTGGTCCTGGCTCCCAAACCTGCCCCTCCTGTTCCCTGCCTTGATGAGAACACCGCTATCATCTACCTAGCCTTAGATCCAGGTCAGAAACCTGGCAGCCCCTTCTTCTCCCCCTCCTCACACCCCTCCCCCCAATCGAGGCATCACCAAGCTCTATGACTTCAGCCTCCTTAAATACCCTGTAGTGTGCTCCTCCAGAACCTCTCTGTGTAGTCCCGCCTCATCTCTCAAAAGGCCCCCCAACCTCCTCCCTGCCTCATCCCCACCCCAACTTGATCACAGCCCTGCTCAAAATTAGAATTCTTTTCCTGGGTCCCAATTGCTTACAGGGTTAAATCAGAACCCCTCCGCCTTCCTAGCCTCATTTCCAGCTTCTCCCCCTGTGTACGTCACAGTCTCAAAGATGCCATGAGCTCTATTACCTGTCACCCCTTTGCTTAGAACACCCTTCTCCTGACCTTCCTCCCTCTTACCTATTGCTACTCATTCCTTATTACTTATAAGTATCCCCTTTTCCTGATTGCCCGGGCAGCTTTTGTATTTTCTTTCTCCATGGCCGCCCCCCCCCCCCGGCATTGCATAAAAACTCCCATGTAGTCCTTTCTGCCCCCTAGCATAACATCCAAAACCAAGTGGGCATCAGTAAAAAAAAAAAAAAAAAAAGTGTTGCATAAAGGAAAACTAGTCCCAGGGAAGGTTTCAGATATGTGGACTCACCCATAGCCTCATCCATGTTCCGTGCTCAGCAAACCCGTTAGGACCCCTTGTCCACGGGCATGGGTTGCAGTGGCAGCGGGACTACCTCAAGGCTTCACTGGGCACTGATACATGAAAAGCAGTGGGCTGTAGGCCACAGCTTTGGCCTTCAAGGAATTGATCTTTTTCTTGAGAAGACAGATGCATGCACAGTTCTGATACTTTGGGAACAAGAGCAAAATGCAGTGGGAGCCTTAAAAGCAGAGTTGCCTTCTTTGTCTGGGGGAGGTGATGTTGGAGATGAAACCTGAAGGTAGACTAGGAATTTGCCAGACACAAGTTGGGGAAGGGTGTTCTCGGTGGAGGACATGCTGGGAACAGAGGCTTGGAGGTGGGACAATAAAGATGCCAGCCTGAAGCTGGAGTTTGAGCTGCAGCGAAGGGGGGGGAGGGGACAAGGGCTGGATTACTGATCCTTAAATGCCAGGCTGGGGAGTTTGCCTTCTGTCCTGTAGCCTTGGGAAGCCCCAGAGAATTGAGAGCAAAGTGCTTTGTGGCCACAGCCAAGCTTGGGGCAGATACTTTGCGAGGATCAGGGATGGCATGCAGAAGGAGGGAGCTGCATAGGGTCTTACATTCCCCCATCTTGTTGTGCAGGGAGAGGTCACTGCCTTCTTCGTGGCTGACCTGGGTGCGGTAGTGAGGAAGCACTTCCGCTTTCTGAAGTGCCTGCCTAGAGTCCGGCCCTTTTACACTGTCAAGTGCAACAGCAGCGCAGGCGTGCTGAAGGTCCTGGCTGAGCTGGGGCTGGGCTTCAGCTGTGCCAACAAGGTGAGCCGCTGCCCCCACAGAGCACATTGACCCTTGCTGCCTGCTCAGCACACATATGGCTGCTGGGCTGCTATGGGTGGGCCCTGGGGACTCAGGAGTGACCTGCAGTTGGCCTCTGACCTCTGGAAGGGCCATTGGCTTGGAAGAGGGTTTAAGGAATGAGGGAGGGAGAAAGCAGCATGGCATTTGCCAGCCTTGAAGTTGCAAATCAGAACCATGTGTGTCCTGGGGTCACGGGGTCATTTTTTACTTTTATTTTGGGGTTATCTTTTTAAATAGAGGCTTTCAAACTTCTCATCATAGAGCTATCCATGGCACTATACACAGGGCTTTTAGCTAAAAACAAAAACACTCTCCTGCTGTTGGTTTTATTTTCTTGTATAATCTTAATAATAGGTGACTACATTTTCTTAACCAATCCTTTAAGACTTTTGTTATTCATTGCCAATTCTATCACCTTTCTAATGTTATTAATGCTGTTGTCTCAGTTCTTTCCTGCTCAATTTAGATTTACTTTACTTATTTACTGTCATTCTTTATTCGTTGAGCTCCTGTGATGTGCTGGTCACTGTGATAGGCAGAGCTGGCCACAGAGTAAGACAGACTCTGCTGTCCTTTAGTTGAAAGCTTAGCTCACCTATTTTTCATCATCACACTAGCTTATCCTAATTCTGTTCTTACTTGGAAAAAGCCCTTTTAGCTATAAAGCTTCCTTAGAGTCCAGCTTTGGATATATTTGTTAGCTCAGCGGGCACTTATTTAGAAGCTACTGTGGTGCCAAGTACTGTTGTAGATGGGGATTTAGCAAGTGCACAAAACAGCAAAAAGCCCTTTCTTCCTGGAGCTTCCTTTCTGAAATAAGTTGAATAAGTTAAACAATGAAAATGCATAGTATGGCCTTGGCTGGTGTGGCTCAGTCGGTGGGAGCATCGTCCTATGCACCACAAGGTTGTGGAGGTTGCAGATTCAATTCCTGGTCAGGGTGTATGCCTAGATGGTAGGTTCAGTCCAGTCAGGAAGCACAGAAGGTGACCAATCGATGTTTCTCTCTCGCATCGATGTTTTTCTTTCCCTTTCTCTCTAACCAATAAACACATATTTTTTAAAGAAAGTGTATAGTATTTTAAATGGTGAAAATTAAAGTGGGAAAGGGAAGTAGGGAATGTTTGGAGAGAAGATAGCACTTTTAGATAGTTTGGCTAAGGAAGACTTTGCTGAAATTTGAATACGGACCTGAAGGAAGAAGCAAAAGATCACACTGTGTGTCTAACGAGGGGAAGAGCATTCTAGGCAGAGGGAACAGCATGTGCAAAGGCCCTGAGGTACCTGGTGGGCACTGGTTTGTGTTATTTTCATTACTGTTATTTTTTGTAATGGTTAGTAATGATTATTTTTGAGGGGAATCCTTTTTAAATCCTTTAAAACCCCTCTTAAAGGCAGCAATGTGGCTGGGTGTTGTGAGGAGGGCTTTAGATGGGCGTCCTGGGGGGGAAGGAAAAGAGCCAGCCTGGCCAGGACGACAGGGCTGGTGGGATTCCAGTGGCAGACAGGTGTGCACCAGGGTGGGACCATGGGAAGGAGCAGCTTAACCTTTTTCAGGGACTAACGGAAATGCTGCTACTGATAGATGAGTCTCTTGCTCTCATCACCTGCAAAGCCCCATTGCATTAGCTCTTGCTTTGCACACCCAGTTGTGCGTGTGTGAGGGGCATGGGGAGAGAGATTGCCATTTTACAGTTGAGCAAACTGGGGGCCAACCAGGAGCAGAGCCAGGACTCTGCCCTGCCCACACCGGGCCTCTGCTCTGGGCAAAGAAGGAGATCCATTTCCCGGCCCCTTGGTCTAGGGGTGAAGAACAGGACCGAACCCCACTTACTCAAGCCATCTGTTTCTGGAAACCCAGAGGGGGTGCTCTTGGCCCGCCAGCCTCAGGGTCTGCCTCCAAAGGGTGTGTTGGGCTTAGAAAGGCCTTGAAGTCAGTGGGGGCTTTAAAAGCATCTACCATTTGCTCAGTGCTTCTGTTGTGCCAGGGGCTTTGCCGGGCATTTTCTGTGCATGACCTCATCTTATTCTCGAAACAACCCCGTGAGGTAATTACTATTACCATGCTCTGACAACAGTCCTCTGAGGACACATTAAATGTATAAAGAAAGCAGAGGCTGAGTGACTCTCTGGGAAGTGGCTGCTGGTATATGGCAATGGCCTCTGATGCTAGAGCGGCTGTCTTTTCCAGGATCCCAGAGAGGGGAGGGCTGAGCTGGGATGAGGCTGGTGACAGATGCTAGCCACGAGGCCTGGGAGAGGCCAAGTACCCCTCCTGATGGGTGGGATCACGCAGACCTCTAGGTGCATTTGCTAAGAGGTGGCTATGGGACACCCAGGTTTTCTTGGAAGTCCAAGGCTGCCCTCTTCTGGTCAGCCATAGCTGGTGGCTGTGCTTAGCACAGTGATGGAGGGCTTGGCAATGAGCTGGGGCTGGGTCTACCGATTGGTGTTAGAGGGCCTGGGGGTCAAGGGCACAGACCACACCTTGCACAAAGCTCTGGTCTACCCACCTTCCCAAAGACCTCATGTAATCTCCCCTGACCACATTGCTTGCCCTCTCCTGCTGTCTCCCCTAGTGTGCTTTCATCTTCAAAAGCCTTTCCTGAACGCACGATTGTCCCCCACCCTGATCCCTTGCTCTTTCTTCATAGCCAAAATGAGTTGTCTGCACTCGCGTGTCTGCACTCACTTGTCACTCTCCCTTAGCACCCACTCCTTACACCATTGCTTCCTGGCCTCCACTCTCACTCCTCCAAGGTACCTCCTCTTACAGACGTCCCCAGTGATCTGGATTCAGCGAACACTTTATTTTAAATCTTCATTTTTTAAAGATTTTATTTATTTATTTATTTATCTTTAGAGGGGAAGGAGAGGGAGAGAAACATCAATGTATGGTTGCCTTTCGTGTGTCCCCTGCTGGGAGTTGGCCTGCAGGGAACGGGCCCACAACCCAGGCATGTGCCCTGACTGGGAATCGAAGGCGATCCTCTGGTTTGCAGGCCCCCACTCAGTGCACTGAGCTACACCAGCCAGGGCTTAAATCTTCATTTTGAACCACTCAATTAATATATGTGTTTATTCATTCACACACACACACACACAAGTAGGATATCAGCTTTGTGTCTCTGGAGATGATTGCCACCATGAATTTGAGTTTGGTGGGTATGTTCGTATTTAAAAAATACTTGCAAATATGACTTATAGAAAACATATCTTGTGATTTTGTAATAAAAGAGAAGAGGTGGTCGCGTGGCATCCGCTGTTCAGTGGTAGCCTGCCATTCAGCAGGTGTTGGCGAGCTGTGTTGGTGCTTTTGACCTTGCTGGGGATGCTCCTCGATCCTCTTATTGTTTGGCCTCAACGATATTTAACACAGGGGCTTTTTCTCTCTTTTTTTAAAGTCCTGTGTGGCTAACTGTAGGCACAATGTCGGACGGCAGATCTCTAGAACTTACTCATCTTACAGAACTGAGACCTGGTGCCCGCTGAGTAGCAACTCCCCCATTAACCATGTAGTCTCTTAAAAACACACTCAAGCCTGGCTGGTATAGCTCAGTGGATTGAGTGCAGGCCTGCGAACCAGAGGGTTGCAGGTTTGATTCCCAGTCAGCGCACATGCCTGGGTTGCAGGCCAGGTCCCCAGTGGGGGCCATGTGAGAGGCAACCACACATTGGTGTTTCTCTTCCTCTCTTTCTCCCTCCCTTCTCCTCTCTAAAAATAAATAAAAGTAAAAATAAAACACACTCAACAATAACAGATGTTCCTGTTTTTAAAGACCTCTGACGTGTGTCAGATGAATTCGCATGCGGCTCTGGCCCTGCCCCACCCTCACTGGTGCCTCCGATAGTGGAGACCCCACCTTCCATACAGACTCCGGTTGTAGGACAGGCTTTGCTTGGGCAGAAATGGCGCTGGAATCTCTGCCCTGTTCTGCCTCTTCTGGAGGAATTCTCTCTCCTCTCACTTCTGGGCAGGTCCCAGGAGCCAGCTTTCCCTCATCATCCGCTGCTCTGTCAATGGGAGCGCCCCTGTAGATTCTGGCTCAGGTTCCCTTCTCTTGTAAACTCCCCCTCTGCTTGGGGAGTTTCGTCTCTTCCCGTGGCTTTAAATGCCGTTCGTATGCCGCCGCCTCCCATGTTTTGGTTCTACTCCCCAGACCTACATAACCAGCTGCTGGCTGGATAATGTAACAGGATGCCTGGCATCCAGTGTTTTCAAATACACTCATGATCCTTCCTTCGAGAAGCCACCCTTGGTCTGCTATGCATGGAGTCCACTGAGTCGTCCTCACCCTGCTTCCCCACACGTAGCCCACCACCAGTCTCACCAGCCTTGCCTTCCTAGTGCAGACTCTGTTATCTCTGCCGCAGTGACTGTGACGGTCTCCCCACAGTGCCCTCAGACCCTTCTGGGTAGCCAGAGTGACATGCATTTAAGGTTATGTTTACATTTTATTTATTTATTTTCAGAGGGAGGGAAAGGGAGGGAGAAAGAGAAGGAGTGAAACATTGATGTGAGACAGAAACATCAATCAGCTGCCTCTTGTGCACTCCTTGTGCACTCCTCTTGTGCACTCCTTGTGCACTCCTCTTGTGCACTCCTCTTGTGCACTCCTCTTGTGCACTCCAGGGACTGCACAGGCATGTGCAGCAACCCAGGCATGTGTCCGGATCGGGAATCAAACCAGTGACATTTTGCTTTGCAGGGTGACGCCCAACTGACTGAGTCATGCCAGTCGAGGCCGCACTAATATGCATTTAGATTGCATTTGAAATGCAGACCTGAGCATGTCATTTCCCTTCCTGAAACCCTTGAAACTGTTTCCATCACTGGCAGGATGGAAATATTATGCTGGTTCAGGTCTACCATACTGTGATTAGACATCAGTGTGCCTCACTCAGTGATCGCCACCACCCAGCAGTCACCAGAGAGAGTTACGGTGTTGTTGACTGTATTCTCTGTGCTGTACGCTACATTCCCATACTAATGTGTTATATAACTGGAAATTGTATCTCTTATTCCTTTTTTTCCCCTTCCTCTACTCCCTTTCTCTCTGGTAACTATCAGTTTGTTCTCCGTATTTGTGAAGCTGTTTGTATTTTGTTTTGTTTGTTTATTTTGTTTTTTAGATTCCACATATAAGTGAAATGATAAGGTATTTGTCTTTCTCTGTCAGAATAATTTTATTTAGCATAAAATGCTCTAGGTCCATCCATTGTGTCACAAATGGCAAGAGTTCATTCTTTTTGATGGCTGTATGATATTCCACTGTATCTGTATGCCGCATCTTTTGCATCCATTCATCTACCGATGGACCCCTAGGTTGCTTCCATATTTCAGCTATTGCAAATATGCTGCAGTGAACACAGAGGTGTATATATCTTTTTGAATTAGTGTTTTTGGTTTCTTCTGATAAACATCCAGAAGAGGGACTCCTGGGTCATGTGGCAGTTCTGTTTTTAATTTTGTTGGGAAATCTCCGTACCGTTTTCCATAGCGGCCACACCAATTTACATTCCCACCAACAGTGTGTGAGGGTTCTGGTTTTGCCACAGCCTTGCCCGTGCCTGGTGTTTCTTTTCAGTGATAGCCATTCTGACACGTGTGCAATCTCATTGTGGTTTTGACTTGCATGTCTCCATGATTGCAATGATTATTATTTAAATATTTATAAGCAAAGCTAAACCTCAGGCCCCCAAGGTGCTAGCACTGCTTCTCGCCTCACATGGTGAAGCAGGGAGGGAAACCGCTTCGTAGCCACCCAGACTCAGGGCGGCTACTCTAGCTCTGCAGCTGGACCTTTGTGACCTGCCCACTAACTGTGTTGCCACAGGCAGGGGGACCTCTCTGTCCTCTGTAAAATGTGGCCAGTAAATATTTCATAGGACAGTTATGGGCATCACCAGAGATAATGCACATAAATACCTTGTGCTGAAAAGTTACTAATTAAAATGAGAGTCTTATTACAAACTCGGGGTGGCTAGAAATGGCCCTGTGCCTCCTCTCCCGCTTCTAAACTGACCTCCTTCCCTCAGTCACGGAGAGTCAGGCCTGAGTCTGAGAGCTGGTTCTGCCACCTACTTGCTGCAGGGCCTCTCTGAGCCTCGGCTTCCTGCTCTGTAGAACGGAGCGAATACCCATTTGGTGGGGTTATCGTAAGGAGCGCATAAAAGAGTGAATGCACAGTAGGAGTCGGCAAACCGGATGGCGAGCCAAATCCAGCCCGTTGCTGGTTTTGTAACGTTTTATTGGATCTCCATGTGGCTCATTCACTTTACAGTGTCTGTGGCTAGTTGGGTGCTACAGTGGCAGCGGAGTAGTTGTGACAGAAACTGTGTGGCCTACAAAGCCTCAACTATTTACTCTCTGGTCCTGTGTAGAAAGAGTTTGCCGACACCGGATGTAGGAGGTGTCTCACTGGGTGCCTGCTCGTGGTAGGCGCTCCATGACCATGGTGGCTGTCATTGTAATCACCATTGTCTGTGTGGTCACGCAGCCATCAGGTGGAGCGGTGTTCCGCAGGGGTGAGGGGGAGGCAGCCCCGTGGGGGCGGAGCTCACGGGAGTCCCCAGCACAGCGCCGTGCAGGCAGCAGGCCTGTGTCAAAAAGACTCCTGGCCTTGTGAACTTTCTAACATGTCAACCAATATCCTCTAAGCATTTACATCTGCCAGGAAAATGTATCAGAAGTCTGTAGTTAGGGCCACCATGAGTCCTTATAACGCCTTCACGTGAATTAGAAAATGCACCCTGCCCTGGCTGGGTAGCTCAGTGGGTTAGAGTATCACCCCTATATGGCAAGGTTGCAGGTTAGATCACTGGTCAGGGCACATAGCAGAATCAACCACGTGAATGACTAAAGAAGTGGAACAATAAATCAATGCCTTTCTCTCTAAAGCCATTAAAATTTTTTTTAAAGAAAATGTACCCCTTCCTCAAGACACTCAATTGTTACAATAAATATACCGATTTTGTGAGAAGGGGGTGCTATATTGTCAGGAGGCTGCACTAAGTACACAAACCTACCACATGTCCGTGAACGGACGCCCTGGGCCCGCGCGGTGCCTTGCCTGCGCAGCTGGGCATGCGACTTTCGCATGTCTGCCGGTTGTTTAACAGTGAGGCCCACTTCTTATGGACCTCTGCGTGCCTTGCTATGACTTTGCCTCTCATCTGTGTTTCCTTGGCTTCTGCGGGCCCAGCAGGCCCTGCTGCCTCCTCACCTGCACCTTTGGGACCCCACAGACAGAGATGGAGCTGGTCCAGCGTATTGGCGTCCCTGCCAGTAAGATCATCTACGCCCATCCCTGTAAGCAAATTGCACAGATCAAGTATGCTGCCAAGCACAGGGTCCGGCTGCTGAGCTTCGACAATGAGATGGAGCTGGCAAAGGTGGTGAAGAGCCACCCCACTGCCAAGTAAGCTGAGAGCCACTCGTGTGGGGAGGCGGAGAGGGTGGGAGGGGTGGAGCTGGAGCCAGGGACCCTGCCCTGGACCCAGCCAGGGTCACAGGAGGTTGGGGCAAGCACCCTTGGACTGGACCCAGGATGCCAGGGCCTGACTCTGTCAAAGGCATGGCTGAGAGAACTGGAGGGGGTGGTTGGGAAAGCTTCGTGAAAGAGCTTGCGTTGGAGGTGGGCCTTGAGTAGTGAACCCAGTTTGGGGAGGGCACAAACAGTGTGTCAGAGAGAGCTGCATAAGCAAATGCATGGAGGTTGACATAGCATGGGGCGTCTGTGGGATAAGCAGAAATCTGGGGAGACTGGAAGACACCATGGGCGAGGGGTGAGAGGTGACGGGGACAGTGAATGACGCTGGTCATGGGCCAGGGACCTGATGCAAACGGGCCTTGCAAGGGGTCAGGGCTGGGCGTTTTGCTCAGGCCGAGGCTCTCACACTGTCACTTGGCACCCTGGGGATGCCAGGGAGGGACCTGGGGGCAAAGAGGAGGCCAGGTGGTGGGCACTCTGCTTCACCCACAGCAGCTTCCATTTTGTCTGTTACACATGATCTTGGGGATCTAGATAAGATTGTGTTTGAAAAATAAAATAGTTCTCCTCTTACAAAGAAAGCTGGGAAAGCCTAGCTGGTGTAGTGGCTGGTTTAGAGGAAGTGGAGCTGCCAGGGAGAACAGATGAGGTCTGACCAGGGCAGGGACTGCAGGAAGGGCCCAGGGACGTTTACGGACTGGATGGGACAGGGCTCAGAGGCTGACGGGCTGTGTAGGGAGAGAAAGGGGCCCGGGACTCGTGGGGTTGGGCGGCTCTGAACTGCTGGGCTTCACATCCCTTGACTCAGAGAAGTGGTTGGGGTGGGGGAGGCGGGGTCTACCTGGCGGAGGTACGCTGCATGTCTCCCCAGAATGATTCTGTGCATTGCCACCGATGACTCCCACTCCCTGAGCCACCTCAGCCTCAAGTTTGGAGCGTTGCTAAAATCCTGCAGACACCTGCTTCAAAATGCTAAGGAGAGCCACGTGGAAGTGGTAGGTGTGAGGTGAGTGTCTGGAAGCCCCACCCTCTCCACCCACACCAGGCCTATTGCCTCTTTTCTGGGAGTTAACCAACTCTGTATGAGCACTCCCCAAGGTCCTCCAGGGAGGGCTTGCCCCTGGGCATGGAATTCTGCCATGTGAGAGTTTCCTCTCTCTGGAAAGGTTTGGTGAGTTCTGCTGCCCCAACCCCACAGTCCCTAGGTGTCCCAGGAGATCCCAGGAGGGACCTGGCTTTGCAAGAGTTTTACCAGCCCATAGACCACACCTTTGCTCTGCTTCTCTCCTTGGAGGGACGTGGAATAAATAGTGGCAATGCCCTAACAACATAGCTTTTCATTTATCTGTACTTAGGACATTCCAGGCCCTGTGCTAAACGTTCCATATACATTCTCTCACAGCCTTGTGGGGTCTTCTCCCCACTTTACAGATGGGGAAACTGAAGCCCAGGCAGGCCACCCTGCTGATGGAGGGGACCCCATCCAGATCTGGTTGGCTCTGGGGTCCTGGCCCTCATCCCAGAAGGCCCCACCTTAGTGGCAGAATGCCCACTCGTCACTTGCCACATGGCCCACGGCAACCCATTCAACCTGTTAGGCCCTTAGTCATCACATCTGCCACATGGACACCGAGTCCAGTGTGCCTTTCCTGGCTGGGGCTGAGGTGGTGGCACCTGAGGGCCTGCTTGTAAGCCGAGGCTTTTCCTCCTTTCCCAGCTTTCACCTCGGCAGTGGCTGTCCTGACCCTCAGGCTTATGTTCAGTCCATCGCAGACGCCCGAGTTGTGTTTGAAATGGGTGCCCAGCTGGGCCACAGGATGCATATCCTGGACCTTGGTGGTGGCTTTCCTGGAGTGGAGGGGTCCAAAGTGAGATTCGAAGAGGTAACCCTGGGGCTGGAAGCACCGTGTTGAGCTCTGTGGGGGTGGGGGGTGGGGGCGGAGTTGGGGTCCTGGAGGGTTATAATGAAGATAGAAAGCCACTCTGCACGAGTCCTAGGTGCTAAGTGCTGTGCTTGGTGCTTTGCCTGGATCTTATTATTAACCTTGCGTTACTGCTGAGCAAACGAGGCTTGTAGGTGTTATGTCACTTCCTGAGTCCACGGTAGAGCTGGCTGCACATGTAGCTCTGCCTGACTCCAGCTCACGCACATATTTGAGGCTCAACCAGGCCATATTTGCATAAGTCATAAAGCTCTCTGAGGTCTGGGCTGATAAGAAATCAAATGGGAAGGCAGGAAAAGGAAAGCAAACCTGTCCATGTCCCTCATCTATGAGATGAATCCAGAAAAATGTGTCATCGCAATCTCCACTCCAACCACTAGAGGACGCTTCTCCTTAGTAATAAGAGCTTCATCTTGGAATACCTACATCAAAGTCCTCTCCCTGAGAAAATGATTCACTATAGACACAAAGAATTAGCCTCACAGATGAGCATTGCAGCCTTGTCACAGAATTCCACTGCACTTCCTTGGTCCATCTAACTCTCGGGGACTGGTTAAACTATGAAACATTCTTATGGTGGAGACATTTACTTATATGTAAAGGCCATTCACAGTCTCTTAAGTAAAACAGGTTATAAAAAACATATGTGTATAGCTCTAGCTTGTTTACCATAAAAAGCAGTGTTTGCATAAAAAAAAGAGTTAAAGGAGCTTCTCCAAAAAGTTCACAAAGATTAGGTTTATCTGGATAATAGGATGAGGAGTGATTTTTTTCCCTTCTCATCCACGGACATGCTTACTGATTTTAGAGAGATGGGAAGGGAGGGAGAGAGAGAGGGAGAGAAACATCCATTAGTTGCCTTCCGCACATGCTCTGCCTGGAACCAAATGCGCAACCTAGGCATGTGCCCCCCGCTGGGAATTGAACCTCTACTCCACCTTCCTGTTTACAGGACAATGCTCCAGCCAGCTGAGCCACAGCAGCCAGGGAAGGAGTGATTCTTTTTTTTGAAAAAAACTTCAAAGTTTTTTTTTCAATTACAGTTTACATTCATATTATTTTGTATTCGTTTCAGAGTAGTATAAAGTACATGATTATACTTTACAATATGTTACTACAGTATCCTTGACCATAGTCCCTGTGCTGTACTTCCCATCCCTGTGACTGTTTGTAATGGCCCATCTGTCCTTCTGCATCCCTTCCCCTCTTTCCCCCAACCCCTTCCCCTGTGGCGACCATCCGTCTGTTTTCTGTGTTGATGAGTCTGTTTCAAGTTTGTTCATTCGTTTATTTTGTTCTTTAGATTCCACATCTAAGTGAAACCATACGGTATTTGTCTTTCTCTGATTTATTTCACTTAGCATAATACCCTCAAGGTCCAGCCATGCTGAAATTAGGGGTGGTTTGATTTTCTTTTTTCTTGTCGGTGTTTTCTGTAAAAAATATGTCACTTAACAGATTAGTTTTTTATGAAAGAAAAATCCATACCAGGGCTTCTGGGATCTTAGCACCAAGAGTTATTTTGAGAGTGCCTCTTCTCACTGGGGGGCATTGAGAAGGGTGAGGGGCCTGACCCCACTCTGCCTCCCACCCACCTCCTTGGCCAACTGTCCCTGGTTACCAGCGGGGGCCTTAGTGCCTAGCTGCCAAGTCCTTCTTTCTGAAGTTGAAGCAGCTCTGAAAAAATAGGGCTGGAGCTGCAGCAGGTCTTCAACATAAACCCCACACTCCAAACATGTCATTGTCCACCCCCATCCTCCTACCACCAGATCGCTTCTGTGATCAACTCAGCCTTGGACCTGTACTTCCCGGAGGGCTGTGGTGTGGATATCCTGGCCCAGCTGGGTCGTTACTACGTGAGCTCGGCCTTTACCTTGGCAGTCAGCATCGTCGCCAAGAAGGAGGTTCTCCTAGAGCAGCCCGGCAGGGAAGGTAGGTGCCAGGTGGGCAGCAGAGCCCCATTCTTCCCTGAAGGTAGAGACTGGCTGGCCGAGCAGGGTCTGGCTTTAGGGAGTAGGGAATCTAGAAACTGCGTCCTTGCTTTACGGAAACTTACAGTCAAGTTGCCGCATCCCCGAGACACTTATTTAACATCTTTTTTTCCCTCTGCATGCTCATATTTTATGAAGATTAAAATAAAAACAACATTAGGTAGAATAGATACTTTATTTATTTATTTTTAATACTTTATTTATCTTTAGAGGGGGAGGGAAGGAGAGAAATATCAATGTATGGTTGCTTCTTCTGAGTCCCCTGCTGGGAACTGGCCTGCAACCCAGGCATGTGCCCTGACTGGGAATTGAACCGCGATCATCTGGTTCGCAGGCCTGTGCTCAATCCACTGAGCTACACCAGCTAGGGCAGAATAGATACTTTATTAACTGTGTTATACGGATGAGGAAACTGAGAACCAAAGCAAATACAAGTGAATTGCTTAAAAGCTGGTAGGAAGCAAAGCCTGCATTTGATCCCATGTTTGTCTCCTCTCCTGTGCACCGCCTTGTGCTCAACCCACTGTGTCCCATGACATAGTGAAAATCACGAATGACAACGTGTTTGTCTAAGCCCACTTTACAGATGACAGATGTGGGCATGGAGAGGTTGAGTTACTCATCCAAGGTCACACAGCTGATGAGGGGCAGTGCTAGGATTCAAGTTCAGGCTGGTCTGAACTTGAAGACACTCAGGTGTCTGTGCCTACACTGCTAAAATCATCACTCTTCCCTGCCCTTCTGGCTAGATCAGTCCTCTCGGCAGTCCCACAAGAGAATCTGTGTGGAGGGGTGTTGGGCTTAAGGTAGAATGTCTGCGTGTGTGCGATTGGGTGAATGGCATTCTTCCGGCCTCCTTTATGGATCTGGGGAATTGGCCTCTCTAGTCCCAGCAGCAGACCTGGCTTCTCATTCATGCTCTGTCCCGGTGTTGTGCCTCTGAGCCTGTGGCTTAACCTCTGAGTTTGGGTGGACTGCTCTTCTGCCTTTGCTGGGCCTTAAGAGGCTCAGTTGCAGGCGAGGCGTGTGTCTTGAGCAGGGTTGCTTGGCTACAAGCGTGAGCGTTTCCAAGAAGGCAGTGACCCTCCAGTCACAGGAGGGCGCAGAGGCAACCCTTTCATTTCAGTAGCCCATTGTCCCCTTGGAGCCCACCACTGCGCCAGCTCCCCCCTCTCACCCCTTCATCTTGCTGCTTGCCCTGTCACGGGCCCCTCCCTTCCTGCAGATGAGACTGGTTCTGTCCCCAAGACCATCATGTACCACCTGGATGAGGGCATCTATGGGCTCTTCAACTCAGTGCTGTTTGAGAACACCTGCCCCACCCCCACCCTGCCAAAGGTGAGCCACCGGGGCTTGTTGTGCTATAGTCTAATATTTATTTATTTATTACTAAGCCTTACCCAAGGACATGCTTATTGATTTTAGAGAGAGAGGAAGGGAGGGTGAGAAAGAGGGAGAGAAGCATCCGTGTGAGAGAGGAACATCCATTGGTTGCCTCTTGTACACACGCCCCCACAGGGGACCGAACCCACAGCCTAGGCCTGTGCCCCAACCGGAAGTTCAACCCGAGACCTTTTGGTTAATGGAACGACGCTCCAACCAACCGAGCCACATCGTCCAGGGCTGCTATCTAATTGTTGAAGAGTAAAGCATATTCACTGTAGAAAATAGGCAAGGGCAAGGACAAAGGTTATCACCCATAATCCCAGTCCATACAGAGTTCTTGAACATTAAGATTTCTTTTTCAGTCTTTAAAAAATGTGTTTTGCTTTTTTCCCCATAAGGTTGGGCTCATATTGTTTTGTAACCTGCTCTTCCTCACTTAATGTGGGTGTGGTTCTCTCCCCGAGGTCCACTGACCTCCAACAGCCCGCTCCTGTGACCGCAGTAGTATCACTGATCCAGCTGCGGTGGTTGGCCGTTAGTTTCGTTGGTGAGCACTGTGAGTGCATCTTGACATCCGTCTCTGATTCTTGCTCTGAGGGAAATTCCTAAAAGTAAAGGAAACAGTTCCTCTTTGGCGGGTTTTCCTTGTATTTTGACATCTCTGGGACTTTGTGTGGTCCCTCTTCCGGAAGCACACTGAAGTGCCTAACCAGCACCTAGACCCCTGCGAGCTTTCAATACGTGTGCGTGTTTTCCCTTTCCTCTCGGGTCTGTCTGGTGTTTCAAGGTCCAAACATTAGCTCCTCTTTGTAGCACTTACTTCCCGCCCCTCATCCGTGGCAGGTAGAGGGAGCCCCTCTCCCTCCTCCAGGCACCCAAACTGGATGGGCCCTCATTATATAGTTACACTGTATTGTTCAAGGTTGGCTATACTCTTGGAAAACAAAGTAGAGCAAGAGAACGATGAAAACAAAATTCAGGATACTGGCGACCTCTGGAGGGGTCAGGGAAGGGGCATGTTCACTGGGTGGGCCACACGGGGTTTCAGAGATACCGGAAATTTTCTATTTCTTCAGCTGGGTAGTGAGTACATCAATATTCATTTTATTATTATTTCCTATATCTTACCCATGATACTAATGTTCTTTTGTATGGATTAAATATTTAACAAAAACCTGAATCTGTCACTTCTTATTAATATTCTTTGATAGTCCCATTTTTCTCTTATCACACTGTTTCTAACATTTAGAATAAATATCTCGGGGATTTTAATTAGTAGTAGTTTATTTCATCTATTTATTAACTTGGAAAGAATTCTCCTTTTTATTTTATTAAGTCTTTCCAGCTAGGAGAGGTAGAGGTCTTGTATTTTATTTTTCCCATTAAAGTTTTATTTCCTTTGAATAAGTATTATTGTGGCCCAAGAACATCCAAGGACTTGATAACTTAGTGCTTTCATCGCTGTTGCAAGTGGAGATGTTGACTGTGGTTTGAGCTGAGACTCTAGCACACGTGTGGGTGCACATCGGTTTCCTCTGACCACGCCTCTCCCCTCTGAACCTTCCAAAGGGGCAGACGTGTTCTGCAATTTGACATTGTATCTCTTCATTTTCTGCACATTATACCCTCTTTGTTTCTTTTCCCCTAATAGCAATTGCCAGAATGTCTCATGATATATAAAATAGGAATGATGACAGAAAGCCTCAGTCTTGGAGTCAGAAGACATGGGTTCGAGTCCTGGCTCTGCTATATATTAGCTGAATAACATTAGGCAAGTTACTTAATCTCTCTGAGCCTGGTTTCTCTTGTTTCTTCATCTGAAAAATGAGGGAGTCGAACTTTATTTATTAAGGTTGCCTCTGGTTCTGAAATGAGGCTATTCTAGTGTATCTCCATTAAGTTAGCAGTAATTATCTCCTTCTTTTAAATACTTTTCATTGTGGGATTTTGTATTATGTGTAGTTTTAATCAAGAATAGATGCTACCGGCCAATGAATGCCATGTTAATATGTACAGAGAAAATTACATTTGAATTTTGAGTCTTTCTTTTCCACATTATAATGAAGCCAGTGATTGACTTGTTCCTATTGTCCCCGCCTTCCACGTGAGGAATCCGAGTGTGGATTTGGTCAGGGATTCATTTTGGGCTTTTGCCTCTATGTTCACAAGTGAGATTTTGACTATAGATTTCGTTCTTTTTTTTTTGAGATGGAGATGTTTTTTGAGATACCCAAATTAAAATAGCAAACATGCAATTTGAGAACTCTAGGGCTTCGGAGAGATAAGTTGGAGACACAACTCTGTCTTCATTAGAGATGGTATTTAAAGCCGTAGCATGTAGACGGTCTTCTCAGCGAGGGAATTAGTGTGGAGGAGTCCGTGAACGACTCCTTGGGAAGAGAAGAGGAGGAAGCAGCAAAGACTGAGAAGCAAGACATCACTGCAGAAGCCGCAGAGACGGCAGTTCCAGAGGGCAAAGTTGGCCCTGTCAAACGGTACCGAAGTCAAGGGGGAAGTGGGTTGCACTTCTCACTGGTTGCCGTGGCCGGCTGCGCCGGGCAGTGTCAGTGGAGTGGCAGGTGCTGCTCAGAGCGCTTTAACTGTAAGAAGTAGAAGAGCTTGCAGAGAACTCTGTTGAGGGATTTTATAAAAACAACAACAACCACCACAGTCACTGGAGCTAGAAGTGACCTGAGATCAACCAGTCCTCAGTCACGTAAAATACAAGCTTTTTTAAAAGTCCATCTAATTCTCTTGCACTGTTTTAGAACAAGCAAGGAAATCCCACAACGTTCTCTCTGTATCTACCCACCAGCATTTATTTGGCAGCCAAAGAATTTCAGCCGATAGAGGGTCCTGGGGCGTTTAGTTAAGTGTTAAGTGCTAAGAAGTTCCTGGAGGAATTCTCCACCTGTCAGCCAAGCAGGAAAGAAACGTGCCCAAAGCTGCCTCAGTACAGGGTGCTCTAGAGAAAAAGCAAACTTCAGACTTACTAGTTGCTTGCTGTTTTCTTTCCGTTTTGTGTGCTGCCCTTGTTCATCTCATTTTTCCATTCTAAATATTTTAGTACGCTTTATATAGTACAGGAATAAGAATCAACTTATTCTTTAAAAGTTGGGAAATGACATCAGGGCCATGGGCCATTTCAAATGTTTGACCTTGTTTCTTCTGTGGATTCACTCAGATATTGGCAGCCAGTGGGGTGCCGCTAGCAGGCCCCGTGTCTGGGATGACTCAGTGTTCTCTTCCTAACTCCCTCCAGAACTCAGACGGGTCCCTCCCTCTCTCTGACTTGTCTCATCTGTAAAAGGGGAACTGCAAAAGGATTCCAGAGGAAGTGTGAAGTAGTGGTGGGCATGGTTTGTAAACCAGGAACCCCCTGCCCTCTCAGGAGGAGACTAGGTGTCTTGTATTTTTACAGATGTTTGTCCATTTCCATTCAGTTTTCAGACTTATGAAGGGAGCGGAGACTTTCAAGCTTTTTGCCACTTTGTCTTTCGTGTTCTCACAACTGTAAACCAAAAAAAAAGCTTTAAATAGCAAGAGGGTAGCTTTGCATTATTTCTTGTAAAGTTGTAAAATCTTTTCCCCACTTATTTAAAAAAAAATTATGCCACTAGTAAGAAGTGAGAGAACTCTAACATAACTCAAAGTTGTTTTTGTTTTTTTCACTTTACTGTAGAAGAGCCCTTGAAATCTCTTTTTTCAAGGATTTTTGTTGGTACATTTATGTAGCATTCCTCCCAGTCCCCAATGCTATCTTTAAAAGCTAGCTTAACATTTTTTTTACTGATTAGAGCTAAGGGAAAGAATTCAGAGAAACTGAGATTAATTTTACTTATTAGCAGAAAGTTTATAAACAAGAATATTAAGTTATATGAACAAGGCTATATGTTTGTCTCCTTTTCTAGCATGTGAGCTTCCTGAGCATGGAAACTTTGTGTGTGTGTGTGTGTGTTCACCACTGCATTCCTGACTCCAAATCAGAGCCTGGCACATAGTAGTTGCTCAATAAGTATTTGTTGAGTGAATGAATGAATATAGGATAACTCTCATCCTTTTTAAAAAAATATTTTTAGGGAGAGGGGAGGGGAGGGAGAAAGAGAGGAAGAGAAACATCAATTGGTTGCCTCTCTCACGGGACCCAACCTGGGACCATGCCTGCAACCCAGGCATGTGCAGTGACTGGGAATCGAACCAGTGACCTTTAGATTTGTAGGATGATGCTGAACCAACCGAGCCATGCTGGGCAGGGTCTCATTCTTAATGTTAATAAGATGTACATTTTTTTAAATTAATGAGACTAAAGGCTTATTAATTTTCTGGCAAGTATGTGAAACTTGCTTATGGAACCTATGGCTTTTCTTTCTCAGTTTTACCCATCCCTGCTGCTGGCTAAGGTATTGAAATGCCTTTCCATCTTCCTCTGTTCGTCTCCTCCATTGCTTCCTTCTGGGCTCTTTGGATGGCTTCTGTTCATGTCTTTTTTCTTTTTCTTGCTCTGTCTTTTTTTTTCACTCACACATTTCCCATTCATTCATCTAAAAGGTATTATTCAAAAAGCCCGTGCTGTATGCCAGTCCGCAGGGCATGGAGAGGATGGGGGAACGAGACTGTCAGGATCCCTGGGCTCATGGAATCTGTAGTCTGCAAGCTGAGCAGACACGTTTCACAAATGCCTAATTATAAATTGGGGTTAATGCTATGGAGGCAAAGCTTGGGGTGCACAGAGTTTTAGGAAAGGCTTCCATGAGGCCGAGTTAACTCAGATCTCAAGCAGGGGTCCCCAACCTCCGTCCTCCCCACCCGTGGACGCTGCTTGCATTCCCACCTAAACTCTGCCTCCCTGCCGCCCACGCCCCCCGGCCACGTCCCCCACCCCTCACCAACAGGGGAAAAATTGTCTTCCACGAAACCAAAACTGGTCCCTGGTGCCAAAAATGTTGAGAACTGCTGCTCCAAAGGGAAATTGGGGGTTGGCAGGTTTGGGGCCTTGGGGAATAGCAAGGGGAAGGCTGGGGTTGGGGGGGGGCAGGCTCACTTGGGGAGTCCAGAGCAACCAGAGTGACTAGAACAGTGAGTGCAGTGGCAAGTGGAATGAGGGCCTTGAAGGGCACGGTCAGGACTCCCTCAAGTCCATCTTTCAGTCATGACTCCTCCTCTGGGACCTGCCCGGCAGGGTCCCCCACACTGAGACGAATTGCATGGCCATCCTGCTTGTCCACAAATGGTCTGTGGTACCACATTTCTTTTCTAGATTTGGAATTAACTTAAGAAAAATATGAAAATTTAATGTAACTGGTAGTTGTGTCCTTGGGCAAGTCACTTAACCTCTCAGAGCCTCTGTTTCCCTGAAATGGGAATAATTATGTTCACCTCACAGGGCCCTCTGTGACCTCTGCCAGGCTCTGTAACCATTGGAGGTGTTCCTCGCCAGACTGAGGGCCCAAGGGAGGCTGGGTCTCACTCACATGATGGGTCTTACTCACATGGGTACTTCCGGCTCTTGTGACCAGGCCTGGTACAGAATGAGGGGTACTGGGAGGCCTTCACGGAACAGGATGCCCCAGGGTGGGGCCCAGGGGAGAAGCTGGATTTGAGGAACGGGAAAGGCTGCAGAGGTGCGGACACACCCAGGGTCTGGAAAGTGGCAGATTTGCCAGGAAAGACTGAAGCAGAGAGGAGGTAGCAACAATGATAGCGCTATCTTGCTGGTCCTTACAGTGTGTCAGACACTGATCTAAATGCTTTATGTATGCTGATATATCTGTCCACTGACCTATGAGGCGATACCATTATCATTCCCATTTTACAAATGAGCAAACTGAGGCACAGAGGGATGAAGAATCTTGCTGAAGGTCACACAGCTAGTAAGTGTTGGAGCCTGGATTTAAGAGGCATTGCAGCTTCAGAGGCTAAGAGGCCACAACAGCAGAGAAGTGGGAGGGCCTTAAATGCTAGGTTAAGAGGCCCATCCAGTCCTTATCCTATTGGCTGTGGGAGCCGTGGGAGGCCTGGGAGGGTGGGATTGATAAGCTGTGAACAGTATGCCCAGGAGAGTGAATGTGGTCACCCTTCTCTTGCAGAAACCATCCACAGAGCTGCCTCTGCACAGCAGCAGCCTGTGGGGCCCAGCGCTTGACGGCTCTGACTGTGTAGCTGAGGGCCTGTGGCTGCCGCAACTACATGTAGGGGACTGGCTGGTCTTTGAGAACATGGGCGCCTACACCGTGGGCATGGGCTCCCTCTTTGGAGGGTCCCAGACCTGCCGCATCACCTATGCCATGTCCCGGGTGGCCTGGTAAGGGGGCCCTGCTGGGACATGGAGTGAGGGGAGGAGCAGGAGCAGGCTGGACAGAAGCTATGAGGAAAACCTGAGATTTGAGACCCTGCTTCTGTGACATCCAGCTTGAAAGTAGCTCTTGGCTGCTGATTCCAAGAGAGGCCTGTGCTTGGCACTGGACTGTGGCCACGAATGAGGCTGAACTTCTCTCGAGGGACTCAAAGCCAGTGAGAGACTCAGAGAAACAGGCAGGACTCCTGATAATTCTGTGCTGGGTGGCGAGGACAGGCTGTAGAAGCTTAGATTCTTCCCTGGGGCCCAGGTCCACATCCCCGAGGAAGTAAAGCCTGGGAGATGAGGGGGAGTTGGGCAGCAGGAGGCAGAAGGGGGTTCCAGGAAGAGGGAACAAGGAGCGAGCATTCTGCCTTCTTGAAACTATGTGAGGTGGTCGAGGCTGGGGAAGGGGCAGGGCTGGGTCTGAGAAGGGCCTTGGAGACTGATGCAGGACTTTCAGCAGCGAGAGGGAAGCATGGACTGGCTTGAAGCAGGGGAGGGGCATGGTCTGACTTGGATCTTAGAGAGGCCGCTCTAGCTACCATGTGGATTCAGGGTGAGTGCGCATGGAGCTGCCCAGTCAAGTGGTTGCTCTGTGACCCTGGGAAGATGTGTGTTCGCTCAGCCTCCGTCTTCCCACCCAGAAAATGAGTCTAACGCTGGCCCTGCTTGCCTCACCAGGCCAGTGCTGGGATCTAGTGAGGCAAGAAGGTGAAGGAGATGGGAGGAAGCTGAGTTTGTTAAACAATTCTATCAGGATTGATCATTATTTCCTTCTAACCACACAAAACTCTGTGGCATCAGTGTTATCACAAACAGGTCACTTGGTTGAGGTCACACAGGTGGTGGGCAGTGAGGAGCCCCACATCCCCCTTCTGGGGCTGGGGGGATGGCTGCGGAGGGCAGTGGCACCTGCCCTCTCCACGGAGTAAGTGCTCCCTCTGCCAGCATTACCACTGGGGGCCCAGGCACGAACTCCCTGCCCTGCTGTAGTGAAGGAATGTCACAGAAGCAGGTATTGAACCCTGTTGTTACCAAGGAGAAGTACATTGTGCTATGGGATTCAGCAAAGTCTTCCCTGAGGTTCATTCAGTGGCTAAAGCTGGGACCTGAAGACTGAGGAGGAGTTAGTGAGGGGTGATGATGCAGACGGAGGCACTACTGTGTGCACAGGCCTGGGGCGCGTGCACGCGTGAAAGGCAGTGCTGTGGTGGCACCCAGGAGGTGAGTATGGGAGTGGTTGGAGGGGCCACCGGGCCAGATCGCATGGGGCTTGAGTGGAGGGAAGCTGCTGGCAACTCAAGAGCAGGCAGGACCAGAAATGTCTGCAGGAGGCAGGAGCAGATCAGGGAGGCTGTGTGTTCCCGGCTAGAGATGGTGGTGGCAGCGGGAATGGAGAGAGGAGTGCACACGTGAGGATGTTCAGGAGCTGGGCTCCGCAGGGATCATCTGGGTGTGGGGACAAGACTCCCAGCTTGTGGCTGATCAGATGGTGGAGCTATGTATCAACATGGGTGGGTAGGAGGAGAAAGTTTGTATCAACATGGGTGGGGAGGAGGAGAGTTTGTGGAATTTTTTGAATGGGGAAGGAGGTGATTTTTTTTTTTAAGTTTCAAGCTTAGAGTATAAAGAACGTGGGAGAGAGTTGGGTAGAATCCTAGTTCTACTACCTTGGGCAGGTCTCTCTGTCTCAACTTCCTCCTCGTCAGTAAAATGGGGATGATAATGCTGCCCTTACAGGTTTGGGGGAGGATGGAATTAGATAGCGTAAGTAAAGTGCCTGGCACACAGTACGTGCTCAGTAAACACAGGTTCCTTTCATTATTGGGGGGCTGGACTAGAAGGGTTGGGAAAGAGGGGTCAGTAGGTCTGCCCCTGCCTGAGGCTGGGCTCCGAGGCCCAGGTGTGACCCCTATACCTGATGGGGCCAGGTCTTCCAGTGCAGGGTCATCAGAAGTCCCAGCCTGTGGGTCCCACGATGGTGGCCTCTGGTGCCCATCTCTCGCCCACAGGGAAGCACTGCGAGAGCAGCTGCTGCCTGCAGAACAGGACGGGGATGCTGAGGGCGTGTGCAAGCCTCTGTCCTGCGGCTGGGAGATCACAGACACCTTGTGCGTGGCCCCTGTCTTCACCCCGGCGAGCATCATGTGAGAGGGCCCGTTCCCCTGGGAGAACTCCAGCAGGGCCACAAAGATGTCTCTGGGAGAGGTGGGGAAGGTGGCAAGCAGGGCACCTTCGGGCCGGGACTCTGGTGCGTGCTCTGCTGCCCCCTACAGTCCACCTGCAGTGTTTCTGCCCTGTACATAGGACCAGTCTCACACTCGCTGTAGTTCAAGTATGCAACATAAATCCTGTTCCTTCCAGCTGTGTCCGCCTCCTCTGCAGCGCAAAGGGCCTGGTCAGCCAGGTGAGGGGTGTTCTTGGGGTCTCCCTTGGTTTCTTTCCCACTTTTGTAAATACGAAACAAATAAATATTTAGGTTTTTTAATACTCCAGTGGAATCTGGAAATTCAATTTAGCCTGGGCTAGGCCAGCAGTGAGATTTCCCATCCTGCACTGAGGATCCCTGGCCAGTGCCTCCGTTCTGACATGGCTGCAATGTGGGTATCTCCTGCTGGCACCGGCTTCTCGGACTCATCTCTCTTCTCCTCACAGGCCTCTGTGCCTGGCAGCATGAGGAAGGCTGGGCTGTCAGGGGCTGAGGTGGGGTCAGAATTGCTTCTCTTCAGCCCTGGGGCTCAGCTCGTGACTGAGAGGGGCCTCAGGTGAACCTGGCACCCAGCCTACGGCCTGACCCACAGTGGGGGCAATGGAGTATTTGACACAGCTTTGGAAGTTTACATCAAAGATAAACAGCAAAGAGATGGGTTTTGAGGAGACCTTGCACCCTCACCCTCCTTGCAGGTGTACAGAGCAGTAAGAGCAATGGTAACCAACGCAGTCCCTGTTAGAACAGGGCTGGCCACAGATACTGCCACGTCCAGTGCAAGGGCCCTGATGCTGCTGTCTCCTCAGACTAGAAGTTTTTGTCAGGACAAAGGCTCCTTCACGCTGCGAGGGTCTCAGGCTAAGCAAAGGAGTTCAGATTTTAGTGTTCCCCCAGCTGCAACAGGCGACCCAGAAGATTTTCCTTCTGCATTAAAAAAAACTGAGATGTAACTCACATACCTTACAATTCACCTTTCAAAGTATAAAACTTGGCGTTTTTTAGTATAGAGTTTGTACAGACTTTACCACTCACTATTCAATTCTAGACATATTTATCACCTCAGAAAGAAACTCGTCAATAGTCACTCCCTATTTTCCCCTCCCTTAAGCCCCTGGCGACCACGAATCTACTTTCCATCTCTGTGGATCTCCAAAGGTAATGCCTGGAGCACCTGTCGATCCCTTACTGGGGCCATGCTCCCTGGTAGGCAAGGTGATGCAGAGATAAGTTGAGTTCTCAAGGAACTCACACTGCAGAGCATGCGCAGAGGGCCTTGAATAACAGAGCCAGGAATTTGGACCAAATTCTGCAGACAGGAGGGAGCCCTATTGCTTCTGGAGCAGAAGCACGACAGAACCTTAGAGCGGATCACTGAAAGTGTATTTCAAATGGGCAGAGGGAGGAGACCTGGGGGGGCTGGTGGTAGCATGCACTTCCTTCACCCCCCTCCCGGTTAAGGAGGGGCTGCCTAGGGAGCCTGACACAATGGTCCGGGGCCCTGAGGGATACAAGTTGTCATCTCTATCCACCCCTACTCAGGAGGAGGATGGTGGCTCTGTGGGTCAGTGTCATCTTTCCCTTTGGAACCCCAGCTGCCCAAGTTGGCTCACTCCAGCTTTTATAAAGGGACCATGGAGGAGGCACAAGGATGGCCCTTCCCACTCAACCCTTTGCTCCATTCTAAACCCTCTTCCTGGCACCTCTGGAATGAGCAGCAAAGCCTAAAAAAAATTCAACCAGCAGAATCATCCAGTGCAGCCTCCTAGCAGTCGGAGGAATCTTTTCGTGGCACATGAATCCTATCTTGTCAGTCTTCTGCTGAAGACCCTTCAGTTGATTCCTACTGGGATGCCAATAAAGGCTGAGCTGTCTGGGACCTCTGCCCCCCTCTCCTGTCTTATCTCGTGCTACCTTTTTTTCTCACTGTGCTCTAGCCCATGACCTCTTTTCAGCTCCTCGCACTTCACCAGCCTTTTCCTGCCTCCAGACTTTTGCCCTGGCTGTTCCCTCCGCGTAAGTAGCTCTTCTTCAGCTTCTCCAGGGGTGGCTCGTTCTCATCATAATTGAATGTCCCCTTCTTGGGAAGGTCTTTACTGAACACCCTATTCAAAGTGGTTTCCCACCTAGGTATGTGGAGTTACACTGAACAGGAATGGGATCCTGAAGACAATACTTAAGGCAAGAAACACATTGTCAACAGTATCACTAAACACCCCTTAGAAAGCTATCACACTGGAGGCAGTACATCACTCTTTCTGCTCCTCTAACAAGCCAGACACATTTCCTTATAACCCCAAATACCCTCATGATTTCTTCCCCCCACCCCTTCCAGTCTTGGCTCAAATGTCCTCAGTGAGTCTTTCCTGACCACTCTCTTTACAACTGTCCCACTCCCATCCAGACACCCCATAATTCCCTTAGCATCCTTAATTCCCCCTCTCAACAGATCACCACTTGACATATTTAGAATTAAGCTCTTAAGGGTATAAATTTGTTTTGTTCTGTGTCCCCTGTGTCTAGAACACCACCCAAACACAGGCAATAGATAACTGCTGACTGCATCTTTCAGGTCTCAGCTGGGGTATCTCTCCCTTTTTTCTTGGTTAGTATTTATTACTTCTCTGAGCTTTCATAGCATTCTGCATTTACCCACAGTAAAGAACTGTTGACTACTAAGTATTATAATTTCCCTCTATACTAGTTTTCCTGCAAATGTATTAATTTTAAAAAAGACAGGGAGTTTCTCCTACTTGCCTGAGTTTGTGCTTGGCACAAAGTAAGTACTTAGTGTCTTGAATAAACTAGTCTTGGAGGGTGGAGGCCGGGGGGTGGGGTACCCCTGAATCCTCGGGGGTGGGTATCTGGCCCCGTCTTAGCACCTGAACAGCAGCCTACATAGATCCTGCAGAGGGAAGACCACTGACCCCAAGGGGCTGTGGTCCCTTCAGGCCACCTCAGGATTACACCTAGGAAAAGCACAGGTCTACCTACTAGTGAGCCTTAGGTGGGGAGGCATCGAGGACGTCTCAATAGCTCTTTCTGCTCTTCCACTCAGCTAGGTGACCTTGACCTAAGAATGCCATGTAAAATACAGGACGCATATATGGGTCGTATATATGCAATATTTGGAATATTCTTATAGTAAACCATTGTTGTCTAGCTGAAATTCAACTTCAACTATTCATCCTGTAGTTGCTAAATCTGGCAACCTTGCCTACCCTGCAAGTCCCTGTCTCTCTCCGGGTTTTGGTTTCCCCATCTGTGCACTATGAATATTTCTGACTTCAAAACCCCGCAAGGGGCTGTCTCTCTGCTCCGAGGAGTCGTGTGCAGGCGCGCTGGTCTGAGTGAATATGAGCAAACCCCTCTCTCTAGGACCTCAGTTTTCTCAGTTGACTACTTGAGAAGGTGAGGGCTGGAAACGGTACTCTTAGCTACTGCTTCCTGGCGCCTAGATGACTCGCCTTCCAGACGTCAGAATCCTCGCTCAGACTCCGCGGCGGAGGATTTCTGGTAATGTGACGTCACTTCCGTGGTATCCGAGAGTTTCCTGGGTTTCGAGCCACAAGCTCTCGCGCCCTCTGCCGGCCAGGAGGAGGATCTGACTTTACCAAACAGTGAGAAAAAGGCAGCAGAATCCATTGGTTGAAAGACGGAGATGCAGCTCTCAGACTCCACCAGTGGAAAACCTAACTTTCGCCGAGGGCGGGACTCCCACGGGAACTGGGAGNTCTGGTAATGTGACGTCACTTCCGTGGTATCCGAGAGTTTCCTGGGTTTCGAGCCACAAGCTCTCGCGCCCTCTGCCGGCCAGGAGGAGGATCTGACTTTACCAAACAGTGAGAAAAAGGCAGCAGAATCCATTGGTTGAAAGACGGAGATGCAGCTCTCAGACTCCACCAGTGGGAAACCGAACTTTCGCCGAGGGCGGGACTCCCACGGGAACTGGGAGAGCTCACAATGTAGCGTGGGAAAGGGAGAGGCTTCCCGCGGCTACAAGGGCCCAATGTAACACCGGAAGTCGGACCCTTGCTCACCAGGTACTTCTGCTTCAATGTAACCTAGCAGGGGGATCCCAGATTAAAAGGACAGCTGTGCGTTTCTAGGGTGTCTCGTCTCCGGGGTCCCCGTCGCCCATCCATGTCATTCCCGAGAGGAGACACCTGGTTTCACGCAAAAAATCAGGGTCTTTGAACGAATTCTTTTTACCTGGAGGCCAAGATGTGTTACATTTAAAAATAGAGTACTTGCTGTGTGCCATGCCCTGCCATCCCCCTTCACTCGGATTATTTCACTTAATTCACACGACTCTGTGAAGGGGATGTTATCACAAATTCCGATCCATCCCTGCCTGTGGTGCAATCCCGTGTTTCCTGCTGCAAGACCGCGCTACATTTTCTGCATTTGTAAAATGGAATCATAGTACCTTCTTCATACTGTTCTAAGGATTAAATGAGTTAACGTATTTAGAGAGGTTAGAACAGCATGTGACCCATAGTCACTACTTAAATTATTTCTATTTAAATATTAGGAAACAGGCTTTAATGTGAAGTATCTTAATCTAGAACAGATAGTAAACAGTGGAGGCAGGTTGCTTTTTTGGTAGCCCCAGAGGGAGGTGAAGGTATTTGGAACAGAGTGGTGAGAAGGAGATGTAGGTGGGAAGTGGCTTTATGAGGCGTGGTGAGGAGCAGCAGTGATGATGAGGGATGTTGTTTCTGCCTCCTAAACATCTCTTGGCTTCAAGTGCTTCTCTCCATCCCTGCTGCCACTGGCAAACTCCATCATCATGGTCTCTCATCTTCTATTTGGGTTATTTCAACTCCTCCTGACTAATCTCCCCATCTCCCATCTCTAGTCTCAGCTCTTGTCCAGCCCATTCTTTAAGTGGAAGTCCGAGTGATCCAATTACAGTGAAGTTTTTATCACATTACTTCCTGGAGTGAATCTATTCGCGGAACTCCCACTTTTTTCAGAATGAAGCCTCCGCTTTTTAGCCAGGGCCTGAGTGTCTAAACCTGTGCTGTCCATGATGTTCACTGCAAGCTCATTTGGCTGTGGAGCACCTGAAATGGGGCATGATTTGGGATGTGCTCTAAGTGTAAAATCCCTCCAGACTTCAAAGATATAGCCCAAAGAGGAGAATATAAATATCACATTAACAATTGTAAAATATTGATTACATATTGAAATTATAATATTTTGTATATACTGGGTGAAATAAAATATGTTATTAAATTAATTTCACTCATTTCATTTTATTGTTTTAAATGTGCCTACTTACTTGGCTACTGGAAAATGTAAAATTATATATGGTTCATGTTATACTTAAATTGGACCATGCTGACTGAACCTGTATACTCTGCCAGCTTCATCTCCATTCCTTTAAAGTTTTTTTCATGAAAAGTAACAGGTACTGACTTTGAAGGAAAATGAAAATTAGAAGTTTGGCAGATTGATTGCAAGGGCCTTCTGAATCAAAGGAGTTGATTAACCAGACTGGGGGCCTAAGCAGCACAGGTTCACAGACACTTATGTGACTTGGCTCCATTTCTGGGCCTTCTGTTCCACATTTCAAATTCCTAGGAAGAGGGGATCCATCAGGTCTGTTTATTGTTTTTTTAATGTATTTTATTGATTATGCTATTACAGTTGACCCATTTCCCCCCTTCATTCCCCTCCACATATCCTTCCCTCCCTTTAGTTCATGTCCATGTGTCACAAGTTCTTTAGATTCTGTATTTCCCACAGTATTCCTGCCCTCCCCCCTATTTTCCACCTGCTGTCTGTGCTACTTATTCTCTGCACCTTCTCCCCCCTTCTCCTCCTCCCACTCCCCCGTTGCTAACCCTCCATGTGATCTCCATTTCTATGTTTCCGCTCCCAATCTAGCTGTCCTCTTAGTTTGCTTTTGTTTTAGGTGTGGTTGTTAATAACTGTGAGTTTGCTGTCCTTTCACTGTTCCTATTTTTTTATCTTCTTTTTCTTAGATAAGTCCCTTTAACATTTCATATAATAAGGGCTTGGTGATGATGAACTCCTTGAACTTGACCTTACCTGAGAAGCACTTTATCTGCCCTTCCATTCTAAAGGAAAGCTTTGCTGGATAGAGCAATCTTGGATGTAGGTCTTTGGATTTCATGACTTGGGATACTTCTTTCCAGCCCCTTCTTGCCTGTAAGGTCTCTTTTGAGAAATCCACTGACAGTCTGATGGGAACTCCTTTGTAGGTGACTGTTCCCTTATCTCTTGCTGCTTCTAGAATTCTCTCCTTCATTTTAATCTTGGCTAATGTAATTATGATGTGCCTTGGTGTGTTCCTTCTTGGGTCCAGCTTCTTTGGAACTCTCTGAGCTTCCTGGACTTCCTGGAAGACCTTTGCCAGATTGGGGAAGTTCTCCTTTATTATTTGTTCAAATAACTTTTTGACTCGCTGTTCTTCCCCTTCCCCTTCTGATACCTGTATAATTTGGATGTTGGAACATTTAAAGATGTCCTGGAGGTTCCTAAGCCTCTCCTCATTTTTTTTGAATTCTTGTTTCTTCCTTCTTTTCTGTTTGGTTGTTTCTTTCTTCCTTCTGGTCCACTCCATTGATTTGAGTCCCAGTTTTCTTCCCATCACTATTGGTTTCCTGTGCATTTCCCTTCATTTCATTTAGTGTAGCCTTCATTTTTTCATCTAATTTGCGACCAAATTCAACCAATTCTGTGAGCATCCTGATCCCCAGTGCTTTGAACTGTGCGTCTGTTGGCCGTCAGTTCAAAGCGCTGATGGTTGGCCATCTCTTCGTTGCTTAGTTGTATTTGCTTTGGAGCTTTGATCTGTTCTTCCATTTGGGCCTGTTTTTTTTTTTTTTTTGGTCTTGTCACGCCTGTTACATCTGAGGGGCGGAGCCTTAGGTGTTCACCAGGGTGAGGCAACCCAAGTCGCTGGATTGTGAGCTATATGTGGGGACGGGGTCAGAGAGGGAACAGTGGCACTTGTTCCACTGTCTGTCAGATTCCAGTCCCTTCTGCTGTTTCCCCCAAGGAAAGTCGGCCCCTCTGGTGCTGGTTCCCAGGTGGATGGGCTTGTATACGTTTTAGGACCTTGTGGGTCTCTCCAGCAAACTCTACTGTGGGGCTGGGGGTCTCTCCCAGAACCTCAACCCCCACAGGTGTTTTCAATTGGTGTTTCGAGGCTTTATTTCCCCACACTGGGCCCCTGGGTTGCGTGGTCTGTCTTGCTGCATGCAAATGTGGGACTGCTGCCTGGTTAGCCAGCCACCTTGCACACCACACCCCGCTTCACAATTGCCACTTCACTGGCTTTGCCTGTTGCCACCCCGCACCCAGGGTCTGTCAGCTGCCACCTGTGCACCCAGGGTCCACCCACTGCTGTCTTGCACACCCGAGGTTTCTCAGCTGCTGCCTCACACACCCAGTGCCACAGCTTTCTTTGCTGCGACCCCTCTTCTCCCGCTTGGCCACCCAACTCTGCCCCTCTTACTGGCCTGGATGAATGTGTCTGTTTTAACTCCTTGGTTGTTGGGCTTCCATACGGTTCAATTTTTTGTCAGTTCTGGTTGTTACTTTGTTTAATTGTTGTTGGCTTTATTTTGGTTGTGCGAGGAGGCACAGTGTGTCTACCTATGCCTCCATCTTGGCCGGAAGTCCCTCTATCAGGTCTGTTTAAATCAGGCATGTCTAGCCCTGGCTGGTGTGTCTCAGTGGATTGTGTGCTGGCCTGTGAACCAAAAGGTCACTGGTTCAATTCTTAGGGCACATGCCTCGATTGTGGGTTAGGTGCCCAGCTGGGAGCCTGTGATAGGCAACCTACTGATGTTTTTCCCCTCTCTGTCTCCTTCCCTTCCCCTCCTAAAGTAGATAAATCAAATCTTTAAATCAGGTATGTCTACTCCCGGGTCGACCCCCTATGGCTATGGGAAGAAGAGCTCATTGTGTGCTGCCTGCTTCGCGTTTCCCCCTGTTCCTCCGGGCCACTGGGATCCTAAAAGGCAGCATAAGTTCTCTAACCTCTAGGAGTCAGCAAACTTTTTCCGCCAAGGGCCAGAGAGTAAATATTTTATACTTTGCAAGCCATAGCATTTCTGTCAAGGTTACTCCACTCTGTTATGTAGAGCAAAAGCTGCCAGAGACAATAGATAAGTGAATGTAGTGACTTATGTATCGACCTGCCTATGTTTCAATAAAACTTTATCCAGCCAGGAACTGGACCAGAGTTTGCCAACCCCTCTACTGTACTTTTTGTTCTCTCTCACTGGACTGTCTTTCCCACCTTCCTTCGAGCAAGCTCCGAGTCAACTTTCAGGTCTCGGTTTAGATGCCACTTCTTGAAAGCTTGCCTCCGCTCTCCTCTCCTGGCTGTTGAGTGGCCTCTTTATGCTGCACAGACTTCTGTACCCCACCCAGGTGCTTCTTATACTCTGTTGTCATTATTCTGTTTCAACTATTACATTACTGGTCTGGGTCTCATTTGTTGTAAACCCAGCCCCTGGCATGCCTGGCTCGTGGTACGTACTTGGGTGTCATTGGATGAATGGAAGGAGGCATGACCCTGTGGCTGGCAGACGGAGCAGATGACCTGAGATCTTAGGGCAGTGGTGAGGATTCTGGGCTTTGTAATAGCTGTGTGGGACCCACTTTCTCCCTCTGAACCACAGAGCTCAGGCAGTAGATCAGGGAGAAGCGAGGCTCCAGGCTGGACAGGAGTCCAGGGCCCTGGCAGTTTCCCTATCAGCCAGGCTTTGCCTGCCGGGGGCTTTACGATCATGTTCCCCCCACCCCCCTCCCACACACAAGAACATGTGCTAAGCTGAAACTCCATGACCTCAGGAATGCACAGGTAATATGAGTGTTTTAAGATATGAGAAGTGGAAAATTCTAAGGACTATAAGTTCTGGATAATGTGATGAGCCCCGCCTGAACTGGGGTAAAACCAGAAGGGATCTCATACAGTTCTTGGAGGAGGATGTCTTGCTTCTTAGTAAGATTCCCTGCAGAGGCCCCATTGGTCTGGGGGTGGTGGGCCTAGGGAGGTGGGGGGCAGCGTGTGGCCAAGGACAGCCTTGATCCACGGTCACTCAGGGCCACAATTACAGGGGTGCAGAATGGGCTTCCTTGAAATAAGGGGTGGTGAGTTACCATCCAACAGACCCTGGACCCGAGTACAGGGGACTCTGAGGTCACACAAGGTGGCTGTGGCCACTGTGAGGCTGTATTCAGGGCAGCACATCATCTTTTCTTGCCTCCAGAGAGTAAGGAGAGTTTCTCCTTTGACTGAGGGGTTATGTGTCACAACTTTGGGCAAAACAGATGGAACGGGGCTTTTCTCGAGTGTTGTGTGCAAGGACACTAAGAGTAAAACAGAAATGGAACTCTCTGTCCGTGTGGTCCTTGAGTGGCTTACCTGGGCCCCTCATTGGGACTGAGGGCTGGGGCTGGTGGCCCGAGCCCGATGGCATGTCTTCCATAAGATGCAGCTGACGACCAGCAGGGTGGACGAGGAGAGCAGGGTTGGAATGATGATCACTGGAGCCTGCAAGCTGCTCACATCTGGCAAAGGGATGGAGGCATCAAGGCAGGGGCAGAGGACCGCTTCCCTGGGGCAGGCTGTCCCTGTCCTCCATAGACATGGCTCACACAACATTGGGATCCCAGGTCTGGAGGTGGCATGGTACAGGGCAAGACCATGCTTGGAGGCAGAGATCGAGTGACAGTGTTTGGCACTTAGAAGATGCTTGGTGCATGGGAGAGGAGTGATATTAGTAACGCCAGGTGCTTTATAGGCCTTGTCTTATCCAGTCTGGCAAGCAGCCATTGCTGTTGCTATTTATCAGATGGAGAAGCTGCAGTACAGAGGCTGGTTTGTCTGAGGTTGAAGAGTAGGGATATGCACAGGATTTGAACCCAGGTCTGTGTGCCGCCAGGATTCATGCTGTCCACGTGCTTCCCAATAAGCATGTCCTAAACACTCACCATTGGCCAGGCAGGTGGCCCAGACCAGTAAGACAACCCATGGCACGGAGTAGTTCCTCAATAAGTCCTTGGTAAAGGAATAGACAGAGAGATCTGTAAAAGACTGTCCGACGGAAAGGAGGCCAGTCTTGTCTGGGGGTGGGGGAGAGGAAGACAGAGCTAGAACCAGTGGGACGCAAGGGGACCCGTGTAAAGGAAGAGCTCCTCATCATCATTGTCCAGTGGTGGGATGGGCCGGGCTCCCTGTCACCACACCTGTTTACCCCGGGATGCTGCGGAGACTGCAAGGATCAAATTCTGAGGTTCTGCTGCTGCTGGGAACGATGGGGGGCCTCTGGGTCTGGTTCTGCAGAATCGCCAGCTTGCTGTGCCTGTCCTTCCTGAAGAAGGGGAGGGCGGCTGAGTAACCCGGCTCTGAAACAGCCCCCAGTGTTCCTAGGAGAATCACTGGGTCCTCAGTTCTGCCCTCTTTCACTTTGCCCATCTTTCACTCCGCCCCCTGCTTCAGCCTGACCAGCCTTTCAGCCTTCTCTCTGGACTCCTTACCTCCAGCCTTGCCCTGCCCCTTACCAATATGATCATCCCCTAGTCCCTGCTTAAATCCTTGTGATGAGTCCCCATCGCCCTCAGAGAGCCCACAGCATAGCATGATCTGCCCCTGCTTTCCTCTCCAGCTTCATCACTGTGCTCCCCTGCCTCACATTCAGCCCTCAGCCCCATGACCTCATTCCTAGCCTCTATCCCTTGCACGTGCTGTTCCCTCTCCCTGAAATACTTTGCCCAAATCTTACTCATCCTACAAGTCTCAGCTTCAGCCGTATCTCCCCCAGCTGGCCTCTCTTCTCTGAGTCCCTGTGACTCCCCTCTTGTCCTAGCCTAGCCCACAGCACATGTGCTGTGGCTGCCTGGTTACTGTCAACTCCTTGATAGAGACTTGGGGTGCACCTGTCATTGCTTATCTAAGTGACTTGTTGGGTAAGTGATTAAATGAGAGAGAAAGCACAGTGGGGCTGTCTCAGGGGAGACGGGAGATGAAGGGGGATTCTTCCAAAGAAGAACAAAGGCATGGCTGCATGGAAGAGACTGACAGCTGTCAGAAGAGAGGGTGAGGGGGACGGGGCGAAAGAAGGTGATGGGGTTAGCCGAAGAACACATACACATGACCCGTAGACACAGACCACCGTGTGATGATGGCCCGAGGGAAGAGAGGGTGGGGATGGGTGGAAGTGGGCAAGGGGGAGGAATTGGGACGTCTATAATAGTGTCAACAGTAAAAATAAAGTTAAAAAATAAATTAATATGTTCCTCTAATTTGTGGCTAAAATCGACCAATTCTGTGAGCATCCTGATCACCAGTGTTTTGAACTGTGCATCTGAAAGGTTGGCTATTTCTTCGTCACTTAGAAGTATAGGCTCTGGGGCTTTGAGCTGTTCTTGGGTCATAATGTTTGGTCTGTTCCCACCTGTTATGTTTGAGGGGCGGAGCCTTAGGTGTTCGTCAGGGCCGCGCCACCCAGTCGCTGGGTTGTGATGCTGTATGTTGGGGCAGGGTCAGAGAGGGGGAAAAATGGTGCTTTGGTCCACTCCACTCTCTCTCTCTCAGATTTCTGTCCCCTCTGTGGCTTCCTGCAAGCAAATTGGGCCCCTCTAGTGCTGGTTCCTGGGTGTGTGGGCCCATGTACTCTCCAGGACCCTGTGGACCCCAATGAACTTTCTGTGAGCCTAGGAGCCTCTCCCGGCCCCTCGACCCCGAGAAAGTCTTTCCAGTTGGTGCTTTCAGGCTCTAATTCCCATCCTTCATCAGGCTGGGGCCTTAGCCTGAACAGTCTGTCTCACTGTTTGCTCCTTCGCTTGGTTTATCGGTCTGGCTGAGTGGTTTGTTGTTATCAGACTTCCTTACAGTTCAATTTTCACCGTTTTGGCTGCGTTTTTGTTTCTAAAATTTTGCTGTCTTTAATTTAGTTGTGGGAGGAGGCTAAACAGATTGAAACGAAGGGAAATGCACAGGAAACCAATAGTGATGGAAAGGAAACTGGGACTCAAATCAAGGGAGTGGACCAGAAGGAAGAAAGAAACAACCAAACAGAAAAGAAGGAAGAAACAAGAATTCAAAAAAATGAGGAGAGGCTTAGGAACCTCCAGGGCATCTTTAAACGTTCCAACATCCGAATTATAGGGGTACCAGAAGGGGAAGGGGAAGAACAACAAGTCAAAAAGTTATTTGAACAAATAATAAAGGAGAAGAACTTCCCCAATCTGGCAAAGGTCTTCCAGGAAGTCCAGGAAGCTCAGAGAATTCCAAAGAAGCTGGACCCAAGAAGGAACACACCAAGGCACATCATAATTACATTAGCCAAGATGAAAATGAAGGAGAGAATTCTAGAAGCAGCAAGGGATAAGGGGACAGTCACCTACAAAGGAGTGCCCATCAGACTGTCAGTGGATTTCTCAAAAGAGACCTTACAGGCAAGAAGGGGCTGGAAAGAAGTATTCCAAGTCATGAAATCCAAAGACCTACATCCAAGATTGCTCTATCCAGCAAAGCTTTCCTTTAGAATGGAAGGGCAGATAAAGTGCTTCTCAGGTAAGGTCAAGTTCAAGGAGTTCATCATCACCAAGCCCTTATTATATGAAATGTTAAAGGGACTTATCTAAGAAAAAGAAGATAAAAAAATATGAACAGTGAAAGGACAGCAAACTCACAGTTATTAACAACCACACCTAAAACAAAAGCAAACTAAGAGGACAGCTAGATTGGGAGCGGAAACATAGAAATGGAGATCACATGGAGGGTTAGCAACGGGGGAGTGGGAGGAGGAGAAGGGGGGAGAAGGTGCAGAGAATAAGTAGCATAGACAGCAGGTGGAAAATAGGGGGGAGGGCAGGAATACTGTGGGAAATACAGAATCTAAAGAACTTGTGACACATGGACATGAACGAAAGGGGGGGAATGGTGGAGGAGGGGTGTGCAGGGTGGAGGGGAGTGAAGAGGGGGAATGGGACAACTGTAATGGCATAATCAATAAAATATATTTAAAAAAATAAATTCAGGTCATGGTCAGAAAAGAGGGGAAATGTTCCTTTGGCCCAGCCCTCCCCCACCCTACAGGCCATGTAACCTTTTCTTCCTATAGGACTTGCCCACAGTCAGCACTTCTCTGGACCGAGCTGGGGGACGGCGGACAGGCTGGGCTGAACAAACACAGCCTTTCCCACTGGACTACCTCCCTCCTGTTCAGTTCTGGGCTCTGGAACACAGTTCAAAGGCTGCTTCTGGTTCACAAGCTTCTGTCTTTGAAAACTAACCAGCGCTGCGCTGCCATGACCTTGCTGCGTGGCCTTGAGGGATTTGCCTCTCTTCTCTGCCCTCAGTTTCTTCAACTGTAGCAAGAGAGGAAAGACCCCTGCACACGTCACAGAGCGGCGTGGGGATGGGTGGACAGGAGCAGCGGTTTGGGAGTCACGGCCCTGGGTCGAAATTTGAGTTCTACCACCTAACTGGAAAGTCATCTTAACTCTCCAGGTTTAGTGTTCTCATCTGGAAAATGGGGATAAGAGTGGTGCCTCCTCTCAGGCTTGCTGGGAGGATTAAATGAAGAATAAGAAAATAAGAATAATTATGATAATAATGCTCCAAACAAGGCCTGGTGCACAATTGAAGTCAACAAATCCCCAAGCTCTTTTCGAAAGAAAAGAGAACATTGGAAAACTTGGTCCAAATTGGGCTATAGAATTCCAGAGTTTAGGTAGGTGCCTTAGGAACCACATGGCATTGAGACCCCCGCCCCTGAGAGAGGAGAAAGGTCCTGCCCAAGATTACACTTAATTCCACACTATTTGACCAGTAAGTTCGTGGGGCAGAGCACTGGCTTAGACTAAGAAGCTGGGTATTTGCTTTGGGGGCCAGAAAACCTCCAAGGAGCTCAGCCCCCTCCCAGCCACCCCTGGTTCCTCCCTGACCAGTTCCTCCCTCAGTGCCATCAGTAGGAGGCAGATGCTGCCGGAAGAGCTGGCTGAAGTGCAAGGGCAAGTGGCATTCTCCACCCCTCAGCTCGGATCGCCACGCCCTCCCTTGCCTTGCAGTGAAGACCACCTAAGCACCCACACCTCTCGCATTCTGGGCCTTGGATTGGCCCCAGAAGAAAGGGTCGGGTGTCTACTTACTGCTCCGATGGGGAGCAGTGGAGAAGTTGCAGGGGTGCTGGATGCCCATCGGCGGGGTGTTTGGACCTCAGCTCAGGAGGTGTCCAGGCGGCAGGTGCTCAAGGCCTTCCAAGGGCACGGGCGCTCCCTTTCTGAAAGGAAGAGGGCAGAGCGAGGTCACACCCTGGGTCATGGCTCCCAGCCCGCTGTCGTTGCAGGCTCCTTACTCAGAATGGGGGTCAGTCAGGACAAGCAGGCTTCTGGGGGGCCCTGAGGCCAAATGTTTCTTATCATCATACTAAATTGATGCCACAGAAGACATTTAACAACATGAAAAGAGGCTCACGATGTGTCAGTACGTGATAAAACAATGAGGACAAAAAGCAAGCCTTGGGACGGTAGCAGGGTGTGTTCCAATATTTGTAACTAAACACACTCACGTGGGGAGAAAAGGCTGTAAAACTTTCCACCAAAGAAATCGCTAGCGGTGGTTATCTCTGGGCAGTGACGACGGTCACTTAGCCTTTGTGTGACTCGACTGTGTTTTCCAGTTTCTACAATGAGCATGTTGTGAGAAAAGAAAGTTACTAAGGAAAGCAACACGTTTTTAAATGTACACACCTTTTGGCCAACAGTCCCCTTTGTAGAAGTTTATTCCACAGAACACGTAGCAAGATGATAAGTGAGCATATTTTTGTAACAGAAACTTCTGTTTATGTTTGTGCATAAGCAAACAGGCCCAGAAGGACCTGCACCAGACTGTTAACAGCTGTTGATTTCTGGGAGCCGAATGAGGGGACTCTGAGCTTGATAGTCTTATATTTATTTGAATTTTTAAAACAATGAGCATAAGTTATTTTATAATTTAAAAAGAGCCACCGCCTACTCCCTGGTTCTCCCTGTGCAAAACCTGGCTGGGGCCGACCCTCGGGCTCACCCTGGGCACTCAGCAGCCATCCCAGCATCTTCAGGGGGGAACTGTCACCAGTCTCTAAGAATCCTCCCAACTTGGAGATGGGGGGCTTTTGTGATTCCAGCTTGGACACCAGCCAGTGAACATTTTCTGGGGCCCTTTCTGCGCCCAGCAAGCAGAGCCAGGGCATGATCCCTGCCTCGGCAGGCCCACGTTCTAGTGGTAGGGGAGTCCCAACGTGCTGCTGGGGCCCAGAGCATTGCGTTCTGCTGGACTGGAATGATGGGGACAACTTGACCTTGAGTGGGATGTGAAGAATGCATACTATTTCAACAGAAAAAAAGGAGGGCTAGGGCATTCTGGGCAGGGAGTGAGTATTACAAAAGCAGGGTGCTGAGGACCAGAATATGCTTAATGCTCTCTGTTTGGGGCCCTAATGCTCTTCTTTTTTTAAATCCTTACCCAAGGACATGCTCGTTGATTTTAAAGAGGGGGAAGGGAGGGAGAGAAACATTAATGTGAGAGAGAAGCATCAATTGGTTGCCTCTAGACTCACCGGAAAGGGGACTGAACCTGTAACCTAGGCAATCACCCTGACGGAGAATCAAACCCGCAGCTCTTCAGTCTACGGGATGACGCTCCAACCCACTGGCCCACACCAGCCAGGGCCGGAGCCTTGTATTCTTGGATGCTCTGATTCCAAGGTGACATGCAGTCTTTTCTGCCTCCACCGGAAGCCCCTGGGAACAGAGAGGCTGTGTGTGTCAACACTGGCCTGTGCTGGGCGGGGTGCTGGTGAGGGGAGTGAGGGCTGAAGGCTGAGCCAAGAGTAAGGCTTGGATGGGCCAGATCCATGGAGTCACTGTCATTTCTAGCTGGGTCTGTGTCCACACAGTAATGCTGCTGTGGTGCTGCCTGTGTGGAGTCATAAGAAGTCCCCTCCCCCTTCCTGTCCCCCTATAATCTTTCCCTCACCTGCTTGGTGTGGTGCCTGCAATCCCACCACTAGCCACTCTTTTGGAGTGGTTCCTATTGTATGTGCTCACAAGTCAGGAAGGGGGCGGCACCTCAAACCGTAAGCCAGTTACCCCGAGGAACACTGGAGGGTAGGTTTGGATGGAGGAATGAAAGGGATGGAGGAGGGCATTTCAGAAGTGCGACAGAGGAAGGGGTGAGGTGGGGAGGACAGTTGTGCTAACTCCGAGAGACCTCCCCGAGCTAGAACCTTAGAACCCGTGGTTGTTCCATAGCCTAAGGTCACCATTCTTCTTGCTGAACTGGTAAGGAGTGGACACCCATCAGAGAGACATCAGGGATTGAGCTGGGACCCACCCGGGTTTAGCAGGGTTCGCCTAGGACTAGACCCACCGCCCTGCACCTGTAAGAGGCACGCGCCTTCAGCCAGTCTCTGCTGTTTCTGGGACCTCCCAGGGCTCTGATCTCATCACCTTCCAGGAGCAGAAACAGCCACTGGACCCACTTCCCTGTTCCTGCTTGTAGTCTAGCAGTTCGGCCAGGGGAGGGCTCTAGCCTTGGGTTGGCAAGGGGTGGGGGTGAGGAATTGGGCCCAGGGAGTGAGCGGGCAAAAGCCCCTTCTCTGGGGAAAAAAAAAGATCTCAAAACCCCCAAACCGCTCCAGGCCTCAGGGCTGGAATAAGGTGCCATGGAATCAGGTGACTCCCTGGGGCTACCATTCCCTAGGCCCTCACTTACCTGTGACTCCCTGTGGCTCCAGTAGCTACCCTTGTGGCTTTGCCCCTGCTGTGGCTGGCGCTGGCTCTGGGCTCTGCTGCGGGCAACAGAGGCACCAGGTGTGGGCAGGCACCAACTGGCTCTGGCCTGGAGGGGGCGCCGGTGGAGCCCAGCCAATTCTCCCTTCTCCTTGGGAGTGAGGATGGAGGAAGGCACCCAGCTCTTGGTGCTTGGGGTTGTGGGGGCCCCGGCCACTCCCTTTCTCCTTCTGCTCACAGTCAGGGTTCCCAGGGGGTGGGAGGAGGCACCGGAATCCACAGGGGGGAGATTAAAGGTTGTGTGAAAAGAGCGGATGGCTGGGAGTTGGGAGACCTGGGTTGGGCCTGGCTCTGCCCCACAGGCTGGTGTCCTCCGATTTGGGTCTCTGTTTTCTCATCTGTAAAATGACAGAGGTGAGATGCGTGGTCTCTCAGCAGCCCACCTGGAGGCTGGATGCTGACCCGCATGCTCAGCTGGCCTGTCTCCACCTTAGAGAGAACTTCCCAGCTCTATGTATGACCTTTGAGCTGCAGCTCTTGCAGACCTTCTTAGACACGGGGGTCCTCCTCCTCTGAGCACCTCCCTCCTGTCCACTTGCAGCTGCCCCTCTGTGCTCCTTTTCCTTGCCTGGGCAGGGGCCCTCTCCACTGGCCATTCTCCCTCCTGTGTGCTAACTGGGAACCAGGAAACCTGGGCTTTGGCCTCAGCTCTGCCACGTGCTGTATGACCTTGAGCCAGAAACCAACTCTCTCTGAGCCTCTGAATTGGGCTGGAAGGTCCACCAGGCTTCTCCAGCCTTCAGATGTGATCACGTCCAGGCCCACAGTTTGGGGGAGCTCATGAGACCCTGGGCTTTGTGCCTCTGGTTCCATCTTTGAAAGGCTCTCTGTTGTCATGACATTGGAGTAGGAAGCCCCTGGGCCTCTGGTCCCAAGTGTCTCTTCTTCCTCTACTTCATCTAATTCCTAGGGAGAGTGGAGAGCATTTTTTAATAGTAAGAAATATGAGAGAACTGCCAAAATGTTGAAATAAGATAGAAGACTGCTGTATTCAGGGTAAAAACAAACCCACAGAAGTTCATCCAAGTGAAAGGAAAAATAAGGAAAAATGAGCACATTTCAAAATAAAAGTTATTTCCTCTTCTCCTGCTATTATTTTGGAGTTTGTGCCTCCTGACCACATTCTCCACGCCCCTGCCCTGCCCCTGCCTGGGTTTCTGCTCTACTTCCCACCATTCCCTCTTCCCTTATGTATTTCAGATTCCCAGGGAACTGGGGGGAATCATGGGTAAGGAGAAATAACCATGTGCCCTGGTGGGCAATGATGATTCAGCACTTTGGCCAGCACCCACCCCCCACCACATCCTCCCATCCCACCCCCAGGCCCCTGTATTTACACCTGTGACATGGTCCTTTGCAACTGATCTCCTGGTGCAGCTTTTGGGGGCAGCAAACAAAGCCTGGACCCAGGAAGCTGGGAATGCTGCTCAGGTGTGAGTAGTCAGCCTCCGGGGATGCTCTCTCTGGCAGGAGGGAAGGCTCATCCCCAGAGCCCCTGAGCCAAGCTCTGTGCTGCCAAGAGACCTTATCTCTGTTGTTTTCTGTTCCTGCTCCACCCGAGAGAGAAGGATCCAGAGTTAATGGCCTTGTTAGGTGCTGAGCAGGCCAAGCCCTGAGACGAATATTAGACTCACAGAATCCTGAACCATCAGAGCCAGACTTTGGCTACCAATTACCTAGCTCTCTAGCCCCTCCCCAGTAGAGATGGGAAACCTGAGGCCCAGGGAGAGTAGGGGCCTGCTCTGCTTCACACTGTGTTTTCATGAGTCCACCCCTGACTCTAGGAGACACGTGAGGCTTGGCTGCAGTTGAGTCTTGACTTGCGATCGCACAGTTCCACAATGGTGTGCAGCCTGGAAGCTTCAAGGTTCACGCTTCCACTTTAAATCCCAGGGAGATCACAGTTCCAGGGGCCACTTCCCGTCCCTGAAACTGTCCTCGAAGTTGAGAAGCGTGCCCGGGGAGGTCCAGTGAAGAGGTTGGCTCTAGCTTTGGATGGTTCTGGGTCTGATTTCTAGCTCTCCCGCTACTGGCTGTGGGTCCCCTGGGAAGTAACATCCCTCCACTCAAACATTGAGATGATACCAACTTTATGGGCTTGCCTTAAAAAGTACCAGCACTTAAATAAAAGATTTATTCATTTTTTAGAGAGAGGGGAAGGGAGGGAGAAAGGAGAGAAATGTTGATCAGCGTGCTCCCAACAACCAGCAACCTGGCCCTCAACCCAGGCATGTTACTTCGAACTGAACTGACAACCTTTCAGTTCACAGGCTGATGCTCAATGCACTGAGCCACACCAGCCAGGGCAAAAAGTACTAGCGTTTTGCTTGCTGACCACAAATGGGGATCTGAATGGGGTTACCATAGCCTTAGCCACTGCCCTGGGTAAGATCTTTGCTGACCTCTCCTTCCTCTCCAAGGTCAGGCTGCCTTTGCCTCTTCTCTATGTGTGATTAAGTCATGTCTTCTTTCTTAACCTCATTTTTCCACTTCTGTAAAATGGGCATAATACTATCTACCCAATAGGGTGCTTTGTGGATTACCCATGCTAATGTATGTAGACTACCTGAGACAATGGGTAGGCCTTTTTGTCAAAATGAATGAAACTGACCACTGATATCCTATAACCTTAATTTAATATAAATTTATCATAACTCACAAAATGGGCAACATTTAAAATATTGCTGGGGGTGGCCCAGATTCCGGGAGATGAAGGGGTGGGGTAAAACCGAAGATTTCTCCTGCCCAAGGTGGGCCCCAGTGGGCAGCATTGTGAGGTGAGAGACTCCCAAGTTCAGCTAGTCTGGCTTCTTTGGGATAGATTTGGTCAGAGATCCCAAGTTCAGAATATAGGCCCCGGGACTAGAAAGAAAAGCCAAGGCTGGAGAGACACTTCAGCGGAGCCCAGAGGCCCATGCTTTGGGCTCCTGCCCCTGGGCATGGACAGAGCCTGGGAGCAGGAGACCTGGAGGCCCTGCTGCTTCAAAGCCAAGGCCTGGAGGTAGACTCCAGTGGCAAAACCCATGGGTGGGTTTGTTCAACATCCATTTGAACTTCCTTCTAGTAGTGTTTTTTTTTTTTTAAATGGCTGAGGCTGGAAAAAAGAAAACTACATTTCCCAGACTCCCTTGCAACCAAGGTGCTGGATCTGATTTACAATCCCCCAAACAGAATCCTTCATGAGAGACCTGGGTTTGGGAACTGAATTGAGTGAGAGAGGCAGGCCTCAGGACATTCATTTGCTGGCATGACGAGTAGCAGAGGGAGCACAATTCCGCAGTCAGCAGCTTCCTGAAGCTGTGGCTTCCTGCACACGGAAGCAGTGTTCCTGGTCAGGAGACATGATGAATCTGGCAGCTGGGAGCAATTCCTGGAAATTCAGTGAAGAGTCTGTTCCTCCAGCCCTTGCAATGATTTTGCAAAGCCATCAGGGACCCAGGAATAAATCCTGCCTAATTAAACCAGCTAGAGCAGCTCTCGTTTTTCTACAACGGGATCTTAACGGAGATAGAAGCCAATGAGAGTCCCCACCCAACAGCCCTTTCCAGTTCTCAGGTTCTGATGAAAACAGCTGCTCTCTGAAACCTCCCCTACACCCTCGCCTGGTCACAGAGGTCTGGCTGGACCCGTATCCATACCTCATCATCCGATGATGTTTGTCCTGTAGCTGCCTTTAGGCTACTGGGCTCTAATCAGCCTCGAGTGTGCCACTGTCCCACCATTAGACCCGTGGGCAGGACAGTGGTGGTACAGTAACAGACATGTGGGCTCGACTACTGGGTGCCTTCCACAGGTCACAGCACCTTCTCTACCTGCAGAGCAGGGGGGAAAGCAGGAACAATAAAGGTCTTGGTCTGGAGGTGGAAGGAGAGGGCGCTTCTCAGGCCACACTAGGTCCAGATACTGCCTGTGCTCACAGTGGGCTGGGGTCAAGGGTACACTGGCCCATCACTAGCTTGGTCAGGGGCAGTCTTGGTCTGGGAGTCTAAGGGTTCTGTGTATCTTCTTAAGGTATCTTCTGAGCTGCCAACTGCTGGCAACAACACTCTGGCGTATCCTGAGGTTAGGGCATGTGGGCAGGAGGGAGATACAGGGAGACAGTCCCCTGCCCCTTGGAGGATGGGGATGAGGGTCGGGCAGGGGCTGCCCTGAGGAGAAGCCATGTCACATTCCTGGACCAAAGGTACATCCCCATCAAGGTCAGAGCTATAGAACATCAATGCTGGAAGAGGGCTTGGGAATCGTGGAGCACAACCTCCATTTTACAGACGAGGGAGGCTGAAGGGTAAACAACTGGCCTGAGATCTCAGGCTGGCGGAGCCGGGCCGCAGAGTCAGACCTCCCGTTCCCTGGGTGGGGCTCTTCTGGAGGCTACGGCCCTGGTGTTTTTGGTTTCCTTCGGGTGCATTAGATGCGAACGGTGTTGATCCTCAACGGCTGCACATTCTTGCCATTGGCGTGGCTCTGCCCGGGGCTGAAGTAGGAGCAGAGCTTGCCAGGGAACTTCTCACGGAAGGTGTAGAGCCAGGACATGTCATCGGCATTGTAGAAGATGAGCAGGCCTTGGTCGTAGTCCAGAAAGACGCCCACCTTGTCAAGCTTATCTCGGACGTTGAGCCGCGTCCAGGGCTCCGTGCAGGCGCTGTACTGGTTGCCGTCGTGCATGACGATGCAGTAGAAACCGCGGCTGGGCTGGATCTGGATGCTGCCCTTGCGGCTTGCGGCCTCGTGTGCCAGCCCGATCACCCACTGGGTCTTCTCCGCCACCACCACCTCCCAGTAGTGGACACCACCACTGAAGGCCTCAGAGCCCAGCACTGATACCTCCACATCGAAGCGCTTTGGCGAGTCCTGCAGAGGCTGTGGGTGCAGGTTGCCGTAGGCCACGATGGTGCAGTCATCTGACAGAATCAGGCGCTGGTGGGCGGTGCCTGGGTCCAGGGTCAGGGCAGCTGGCACTGCAGGGGATGGAGGAGGGAGACGTGAGTGGAGGGAAGGCTGTGGACCTATCCCGTGGAACCTCCCTGAGGGTTGGGTTCTGGTTGGGCCCCAGGAGGATGTGTGATGCTGATTACAAGCCTCTTGGGCCTCAGCTTCCTCTTCTGTAAAAGGGCGGAGTGAAGGGTAAGGTCCTTCCAGATTTCAGCTCCGCTCAGGAAGCAGGGGCCCTGGGGGCTTGTTCACTGCTGATGCCTGAACAAGGCACTTCACAAAAGTTTGGTGAACAAGCCAGAAATGAAGTCCAGAATTAGAAGACTGCAGAGCTGGGAGGGAGCTTAAAGATTATTCAAGGGCTGGATAATCCCCCTAGGGGGTGATTTGGAAATTTGTATGCGGAGTTTGGATTCAAAGACAGGATACAGGGGTGTTGAATGCCCCGAATGAAACCCACAGGGCGGTCCTAGGCGACCCCACCAATAACTTCCAAATCAGGATACTCTTTATTCTCCCTTAGTTGCTGTCCCCATCTGGCTCAGGCCCAAGGCCTTCACTCAGACTGTCCTCTCTGCCACCTCCCCTCTGCTTATTGGAATCACCCCCGGAAGGCTCAGTTCCAAGGCTGGTCCTCTGGGAGGCCTTCCTGGTTACCCAGCAGGTGTGCCCACTCCTTCCTCTGAGATGCTTTACCTTTGTTTGTGCCTCTCCCAGTACAGGGTACAGTGTTCTGTGCCCACACTTTCCCAGGAGGGAAGGACTGTGTACTGTCCAGCCTGCCTCTCCCTCGTGTGCCCAGTGCATGCAGCGGGTCTGGAAAGGCTCACCAAACCACACTGACCCAATCTGTGTTGCCCTTTGGGCAGGCAGCGCGGGCTGGGTCGCCTGGCTCTGGGCTGGCCATGCTGGCTTAGCAGATTGGCCTCTCAAAGTCTGTTTACTCTTTCCTCCCCGAGAGGGCTGATGCCCAGCTGGAAGAAGGGGGAACATGGAAGCGATCCTCCTCAGTGCGGATGACCATTTCCAGGACAGAGCAAGACGGAGGGGAGGACAGGGAGCAAGAAGAAATCCTGTCACCACTTTTTTGGAGTAAAGAAAGGATTTGATCCGGCTTTCTGGCACTTTCCTTACCAGTGAACAGGGCATGGTTACACTTGGCTGGAGCATGACCCCTACTTCAGCCACTCCTGTTGGCTGTGTACATGCACAGAAATAAACTGCCTCCGTGATGGCAACTGTCCCCAACAGGGGGCAACAGACGGCCCTGAACCCCACTCCTGTCCATGCACCCACTAACGAAGCTGCTTGTTTGACACAGCAAGCTCCTTCCATGAGCTCTGTCAAGAGTAAATTTTTCTTAAAGATTTTATTTACTTTTAAAAAGAGGGGAGGGGAGGTAGAAAGAAGGGGAGAGAAACATTGATGGGCTGCCTCTCACACGGTCCCCGACCAGCAACCCAGGCATGCACCCCAACTGGGAATCGAACCAGCGACCTTTCGACCTTTCGCTTTGAGAACAATGCCCAACCAAGCCACACCCGTCAGGGCTGTCAGGGGTAAATTTAGCTTTGCATTTTACACTTTCCTTTCCTGTTCTTAGAATTCAGAGGGCTGCATGGAAACAATTAGCCCTGTGAACAGAGGGGTCAATGGAAACATGATTCTCTACCCAGGGATATTGAAGAGGGGGAACCACAAAAAAGAAGACACTGGATCCGAGTATGAATGTGTTACCCCGTCTGTGGCCTGTCGGAACTAAAAGGCTCCTGACACATGGAATGTGGGAATTCCCACAGTGGGGTCAGGAGGTAAGATGTGGAGAAAGATGTAGAGAGTGTGTGTGTGTGTGTGTGTGTGTGTGCGCGCGCGCGCGCGCGCGCGCACATGCGCATGCGCANAGGGATATTGAAGAGGGGGAACCACAAAAAAGAAGACACTGGATCCGAGTATGAATGTGTTACCCCGTCTGTGGCCTGTCGGAACTAAAAGGCTCCTGACACATGGAATGTGGGAATTCCCACAGTGGGGTCAGGAGGTAAGATGTGGAGAAAGATGTAGAGTGTGTGTGTGTGTGTGTGTGTGTGTGTGTGCGCGCGCACATGCGCATGCGCACGTGTGTGTGGAGGGGGAGGAGATAAGGGAAGAATCATCTAATCAGATGCAGATGGGGCCATTTGTACTGGCTGTGGAAGGTGGGCCACACTCAGGTGTCTGTGGCATATGGTCAGAGCAGGCACAGTGCCCAATGGTGGGCAGCCGCAGTTTTGCGTGCCCTGCAGGCACCCGGGGCCTTTTATCTGCCCAGGAAGATTGGAGGAGACCAGCAAACTTGCAACTTGGGGCAGAAGGACCAGAGGGGAGACCAGCACACAGGCAGGAGGGCTCAGCCCCAGACTCTTAAGCCGAGGTAGCACAGGCCACTTCCAGTGCCCCTGCGACTTGGGAGGCTGATCTAGGAATCAGCCAAGGAGGCTGCCAGTCATTCTGAGATTGGGCCAATACCACTGAGCCCACGACGAGGAAATCCTGCCCTGAGTGCCAGGTCCTGGGCACAGAAGCCCAGGGGGCTGGATGAGGGCAGGGCCCACCATTCATTAGGTGGACCTAGGAGCTGGGTCTGCTGGCTCTCATTGTATATTGCTGGCAGTGGAGGTGGGACTAGAGGTGGGAGAGGGAATCCTGATAACAAGGGCAGGATTGTACATCTCGGGGGTGGGGCTAGGGCGGGGCTTGGTGTTATTAGGCAGGAGGTGTGGCCTGACTCTTGGGAGGCTTTTATACCCCAAAGGGTAAGCTGAGGGCCACCTCTAGGGCCTCCCACCTCATGGTAAACAGAGGGTCCTGTCTTCTGGGGCACCCTCGTACCCTCCCTGAGGCTCGGGCTGACAGCAGTTAACAGCCTTCAGATCAGAGAGAGACCCAGAGGAGGACATGTGACACCGTTTCTCCCTTCTAGAAGTCAGGCGACCCTTCCATGAATCCTTCATCCTCAGGAGAGGTGATAGCCCCAGGGAAGCAAATCCAGTCCCCTGGGGTTGACTATTTGACAGGCCAGAGCTCTTTCCCAGGCCCTAAGACACTGTTTTATAAAAAAAAAAGCAGGCAACCTGTCTGGTCTCCAGGAGGGTTCTTGTTCCATTTAAGCCTCTCTGAGGCCTCAAGGTCAAAGGCATTCGGGAAGGAAAGTGGACTGTGGAGGCCCCAGGAATGTCTCCGGGCCATCGTTAAGCACACAACAAGGACTCTCCAACAGTCCCAGCAGCACAGAAGCCTCACAGTCCTCTTTGTTCTCAAGGACCGTGGCTTTGAGCATGCTCAGGCCTGACAGGACGGGAGACACAACGCTCTTTCCTCTGGCCAGTCCTTTAAAAACTGTTCCCTCAGGCCTCGCATCCACTCAGGCCCTCAGCTGCATAGTGCTGGCATTTAAAAACATTTTCCTACCCACTAGCTGGCGGGAATACCCCAGAACCCCCTGGAGCACAAATTACCATACCCATTTTTCAGACGCAGAAACTGAGGCTCCAAGGAGAATTGTCTAAGTTCAGTGGTTTGCTCAAGTTGTCACTGGGGGTGGAAGTAGCACTGGGACATGATTTAAGGTCTTTTCCCACGTGCCTTTTGTGGCCCCAGAAAGCATGTCCAGCAAGACTGAGGACCCATCTGACATTCACGGTACTAATGACAATCAGGTATCACGTACTTACGGAAGTTCCAAGTTATTATCACAAATAAATGGTTTTATTTAACTCTCACGCCTACCCTGGGAGGTAGATCACACTTTCGCAGACGAAGAAACAGGCTCAGAGAGGGCAGCGACGGCCCTGGCCTCACAGCTAGGTGGGCAGTGAGCGTGACGGAACCCAAGTGACTGGGTTCAGATAAGCAGGGCTAGTTGAGAACAGGCCAGGAGAGGGAGGTGGTAGGAAAAAAGGGAGTAGTGTCTCGTGTCCTTGGGACAATGGCCACCTGGCCTGGCTGGGGAAGAATTTGATGCCTGAGGGCTGGGACAATCAGGCCAGGCAGTTGGAGGAGGGTTTCCAATGTCAGCTGAGGCAAGGGACGAGGGGTGGGCGGTAGGAGAGGTTCCAGAGCAGGGGGTGAGGATTTGGGGGGAGTGACAGGTGCTAGATAGAGCTCTCAGATGAGCCAACGGGAAGCCTGAGGTGCAAAGGGGGCACGCAGGAAGCTGCTAGAATCCGAGGGCTAGGTCCCTGGGGGCGCCCACTCCTCCCATCTGGACATAAAGGGCCTTGGTGCTGGCAGAGGGGCCAGAATGACTTCACAGGCCCTCCTGACAAAAGAACCAGCCTCGCTAACCAGATCACTGTTCTCTGAACTCCCAGGGGCCTCTGTTCTGGCAGGATGTTCAGGGCACGTGTTACTCTGCTCCCTCAGCCCCTCCCTCACACACTGGGGAGCCTTCCCCCGGGCAGTGGCTCTCAACTGGGGCGATGTGCCTTGAAGAGCACCTCGGGCAGTCTGGGGAGGGGGAGGGGGCGGCATCCCGCTGTGTGACACCAGGGATGTTGCCAAACGCCCCACCATGCACAGAACAGCCCCCCACCACAAGGCCTTATCCAGCCACAAATGTCCGTAGTGCTGAGGCCGAGAAACCCACTCTGGGCCAAGCAGTGAGTTCCCACATCCACGAGCTCTCTTGTGGGGGAGTGGAGACGGGAACATTAGCATCCCTATTTCACAGAGGAGGGCCGAGGCTCAAAGGAAGGAAGCAACTCGTTTAAGAAGGTGTGGCAAGTTCCTTCAGTCAACAAATATTTATGAAGTCCCTTCTTTATGCCAGTTACTATTCTAACTGCAGAACTGAGACGAGGGCTCGTTTTTTTATTCATTCATCAATAGACATTTACTGTGTTGGCTGCTGGGGATATGTAGTGATGAATCAGCTCCTGACCCCTCGGAGCTCACAGTCTAGTGAAGGAGACAGTCATGGGGACACTGACAAATCAGTGAGACCAGGAAAGCCTAGGGCCACCTGGAGAAATCCAGGAAGGCCTCCCCAGAGGGGTGTTTATAAACTAAGAGGTAAAGGAGATAGGAGTTAGGCATCAATGACTGAGGTTTGTGTAGAGGGCTCCAGGCACAGGGAGCAGCATGTGTAAGAGTATGGAGGAGGGAGAATGTGCCTCACGGGGCCTTTCGTGCTGAGGTGCCTGGATTGCCTCTGTGAGCTGTGACAGGGACGCAACAGGTGGCACCTGAAGCAAAGAGAGCTCTGAGACCCTTTCCCTGAGGGGCCTCCCTGGGTCATTGGCTGGGGAGGGAATGGGACCCTTGGACGTGCTGCCTCCTTGCGTTATGCTGCATCAGCCACGAGTGGCCCTCACCCTGCTGGGTCCCTCCAAGGGTCAGAGCACACGGAGACCCCAGGCCCAGGAGGATAACCCAGAGTCCCACCCCATCTGCTGGAAAACAGGCCTTCCCCCAACTACTGCCCCCTTCTGAACAAGGGCATAGAGCACTAGGAGGGGTGTCTTCACGTCTGTGAAATCAGTAATGGTGCATCAAATGAGGCCTTCTGACACCCACGGGGGAGCCCCAGCCCTGGCATTTACGTGCTCGTGATTGGCCTCAGCCCCTCTCCATTCCTGCCCAGGAGGCCCAGTTGCGAACACCCTGGGATCATGCATGCCCATGCCCATGCCCTCCCCACCAGGGACTGTCTGGAGATACTTCCAGGCCCCGTCCTTCCCTGAGCAGCAAAGCCCTCAGCTTTTGGCGCTCAGTTCAAACGTTATCTATTCAGTGATGTCCAACATCCCCTGGCTCCACCTGCTGCTCCATCCAGAGCCCCCCATTACCCACTCTGGGCCCCACAGCACTGGGTAAGTCCCTTTCATACGTAGTCCTTGTCTTGCTGGACAAGGTTGTGACCATGGACAAGTTCCTAATAGCTCTGTGCCTCAGTTTCCTCACCTGAAAAATGAGGATAATGATAGTGCCTGCCTATTCCCAGGGAGAATACCCCACTATATCCGTGTCTTGCCTGTAAAGGACATCGTGCCAGACTGAGGAATACACAAGGTTCTCTGCTATCAAAAGGTTGGAATCTGCGGCCCCCGTAGGCTGTGTGATTTGGGGAAGGCATTGAGCCCCAGGGTCTACTAACTGCTGGAAAACTGTTCAGGCCTTCTGCCCTCTCGGCAAACCTCCGCTACCTCCTCGTGCCCATCCTCATCTCTGATGAGGGCCTCCCTGCCTCCCTGCAGGAGGCGAGGCCTGCAGCAGAGGACTCCCAGAGCCCCACACAGCCCCTCTGCTCAGCGCTGTCATTCTGCCTTCTCTGGGCTCCCAGCAGGCCCCGCTCCTTGGCTGTCTCTCCAGCCACTCTCTCCCTCCTTCACCTTCAATTCTGCCTTCTCCTCCTGGGTCTTTCCCATCATCCCACAGATACGCTGTTATTTCTTCTGTCTTAAAGAAACAGCTGCTGCCACACTCCCTCTCCTTCCCCGAAAGAAAACTTGAAAGCGTTGTCTCCACACACTCCCACTTCCTCTCCTCCCGTCTCTCTTGGACGACCTCCAATCAGCCTCTTTGCCCCTGCTGCTCTACCGAGATAGCTCTTGTTAAAGTCAGCAAAGACCTTCATGTCACTGGACCTGGAGAACAGTCCGTTTCGGGTTTTCCCACCCTTGGCCTAGAAGCCTTTGTCACCACCAGCCACTCTCCTGCTGGAACCACTTTCTCCACTCGGCCTCCAGGACAACCCAGGGTTCCCTCCTACTTCTCTGGTGGCTCCTTCTCTGCCTCCTTGGCTGGGCCTCCCTCCTGTCCCTGAACGTCTCAGGGCTCCAGATATTAGAGTGGCCCCCCTTCTCTCCCACCTACCTTCGCTTCCTAGGTGATCTCGTCCGGGCCCATTCAACACAGTCTCCGTGCTGAGGATGCCGGCCGTGACCTTTCTCCTATACTGCAGATTTGCCATGACAACCGCCTCCTCCACATCAGCCCTGAGACACCTAACAGGCACCGGGAACCTCAGTCCCATTCTTCTGTCTCCTCTGCCAAAATTGTCGCCGGCTTCCTTGTCTTCTTTCTCTCTCTCTCTCTCTCTCGTGAGGTCCAATCCATTAGCAAATCCTGTCGCTCTCCCTTCAAAGTAGGTCCTCAATCCGATCACTCCTCATCACTTGCGCTGTCACGGCCCGGCTCCCAGCTGCCCTCACCTCTCATCTGGGTTGCAGTAGCAGTCTCCTAACCCTTTTCCCAGCCTCCGTCCTTTACCCTCTTCGGTCTCTTCTCAATCCCGCAGCCAGAGAAATCCTTTACAAACTCCAGCCAGCTCAAGTCACTTCGCTGACCCAAACCTTCCAATGGCTCCCCTCTCACTCAGCATAAAATGTAAAGTTGTCAAACTGGCCTACAGGCCCTCGTGGTCTGACCACTAATCGGTCCCTCACCTCCTCGCATCAGCTTCCCTTCTCACTCGTGCCACTCCAGCCACACCAGCCTCTTTACTGTTCTTTGAACACTTCGGGCTTGCTCCCGCCTCAGGGCCTTTGCACGTGCTATTCCTGTTGCCAGGAACGCTCCTCCCTTGGATGGCTACATAGGTCACTCTCCTTCCTTTAGGTCTTTACTCCCATGCCTCCTTCTCAGTGTGGTCTCCTAACTGGATCCCCAGTCCAAAATCTCTGTCCTGCCTCAGCATCCCCGAGCCCCCTTCCTTATCCTTTATCATTACCTAATAAACTCTGCATTTTACTTATTTGCTTTTTCTTTCTTTCTCTCCCACACCTAGGATACAAGATCCACAAGGGTAGAGATTTTTGCCTGGTTTGCTCACTGCTGTATCTCTAGCACCTAGAGTAGTGCCTGGTGTGAGGTAGGTGCTTTATATTGTGAACTGCCCAGGACCTCGGTCTCTTCATCCGGAGAATGGGTATACTAATAGAACTTACCTCCTGGGGTTGTACGAGGATTCCTTCAGCTAAGCGATTGTATTATGTGCTCAGCATAGGCTCTAGAACACTGTGGGTGTTGAGCAAGGCACTGTTTTTGTCCCTTGGTCCTGCCCCCTTGTTGTGTTGAGAGAGGGGAGCTGGGCGGGGATGTGCCCCATCCAGCCTCAGCCCATGATAGTCCTTGCTTCTTCCTGGGCGCTCTTGTGGAGAGGCAGGCAGGGCCTTACCTGGGTGGATGTCCTGAAACAGGGACTTCCAGATGGTGTACTGCAGGGGGCCTGTGTACTTGGAGGTTGGGAAGTCTTCATATGTCAGATTGGTCTCATGGATTTTGCCTTTGAGCCTGGAAGGAGAGCAGGAGAGCGGGTTGCATTGGGGGCTGGATTCCTGTCCCAACACTGGGGCCCACAGCCAGCCACCTTCACCGTAGCTAACATAGGGTGAGGTCACGTGTGTGAAGTCTGCCGGACCCAGACTCAAGTGCCTGCTGGCGGCACTTTCTACCTCTTAGCAATCAGCCTCAGTTTCCTCATCTTTAAAATGGGTCCTATGATAGCACCTGCCTTCTAGGCTGTCTGGATTCCATGGCATAACATATACAGAATGTTTGACACAGCCATGGTCGACACCAAATACGTGATGGCAGTTATCAGTGTGGATCAGCAACAAATCCATGAGCAAGTGTTCCTGTCATTAAAGGTGGCTGTGGCACCAGAGAGACCTGGGTGCATCCTGGCTCACGTGAGGAGCCTCAGCCCACTGATGCAGCTTCTCTGTGCCTCAGTGTCCACATGTGTGATGGGGGTGATGGTGGTAACTACCTTCGGGGGGCCACGATACGATATCGATGTTATAAATAATACATCAATATGAACTGTAACATACGTACTGTAATACAAGTAATATACTATATTATGTACATATAAATACATAAAGCCTTCAGCATAGTCTCTGGCACATGAAAAATGTCCAATATATTTGACAAAGATTTGAATGAATGAATGCTCTGCTACCCGCCCCATCTGCCCCATGCCCACCACACCACAGGGGCTGGGGAGGGGATGCCCATCTGGGGAAGGTCCCTGACAGGGGGGCAGTCACCTCTCCGACAGTGAGGCCACTCCGGCCAGGAAGGTGTGCCGGTCAGTCTCGGCCAGCCGCTCCTGCAGGATCTGGGCCCCTTCCTGCACCTTGCGCAGCTGCTGGCTGTAGCGCTGGACTTTCTGCTCGATGTCGGTCAGCGTGCGCGCCGTGTCGGCCTCCAGCTCCTCCAGCATGGCCTTCTGCCGCTCCCGCAGCAGCCGGTGCAGCCGCTCGAAGGCCTCGCCGATGGTGGTCCGCAGGCTTTTGGTGGAAGACTGTGGGGACAGCCATTGGGACTATGTTAGGGAAAGGAGGTGGGGCGATCCCTGGGTGAGAGGAGGACACTGAGAGCCTTGGCACGTGGAGCGGAAAGGGGGAGAGGACATGCTTGATGCAGAGAGTGGCGCAGGAGAGAGTATGGTGGTATGAAATGACCCACTCAGCCAGGCGCAGCCAATGATTCTGTGCACCCCGTTAGGGAACTAATGGGGTGGTCCAGGTGAGACAATGCGCATTAATAACGGGCTCAGCAAAGGGACATACATGTCTTGAAAGACATTTAGGGTGTCAAAGACATCTTTGGCCCTGGTGACCAGCTGGCAGGCTGCAGTGAGAAAGGTCTGAGAATGATGCCAGATTTCTGGCTTGGGGGTCAGAGGGATAGGAAGCTGAAGCTGGGGTGGGGGGCAGGGAGAAGGTTGTGAGTGTAACCTGGAATACAGTTAAATCTTTACTTCCTAAGACGACAAATAGATGACAGATATCAGATGCTTTAGAAACTGCAATATGCTGGGCAAACCTTGGGGATCACTTGCCCCGTCTGTCCCACTGCCCCTGAGACCCACTGGCCAAGGAAGAGCAGGGCAGGGCACAGGCTTCTGTGCTCCTCAGGCTGGGAAGCCCCTAGCTCTGGGCCTGGAGCAACCTCAGCCGCCTGGTATCTGAGCTTTAGTTCTCTTATCTGTGAAAGAGGGAGCACGACCACACCGCAGGGTTATGGTGCGGGTTAAGTGAGGGAACGTTTGCCCCATGCATGGCATTGTTCAAGGTTCAGAGAAAGGGCCCGTTTATTTAAAAGGCATCAGTTCTAACGCATCCTAGAAGTCTTCACTGAGAGCTGGCTTCTGAGCTGCAGCCTGGAGGATGAGGGGGATGTCAACCAGGGGTGAGGGAAACAGGAAGAGGGGCCAGCACGAGTCAGGATGACACACACAGGGCACGGCGTGCGGCCCGCCGCAGCAGTGTGTGGGGCCTGCCTCTGCAATCTCACTTTGTGGGGTTTTGGCTGGGAGTTCACAGAGTCAGGCGTCCTGCCGTGTGCAGTGTCCAGGGCTCTGTGGGAGGCTCCACAAAGGCTCAATTAGGGCCAGTTCCCTCCCTGTCTGGGCTGCCGGCCTGCAGGAAGAACTGCTGGCAGTGGGCCAGCCTTCCTGCGCATGCCCACCCAGAGCGCCAGGCAGACAAAGGGGTGGAGGGGAGGCTGGGGAAGAACAACCAGGCTGCTGTGGCCTTCCTGAGCCCCTCACCCAGGGAGGTTAGAGGCTTCTGCAGTGGCAGGTTGCAGATAGAGAAGACCGGGCCTGCCCATCCTGCACTCTCTGCCGCTGCCCTCCAAAGCCCCCCAGCCCCGTGGCCACCCCTTCTACTTCCTCCTCAACCTCTGTGCAGCAGCCTTTGGCCACAGGGCCCCCTCTACTGATTGAAAGTTCTGGTTTGCCTCCCACCTCTGTGGCTGCTCCTCTCTGCACCCACGTTCCTCAGGGTGTGCCCAGGCCAGCTCCTCCCATTCTCCTCCCATGTGTCCTCTGTCACCTCCGGCTCTCCTTGCTTTGAGGGTGGCTCCCACGTCCTTATCCTTGGCCTTCCACATCCCCTGACTACACATTCATCTTTCCACCTGCCTCTTCCACACATAACCTGGGATCCCAAGGCCCTCCGACACACTCGGTCCAAAGTCAACTCTGTGTTTCGGCCAACAAACTCGCTGCCAGAGCGATCCTTCTAATGCGTAAACTGAGAGACAGCCAATTGTGCGTTTGGGGCCCTTCTTGGCTCCTTGATGACTGGTTAAATCCCGAATTCCTTAGCCTGGCATTTAGAGTCCTTAATTAATCCTGGCTTACCTCGCCGGTGCCACTGCATTTCGATTCTACCTGCCTTGAATGGACGCCCCAACAATCATTTATGCAAAAGTTATCTCCTCTGTGACACCTTCTTTTACTTCTTCAAGCAGTTAATTAAAGGTCCCCAGAGCATTTTATAAATACTTAATGCGCTGACCCACAGTTCATGTGGCTTCCAGCTAGGGGACCAACCCCCTTGCCCTATGGTAATGATGTCTTTCTCAGCTCTACCCCTCAACCACCCCCCGGCCCCCCCATCCATCCCAGGGCCTGACACAAGGCTGGTAGCAGTCAGTACCTGCCTGAGAAGTGAAGGCGTGAAGGGTCTTGCCCAAGATTACTCTACAAAGGTGGGTACAAACTCCATCTTATTTCTAGGGTGGGAGCCCAGGGCTTCCTAGAAGAAGAGGGGATGGGTAGGGAAGGTGGCAGAGGCAGCTAAGAAGTTGAACACCTGGGTGACAGCCACCCCAGAAGACCCAAGCATGTTCCCTGACCTGCCTGGTTTGCTGATCACAAAGCCAAGGACCTGGCTGAGGGTCTCCCAGCACAAGGCTGGGATAGGCACTAGGTTCTGACAGAATTGGAAAGTAAGCTTCCAATTGGCCACCTATTAGCTCTGGGACCTCAGGCCATTCCCTCGACCTCTCTATGTCTCAGTCTCCTTGCTGATAAAATGGCCATAATAGTTTCTACCTCCAAGGGTGTTCCTGCCTGCCCCCTCATTCCTTCGACAACTGTTTACTGTGTGGGAAGCACCTAGTGCTAGGTCTGGGGAGTCCTGCTCTCCTGGAGGTGGCATGCTGCGGGGCTCAGTGAGACAATGAATGGGAAACAGTTTCTAGCAGAGAAAGGTTTATCCTAATGGGTCTGTCCCAGTTACTTTAGTTCTTTCTATGGTAGAGCTACCCCAGCCTCACCCCCAGCCCCTTTGGTGCTGTGGCTGGGAAAGAAGCCCCCGCCCCAGCCCACCACCGCCCTGAGAACGCACTGGGGCTTGGAGGAGCTGGGGCCATGACAGAAAAACACCCTGCTAAGAATGCATCACTCAGTCAGAGCCGACCAAGGAAAACACTGGGCCTGGGGAGGTCAGACAGACCCTCAGGCTGGGCCACTGGGGGAGCAGGCGCCGCAGGAAAGCTGAGTCAGGCACCAGGTGAAATATGACCTCTAAAGCATCCATAGGCATTTCTTGTATAAACACCCTAGTCCAGACAGGAAGCAGGGCTGGGGGAGCTGGAGGGGAAGGTGGCCCCACAGGACCCCCCAGAGGTAGACAGATGGACAGGAAATCAGAGGAGGAAGAGGTCAGTGGAGAAAAACAATGAGGGGGATGGAGAAAGCAGAATGCAGGGGAGAAGAAATAGACCATAATATTCCCACCTCATCCAGACAGAGGCTTCCATTTGCTTCTCTTTTCGAGGAAGGTATAGAATCACCAGGCAGATGGGGAAACTGAGGCTGTGAGAAGCAGATAGGCCAGAGTCCTGGCACTGTTTCTCATCTGTTACCCGCAGAGTGTCCTGCACAGAGGGTCCCTCTGGAATGTTCTCTGGAGAAATGTGTGAGACCCCACAGCAAGTCGCCACTCTGGGGCACAGATCTGGATCTGCAATGGCCTCCCGGTGCCCCAGGGTGGCCTCCCCAGGCCCAGAGCATTCCTAATGCTCCGCTCCAGCTGCTGCTGCCCGTGGCACTCCTGCTGATGAAGTGGAGCCACAGTGAAATCACCCGAGAGCTTAGCAGCTGGGCCTGGGTCCCCAGTTCTCGGTCCCAGAAAGATAGGGCAGAAATCAAAGCAAGCCTTGCCCAGTTAGTGCGCTGTCTGTGAGGGGAACTTAGAGGAAGCACCTCAGACGTGGGCCAGGATCCAGAAGTCAGCTGCGAGGAGCCTGGCGGAATCCCCACTGTACAGACAGGATCCCCAGAAAAGTACGCAATTTACTGCAAGTCATAGTGAGCGAGTGGCTGTCTCAGAACTCACAGAACCCCTCTTGGGTCAAGAAAAAAGGCTTTTTTAAAAACATGGTAGCCAGAGACTGCAGAGTTTGGTCCTATTTTTTAGAGTCCATGAGCCCATGGACAGAGCTTCAAGGGAAGGTGTGTTTAATAATGCAAGAGGAGAAAGACCCCTGCAGGGAGCCAGGATTTTCCCCAGGGTCCCTGGTCCTACCTTGTGGGTGGGACCCACAAGAAGGGAGAAGAGGACCCACTCTTAACCCAGGCAGTAACCAAATCCTTGCCCTCAGTCACCCTGGAGTGAGACCCATCCTATTAATCTTTGCCGAAACCTCAACCTCGGTTTCATCCCCACAGCCCCAGCCCTTCCATTTGGAGTTTGGCCCCTCAAAGCCCCGCCCCCACAGAGCCCCGCCCCATCCGGCCGGCTCCACCTCCGTGCCCAGGCCTCGCTCACCTTCGTCTCCGCCAGCTGTCGTTTGAGCAGCTGCAGCGCCTCTGTGTGCTCTCGCTCGCTGTCCTGAAGGGCCTGAAGCTGCTCCTTCAGCTCCCTCTGGGGGGGAAAAAGTCCCAATTTACGGGGTTTGCCAGTTTCTGTGACGCCAGTTTCCAAGCCAGTTTCAAGCTCTCAATGGGAGAGGTCACAAGACACCGCGGGGCTGCGAAGAGGTTTGCACTGTCACTCTCGGGAACCGGTGCAAACTGGCTCCAGCACACCACTGCCTGGGGTCCTTTCCTTTAGACGTATTACTTTTACATGGAGGAGAAACACCCCCACCTAATTTCAGCTCCTTTTAGTCAGGTCTGGATTACTAACAGCTGAAAGTCATTCCTGATTGATTCCTGTGCATCTGAGCCGTGGGGGCAGATGGATCTCATACGAGTGCACAGTGACTGCTCCTCAGGTCCTCCCGGCTTGGCTCTGGACAAGGTCTGGCGCAGACACATATTCCAGGAGGTGGGCCCAGCGCTGCAATCCTCCCCACTGGTGGTCCTTGTGGGTCCACAAGACTCAGCCCCCCAGGCTGCTCTTCAGAGTCCCTGAGAAAACTGCCCTGGAGGCCGTGTTCTGAACAGGGCCCCTGAGGGACTTGGACACATTCCTTCCTGCTTTCATGGCCAGGGAATAGGGACAGCAGGCTTGTCCCTTCCTCTTGGACCCCAGCAGCAATTGAATTGGGTCCCACATGGTGCTGTGCCAGCGACAGGGAGAATGATGAGGGACAAGTTCCAACCGATGGTGCCTCAGGAGGGGTGCAGTTTGGGGGGGGGGGCGACGGTGACACAGACATTAACATTGCAGTGAATGCTGGAAGTACAATATTAGGGGACTCCCAACCTACTCCCGCCATGTTCCCCATCTCAGTGAAGGGCACCCCACCCACCATGGCCAGTGAAGCCAGAAACTGGGGAGTCATCTTTGATACTGTTTACCTACCAATCCAGTCTTCAGTTTGCCCTGAAATGTGTTCCCTCCTCTCTCCTCTCTATGCTTCTGCCCTCACCGCCCTACCCTTCAGCCACCGCCCCCCCCCCCAAGACTCGTGGGCTGTGGTCCCAGGCGCCTCCCTGCCCCTGCACTCTCCAAGTCCCTCAACTCCCCGCCCCGTCCCAGCAGCTGGAGTGATTGTTGTAAAGGGCAGACGTTTCTCCCCCAACGCCTTCTCCAAGATTTCCATGTTGTCTAGGAAGAATGGCACAAATCGGAACAAGGTATTCAAGGCCCGTCACCAGTGGCCCCAGATTTCTTTTCCAGCCTTATCTCTTGGTCTAGACCTGCACTGTGCAATATGGTAGCCACTAGCCACATGTGCGTGTTTAAATTAAATGAAATCAAAACTAAATAAAATTAAAACTTATGTTCCTCAGTTGCACTGGAGTGCATGCTTCAAGTGCTCAAAAGTCACACGTAGCTTGTGGCGTCTGTATCACACAGCACAGGTGCACAACACTCCCATCATTCTAGAAACTCCTGGATGGCGCTGCTTTAGATGCACTAAGCACCGTGTGGGCTGTCCTCAGGTCTGTGCGTCTGTTGTCCCCTCTGTCTTTCTGGAGTGCTCGCCCACATCGTTCTTCACTTATTATACTACACGCTCATCTCTTAAGACCTAGAGTAAACGTCACCTCCACTGAGAAGCATCTCACACTGTCTACACTGTCCCAGACCCTCCTTCACTGGCACCACGGTGGCACACATGGCATGTTTATTATAGAGTCCCCTGTCCATCTCCCCGACGAGACTGTGGGCTCTGAAGGCAGGGACTGCACCTGCTGAATTTTCACTCTCAGTACCTAGGACAGGGCCAGGCACAGAGTGACTCTGGTGTGAATCTGTCCAGGGAAGAGGCTGTCCAGACCCGAGCTTACCTCCAGAAGGGTGGGAGAGGAGAGAGGGCCCCAGGCAGGCAGTTCACCCCAGGAGGGCTACCCAGACTGAGGAAACAGCTAATTAAGGAAAACCAAACCATGGAACTCACAGGGCAGGACTAGGAGGTAGCCTGAGCTTTGCCTCCCCCGCTCCCCGCCCCCTTTGCTCATCTCCTTCCAGGCCTGGGATCGGACCTGGTCAGGAAGCTGGCTCTGCCCTAGGCTGCCTGTATGACCTTGGGCATGTACCCCAACTCTCTGTGCCCCAGTCCCTCATCTGTGAAGTGGGGATAACAATACCTCCTAGGGTTGGGAAGGCGAAATGAGATTAACGATAGGAAGTGTGTAGCCTCATAGGCCAGAGCTTGGCGTACACTGAGCACGTAGGAGATGGAGTGGTCACCATGTCCCACGTGAGGCTTTGAGTCACTTCTCCACATCCTCACCCCTTGCTGTGTCCAGGTGCCTCTCTGCGTCCTCGGGCAGCCAGAGCAGGAAGGAGCTTCCGGGACCATCTGGTCCAACCCCCTGGATTTCTAAAACAGGAAATTAAAGTCCAAGAAGAGGGACTGGGTGGCCCACAGCCACATGGACTGACACAGGAGGACCAACCGGGTAATTTACCCCTAGCAGAGGTCAGACAGGAAACATGAAGCTATCGATAAACTCCTAAGTGACAGGGCTAAATGGGGGGAAGGATGCTGGCACTGCCAGAGCTGGGGACCAGAAGGGGTGGAGGTGGCGTGATTGGGGTTTGAATTTCACAGGTGTCATGTTATCTAATTCTCACAAGCTCACGAGGTTAGTGCCTTATCACCTCCATCTCACAGAGGGAGAAACGGAGGCCCAGAGAGGTCATGCAGCTGGCCTAAGGTCACTCAGCTCATCAGGGGCTCTGAGTGACTCCTAATCCGTGCTGGAAACCCTTGGCTGCTCTGTCTCCCACTCAATTCAACACGGCATCCTGCCTGGTCACCCACTGTCAGGCCTTGGGTCAGCCACTCCAAGGGCTATAGACACAGTCCTTGCCCTTGAGGAGGGTGCGGTTGGTTGGGGAGGCAGAAACGTGAATGTGAAGACTCCATGGGGGAACAGAATAAACACCGTGGGACCACCTAGGAACCACCCCAGCTGGATGCCACCATCCCTCCACCAAATCTGTGAAGCGCAGCTAATAACAGCGCAGGCTCCACGGGGTTGTGCGGATTACATAACCACCTAATTCATGACCCGCCGCGATGCCCAGGATGTTCTCTGTCACTCTTAGCTGTTGTCAAGTAATTACAATTATACAGGAAGTAGGGACTCAGACCTGGGAGCTTCCAGGAGAGAGTTTATTTTTGGTGGAAGGATCAGGGGAAAAGGTGGGCAGGGTTCCTTCTAGTCTCCAGGGTGGGGCCCAAGCATTTCGGCAGACGGAACTAGTCAGGCAGGGGCACACCTACCTGGCATGGGGGCAGCAAGGGATGGCTGGAGCCGAGTATGTGGCCAGAGGCAGTCACAAGCTGAAAGGCCATGAGGCCAGCTCAGGTGAGCGTTGTGGGTGTGGAGAAGGCCTTGAAGGTCAGCCTGGGGGAGCTGGCCTCCACAGGGGCCAATCAGAGCTGAGGCAGGGCGGGAGGAGGGGAGAGGAGGAGGCACCTGCAGAGGGCAGAGCCAGTTCTCCACCCCTTGCTCTAGAGAGGGGGCAGAGTCAGGGCTGGGGCAGACCTGAGCACACAGTTACGCAAAAATGTCAGCTGAGAGGCTCTGGGGCTCCCACAGCTTTGGAGAGGCCAGGGCTGGAACAGAAGCTGGGGCGGACAGAGAGCCAGACCTGTCCTCCCGAGAGGCCACCCTCCCCCAGCCCAGAGGACAAGGCTGCCTCAGGAAGCCATCTCCCCTTGACTTCAGGGACTATACCCCCTCACCGATCAGCGCAGCCCAGTGGAGACAGCATGCACTCTGGCTTCAGAAAAGTCTGGGTTCAAATCCCAGTGGTACTTCTTTCCTTTCTCAGCGTCCACCTCTTGGAGCCTTATCATCAAATGGGGATAAGAGCCACCATGAGGTTGTGATGAGGATTAAACGAGACGGTACCCATGAAAGGGCCCAGCACGGTGCTGGCACAGAGGTGCTCGAGGCCCTCTCCCCTTCTCTGAGCCCTGGTACTGCTCTCTCTTCCCTTCTCTGACCCAAGGGTGCTGGAAGTCTTAACGGGGCAAACTGAACTTGCGTCTCCTTTTTCCTTTCCTCCCAATCCCTCTTCAGTGCCCAGACTCCTGATGTTCCTGCTCTCCCAACAGATGCGAACTCTTGTATATCTTGCCCGTCTCTGAGTTTTGCCGCCTCTGGCCACGAATCCTGGCTGCTCCCCCAGCCTCCAGGCTCTCCCACCAGTCCACCCTGAGCAGATCGGCCCAGGCCACGCACGCCTGCTCAAACCCGTTCCTGGCTCCCCAGCATCTCCAGGATCAAGTCCAAGCTCCTTGGGCTGGGGAAAGGTGTATGCAGGGTCCTTCTGGAGCTGGTCAGACCTCACTCTCCCATTCTCGCCTCCTCCCATACAGCCTCCCTTCCAGACCCAACACAGCACGTGGTGCTCACCTCCACGCCTGTCCCTGGGCAGCCTCAGATAACCTGAGTCCCAGATCCAGCTTCAGTGACAGTAGTTGTACTAAAGGCACAGTTTCTGAGCCTCAGTTTCCTCATTTAAAAATGTAGCGATGAGACCCAGTTCATAAGGTTGCCATGAAGATTAATCAAGAGAGAGAGGGACTGAGAACCACAGCAAGGCCGGGGCTCATTCTTTCTCTCCTGGGCCCCTCACAGGCCGTGGCCTCAGTATCTGTAGCAGGGGTGTCAACTGGAGAAGTTACTGAATGAATCTCTGAGTATAAAATGGAACCCACCTCCAAGTCCTCTGCGCCCCTCCCCCACCCCTAGTGTCCAAGCAGATCTCAAGGTCCTCAAGGTCAATGATGTTGTGAAAACACCACTGGATGAGAGTCCACATAGCTGGGTTCCGGTGTGACCGTGGGTGTCCATTTCCCATATGGAAAGTGGGGAGAGGGTGGAACTGGATGGTTTCCAAGCTCCTTCCCTGTTCGGATGCTCCCTGAGGCAGTTAGAATATTGGTGGGAGGCCGAGCTCTAGGCCACACAGACCCTAGTCTGCATCCCAGCTCCGCCTTGTACTTGCAGTGTGACCTCGGGCAAGTTACTGAGCCTCTGAGCCTCAGTGTCTTCATCTGTGCAATGGGCTGATCCTAGTCCCACTTGGATTAGGGAAGGGAGGCGGAGCTGCTGGGAGGATTCAATGCCCATAACAGCACCTGGCACACAGCACGTAGCTGGTAAACTTCCACCAGTGTCTTTTTTAGAGTTGTTATTACTTCTGTTGTCACCCCCTACCAGGTCCTTTTCTCTCTATGAAATAAACTTCAATTCTAGGTTTCTATATGGTAGCCTGTGCTTAGCCAAGGCATCCTGAATGAACAGGACACCCATGACGAGGGAAGTAAGATGCCAGCAGCTAGCCCTGGCTTTGACTCACTGCTAGCCTCACCCCCACGGAGGCTGCTGCCTGCACATGAAAGTCACAGCAGGCTTCTCGGGACAGAGGCAACCTGGCCGCCTCCCTGTTCTTTGTATGTCATTTCTTTGAATAGGCAGAACGTCTCTCTCTCTCTCTTTATATATTAAGTGGACAGTCTTGTTCCTACTTCCATTTCCCAGACTGGGAAAGGGTGCAGAGAAGGCATTACCTTCCATTCGGGTGGGGGAAGCCAGAGGCAGGATTCGAACCCAGTCCCCTGACACTTTAAGCTCTTTCTTCATGTGGCTGCCTTGGTATCCCTGGATCCCTACACCAAGTTTTTCAAGGCGCCCGTCCAAGGCTGACATACTGCTGTCTCCTGTGCCACAAAGGAGGCCTTGGGAAACGCTCCAGCGGTCACATGAGCCCAGAGGGGGTGGCTGGGCCTGAACCCAATCCTTTCCCTGGAGGTCAGGAAGCTGAGCTGGCCACAGAGCCGGATACCCTGCCTGACCAAGACAACCTCCAGCCACCTGCCCTTGGTGCATCAGCTGGCACAGACAGTGTCCTTAGCCTGACCCTGTGCTGAGTACTTGAAATACAAAGACAGGCAGGAAGCGGGTGGGGAGGTGGGAAGACAACCACCCGGCCTTCAGAGGCAGCTCCAAGGCTATGCATGGCCCTGGCAGACTGGCCTCAAATCCTGCCTGTGCCATTTACTAGCTGGGCGACCAAACAAGGCACTGCATTCCTGAGCCTCTGTTTACTTATCTGTAAAAGAATCAAATTACAGTACCCACTGGATAGGGCGTTATGAAGATTAAATGAGGTAATACCATAAATGCGCTTAGTACAGCCCCAGACATTAGGCTAGAGCTCAATGAGTATGGCCTGAGAAGTCCCCAACCCTGCTGAGATGGGGTTCCCTCCCTCCCCTTTGCTCTGTGGTCTAGTGCTCAGCAGTAAAAAAAGGAAAAGAAAAAGGAATGCATCCCCCTGCCTACACACACACACACACACACACACACATTCACGTGCTATTTATACAACAAAAGTTCTGTAGAACTAGAAAGCAATTCTAAGCAAGTTTTCCTACGGGGTGGCACTCCTGGGAGACTTTAACTTTTACATCATAAGGCTCTGTTTACTATGCTAATCCTATAATCTGAAAAAAATAAAGATACTTAAAAATCGTTGTGTGCCAGGTACAGCATCAGGCACTTTTTAAAAACAGATTTTGTTTACTTATTTATTTTTAGACAGAGAGGAAGGGAGGGAGACAGAGAGGGAGAGAAACATTGCTGTAAGAGAGAAACATCAGCTGGTTTTAAGTGCCCCACCTAGAGACCAAACAAGCCACTCAGGCATGTCCCCGGACCAGGGATTGAACTGGCGACCTTTCGGTTTTCGAGACAACACCCAACCGACGGAGCCACACCGGTCAGGGTAGTCTCAGGCACTTTGGACAGAGCATCCCTCACCTTTACACCAGTTTTCACCCCTGTTAGAGATGAGCAGGTGGAAGCTTAGAGAAGTGAAGTAGCCTGTCCAAGGACACACAGCTTCTCGATGCTGATGCCAGGGTCTGACCCCGTATTAGAATCTGGAAAGTGCCAGGCATCTCTGCTTGGCAGGTCAGGAAAGGCTTCACGGAGCAGGTGACATGTGAGCTGAGCCTGGAAAGCTGAGTAGGACTTCTTTAGGCCTGGGTTTTCAACCAGGGGTGATTTTGACCCTGGGGCACATGTGGTGAAGTCTAGAGACATTCTGAGTTGCCACAGCTTGGGGAGAGGGGTGCTACTGGCATCTAGTGGGTAGACAGAGGCTGGGGATGCTGCTAAATATACAGGGCACAGGATTGCATTTGGGCCTCGCACAAAACAAAGCCTTCTTTGACCTGAAATGTCAATAGACGCTTGACATTTGACAGCAGAGTACGATGGGATATCCTAGAGCTGTTATTATTTATTGAGTGCTTACTATGGGCCAAGTACAGTACTGAGTTCTTGCAAACGTCCTCTAATTTAATCCAACCCCATCACTCCATGCTGTCAATGAAAAATGTAAGGCTCACAGAGGATAAGTAACTTTTCTAAGGTCACACAGCCAGAAAACGGCAGTGTCGGGGCTGGAGCTGTCTGAATACACAGCCAGAGAGCTCTCAACCTTTCTGCTCTGCTGCCTCCAGGATTTGTAATAAATGTAAAAGCTCCAGACCAACTGGAAGGAAGGGGGCACAGGTCTCCGGCTGAGCCTAGGTCCAGCCTCCTCTGGCCTCAAGACCTTGGGCAAAGCCCCCCCTTCTGCCATGCCCCATCTGTCAACTGAAGGTTGCACCAGATGATCTCCAAGGCCCTGGCAACTCTAAGTCTGTTATCTTTAGGAGAGGGGCCCAGTCCCAAGCATCAGGAGCCTGCATCTGGGAGGGGAGGGGGTATGGTGGGCAGACTCAGTCTCATTCCCAGTGCCTAAATAGCTAACAAGCCGGCTTCCCCACCAGGAGAGAGATGCAGGTAGAGGCTGGGAGTGGCTTGAACCTCACCCAGGAGCTTACCTCTCCATTAGGGAGGCATGTTTCTTTGTCACCTTCTTGCCAAGCCCAAGAGGCACCAACGCCAGGCCTTCTCAGGCAAGACAGGCAGGTCTGGGCATTCCCCCATCTGGGCACGTGAGTTCTCCCAGGCAAGAGGAGAAAGAATGGAAGTGCGTGCTGACCCAGCCCCTACCATGTGCCCAGTGTCTCTAAAAGCAGGTCCATCTCAGGTCAGCCTCATGAAAACTCTCACAGGAAAGAATCATCTTGACCCCACTTTACAGATGGGGACATCAGGGCTTACAAGCAGTGACTTGGCTAAGTTACACAGGTTGTGTTGAAGGAAGGTTTGGAAAGCAAGTGTGTCTGACCCCAGGTCGGTAACCACAAGGTAGTGAGTGGTAGTCCTGTTTGTCATTTCCCCAAAGAATCAAAAGGGTTTCAATAACGTCTGCAGAAAATGTATGTTCAGTCTCTCCTATATTCCCCAGGACACAGAATGGACCAAAACACAGTAATTCGGATTTTCTGGTTTACCGAAAGGGGAACCAAGGTTCAGGGAGAAGACTTTCCAACTAGAAAGTCGCACAGGGAGAGGAGGGGACCCAGGGATCCGGCCCGGGTCTGGCTGTGCTTTCTAGCCCAGAACTCTCGTTGTCCAGAGTGTAGCTTTGGGTATGTCACATCACCTGTCTGGACCTCAGCCTCTACAGCTATGTAATGGAAAGGATGGACAGATGGTTTCAGACAGAGTCCCTTCAAACCCTTACAACCTGCGCCCAATTCTGTCAAAGGCTCTTTCCTCTTCCTAGTTTGTGTGCCTGGGACAAGGAAGGTGGAGGGCCAATACTACCCTTTAACAAGCCCTCAGAGCCCCGGGCCTTTGCTCTTCATCCTTAAAGAGCCAGACTGGAAGAGAGCCAGTCACGGTTTGGGGACGGAAGGGACAGAGAGTGGGTAATGGTGAACATGAGGCCATTTCTCCTGGGGCCCACACTCATCTCCACGAGCATCTGCCAGGTGCAGGTTGACTTTTAGGAAGCCATGGAGAAGGGTGGGGGGAATTCCCTACAACATGGGACAAAGTAGGTATTTATCTCCTGCATAAGCATCTTGAGGTTCAGAGAGCTCCCTGTCTCCCAAGGTAGCCCACTGCATGTTCATAAAATGTTTGCATCAAAACTTTCTGCTTCCAAAGTCTCCATAAGTTTGGGCCAGCTTTGGCCAAGGTTGGTCATTCATTCATTCATTCATTCAGCCGTTACTGACATGTGCTGTCAACCAGGCCCTGTGCCAGGCTTTGGGGCCACAGCTAAGATGAATAACAGACTGTGCCTGGTCTTGGGGAACTGTGTGCTGGACTGGTATGCCACGGCCAGAGACAGGAAGGGCTGGATTGAAATGATTTCACTTGAGAAAAAGATTCCAGGCTCCAGGAAGCTTGGGAATCATTTGATTAAATATAGTAAAATGAGTTTCTTGCTGTAAGATTTCTCCAAGCCTTCAATATGAAAATGTACACTGTGAATCCTCCAAGGGGTGAATAGAGAATATATTATATTTCCCCACACATAGCTTTCTGGAACACCACTCTTTAAAACATCATACTTATTAACAGAGAATATTAGGGGAAATGCAGCTCTAGTGTGAATTTTTTTTTTCTTTTTGCCAGTGGTTCTTGGGGAGGCTTACACAGAGAGAATGTTTGAGCAGGGTTTTTAGAATTCAGTAGGAGTTGGTTAGTGAGGATGGGGTGGTTAAAGGGAGAATGTTTACAGTCCTAGGCTGACTGTGCTCAGGTTACTGTGCATGTACTGTTTCGTTTAGTCCTCAAAGGTCCTGATGTGGGTAACAGAGCCAAGGAGGTCATCAAAAGCCCCTGGAGACTCCTACAGGTCCACACCCTGCCTTCTCAAATCACCCTACCTCAGGGCCTCATTCTCCAAACCTTGAGTCCTCAAGTCCTGACCTTAAACCCAAAACGGTTCCTACAGTGTCGGGACTAGATCCCAGCCTTAACCCCTCAAGCTCCTCGGCCTAGCCGTTGGCACCCGAACCTACCCTCTCAGCGGTTCGCTGAGTCTAACTTGGACTCTCTCAGATTTAATCCTTCGAGCACTGTCCCATGCTCCTGACGCACACCCGACTGAGCCCTCCCCTTTGGGCTCCCACACCCGCTGCCCAGGTACTCCATATAGTCCTGGCCCATCCTGGGAGGCAGTTCCACCCCATGTCTAGCCTTCATTGTGTTCCCATACCAATCTGTATTTGTCCCAAACTGTCCTGAACCATTCGTCTGTGGCCAGGTCCAGTCCCTAATGACACTTGACAGTGGCCCTATCCTTGCCCAGCTCTGATTCAGCCCATCCCCAACCCTCTCCCAACCTGTACCTGGTCCAGTTCTGGTCTTATTTACCCTTCCCTCACTGCATTGCTGACCTCTCCCCAACCATGGACCAACCCCCAACTTCAGGTCTCCCTCAGGCCTCTCCCCAAGCCCCGCCCCTCACCGCAGCCCTGCACTGGCTCCGCCCCGTACGAATTCTGATAGGGCCAGCACCTTGCCAGCGACCCCGCCCCATGACAATTCTAACTGGGCCCCGCCTGCGGGCCAGCCTTGACCCCGCCCCCGGGCCTGCCCCGCCCCCCGGCTCCGGGCCTGTGGTGCTGCCCACCTGCAACTCCTCGAAGGCATCGTCGATGCCGGTGACTTGGTGCTGTTCATGCAGAGCGGGCTCATCGCAGAAGAAGCAGAGCAGTGCACGATCCGTGAGGCAGAAGAGCTTGACCTTGTCGTGCGCCTGGCAGGGTCGTGCCGCGCGGCGCGCATTGAGGATGGCGTCCAGCGGGAAGGCGCTGTAGCGCTCCACGATGTTGGCCAGCTTGAGGCTGGGGGCGAACGCCGGCTCGGCGAACGTCCGCCGGCACTCGGGGCAGTCGCGGGCGCCCTGCGCCTCCTGCCGCACCCAATGCTCGGTGATGCAGCGGCGGCAGAAGTAGTGCTCGCAGCCGAGGCTCACAGGGTCCTGGTAGATGCTCAGACAGATGGAGCAGAGCAGCTCGTCCTTGAGGCTGCAGGCCATGGCTCCGGGGGCGACGGAGATGGGGGCCTGAGATGCAGGGGGTCTGCCGAGAGAGCGCGGCGTTGTTGGGGGCAGCACGGAGGGATGCGTGCGGGAGCAGGCAGGGAGAGAGGAGTAGACGCTACAGAAGGAAGGAGAGCGGTCCGGGAGGCGGGTAACGTGAGGAAGGGGTAAGGAGTAGGGACTACCCAAGATGAGAGCTTAGGAAGGTGGTCTCAAGGCAGTGGGTGACCTGGAGCGACGGGTGCTGGAGGGAGGGGGTTGAGGGAAGGGACTCCTGGTAAGAAGGTTCTAGGGGAAGGGACAGCCCGAAGGAATGGGTGCTGGAGAAGGGAATCCAAGAGGGGGACGGAGGCCTCGAGGGGGGCTGAAATCCCGGGATGGGTGCGATGGGGGAGGGGAGACACTGGGGATACGGAATTCTGGGGGAGGGAGAAGCCAAGCGGAATCGCACCGCGGCTGTGCCAGGCAGAGGAAAGAAGGGGTGCAAGCACGCTCAGCAGCCCGATCCCGGGCCCAAGACCCGGCTCGACGCGTATCCTTACCCCCGCCGGCTTAGCAGTCACTGCTCCAGTCCCAGCGCAGCCTCTCAACCCGGAACCAGCCAAGCGGGAGCGCCAGGCAGCTGTGACTCCGTCCCCGCCCCCGAGGGCGGGACCCAAGCGACTCCGCCCTCCCGACAGACCAGGGATGGAAGGGGCGGGGTCCAGTTTCTAGCTGGTGGACCCCCTCCTGGCAGCAACCATTCTCCACCTCCCGGGGGAGCGAAACCCAGCTGTTTCTTCAGGGTTTGCACTTGGAACAACATCCAGGTCTTGCTGAGGATCCTTGAGGCGGGTGGGGGCGGGGAGCAGCTAATTTGAAAGCCTAACGAGTAAAGGAGGAACATCTTTTTGGATCATCAATTTGAAGATTTGGGAAAAATAATATTTTGTATTAAAACAAACAATAATATGTGTGTAATCTGCATAGAATACAACTTTTGCATAACATATAAGGATAAAACTCAAGAAATGCCCTACCAGCTTAAAGCAAGTTCAAGACCCTCACATTTCTAATCCCTGGGGTCCCATTTCCCTTTCCCACTCTTTAGTGCTAGGGGGAGAAGTTTGGAAAGCCCTGGCCCTGGCTAATGTCTGACCCAAGAAATCGCCTCCGTTCAGCAAACATTTCTGGAGTGCCATATTTGTGTAAGTGTGGGGTGGGAGGTGGAGCAGGAGAAAGAGTAATAGGAGACCTTGTCTTGTATGCCAGATGGAGAGGGGATTTGAGGCAGAAGGGACAACATGTGCAGAAGCATAGAAGCGTGAAAGGGGAGGGCACATTAGGGAGAAGTGCAAGTAGTTCTGTAACTATTGGGGGTGGGTTTGGGAGGGGCTTGGGTGGGGTGGAGGGTGTTGAGGGTCACGGTACCAGATTTCCTGAAAGCATGGGGCTTTCGAGTAGGGACGTGACCTGGTGTGTTGCGGGTTTCAGGAAGTCAAGGAGATGCTCATCAGAAAGTTGAGAGCAGAGACCCTTTCTGCTGTGTCTGCCTGTATGCAGTGCTCCTTACACAGTACAGAGTGTGGCTGAATACATGCAGCAGAGGTGTGGATTGCAAGGAAGAGAGCCTGGGAACCAGGTAGGTCACCATTGTCATAGTGCCCACAGGTTATGAGACCTGGACTGGGGCCATAGCAGTGGGTAAGGAGAGAAAGCTAGGGTACTGAAAGTATAGACACTATGGCACTTGTAATAGATTGGATACGGAGGTGAGAGAGAGGGAAGTATTGGGCGTGGCTCTCCGGCTTCTGACTTCTAGAGCCAGGCCTTCACTGGAATGCAATTTTGTTGAGTTACAATTGAACAGACAGCCGGAGGTGTACATCTCTACTGTTCATGTGTCTTCCAGCACACTGTCACCTGGTTGCGTGTCTCCGTCATCGCCAGAAACATTCGGTTGCTCATGCAGCAGTGATACCTCATCTTTCCTTGCACTTAAAGGCCCAATTCCATTCAGGTGGTTCCCTTTCCCATGTGGCTAAGGGAAAGCTGACCCCAGCCCATTACAGGAGTGAGTCCCATTTGGTCCAAGTCCACTGTGGAGGTCACATGCCTCTTGTCAGTGATGCTTTGGGCGTGGACGTATGAGGCAGGTCTGGCCTGAAAAACCAGAGGGGAAGCCTGTGGTGGGGAGGGAGCTTCTAGAAAGGATCTTTTCACTTTAAAAAAGTCCATCTGCCCCCTTTGCTGCATGTGGATGTGGTTGGTGGTGATGCTTGGAATTGCAACAGCCTTCCTGCTCCCAGTCTGAGGATGCGGCCGCCCCGTGACTGAGTCCAAGAGAGCCCTAAGGGGGAGGAGCTGGTGCTTTGGTGTGCATCCTCAACTTTCAGATCTGTGAGATGGTCCATCTTATCGCTTAACAAGTTTAATAGCTGTGTGCTGTCACTTAGCAACCACAAGAATCCCAAGTGACATACTGATATGTACCTCCACTTTTTTTGTAAGGAGGGCAGGGTCTAAATTATTGAATTATTTGAAGTGAAATAAAGAGAAAAGGCGTCATTTACCCAGCGTGCAATCCATCCATCTCTTCTGTAGTAACATAGTAGTGGGAAAAATGGCTGGGCAGCTAGGGGCCCACTTTCCAGCTGCTCTGGCAGCTGCGTGTGGCTTCCTGACTAAGTCCTTTTCAGTAGAATGTAAATAAAATAGTCCTTAAGGCATTAGGTTTTTGCTTTTCCCTGCTCCATTTCCTCTTCCCTTCAGTTGGAACACAGGTCTGCCAGGGGTCCGGCTTCAATAATGCTTCGATGGGGCCGACAGAGCAAAGATAGGAAAGGAGCTGGATTCCTGAGTGGCTATATGGCGTGGAGCCACCTACCAATATGACTAGGGTGTGAGAAATGAACTTCCATTTTCTACGAGCCATTGTGTTTGAGGTCGTTGTAGCCGCAAGTTAGCATTCCCTGTGCTTGTTATTCTATACCTGTTTTGAGAAGAGGCTCTGGTACTGTTTGATGGTGTTGTGTAAAAACCTCTCAGTAGCTAAGTTCCTCTTAATATCTAGCTCCAGTCTCTTCCAAGGTGTACGGGATATGGTTTCCTTTGGCTGAAAGTCGTAGCCTATTTGACTTTTCATAATACATTGCAGCTTTTCGCCTTTACACCCTTCAAACTGTTCTTCTCCTGACCATCTCGGCTGTGAAAGAAAAACCAAAAAAAACGACAACAACCGAACAACCACAGGCCCCAAATGGCGTCACTCATGCTAAAAGCCCAGGATACCAAACCTAACTTGAATACCCAATTTAATTGCAGCTTCAACTGCTCCCAGAAACATAATCAATCAATCCGGAGTTTTCTGGTCAAGCACCAGCAAGGCAGTGTGTTCCATAGCCCTCTCCATCCCCCCATATAAAGAAAGGCAATCGACACAACTAAAACCCTTCCCCTCTCTCCCTTCAAAGAAAAGGCATCCAGGCCCCCCAAATAATTCTCTTTCTTTCACTAGTAGAAAAAAAATCCCCGTTTTCCTCCCCTCCTTCCAATGAAACCCTCCATTCTGTACAGTTCCTTGGAGCACCCTTCCGGCTGCTCAACTGATGCTGCCCAGCTCACGAATCGTCTAATGAAGCCAATTAGATGCTCACACGTACTCAGCTGAATTTCGATTTTAACCCAGTTAAGATGCATAGCACTGCACTCAAACTATTGGCTGTAGTTAAGTTTGCCAAGTTGCTGCTCTTTCTGGGCCTGCCCCCCCTCTCCCGCCCCGCGGTTGAGGGGCCTGACCGACACTCGGAGGTCCTGCCTGCAGTAGATGCCTCCACCTCCGTTCACACGCCTAAACCCATAACAGCAGGGAGGTGTTTTTGGGAAAAACAATCCAAGAGATACTGTTGAGTGGAAAAAAAAAGGAAGACCCAAACACACCTACAGGTACACCCTCACACACTCACACACCCAGTCACACACATGTCCATTATACACGTAGCCAAAGTCTGTAGAACTCTAGCAATTTTAAATGTGTTGCTATATGGGCTAGGATTATGGAGAGGAGCTTCAGTGTTTACAGTGTATATCTCTGTTTATTATGAAATTTGGTGTTCAGGAAAAAAGACAGTAGGTTCTTATTTATGGATTCTGCATTTGCAAATTCCCTTACTGCTAAAATCGACTTGCAACCCCCGCATCAATATCTGAGGTTGTGGGAGGCAGGGTTGTGGGGTTTTGCAGTCATTTGGGGATGTGCGCGTGCACAGAGTGGTGAAAATTTAGAGTTGCCAAACACACACGTTCCCAGCTGAGGTCGAACCAGGCGGCCTCTGCCCTCAGCTCTCAGCTCTCAGGCTATAAACAAGTGTCCCTCCTCTGGTCTATTCAGTGCCATGCTCTTCTCATTTTTGTGCTTTCTTGGTGGTGATTTTGCTATTTAAAATGGCCCCCAACTGCCGTGCTGAAACACAGCCCAGTGTTTCTGAGCATGAGAGAAGGCTGTGAGGTACCTTGGGGAGAAAAGATATGTTTTGGATAACCTTCATTCAGGCATGAAGTATGGTGCTGTTGGCCACAAATTCCATGTTAATGAATCAGCTGTATATATTAAATAAGGTGTTTTTAAAACAGAAATGCACATAAAACAAGGTTGTGTATCGATTGGCTGGTGAAAACGTGGCCAGAGGCTCACAGGAACCCTGTATTTCCTTAAGGGGCAATGATCTAGTATTTGCTATTTCAGTCTTTAGGGCAACTTTATGGAACAGAACTACAGTGAATAATAATGAGGGCCGACTACATTTAAAACTGTCATGTCCAACAGCATCCACAGGTAAAAAGAACCAACGCCCTCGTCCCTTTCCATCCAGGTCACATTAACTCAGGTCTGCTCCAAGGGAGTGGAGCAAGGAGATGAACAGCGAGCCACTCCCATGTGCCAGGCACTGTGCCAGGTGCTTCATGGCGGTCCTTTTGTTTGATCATCACAACAGCCCTCTAGACCTTTTTTTCCCTTCCCGTTTGCAGGTGAGGAAACTGCAGCTCAGAGCAATGATGTGACTTGCAAGCCAGCGCAAGGCTTCTCCCCACCAAGCTGCTGGAGAAGATTCCACAGTTGTGGGAGGGCCATATCCAGGCCCTCATTTCATCCAGTGGTCTTTGTAAACGGGTCGGCTGGGCTCCCTCTCCTTTGCAGTCCTTTGCCTGTCTCCTCAAGCGCCTGAGACACACCCTGCTCCTTCCTCAGTGCGCGGCCTCGCCTGCCGCTTCTGGAGACAGCAGAGCTCCTCCAGGGGGAGTTCTCAAGTTCCAGTCCCCTTCAACCTATCAACTTATCCGTAGAAACGCCTCCAGTCCTTTGTGAAATGAGGCAGTGTAAAATAAACCTATGCATGAAGTCAGTGCATTTATACCTTTATTCATCCTCCTCACCCCCTTCCCTCTAGTCTGAAGGCGCAACGTGCCTTCCGTTCCAAACTAATTCCTCCACCTGGGCCCTGGTCTAATCCCCTCAGACCTCCTCTGGGACTCGACTCTCACCCCCATCTCTCCTCTGTATTTTCATCTCCTTCCTCAGCAAATACTTACTTTCCCTCTGCCTATAAACATGCTCAAGTTTCTCTGAACACAGCACTCCCTCCGGTTCCTCCATGTTTAGCTACCACCTCATTCCTGCTTTCCTCTAGCCTGGCTTCTTGAAAGAATCGTCTCATCTGCACACCCTCCCCTGCCGTTCATCAATCACGGCAATCCGGCTCTGCTCCCCTCCACCCCGCCACACTCTCTAATACTCTCCTAATTGCCAATTAAAGATACTGCTAACACACAGTTGCTGCTGCGGAAAAACAAAATACAGAGAAACATTACAAGGAAATCTGAAATATTCATGATTCCACTGCCTAGAGAGAACGATTGTTAATACTTGGTTTATATTCTTACAGACCTCTTTTACATATTATACATGCTCGCACGCACGCGCACACACACACACACACAGACACACATGGGGGAAGAGGGGAAGGAGGAAGGGGAGAGGGAGAGGGGAGTGTTTTCTAAAGATAGAAATGAGTTCACTCTAAATCATTGCTTCTCAAAGCACGGTCCTTGAACCACATGTGTCTTGGCATAGGTTCTTCCAAGGGTTGACCTTGAGATGAGGACTGGGGTTTTAAATAGTTTATTTGGGAAGTGTAAGTAACACTACTAGGGCACTGGGAAAGTGACACAGGGAAGGGGGGCAGCTCCAGAAGGCTGCACCAGCGAGCCAGCGAGCCCAGGTGGCACCTGGAGATTTCTCCCGCAGGGAAACTCCAGAAAAGGGTGCAAAACACATGCCTCCGAATGATCCCGCCCAAAGGGTGAGGGAGCTGAGCGTTCATTCATACACCATCTCTGAGTGTTGAGGCTGTTCTGCAGCCCTTGTGACTGTGACGGGTACAGTCATGTTTCTGCAGTTCTGGGGAAAAGCCTCCTCAGCCATGGTGCAGATGCTGGTGGCTGAAAGTACTGGGCGCGCGTGACCGGCCTGAGGGAGGAGGGCGGGGCGACGGCAGTGTGAGTTACAGTGCATCCCTGGCTGCCGCTCACACCAACTTGCACGCCACCGTAAGTTTTGTATCCCGCCACCGCTTCCTCGAGGTGGTGGCCAGTCACAGTTTATTTTTATTCGAAGAGGAAGAAGACAATAGGAGGGGCGGTGGGACAAGCTACAGACCCCACTGCTGTAGTCGGTCTTGAGGCTAAGTGGTGCTCACTCTCTCTTCTCTACATCCACTCCAGGTGCCCCTCGCCTGGGCCAGCTGGTGTCACTTACCCCTGCCAGCCCAGTGACTCCTTCCTTTGCCTCCTGGGCTACTCACACGAAGAGCTCAAAATTGTCAGGGGGAGTACATAATTTTAACTTTAGTAGAACTACTACTTTGTCCTCTGGTAGAAGTGTTTTCTCCCTACCCTCTGGGAAGGAGTCTCTCTCGTCCAGCACAGCCTGAGGCTTTGGGGATAAAGAGCATGAATTTACCAAGTGAGTCACGGGGAATAAAAGTGAGAGGAACTACTTCTCTGGTTCCCAGACCCGTGTATTTTCCTGATCACGGATACAGTACATATATAATGACTATTTGCTTAAGGTACATAAATATATCTTAAGGAAGGCACCCCAAACTTATCTTCAAGTTGATACCTTAGTTATACCTCTAAGTGATTATTGCAACATTTTCTCAGAATAGTAGCTTTCGGTTGATGTGATACACATAGTTGGACCAGTGGGTAGTATGGTTATGTCCCCGTTTTCTCCACGGTCGTGCCATGGGAGAATCCCATGGCAATGAATTAGCTTCTCTGGGAGTCCTCAGGTAGCAATGCTAGCTGAGACAGCGTAGACTGAGAAGGCAGTCCTGTATCAATCCCGTGATCTCCGGGAGGAATCCTGGCCCCTCTAGGATGGTTGGGTTCAACCTGGCACCACGCGCCTCGGTGCTCTCCTTGAGGGATGGTACCATATCCATCGCTCAGCATCTGTCTTTGCTCTGATTGACTGGGCACTGAGTTGTAGTGATACCTAGACCACCTTGAATGAGAGGGAGCCCTGCCGTTGGGCAATGCATGGCTTCCACCCTTGCATCCGTGGCTACTGGGTTCACTGGCCCTTTGTGTGTGCTTTGAGTAGGCTGAGGTAAGAGGGTGTCTCCTTTCAATTGAATGAGTCATCCTATCTGTCGGGTCGTTCAGTGCCTTCTCTGCAACGGGAACTCTCTGATGGCCATTGAAATGAGACAGAGATCCATTATTTTATATCTTCTCTCTGAGGTCAATCAACAAGCTTCTTCTCCAGACTTCCTTAACCCTGATTTGTCAGTCCTGCCCTTTGCAAGTTCCTGATTAACAAGCCAGACTATTCTCGCCACCCAGGAGCCTTTTCTTAGGCCACTTCTCCTTTTGAACCAAGTTGAGGACGTAATGCACTGCTTGCAGCTCCACCTCCTGGGAGAATTTCCCCTTTCCACTGTCATGCAGGACACTCCTATTGTGCTAACCTGGCCATAAACCAGGCCCAAGCGTTTTCCTCTTTGGCATGTGGTCGTAAGGAAGCCCCCAAGAGTTCACAGGAGTGAGCTGAGGGACAGGCTCCAGTGCAAACTGGGTGATAACCTGGGGCCTGGCCTGCATGGGTAATTTGCTTGTGGCCTCTGGTTCTGTTCAGGCCTGGTCCTGAAGGTCTCATTTCTATCCTGTCGCATCTGTCTCACTTTATGACTTGGTGAATCTGATAGTATACAGCTTATGATGGGAAGCTTGTTACATCGTCCGTAGATGTCCTATGGTCAATTACTCAGTCTCTGTTAGAACTCAGTAGCTCACCAGGTGTTGGTTTTCAAACACTGAATGCTTTCCTGTTGGAGAAAGCATGCCCTGCCTAGAGGATCCTAGAGGTCTGCACCCAAATCCGCCTACGGGGGCTTGCCAAAGGTTCCATGTGTGTCCTTACCTGGTATGATACTTCTATCACCACGGCGTCTGGTCGTTGCCCTGGGGCAGGTTCCGCCCGTGAGATATGTGCTGTCTCCAAAACCCAGAGGTCCTACTGAGCGCCTCTTTCTTGGTGGTAGGAGACGCAAGGTACAATTACTTGCCCACTACTTTGGAGGGAGATGTCTTCTTTCCTAGACCATGTCCTTAAAGCTTTAACTGTTGTGTTAGATTCCAGAATCTTTTTGTCTCCCACTGCCTTGTGCGTGTGTCTAAAAAGGCACTTGCCAATTCCTCTTCCCCAGGTCTGGTTAACATGATATCACCAAGACAGTATTCTTCAGACCCCGTCTGAGGTTCTGAGGGATGGCAGGTGTACATAGCCCTGGGGATAGCCCATGAATAAATACTGCCGTTCGTTCCAGGCGAATGCAAGCTGCTCCTGATCGTTCTTCCTGAAAGTGACTGAGGGAGGGGTGTGGGGTGGCAAATGCATTTGCTAGAACAATTGCTACCTACCAAGTTCCAGAGGTTCTCTTGGTCTGTTCTAGTAAAGATACCACATCTGGCACAGAAACTGCAATTGAGGCTACTGCTTGGTTAGGTTTATGGTAGTACACCATCACCTCCAATGACCTATCTTTTTAAAACAAATTTTAAGTTTTGTGGCGGCCAGTCTGGTGAATTAAATGAGCATAACATGGGGACCATCACTCCTGCATTCTTTAGGTTTTTGAGGGCGGTGATGACCTTTGCCACTCACCACGGAGTGCAGAATTACCTCTAACTTACTCTTGTGGGGTCTGTGTGCATGACTTCAGATGCTTCCGTGTGGCCTTCCTGCCTTTTGGATCTTTCTGTGTAGATTAAGAAACCAGTGTGAGGTTTCTGCCAGCCACCAAGTTTATTCATCCCAATTAAGTATTTAGAGATGGAGAAATGATCACAAGAGGGTCCGAAGATACAATGGATCCACTGTGAGGTGGGCTTTGGCCAAGACTCTCTCATCTTGTCCAATGTGGTCCTACTTTTACAGGAGGGATCATAGTGACATTTTTTAAAAAGAGATTTTATTTATTTGTTTTAGAGAGATGGGAAGGGAGGGAGAAAAACACCGATGGGCCAGAGACACATCAATTGGATGCCTCTTGCACGCCCCTGGTTGGGGCCTGGCCTGAAACCCAGGTGTGTGCCCAGGCAAATCGAACCTGTGAGGTTTTGGTTTGCAGGCCAGTCCATGGAGCCACAGCAACCAGGACTATAGTGGCATTTTGGATGCCTTGATATTGACATCAGCCCAGACCCTGAATCCAACAGACATAGAAACACTTGGAGATTTTTCACTCCCCAGTGTGCTGTTCCTTTGGGGAAAGAGTCAGGGGATCGATTCTGCATGACACAGTCCTTTCCCAAAGGGACCCAGTCTTTCCTTCACGCGATGGGCTCTGGGTCTGAGGACACGCACGGAGAATAGGTGGGGGGGGGGGGTTGATTTTCTACTGTGACGGCTCGTGTCAGCCCTCAGACCACGTGCCCTTGATTTGTTTTGATTATATTGGTCGATAACACCCTTGCTGCTTGCCTATCGATTTTGCCCTTAGGAACTCCCAGGTCTGCTAGCTGTTCCTCGGGTCCCTGTGGGCAAGGGGAAAGCCGATCCGTTGGCTTTCCGTCCACCTTCCTCTGGTGGTTAAGTGCTGCCCCCTGGCCCCTGCTGCTCCGGAATTCTAGTGTCACCATTGACACAGGCCAGGGGGTGCAGTCCCACAGCAGCCTCCCTTAGTGCCCCCACCAAGGACGGCCACTGACCCTGCTGTGGCAACCATTTCACGAGATACGGACGTCAAGTCACTATGCTGTACCCCCGAAACTTATACAGTGCCGCATGTCAATGATATCTCAATAAAATTTGGGGGGGAGGCCAAAAAGTAAATAAATAAAATTGAAGCAAGTATCTCATAACTCATGCAAAGATGGTATTTTCCCCCCAGATTTGTGCTTCACTTTGACCATGAAGAATAACCTTTGGGGTTCTCTATGAAATGTAAATTCAGCTGTAAGCCTCCCTTCTCTAGGCAGGGAGAATCCTGGGATCATAGCAGAAATTTAGGATGAGATTTAATTGATTGCATTCTTTTTATTCATGTTCTCAATGGATAAAAATGGTTAAAAAGGGGGAGCCCCCTTCTAGTTCCTAGCTGGAATGCCCCCTGATTCGATGACCAGCTTAATAAAGCCAGTCTTCAAATGTAAAAAAAAAATGGTTTTAAAAAATAACTGCTCCTTAAGGTTTTTAATACCCAATTGAAAAAAGAAAAAAAAAAACAAGAAAGGAAAGGACAGCCACTGCCGAGCTGCTCCCTGGCACAGGGCCCCCTTCACAAGCCCTTCTCTTACTGCTCCGGTGAAGGGAGTGTCGCGGGAACACGCTCAGCTGAAGGCTCTGCTGGTTTTAGGTAACACATTTCTCCTCGTGGGCCCACCTCTCTGAACCCGCTGATTGCTTCCTGCAGTTCATGCATTTCTACATCGTTCATTATAGCCATTCTTCCGATTCGCTGTTTTCTCTTAGTGCCAAAGCCACCCCTCTGCCCGCTGTTGCTTAATGCTAGAGCCAGGACTCGGAAAAATGACCTTCTATCTTTGCTCCTGTTTTGCCGGGCCACTAAGGAGTGCCGGGGAAGCAGGCTTGCCGGCTGAAGCAGGAAGGAGGGACTCGCTTCTTCCTCCTGGCTTCCCCTGGGCTTCCCGCTCCTACCAGCATCCCCCTGGCAAAGCTTCTTCACCCTGGGCAGCAGCTGGATCTGGTTTGCGTTTTTCTGGCACGTTGGTGCCCTTCCTCAGAGATCTGAGTTTTAGTTTCTTGGGATCCCTCCTCTAAGCTTTTCAATGTTGGTCATTCCACCCTTTTACCTTATGTCCCCAGCCCTGGACATAGCACCTGCTCCTGCAATTATTATCTTGTGACAACTTAGTGCTTTTTTTTTCAACCTTTTCAATTACCTGGTTAATAATGGTATACCTACTTAATGATACATTGCATTAGATTTTATTTAAATTAGTGCTGTGGCTTCCATCTCCTGATGGAACCCTGACCACTATTTTTTCTCCAGTTGCAAGGAGCCATTTGAGCTCCAAGTCTCTCTTGCCAGGAGGTGGAACCCGGAGGTCCGCACCGGGGGAGTGCCTCCTATCAAGGAACTCCTCTCTAACCCAGCCTCCTGTTCCGGCTCGCCTCCCTCCAACCGGTTCCTGGGGATGCTGTTTAGCTTTCTGTTGGCAGCTGCTGGCCAGATCCCGTAGTTCTTTCTGTGAAAACCCCATTTCTCTAAGCAGAGACAGTGCTTCCTTAGTGGGGCCAGGCTGAGACTTGACCAGAGTGACTGGCCTACAAGTCTCAAGTGGAAGCAGGAGCACGTGTTAAAGAGGGCAATTATCCCCTCGCAAGGTGTCTGCCGAAGGGGAGGGCTCTGCATGGTCTCTAGGCGAGGAGGGGGGCCTACCATGCTCTACAAAGGGGGTTGGGGCAGTTCTGCCTCCCTCATCTCTGGGTCCTGGCCCAGGTTTTCAGGCCTATCTTCCCTCCAGCTGCAGGAGATCAGATTTTTAAATGCTGTCACAGGGGTTGTCTGTTTGCATGCCACGCCCTGGATTAGGAACTGGCTGGTTTGAGCATGTCGTTGTCTTTTGCCATCACATCAGTGATACTGAACAACCAACAGACTCTGCAAGTTCTTTTAATTACCACTGTCTATAGCTCCCTCAGGTGTTAGAGACACTGTGCGAACCCCGATATCCTCTTATACTCATATCGTAGCCCCCAATTCACCACAGGGGAGAGTCCGTACAGCGGAGCAGCTACAACAGGTCAAGGACACTGGCAATGGGGTCCTGTTGCCATTGACAAGCAAGCAGCCCAATCCCGGAATTCTGCCCTCGGGATCTGCTTCCTAACACCACCTCTGGACAAGCCGTCTCCGAAGCAGACTCTGAGACAAGAGTTTGAGCTCAATTAGCTTATTTGGGAAGTAGTTGTTACACTGGCAGAGAAACGGGAAATGATAAAAGGAAGAAAGGCAGCCAAGCACAGTGCACTATTAAGCCAGCAAAGCTTAACCCAGAAGGGAACGGTCAGAATGGGTACGCGACGCGATGAATGTCTCAGAAATAACCATGTGAAAGGTGGGTGAGCTGGGGTGTTCACAGGACAGCCCGGAGTCACTGGGTAGGGCGGATGCCAGCATTTGGCAGGCGGGTCCAAAGGACCTGGGTGAGGAACTGACAGCATCTGCAACCGACTCCATCTGCATCTGAGTCACCTGATTACCCACTTAAAAGGCAGCTTTCTCATTGGGGAAAACTGCAACTTCCTGGCAATCTATAATTATTTTCAAATTAAAAGTCTCATCAAGGAAACCAAAGGTATGAAGCTGCAGTATGAGTGTGAGTGCGTATCTATATCCACGCGACATAGGTTCTTGGGCTTACTTTCAGTAAATATGGGGTACTACAGCGAGCACAGTAGCTCCTTCCATCTCCTGCTCTAAACAAGTATAAATGAGGGTAAAGTATAACAAGTGTACATCTAATATACAGCTGAGCTCCAAAAGTGTAGGTAGGAGACAGTCACCCGGAGCAGTTGTGACCACAGCCAGAATTCGAGTGGTGGGCGTTTGCCTTAACAACACAGTGGGAACGGAGGGTAGCTGGGGGGATCTTAGCCGAGAAACTGAAGCAAATTTGTCTTGGAACTTGTTAGAGTAACAGGACTTTCTGTGACACTACCCAGGGCCCTCCACAGTCTAGGGCACATGGGACTTCGGTAGAAAACAACTCCCACTAGTAAAAACACGACAAAGTGTGGGAAGAGAAAGACTTCTAAGAGATAAACTCAGAAACGACCTGCTTACTTGGACTGCTGGGTCAGCTGGGTGCTCCCCAAAGTAAGTGTGGGGATGGAGATGCAGTACCAGGCGGCCATTGAGGGTAAGGAGGTGGGCAGGAGAGCCCCGGGTCTGAGGCAGATCGGACAAAGCCCTGGTGAACCCAAGGGGGAGGTGTAGCAGATACTGCCCGTCCGAGGGGTCTCATATCGAGCAGCAATTGCAAGACTCTGGTTGGTACCCATTCACAAGCCGCCGTCTCTCAGGGATCCACTGGGAAGGGAAGAGTTCGGCCTCCACTCTGGTGCTGGAGTGGGTCCAGAGGCCCTAACACAGCTGGTGATTGACAGCTAACTGCACTCCCTGCGGCTGAATGGCAACTTAAAAAAAAAAATTAAAGGGAGATCTATCTGAGTGGCACATATGCCGAAAATTAGTATAGAACAATATCAAAGATTGTAATGTAACTGTTTTAAAGGCGATACAATTAGGAATAGAAGGCATAAGGCAAGGAGAAGCATTTACGAAGAAAGAGCCAAGCAGAAAGTGTGGAAATGAACTATTAAAAACCCAGTAGATGTTCTGAAGAGTAGACTAGACCCAGGCAGGAGAGGGAATCATTAAACTCACACTGATCCGAAGAAACCACTCGGACTGCAAAGCGCGAAGGCGAAGGGAGATGCAACTGTAGCGGACGGTGCAGGACGCTCGCGGGACGCTGGGCTCGCAGCTGCACACGGGCGGTTACATTTCAGCTCTGCTTCTTACTAGGCACGAGGCCTCACGCATGTTTTTACACTTCTCTGTGCCTCAGTTTTCTCATCTATAAAATGGAGATGTACTAGTGATACAGGGTGCAGCCAAGGGGAGGGGGGCAAAAAAGATTTGGAATGGTGTCCAGAACTCAAAGTGTATAAGAATATTGGAGAAAATATTATTAAGATGTCCTCAGCTCCACCCAGGTGTCAGTTGGGGGAAGGGACACATGGAGCAGGGCCATTGAGAGTTGTTTTGTATAGCAACAGTTTTGCAGCTAACCTCTGGAATGGTCATTTAACATATCTATAACCTTTAACTGGTTTCATAGATATGTTAAATAGCTGTGGCCAAGTTTTTGGGCCAGGGAGAAGTGAGTGGCAGAAGTGAGTAGCGGCTACCCAGGATGTAATTGGGGAGCTGCTTCTCAGAGATAGTGCCTGCGAGAGAGGCATGTGGCTTTAGCAGAGTGAGGACCCCCTCTTGGCCAGGTGAGGGGGAGAGCCACGCTGTTTTGGAAAGATGTAGACCCCTATAGCCATTAAGAGGGAGAGCCACGTGGTTTCAGCAGAGTGCAGACCCCCTCTTGGCCAGGTGAAAGGGAAGACTACGCAGCTTTGCCAAAATGGAGATCCCTGCGGCCAGGTGAAGAAGAAAGACGCACACTTTTGGTGGAGTGCTGCTTTGGTAGAAGAGGCCCACACGGCTTTGGGGTGCTCCCTTTGGCTGAGTGGCCTGGAAAGCAGGAGAGACTTTGACTGGAACTTGGTAAAAAGAGCTCTTGCCAGTGAAAGGTGCCACATGACTTTGGATTAATTGGAGATCTTGCCTGGACAGGCGACACAGCTCACGTGCCAGTGACCTGAAAAACAGACGTGTGCTCTTTTCCTGATTTACGGTACCCGGAGTTGGGACAGTGGGAGAAGGGAGTGCTGTGTGGGGGTGTGTGTAGGTGTATACCCTTAAAGACTTTGATATTTTAATGAAGGCACTAGGCCTGAATAGCATTAAATAAATATTTTGTTTCCTTTTCACAAATCTCTGGCATTGAGAGATGTCTTTCCAATTGGCGGCGGACAGAAGAGCCCAATAGATATTAGTATACTGTCCTTGGGAGGGGCCCCTGTTTTCTGAAGCAGTTTTTGGCATCCCTCGGTGAGCCAAGTATTGCCCCCACCTCAGACCCTTGTTCGGTAACACTAGGACCCACCTTGCGATGTTGCTGTTAGGGTCAAGTGAGTTAACAGTTCTCATCAGTGAGTCATAGTTCTTACAGCACACTGGAAGAGCTCAGTAAACGTTAGGCAGTAATACAGTGGGATGGAAAATATCAAAGATAAATAAAAAATTATTAAGAAGAAAACAAGAAGTTCCAACATTAATAGTGGTTCCAGAAGGAGAAAATAGGGAGGAAGTAGCATTTAAAGAAGTAATGGCAGAGAATTTTTTATAAATAAAGAAAAATGAGCCCCTAAAATGAAAAAGCACACTGACTTCTGAGTAGGATAAAAAATTTCCATTCCTAGACATGTTGTAGAGAAATTAAAAAACAATAAAGATAAATAAAAAAAATTTGAAAAGCTACCAGAGAGGAAACAGATTATCCACAAATGAATGACATTTTGCCTGAAGCCAATTCCTCAGCAGCAACAACAGATGCCAAAGGAATAATAGCTGATGAGAAGAACAATTAGAATCCTACAACGAGCTAACCAACATTTAAGGGTAAATACAAAATAAAGGAATTTTCAGATACACACAGACAGAGATAAGGCGATCGTAGCTCAGATTTTTTGCTGGAAAAATTTATGAAGGATGAAACAACAAGAGCCAGATTTAGTTTCCTACCTGGAACAACTGAAAACGGGACAAAATACATAAAACAGTGTTGCCTCAGGCACTGGGCATCAGGCAACAAAGCACAGTAATCTTGAGTGATGGGAAATGAACAAGGTGAGCCCCAGCTTACCACCCAGAGAAGGTTTCCCCAGGTCACGGGGAAGGCAAGGGGAACCCAGGCGGACACCAGAGAGCTTTCTGAGACAGCAAGACGATGCTGGGAGTCCAAGCAGATGAAAGAAGCTGGAGCTTGCAGGACAGAACACCAGCTAGGCGACAGCTGCACTGTACTGAGTACCGATCCACGCACGCGTGTAAGGGAACGACCCCACGGCCGGGGAAAGGGCCTCTCAAAGTGTTAAAGGGGGAAATTCTCAGAGTTCACACAGAGCCAGGAATAGTGCTGTTCCAACCAGTTAGAATGCAAAATAGAATTCCTGGGGTGTTGAATACGCAAAGGGGTTTTACCTCTGTAATGGGGAAAACGATTTTTAGTCTAAATGTTATTCTAACCCTGCCAAAATATTTTAAAAGCAAGACCTGAAAAGATCAAATTATTTTCAAGTAATTTAACCATATCCACAACCAAACTAAAGAGTATTTACAGAAATACAAAAAGTATGCAGCACCCAACAAAGTAAAATTCACAATGTCTGGCATCCAATAAAAAATTACCAGGCATGTAAGGAAAGAAGCAGTAAAATACTACTTACAAGGGAGAGAAAAATCAATCAATCAAAAACTAATTCAGAAATGATACATAGCGGAATTAGGAGATATATTAAAACACCTATCATTAACTAAATTCCGTATGTTCAAGAAGCTAGTAGAAAGATTAAACATGTTAAGTATGGTCATGGAAGACATTTAAGAAGACCCAAATAAAACTTCTAGAGATAAAAGTTACAATGTTTGAGCCCTAACCAGTGTGGCTCAGTTGGTTGGGCATCATGCCAACAAAGGGAAAGGTCACTGGTTCAATTCCTGGCTAGGGCACATGCCTGGGTTGCTGGTTCCATCCCCAGATGGGGTACGTCAGAGAGGCAACCGACTGATGTTTCTCTCTCTCACTCTCTCCCTCCCTTTTCTTCTCTCTAAAAATATAAATAAATACAATTTGTATTAAAAAGTTACAATGTTCGAGATAAAAAATATACTGGATGGAATTAATGGCGGTTTTGACATTGTAGAAGAAAAGATTTGTGAACTTGAAGACAGAGCAATAGAACCATCTGAAATAAAGCACTGAAAAAGCGCCGGAAACAAATGAAAAGAGCATCATTGAGCCACAGAATAACTTAACGCAGCCTAATCTCTGTGTGTTTGAAGTCCCTGAAGGAGAGAAGAGACAAAGGAACAGAAGGAAATTTGAAAAAGATTTCCAAATCTGATGAAATGCATTGTTGTGAGATTCTAACATAAGTAGAAACAAAATATACGACAACAATAGTGCAAGGACTAGAAAGGGCTAAGTGAAATTATACTTTGTAAAGTAGAGTAATATCATCTGAAGGCAGACTGTAGCAAGTTAGAGATGCGTACTATGAATGCTAAAGTAACTACTAAAATAGCACAATACATTGTTGTAACAAGGGGAGGAACAGAAACCAGATAGCCGTACTTAAACCCAATCATACTAATAGTCACATTAAATGTAAACGGTCCAACTACCCCAACAAAGAAGCAGAGATCTTAGTTTGAATCGAAAAGCAAGGCACAGCTCTATGCTGCCCCTAAGAAACTCACTTTAAATGTTAGGACCCAGATTAAAAGCAAAAAGGTGGAAAAAGATATACAGACATAGTTCATTTTATTGTGCTTTGCAGATAATGCAGGGGTTTTTTGTTTTGTTTTTTTACGAGTTGAAGATTTGTGGCAACCCTGCACGGAGCAGGCCTATCGGTGACAGCGGCTCATCTCATGCCTCCGTATCTGCTCCTGGTGAAGATGCTGTGAAAGCTGTTGAAATGGCCCCAGAGGATTTAGAATATGACATCAACCGAGTTGACAAAGCATCAGCGGGGTTTGAGGGGACCTGAGATTTCCACTTTCGAAAGAAGTTCTACTGTAGGCAAAACGCTATTGAACAGCACCACGTACCACAGAGAAATTATTCATGAAAGGAGGAATCAGTTCATAACGCAAACTTCATTGTCTTATTTTAAGAAGCTGCTATAGGCACCTGGCCTTGAGCATCCCCCACCCTGATCAGTCGGTAGCCATCCACATCAGGCCAGACCCTCCACCAGCAGAAGGATCACAGCTCGCTGAAGGCTCAGATGGTGATTAGCACTTTTTAGCAATAAGCTATTTTAAAGAAAGGTATGTACATTTTAAAAGACATACTCGTGTTACACACTTAATAGACTACAGTATAGTGTAAACCTACTTTTATATACACTGGGCAACCCAAATATTCATGTGGTTCATTTTATTGCGCTAGTCACTTTATTGCAGTGGTCAGGAACTAAACCACAATGTTTCCGAGACATGCTTGTGCCATGTTATAGCCAAGCAAAATAAAGTAGGTTTCAGAGTAAGGAATACTACCTGGGATAAGGTGAGTTATTTCGTAACACTGAAGGGGTCAGTTCATCAGGAGGACATAGCCATCCTAAACATTTCTGCACTTAACAACGTTGCTTTGAAATACATTTTTATGGGATGAGTGGTGTTAGGCCTAACACCACTTGTTAGGCCTAACACCATGTTGGAGGCCTAACCTCTAACCCTCTGACACCCTGATCTTAAACTTCTAGACTCCAGAACTACGTGGAAGTAAATAGCTGTAGTTTAAGCTATCCAGTCTATGCTCCTCTGTTTATGCAGCCCGAGCGAACTAATACATTCATGAAGCAAAAACTGCTAGAACTGCAAACAGAAATAGATGAATCTAGAATTATAGCAGGCGATTCCAACAAACTTTAATCAAAACTTGACAGAAAAAAAGGAAACACACATCGGTAAGAACATAGAGGATTTGAACAATATAATCAACTAACTTGACATAATAGGCACTTATATAATACTTCATCCAACATCAGCAGAATGTACACTCTTTTCAGCTTATATAGAACATTTACCAAGTTAGAGCATAGTCTGGGTTATGTAACAAGTGTTAATACATTTAAATGGGCCCTGGCTGGTGTGGGTCAGTGGAGACTGAGCACCAGCCTGTGAACCAAAGGATCGCTGGTTCAATTCCCAGTCAGGGCACATGCCTGGGTTGTGGGCCAGGTCCTCAGTGGGGGGGGTGTGAGAGGTAACCACACATTGGTGTTTCTCTCCCTCTCTCCCTTCTCCTCTCTCTAAAACCAACTAAATAATATCTTTAAAAATAAATTTCAATGGATTTGATTTCTATAAAGCATATTTTTGACAATAATAGGACAATAAAAGTCAATAACAGGAAGATCTCTGGAAAATCTTCAAAATCCGGATGCGGTTTCTAAATCTTAGTTAGAAACAAAGTAACATGTTTTTAAACAACCCATGGGATAAAAAATACATCACCAGGCAAGTTGAAAACAATTTTTAAAAACATTTAATTTATTTATTTTTTAGCGAGAGGGGAAGGGAAGGAGAAAGAGAGGGAGAGAAACATCCATCCATGTGTGGTTGCCTCCCATGTGTCCCCCACTGGGGACCTGGCCTGCAGCCCAGGCGTGTGCCCTGACTGGGAATTGAACCGACATGAAAACTATTTTAAATGGAATTAAAAGGATGATACAACATATTAACATGTGTAGGATTCTGCTAAAGTAGTATGGAGAGGGAAATTTACAGCACTAAATGCCTACATTAAACAAGAAAAAAAGACATTGATTAAAGGGCTCAGTTTCTTAAGAAACTAGAAAAAGGGGGAATTAAACCAAAGTAACCAGAAGAAAGGAAATAATAAAGATGAGAGCAAAGTTCAGTGAAATAGAGAAAAATATACAGGAAATTAATGAAACTAGAAGCTAGTGCATTGAGACAATCAGTAAAACCAAGAAACTTCTTTCCAGACTGATGGGGTGGGGGGGAAGAGAGAAGTCACAAATTATCAACACTAGGAATGATAGAGGTGACATCAGTAAGTCTAAATATACTACAGATTCTAAATATATCAAAAGAGTAATAAAGGAATAGAATGAGCAACTTTATGCCAATAACTTTAATAATTTCGATGAAATGGACTAATTTCTTGAAACATACAAACTACCAATGTTCACTCAAGAAGAAATAGATAACCTGAACAGTCCTATTGATATTAAATAAATTGAATTTGTAGTTTAAAACCTTTCCACAAAGAAAAGCCCAGGTTCAGATGGCTTTACTGAGAGATTCTTCCAAACATGTAAGGAAGACATAATATCAATTCTACACAGAAATTTTCATAAAATTGAAGAGGAGGAAATACTTGCAGATTCATCCTATGAAGCCATCAATGTTAATTAGACATTGTGGTCAAAAGGATAACACGCCCCAGGGATGGAATCAATGTAATTCTTCATATTAACAGACTGAGGAAGAAAAGCCACGTAGTATCTTAATAGAACAGAAAGACATTTTCACAAAGCCAATGCACTAAGAACAGCAGGGCGCTTCCTCAACTCAATAAAAGGCACTTATGAAAAAGCTACACTTCACAACCTGGGTTGTGAGCCAGGTCCCCAGTAGGAGGCGTGTGAGAAACAATCACACATTGATCTTTCTCTCCCTCCTTTTCTCCTTCCCTTCCCCCTCTCTAAAAATTCACAAATAAAATCTTAAAAAGAAATGTCGTACAAAGAGATTTGTACACAAATGTTCATTGCTGCTTTATTTATAATAGCTCAAACTAGAAATAACCCAAATGTTCCAAATCAACAGGTAAATGGATAAATACAATGCTGTACTACTTAGCAACAAAAGAATGAATAAACTATTTATATATGCGACAACATGGCTGAATCCCAAAATAATTTTGCTTAGTGAATGAAGACAGACTTAAAAAGAGGACGTATCATAGGATTCCACTCATATAAAACTCTAGAAAAGTAGTTTGTAGAGACAGCAGATCAGGGGCTTCCAGGGGACGGGGTGTGGGAGGAGGGAGGGAGGGAGGGAGGGAGAGTGGGAGAAATTAGAGTCTCAGAGAAACTCTTGGGGGCGATGTTCATTATCTCGATTGTGGTGATGATTACGCAGGTGTATCCACATGTCAAAAATTATCAAAAGTGTTCCTTTCAACATGTGCAGTTTTTTGTATGCCAATTCTACCTCAGTAAAGCTGTTAGGGAAAAACATCTCAGAAGGAAAGAGTGAGAAACAAGAGATAATAGTGAACAAAAAAAACCCCCGGCAAATGGGTTGGTGAATCTAGATAAGTGGTGGTTATTCACAGTGGTAATAATAATAATTACGGGATGGATGGAAAACATCTGACTTTGTACTGACTGGTGGAAAGGAGGTGAGGGTTTCACTCAACTCTAGATGTTAAATGTGCGTTGTGTATTCTTAATTTCCTTCACCTCGGCTTCCCGGTCAGCCTCAGTGATGGGCCAGTCAGCACAAAGATGTTCTCTGGGAGCTGTGACTTCTAGCTCAGAGATGGGGAGACTGAGTTGGACAAAACTGTTCTCACAACGAATCAGCACCAGCACCATCTGTGGAAACGTAACATGGCACTGTTTAAAAGCGACCTCCTGACCTTTAGGTCCCCCTGATTATGAAAAAAGGGCAGTGAGGGAAGAGCCCTGGCTTTGGGTCTGGAGGCCCGGGTTCCGGGGCCGGCTTCAGCCTTGGCTCAATGCACAACCTCAGCCGTGTTCCTCGCCCTCTCTGAGCCACCACCTCATCCGTCACCGCTGCCTCGTTAGACCAGCAGGCCCTCCCATCTCTGACAGCCCAGGGCTCGCTCCCAGGACCCAACAACTTCACTGTGGGCTAGCACAGCGGTTTCCAACTGGCACGCTGCAAGAATTTTTTAAACATGCAACACCTAACTATTTAGTCAGGGGCACTGACCTCTTTTCCCTTAGAGTGTCAAATAAAAAAAGACAACAGCAAAGACAACAATAGCTGTCTGGTGTGAATGAATCAAAATCAGACCTATATTTTTGTCAGATCAGCAAAAAAAAGTCTCTTTTTGTGTGTTGCAGAATTTTAGTAATTAGTTTATATGTGCTGTGGGATTAAAAAGGTTGAAAATCGCTGGGCTAGCAGATCCAACCTCGGTTCTCTGCACCCCCCCAAAGTCCCAGCCTGCTAGCATGACCTCCAGCGGGGTCACCCCGTAATCCCCACCACTGAGATCCACCGCTTGGGGAAACAAGACCTTCTGATTGCTTTCTTTCTTTCAAATGAAAATAGCATTATTGTTTTCATTATAAACATAGTATGAGCTCATTGCTGAAAACGTAAACCATAAGAGAAGTGTAAAAGAAAAAGTAAAATTCAAGTGCCATTCTATCATACAAAGGTCTTCACTGTTAAGATTTTGGCTACAGTCTTCCAGACAACACCCTACGCTCTTACACACATGCATACACACACACACACACGCCAACCCCTCACACACAACTTGTGCAAAGGAAATTGTAGTATTTTAACTGTGTCCCAGGCCAAGTTTTTTACTCAATGACATGTCATGGACATCTATGTAAAAATACATACCTTGTTATTTAAAGACAGTTTTATCGCATACTCACAAACTCACCATTGACACAACAGTATAAATGTAGTTGACGTGAACACTGGGCAGCCCTGACCACTGCTTTATTTTTTAATGGCCCCTATTTTCCCCTGTGGATAAATGAACCGTAAACACCGCTGCAGTGGACATCTCAAAACATACATCCTAGCCCTGGCTGGTGTAGCTCAGTGGATTGAGCGTGGGCCTGTGAACCAGACAATCACAGTTCGATTCCCAGTCAGGGCACGTGCCTGGGTTGCAGGCCAGTTCCCAGGAGGGGCCAGTTCCCAGCGGGGGATGCACAAAAGGCAACCATACATTGATGTCTCTCTCCCTCCCTCCTTCCCCTCTAAAGATAAATAAATAAATAAAATAAAAAAAAAACATACATCCTTTCACATTTCTAGGACAGCATTCCAGATGTGGAGTTTTGGGGTCAAGAATGTGAACGTTAACATGTTTTACAGATACTGCTTACTCTCCTCCAAAAAAGTCAGTACCAAACTTCACTTCTACCAACAATCTGAGGGCCTATTCTCAACACCGTTTCAAACAGAAAGCAGGGCCAATTTCTAATCTAATAGGTAAACATGTTATTGTCATTTCTTTGGTTGTTAGCGAGGTTGATCATCGGCTTATTGAGACGTTCTCTTTCATGACATGGCCTGTTTATATCCTTTGTTTATTTTCATGTTGGGTATGTTTGCTAGTGTCTTATTGCTTTTTAAGAGCTCTTTGTATATTAGGGATATAACCTCAGACCACCAGGTTTCTCAGGGTCTCTGGAGTTGGGCACCTGGTCCTCTGGACATCAGATTCCCAGGAGACTAGAGCAGTTCTGCCTCTGGTCAGTGGAGGGCAGCAGTGGGCAAGATTCGCTTTCAGGTACCACACTCAGACCCACTAGGCTCGGGACACACACACACACACCCATACACCTCCCACAAAGACCCGTACAGAGAGTTTCTCAGGGACCAGTTGCTTCCCCCCTCTTAGGGCTTCCCAGCACTGATTATTTCCTCATCGTCTCTAGAAAAATCTGTGAACAGTGAAGAGAACCAAGCTCTAAAGTCAGTCTGGATTTCAAAATCCAACTCTGTTACCTCCCAGCTACTGGCCGGCTGTACCCTTCATGACCGCCCTACCTCTCGGTTTTCTCGTCTGTAAAATGGGCCCGGTGAAACCCACCTTCACAGGGCGTGGTGAAGGGAAAGGGAACTGAGGAGGGTCCTAGACTGGCATGGTAGGTGCTCAGTGATCGTGAGCCCTGGACTGGGCACCCCTGGCACTGCCCACCCCCCACCACATGTGCTCACCTGTGAACAGAGAGAAGTACTGGCTCCCGCCATCACAGCTAGCTCGGCTCCTCTCCAGCCTGCCCTGTGTTTGATCAGTTCTGGGTCTAAGCAAGACCCTTTTGGGCAGGAGAGAGGGAGGGAGCTGATGAAGACCCACACCGGGGTGTGGGGAAAGACTTCTGGGCAGGAGGGACCAAGGACAGAGATGTAAAAAAGGCCAGTATCTGGTGACTAATGGGATGCACTGGACAGAGGGGTGGGGGGTTCTCAGGTGTTCTAGCTGAAGGACTGCCCGGACCACCAGGGAGGTGCAGTTTGGCCATGGAGGAGACAAGTTCTGTTTGCACTGAGCTGAGTTTGAGGGACATTTGGACCCTCCCAGCAGTGGGAAATCATGGTCCCAGCCTGCTCTCTCCCCTCCTCCCCTTTGCCAGCCCTGCAGTGCCTGGGTCCATCACTGTTCAGGGGTCAGAGCTGCTATAGACCTAATTCAGGCCAGGAGAGAGGGTTCCTTTCACTTCCTTGAATCTTTCTTGTTTCCTCTTCAATCTGCTCCCTTGCTCCCCAGCACCCCCTAGGTCCCAGGTCTGGAGAGAGGGACATGGGGAAGACCATTTCCCCCACACTAGGCCCCATTCTGTTCCTTTATACCAGGAGCAGGGCAGAGTACAAGGGGCCCCTGGCTTGGGAGGGGAAACCAGAAGAATGGGTTTCTGATAGGCATGAGGATGGCTTGGGAGCCAGATGGATCATTAGAGTGTGAGTAGGCAGAGAGGGCAAGGAGCAGGAAAGGGAGAGGGCTGGGCCAGGGCTCCAGGCTGTGGGCTTTGGAGGAAGGCGAGGCGGGCAGATAAAAGGGGTAAGGTCCTGGGATTCCACAATGTGTGTGTGTGTGTGCGGGGGTGGGGTGGGGTGGGGTGGGGTGCCTCTGAGTTTCCTTCAATCTCTAGCCTGGTTCCAGGGCGAAGGCAGGATTACAGATTTTTATTCCTTTGTTTGTAGTAATGATGAGGGCAATAATAGGTCTATATAGACTGCTTACTGTATGCCAGGCCTCCTGCTAAACCCTTTACAAGCATCACTTCATCTAAACCTCGCTTATGTTATCATGGATCTCTGTTTCATAGATGAGGTCACAAAAGTTCAGAGGTTAAGCCACTTGCCCCAGGTCACACTGAGAAGTCAGGGAGTCAGAGCAGAGCCTTCTGTTTGCCTCCAGAACCTAAGGACCCCCCCTCTTCGTTCTCCCTGCCCGCCACACCTGTGGTTGGACTGTGTCCTGCGCCCAGTAAGATAGGTGGTTTCCCCCAGGGGTCCCAGGCACACAGAGTCCTTGGAGCTGGAATCAAGATGAAGATGCGCAGAGGATGACAGGGGCATTCATTCATTCTCCATCAGGTTCCCCCGGCCACAGTTCCCCTGACACCAAAGGATTCTAAGCAGTTTTTCAAATAAAGATTTTATTTATTTATTTTCGGAGAGAGGGGAAGGGAGGGAGAAACCGAGGAAGAGAAACATTGATGTTCGAGAGAAGTATAGTTCCGTTGCCTCTCACACACAGCCTGCAATCTACGCATGTGCCCTGACTAGGAATCGAACCGGCAACCTTTCAGTTCGCAGGCTGGCACTCAATCCACTGAGCCACAGCAGCTGAGGCTAAGTACTCCTGTTTTAAACAAATTGTGGGCTTCATTCATTCAGGAAAGGAATGAAGCTGGTTCTTGCTCAGTGGGGAAATGCTGGGGCCCCACCAGATTGGCAGGGCCAGGGTCATTTGAGGGAGGGTGCCGGGGGCTGTTTAGAGTTCATTAAAGCTGTGCCGTTCTGTGATTCTGTAAGAAGGAACAGAGGGTGCTTGTATATGGGGTGGGGTGCTGGCTGTCAGCCCCTGCTGTGTGGAGGGGGAAGGCCTGGCGCTCCCCTCCTGTCCAGCCCCAGGTAGGCCCATGGGTGGTGGGCGTGGCTTCTGGAATCTTATCAGTCCCTCAGGAATGTATGTATCTTTAGCAAACCCCATTGCAGGCAGAGGAGTGGGGTACAGGCCGGGGCCCGTCCTGGCTGTGGGTGCGGACCCTGCAGAGGGCCCCACCAGGCAGGCTTGGGCCCAGGCCAGGCTTGGGGTGGGGCCCGGCCAAGGAAACTACACAATGATCCAAGGAGCTGCCCCAAGCTGCTTTCCTCTCCTCTGCCAGGCTCCACTCCTGCTTTACGCCTCCCCACCCATTTCTCCCAGAGCAAACCCAGCCTTTGGGATGGCCTCATTTATCAAAGCATAGCGTACCTGAACCACACCAGGCATTTCTCTTCAAGGTCTTATTGAACCCTCACAACGTATTTCTAATCACTAATTTCTAGATGAGGGAAAATAAATCTCTAGAGATTCAGCGACTTGTCCAAGGCCGCACAGCCACTAAATGTCAGAGCCTGGTAGAATCTAGGTGTCTGACTCCAAAGCCAATCGACTTCATTTCACTAAGCTAGGGGTTCAGAGGGAATGAGATCTGTCCAGTGTGTTCCTAGAAGGACAAACAGACAATCGCACACGGCATGCGACATGGGGCAGTAGGAGGCTGTGATGAGAGCACTGGCCGTGGGAGGGCTGCCTTTTCTCTTGCTGTAAATACTTTCCTTGGAGGGGAGGGCAGCCATCCGAATGCTCAAGTCCTCTCTCCCCGCCCCACATCTAATCCAGGGGTAAGCGCTGCCAATCCCGCCTCCGAAAGGTACCTCAGACCGGCCTTTCTTGATTCGCACTGCCACCCTGGTCCAGGCCATCATCATCTCTCACCCCATCGCTCTACGTCAATTCTTGCTCCCCCCAATACATATTTCCTCACAGAGAAGACAGAGTAATCTTTGAAAACCATCAGAGATCATGTCACTTCCTTGCATAAAAGTTTTCAGTAATTTCCCACTGCACTTGGAATGAAACCTACACTCTGTGCCACGGTTTCTAATATCCGACTCTCAACTATTTGTAATGTTGGTCTGTCTTCTTTCTTTCTTTTTAAAAAGATTTTATTTATTTACTTTTAGGGAGGGGAGGGGAGGGAGACAAATACCAATGTGTGGCTGCCTCTTGAGCGCCCCCTACCGGGGACCTGGCCTGCAACCCAGGTGTGTGCCTTGAATGGGAATCCAACCAGCGACCCTTTGGTTCACAGGCCGGCCCTCAATCCACTGAACCACACCAGCCAGGAAAGCCTGTATTCCGGGCTCATTTCTACCTCAGGGCACTTGCACTTACCGGAAGAATCTACATCTTCACATGGATGCTTGCTTCTCATCATTCGGGTTGGGTCTCAGGAGTTACCTCTCGCAGGGTCTTCCCTGAGCACCCCGACTAAAGCAGCATCCACTTGTCACTCCCACCCCATATTACTCTCTGTTCTGTCACTCTGTTCGTCTCTTTCATAGTGCCTTTCACAGTTTGCAATTTTGAGTGAGTCAGAATTAGGCTCGCCATCATAAACACTAAAGAAAAGCCAGCTTTGGGTCAGTTCAATCCCTGGTTGCATTAGGATGATCTGCCCGTACTACCTGTCAGAAGGCAAAGTACATCCTTTCTTAAGGAAGAGCACACAAGCCCGAGCTTCAACTTATCTCTACGTTTTTCACACACGATGCTAAAATTTAATAAAAAGTTACTAAACATACAAAAAGACATGAATTGACCCAAAAAATCAAAAGAAAAAGTACATCGCAAACAGAGACCCATGGGAGACCCAGCTGTTGGCATTACCAGGCTTTTCAATACAGTCATTCATACGCTCAACATACTAAAGAAAAGACAGAGAATTTCAACAGAACTGGGAACTATTAAATTATTAAAAATAAATTCTATAATTGAAAAATATGAAAATTGAAGTTAGAACTCAGTAGGTGAGTTTACAGCAGATGAGATGTAGCTGAACAGAAAATTAGTGGACTGGACACAGGCCAAAAGAAAACACCCAGACCAAAGTAAGAAAAAATTAAAGGACAAAAAAAAATACAGAAGAGAATGTATGAGACACAGTGAAATGTCTAAATTACGTGTAATTGAGTCTCAGAATGAGAGGAAAGCGAAAATAGGGCAGATGCAACATCCAAAGAGTTGATGGTTGAGAATTTCTAAAACCAACGCCATTGTCGTAGGAAATACGAAGCATTATGAAGCGGAGACAGAATGAATGCAAAGAAAACCGAATTCGGACACAGGGTAGCAAAAGCTTCTGAGAACCAGAGACAGAGAAACTATTAAAAGCATCCAGAGAAAAAAAGGCATATTATCGTCGATGAATAAGTAATGGGTGTGGCAGTGGACTCCTGCGCAGGCCCCACAGAAGCCAGAACACAGGGGCATGAATCTCAAATCGCTGGAAGAAAACGCTGCCGATCTCGAATGCTCCGTCTGGTAACACTTTCACCTCATCTTCTTCTCTCCCACTCACTCGTCTTGTTCCAGTCACGTCGTCGTCTTTGTCATTCCGTGTGCGTTTCAGGTCTTTCCGCACTGGCTGGGTCTTCTACCCGATCCAGTCTTCTTGTAGGTGTTCACACCCGTTGTTCTCATCCCTGTCAGTCTTGTCTCAAATGTTACCATCTCAGCAAAGTCCACCCTGAGCACCTTGTTTAAAACTGTAATCCAGCCCTGGCTGGTGTAGCTCAGTGGATTGAGCGCGGGCCTGCGAACCAGAGGATCGCAGTTCGATTCCCAGTCAGGGCACATGCCTGGGTTGCAGGCTGGTTCCCTGCAGGCCCACTCCCAGCAGGGGACGCACGAAAAGCAACCATACATGGTGTTTCTCTCCCTCTCTCCTTACCCTCTAAAGATAAATAAATAAATAAAATCTTAAAAAAAAATATTTAAAAAAAAAACAAACTGTAATCCCCTTACTCCCGATTCCTCTTCTCCGTACAATTATTATCTGTACATTATTATCAGCTGTAAATTTTCTCTGTACATTATTATCAACTGCTGGCAATTATACATTTTATTGATTATTTTTTGTTTCCCTTGATGTAAACATAAGCTGATAAATGTAACTGACTGATTTAAGATATACGTATTTAAAATAATTTCAGCTGTTTTTTAACAGGAAGGTTACAAGGGTATTTAGTATGCCAGGGTATCATACTTCTTTATCTTTGTTTTGATTTTTTCCCTGAGTAATTTATTGTAGGACCAACCTAGTCCTCTCGGGAAGTACATGGGAGAGAGAGGAGCCAATGTGTGTTTAAGTATGGAGGTTTTCGATTGTGTTTTACAGGAGACCCAACTGAGGTGGCTTCAGGAATAAGGGGATTTGTCATCTCACATAGGAAGTCATCCCGAGGCAAGGCTTCCCCAGCGTTAGCTCAATGCCGACATCAATTTGCTTTCCATTTTCACATTTCATCACACTTAGCTGTGCAGTTTCACAAGAAGACATGAAAATATCTTGCTAAAGCGGAATGTTTTCTTCTTTCGGGGCCAAGAAACTCATTTTCTGCAGTACACCCAGAGGCTCTCCTTCCTACCTCGTCGACCAGGCCTCTATCACTGTGCCGTTCCAAAGCCCTATGCAGGGAAGGACAGCAGATTCTTGCGACTGGTTCATAGTGATCATGATTCGTGTGCTGTGGTGGGAGGGGCCCAGACCCAGACTGCTTGATGCCTGACCCAAGTCAAGGTTCTGTTACTAAGAAAAGGCATGCTCTTGGGCGGGCAGTACTCAGCATCTCTTACACAGTGTTTCTCAGCTTTTCTTTTTAAAAGTCACTTACATTCTTGAGCTCACTGATCCTCATCTGTCCACAGGTATTTTACATCCTATTTTGCAGATGAAGCTCAGACACGTTGGGTGACTTGCTGAAGGTCAAAGAGCTAAGATCCTGTTTGGGATCCACCATCCTTGGGTATCCTGTCTATGGATCAGTGGTGGTTTAAAAAATCAGCCAGGAAAGCTGTACATGAATGTTCATAGCAATATTATGCATGAGAGTCAAAAGGTAGAGACAAGCCAAACAGCCCTCAACTAATAATGGGAAAACAAAATATGGCATATTCACACAATGAAATATTATGAGCCATATGAAGAAATGAAGTTCTGATTCATGCTTTAACTGGATGAACTTTGAAAACACTATTCTAAGTGAAAGAAGTCAGTCACAGAAGACCACATACATGATTCTAGTTGTATAAAATGTCCAGAAAAAGCAAGTCCACAGAAATGAGGAGTGGATTAGTGGTCGCCAGGGGCTGGGTGGAGGGGGTGGGGATATTGGGGACAGTAGTAACTGTAGGGTATAGGAGTTTTGTGGGGGAGTGCTTTAAATGTTCTAAAATTTATTGTGGTAGTAGGTTGTATGATTCTTTGTCTAGAACCACTGAATTATCTGCTTTAAATGGATCAGTTGTATGATATGTGCATTATATTTTAATAAAGTATCACTAAATATGGCTGCAAATTATTTTAAAAGTCCTCCTGTGGAAAGGTGGTATCTATGTCCGCTTTCATTGACGTAAGTGGGCTTGAGATTGCTTTGCCCAACAGAGTATAATGGAAGTGACACGTTACTTCTGGGACTGTGTCTTTTAGTAGCTTCTGTCCGGCTCTCTCTAGATGCTGGTTCTTGGGCCGTTCTCCCTCCGAACCCAACTGCCATGCTGCGAGGAGCCCAAATCACACGGAGAGGCCACGAATAACCCCTCCAGGGTTAATCCCAGTGGAGCCCAGTCTCCAGCCATCCCAAGGCCTGGAGCCAGATATGGGAGTGGAGAGCCCTTCCTATGGGTCCAGTCCCCAGCCACTGGAGTGTCCCCAGAGGACACCTCAGACATCACGGAGCAGAGGAGATGAACCATTCCCTTGGTGCCCTGTCCAAATTTCTGATCCCAGAATCTATTAGCTTAATAACAATGTTTTTACATACTACCAGTTGGGGTGGTTTGTTACACAGCAACAGATAACCAGGGAGCCGTCCTCTCTCTCCTGGCTTTTAGTTCTTCTCTCTATCTTCTGCCCATCTTGACACCTTCCCAGGTTCTCTCAAAAGCCCCTCCTCCAGGTTCCCCAGAGGTGCAAATGGTGCTCAGAACTGGGAGGGCAAAGGTCTTTCTCCCCCCCTCACCCTGTTCTTCTCTGGGGGTGTTTCCCTCACATTATACAAGGTTGGTCCGGAAAAAGTCCAACCATTGTTAATATAACAAGAACAATTTGCATGACATCGATAAAACCTCGGAAGCCAAGGATAGTGGATGGAAATGTGCATGGGTGAACAATGGTGAATTCACTGTACTAGTCAGTGGGAGCAGTCGATGCTGTTGAGTGAGCTTGTATACTGTGTGGCCACCCCATTCAAAATGACTGAGTGAGTAGAGCAATAGATATGCATCAAATTTCACATTAAGCTTGAATATTTCTCCATGGGAACCATTCGGATGATTCAGAAGTCTTTCGGGGACCATGCAATGGGTGCAGAACAGAGGACAGTGTGGCACAAATGCTTCAAAGGGGGTCAAGAACCTGTTGAAATTGATCCACATCTGGAAGACCCGTGACAAGCAGAACACCTGAGAATGTTGAACGTGTACGGGCTGCAATCAGCAATGATCAGCGACTGACGATGTGAGAACCAGGAGCTGACCTGGGAATTCCAAAAACGACTAGCTTTTCCCCAAACTAAAATCACCGTTGAAAGGGAAGAGATTTCAGACCGTCGAGGAGATTCAGGAAAATATGACGGAGCAGCCGATGGCAATTCCAACACATGACTGTGCAGAGTGTTTTGAACAGTTGAAGAGACACTGGGAGAACTGCGTGAGGTCCCAAGGTGAAGGGGACTGAAGCATCATTGTCCTATGTCCAATGTTCCTTGTACCTTCTTGGATAAATGCCTCTATTTTTCATAGTACACGGATGGATACTTTCTGGACAGACTTGTGTATAGTTGAGTAGCTTACCTGCAGGTTCAAATTTAATCCGTGTTTTAATCCGTGGAACACCTGCTTACACGGCCAGCGTCATCTGTCTCCTGGATTGTTGAAAGGGGAGAGGGCTCGGGTTTGTATAGATTTGCATCTCTTTTCCATAAATTCACTGGGACCTCAGTTACCCTCTGTCTCTGTCTGTTCCCCAGATCTCTTCCCCTGACCTTGGGAACCGATGGCCTGCCAGGCCCCTCCCTGTCCCTCTGTGATGTCCCGCAGCACGTCAAACACAGTGCGTCCATAAGCAAACCCATCGTCTTCCCTTCAAACCCACTCTTCCCTCTCTGCTGAAGGAAAAGCATCCTTCACAGCCCAGGCCTGAACCCCAGGCCTCGCCCTGTGGACTCGCCCTGCCTTTTCTGCACTCATTCCTGGACCTTCTCATCCAGTACACGGGCTGTAAATATCATCCGTACCTTGACGACTCCAGAATCTTTTCAATTACAGTGGACATTCCAATGTTATTTTATATTAGTTTCAAGTGTCAGCACAGCGGTTAGACAACAATTATATAATTTACAAAGTGACCCCCCAATGATTCCTGTACCCACCTGGTACCACACATAGTTCTTGTAGTATTGCTAACTGTATTCCCCTTGCTGTATTTTACATCCCTGTGACTATTTTGTTACTACTGATTCTTACTTCTTAATCCCTTTACTTTTTCACCCATCCCCCCAACCCCCTGTCACCTGGTAACCCTCAGTTTGTTCTCTGTGTCAGTGAGATGACTCTTAAATTTTTGTCTCCAACCCAGACCTCTCCTGTGAACTTCTTTCCAGTAAGTTGAACCATGAACTTGATGTCTCCACATGGGTGTCTAAAATGGATCTCAAACTTAATGTATCCAGCCCCAACTCCTGGTTTCCCTTCCACAAGTGTGGCTCTTGGTGAGTCTTCCCTTTCCCAGGAAATGCCAGACTCTTGGTGAGTCTTCCCTTTCCCAGGAAATTCCGTTCTCCCAGTTGTACAAGCCACACATTTGGGACTTCCCCTTGACTCCTTTTGATGCTGGGTCTATTCAAAGTACATTCAGAACCCAGCACTGCTCAGTGTGACTCTACCACGCTGGAAACCATTGCCATCGCTCTCTTGGATTGTTGGAAAGATGTCCTAACTGGTCCTCGGCTTCCAGTTTTGCCTATGTCTATTTGCTACACAGTGGCCTCAGTGATCCTCTTAAATGAAGGCCAAGCCCTGGCTGGTGTGGCTCAGTGGGTTGAGTGCTGGCCTGCAAACCGAAAATTCACCAGTTCAGTTCTTAGTCAGGGCACATGCCTGGGTGGTCGACCAGATCCCCAGCTGGGGGCGTGTGAGAGGAAGCCAATGGATGTTTCTCTCACATATGCATGTGTCTCTCCCTCTCTTTCTCCCTCCCTTCTCCCTCTAAAAAATAAAATTTAAAAAAATCTTTAAAATGAGGGTCAAGCCTGTCCCTCTTCTGCTTGAAACCCTTGCTGGCTTCCCATCTCCCTCAGAATAAGAGTCCGAGTACGGCAATGGCCGGCATGACTTGGCACTGTGCCCCTTGCCTCTCTAATTCTATCTCCTAAGGCTGTGTCCCCCCACCCCCGCTCCAGCCACCCTGGCTTCCTTGCTTGTTCACAAACACCCAAGATGTTTTTGTCACAAAGCCTTGGGGATTGCTCTTCCCTGTGCAAGAAATGGTTTTCTTCAAGATACACGCAGGGCTTCTTCTCCCCTTTCCTTCCGTCTCTGCTCAAACGTTTCTCGTGGAGAGCCCTCCGGATGCCGCCCTCCACTGGACGGCTGGCACTCTCTGTCCCCCTCACTTGACTTTGCTTTTCTCCATAACATGAACACCCAACTCTTCATGCATCAACTTGTTTATTGTCTCCCAGGTGAGTGGAAGCTCCATGAACTTGAGGATCTGCCTGTCTGGTGCAAGCCTAGCTCCCAGAACAGCTTCTAGAACATAGGAGGTGCTGTGATAGTCATCTGTGGAATGAAGAAATGGATCCCAACAGATCCCTCCCTCCGGTCCAATCAGTCACAAGTCATTTCTATTTTTACTTGTCCCTACTGCCTCCGTCACAGCCCTGAGTCAGCGCCCTGGCTCAGACCCCACCATCTCCCTCCTAGACTCGAGCAGTGGCCTGTTCCCAGTGTCCCTCCCTCTGCTCCTCATCTGTGGAGGCTCTTGCCACAGACATTGAAAACATCAATTTTGTTTGTTTTCCCCAGTATAGAAGTAATGCATGTTGCTAATGAAAAAGGGAAAAACACAGATCAGTGGTTAAAAAGGGTGTGAACTCTACCCATACTCCTGCCGTTTAGATGGAGATAAGCACTATTTACATTTTGAAGTGTTTTCCTGCCAGCTTTTCCCCCTGTGCACAAGCTGTTACGGTCATTGCATATAGATGTGCTACTGACTCTCCAGATTAATGCTCTCCTCTGAGAGAGAAGCCTATCATCGTAGCAGCTAATGTTTCAATTTACTGTGTAACTTAACACACATCATTGGACTTCTCTGGGCCTTTGTTTCCTCACCTGCAATACGGGGATGCTATTAATATCTGCCTGGCCAGCAGGCTGTAGGACTCAATCTGGAAGGTGAACGTGGTAAGTGCTCACAGTGTCAGAGGTCACTGTAATTGTTGCTGTTTCTGAGCGCTTACCCTGAACCAGGCACCATTCCCAACGCGCTCACGTCCTGGCCACCACCCTGCGAAGTAGGCGAGGTTAGAACTAAACACTGTAACCTAAACAGGCTTTAGCGGTTTCACGAAGGGAAGGGAAAGCAGCGCTAGCAGCGGCTCTCTGCAGCTCGCAGGAGTCCGATGCCCCCATCCTCTGAAGGATACAAAACATCAAAGACAGTAGCTGGTGTTCCCCCAAACACTTCACATCCGTTGGGCCCGGTGCTGAGCGTTTGCATGCGCAGGCATTCCTCCCACGGTGCCAGTTTTCATAACCTGAACTGTGCATAGCTTGATGGATCAATTAGGGAACACAATTTGCATCCTGCCGCTCGCTGATTGGTTAGACAGCACTGCAAGCTGGAAGCAGCCGGAAGCGGAGGCTGGGCTGCGGTGTGGCTGCTGGCTGGGTCTTGCTTTGTTTATCCTAACAATGGTTGCTTCTCGAGTTGTGTTACTGGTGGTGCTGGAGATGATAGAAATGGGCAGGCCCGCAGTCCCGAGGAAAATCTGGGTGTAATCAAACTCCAGGAATGCTCAGGGATGTTTGACATTCGTAGCTGTACACATACTGCTCTGACAAACACCTTTATTATCAAAACATCAGCAAGAAAAATGAGTTTACAATTGGGACACTGAACGTCTCTAAATGCAGCCCTGTTTTCACATTTGTTTTTATGATTAATTTCAAAACAACAACACACAATAATAACCTTTGTTAACCTTTATTGAGCTTACTGTGCGTAGGAGCTTTTGATACGCACGATCTATTTTCATCTTTACAGCAACTCTATTTGTTCCTGGCTCCATTTTATAGATGTGGAAACTGAGGCACAGAGCGCTGAGGCAGCTGCTGAGCGTTGCAGCGCTAGGAGGCAGAGCTGGGCTTCAAACGTCGACTGTCCGGCTGGAGCCAGAAGCCTTGAGAGCACTGTGGTGCGCTGCTGCGCTGCGGGTAGTGTGCCGTGTCCCAGTTCTTGCGTGACGGTCAGATGGGCCACTTTATCTCCTTTAGTTTTCCTGCTAATCCCAGAGACGCTTACCACGATTTTTACTGTTTCCCAAAGCAGACAGAAATGCCAAGCAAATTGCTTTTGAAAAGTCACGTAGGCAGCAAATGACTGAGTCTGGACTCAAAATGCCAAATGCCAAATCCAAAGGCCTTGACCTCCCTGCCTGGGTGAAGTCCCCATGCTATTTCCCCTTATAGCATCAGGTGCCCACCAGTCCACAACTGACCCCGGTTGTCATTTGACACATACCTTTGTGGTTATTGATTTTCTCCCCAACTATCAGGTAAGCTCTATGAGGTCAGGGTCCATGTTGGGTTTTGCTCATTGTTTGTCCCCCACAAAAGTGCCTGATTAATATTTGTGGATCGAATGAGTAAAGGATGGATTCTGTCAGAGAAACCGAGCTAGACCCAGGAGGCACAGGGGACATACTCCAGCTTCCTCAACCCCTTTAAGGTGATTCTCAAGTCTCTGGGCTTTGGGCTCAGCCATTCCTGACCTCCAGGGTCATAGAATGATCTCAGCCCCTGAGGCCACCAGCAGGTAGGAATAGAATTGCCTTTATTGTCTGAGCTTGAATTCAGGTCCTTGGAGTCACAGATAATGCTAATGGCCTAGACAAGTCCATTCCCCCTTCTTCCTTGCTGGGAAGACTTGTTTCATTTGGGCCCTGTCCCTTGGAGCCCGGCAATCAGGGGACAGGCCCATCCTCGGCCCTGGGACATGAATCATGATTGGCCTAAGCTAGTCATGGTAATTATATCCCCTTTGCCAGTATTGGTTTAGTGAAAGGTTTTTTTGTTTGTTTTGTTTTTAGATTTTATTTATTTTTTTTAGAGAGGGAGGGACAGAGAACAAGAGGGAGAGAAGTATCAGTGTGCAAGAGAAACATCCATGGGCTGCCTCAGGCACACTCCCCAACTGGGGACCTGGCATGTGCCCTGACTGGGAATCAAACCAGTGGTCCCTCAGTTCACAGGCTGGTGCTCGACCCACTGAGCCACACCAGCCAGGGCTTAGTGAAAGCTTCGTGATCCAATCCTGGTCAACAAGACCTGAGGGAAATCTGATGAAGAGTCTTCCAATTAAGGTTTTCTTCTTTTCAAGATGTATAAGAGGAAATGCCTTCTCCACTGAATATTGTTGAGTGCGTGGATGATGGCAGGCCCTGCTGCATCCATCTTGTGACCATGAGGTGAGCCATTGCCAACATGGGAAGAAAGCTGATGCCTCTCTGAAGACATCACTGAGCCACTGAATTTCCAAATTCTAGAACATATTGCCTCTGTTTGTAAGAAAATGAACTCCTTATGGCTTAAGCCACATTCAGTTGGAGTTTCTGTACCCTGTTGCTCTAAGCCTCTTGCTCGGCACACAGGGAGCCTCTGGCTCCCATAGCATTTGCCTAGCTGTTCCTCTGACTCTCCGCACTTTGGTTTCTCATTTTTTTGAAAGGGTGCTGGAAACTAACATTTGTGAGCTTCCTACTACAAGTGCATTGTCTCATTTCTTCCACTAAATAACGACAGGCATGTAAAGTAGGTTCTTTTTCTCCTAATTTACTGATAAGGAAACTGAAGTGCAGTTGGGTCAAGTAAAGAGACTTGTCCAGGGCCCCACATCTAGGCTCCCCCATGTCCACGGGATAAAACCCAAACTTCTAACCATGGCATTCAGTGCCCTTGGGTACCCTTGGTTCCTTCCACCTTCTTCAGCTTCAAGTCTCCCTCCTCAACACTCCCCACCGCACTCCAAGCTCTAGCCAGACAAAAACTTCCTTTAGTTCCCCTGCTCTGCCCTTTGTACGTGTTGCTCCCCCTGGCTGGGGCAGTCCATTTCCTCTCTGCCTGACTCTTTGCTCTCTGAAGCTTTTCCTCGCCACTCAAGCTGGCTTTGGCCCGCCCTTTCTCTGCATATCCGCAATGCCCAGGACCTCCCTCACCTGTCACCTCTTGCCTTTTAGTATGGAGTCCTGCCGGTGAGGTTCTGCAGGTTTAACAGGGAGCGTGGTGCAGGGATCAAAACCATGGTCCTGGCTCCAGACTTGGAGCGTCAGCGTCACCACCTCCCAGCTACGTGGCTACGGTGCACCCTTTCCTCTCTCTGTGCCCCAATTTCACTCCCCGTAAGATTGGGGCATCGAATAGCTTCTACCTTGCATGACTGTTGTGAGGGTTAAACGATCTCATTCAGGAAAAGCTCTTAGAGCGGTGCTTGGCACGTAGCAAATACTCAATTAATCTTGTCTATTTTTATTATCTCCGAAGTCGAAGCCCTCAGCATCTGCATTCGGCGAGTGTTTGTTAGACGGACTAACGGTGCAGCTGTGGTGGTTAATTTTGTGTTAACTTGACTGGGCCACCAGATGCCCAGATGACTAGTTAAACATTATTTCTGGGTGTGTCTGCAGGCCCTGCTGGGAAGAGAGGAGTAGATGAGGGTTTTAATCGTTGGGCTCAGTAAAGCACACTCGCCAGTCCAATGTGAGCATCACCTAGTCCTCAGAGGACGTGAATGGAGCCAAAGGGCGGATGCGGGGTGAATTCGCTCGGTGCCTGAACGCTTGAGCTAGAACTTCAGTCTCCAGCACTCAGACTGGGACAGACACCACCGGCTCTCCTGGATCTTGGATCTTTGGGCGTGGACTAGGATGACCCCATCAGCTTTCCTGGGTCTCCGGCAGATCGTGGAACGCATCAGCCCCCCCGAATCCCATAGAGAGTCTAATCGCTAGCTTATCTTTTATCTCATCTTGTCTTATCTTATGTAGTGGCTATGGGAGAACCCTGACTTATCCAGCAGTGGGACTCTGGTTCCCCACCACACAACCCCTCGGGTACTGAGGTGGCCTGAGGTTCAACATTGTTAAGGCTCTTGAATCAGACACACTTGGGCTCAAATCCTAGCTGTGTGACCTCATCCAAGTTACCTCCCCTCCTGTGCCCCCATTCGTCATCTGTACACCGAGGAAACCAGTCCCTACCAGGAAAGACTGTTGTGTCTACAAGAGATTCGTCTGGCACAGAGCCCAGCGTATAGCAGGGACTCAGATACCTTACGTTTCCTTATCCCCACCCCATGTCGTAATTTTTGCCAAGGGCCACATCTCAAGAAAGGATGTTAGAAAATTGGCTTCAGTCCACTTAAAATCTCAAAGGATAAAGTCGTGTTTGTGATTTAAAGACCCGCTCCCTACACTGTGCTGTCCAGGTCCCCCTCCACCCCCCCACTCCAGGGCCTTTGAACTTACCGGGCTTTGGCAGGAAATGGATTCCCCACAGCAGAGAAATCGGAAAGAGCAGACCCTCCCTGCTGCTTCCTACTGAGTGAAGGGACACAGGAGGAGCATTGAGGAGTGGAGGGGGCCCTGGGCCAGCACTGCTGCCTGGATACTGGTCCTGACTTGCCCACTGGCTCCCTGTCGGACCTTGACCAGGCCCTGTGCCTCTCAGGGCGCCATTGGCCCCATCTGTCCAATGGGGTTGGGCTCTGTGACCTCTGAGGTCCTTCTGGAGCAGGCATTCTGGGATGCAGGAAGTGGGACCCCTGGGCTGCCAGGAAGATCAAAGGGTAGCTTCCCAGAGGAGGCCTTGCAGCTGCCTGCCCTCCGGAGCAGCTCCGGGCTTCCTGCTCTGCACGGAGCCTCCTGTGCAGCTCTGGGAACAGTGGAGCCCCAGCCAAGGTCAGATGCTGGGCCTCCTCGTACCACCCCCTCCCCGCCCTAGTCCTGAGTCATAGGTTTGAGATACTTGACTCCGTTTTCCTCTGTTAGCCACCTGGGATGGAGGCCACCTGGGATGAAAGAGCACCATGCTGTGTATTCTTCAAGTTTAATTCACAGGAAATGACTATGCCTTAGGACACTGGGAAACTTCCCACTTGGCCCTTCCAAGGACCTCCCAGGATTCTGCATGGTTAATTGACTCTGTCTGAACTCATCATACAGCCTTTGCAGCTGGTGACACCTGCTTTGCCCGACCTCCCAACCTCTGGTTCTGTCTGCTTGGTCTCTCCTTGCTCTGCTCAATGCCATCTCTATACCTTTACAGGTGCTGTCTCCGCCCTCCCCTCCCCCATCCCTGGACTCACAGCCAGACCCAGGACTGGTACTTCCCTATGTCATCTCTCTTCTTTCTGGCAAAACCTGTGAGGGAGACATTATTGCCATCTTTGTTTTCCAGGGCGAGACACCAGACTCAGGAAGGTGAAAGGCCCAGTGGAAGGTGTCTGGGCAGCTCCAGGCTGCGCCCAGTCCGAGACCCCGCCTCCTTCCTTTCTTCACGTCCTGTGCTCTCTGCCCCTGCGCCCATTGGCTAGGACTCTTGGGTTTGCACAACACAGAAATCCAACTTGAAGACGCTTAAGCCCGAAAGGAAGTGAATGATTTATTAGAGGGGCATTAGGGTAGATTTTAGGGTGGGACTCAGCAGCCAAATCATGGTGGCTCAAGTGCCATCTTCCCACCTGTGCAGCCTACAGGACGCGAGGTCACCTGCCGGGGCCTCAGTGTCCTTACCTATAGAATGGAGCTTTGAATTACAATACCGCCCTCACGGGACTGTTGGGAAGGGTCAGTGAATTAGGACAACGACTGCAGTTTGAAAGGTATTTTATATTGTGACCAGTACACACATAACCTAAAACAAGTCCGTAAAAGAAAATTGGCTGTTATTGTGTGTGATGTACTCTGATGTTTTCTGTTGTCGTTTAGTCTAGTCCTAGTTTAGTCTAGTTTATTTTGTTCATTAAAATATATGGGTGCGGCCCTGGCCGGTGTGACTCAGCTGCGTCGTCTCATAAACTGCAAGGTCGCTGGTTGGATTTTCGGTCAGGGTACATGACTGGGTTTCGGGTCCAGTCCCTGGTCAGGGCATGTATGAAGCGCAACTGATCAATGTTTCTCTCTCACATTGGTGTTTCTCTCCTCCCTTCCCATTTTTTCTAAAATCAATAAGCATGTCCTTAGCTGAGGGTAAATATATGTATGTATATGAGTGTGTACACACACACATACACACAAGGTCTCTCCAGAAAAACTCCAGCCATTGTTAATATAGCAAGAATAGTTTGCACAACATTCATGTAACCTGGCAGCCAAGGACAGTGGACTGGAATGCACATACGTGAACAATGATGACTTCACTGTACCAGTCAGTGGGGGCAATAGATGCTGTTGAGTAAGATTGTGTGCTGTGTGGCTGTCACATTCAAAATGATGAGCAAGTAGAGCAACGAATCTGCATTAAATTTTACGTTAAACTTGAACATTTATCCATGGAAATTATTCTATGATTCAGAAGGCTGCAGTTATGGGCAACTGGTGATTGGCAGCTTCGTCACGACCATATGCCCACTCACACATCACATCTCATGCAGAGCTTTTTGGCAAAACATCAAGTCACCCAGGTGACTCAGCCCCTTTACAGCCCAGATTTGGCACCTTATGACTTCTGGCTTTTCCCAAAACTAAAATCACCTTTGAAAGGGAAGAGATTTCAGACCATCAGTGAGATTCAAGAAAATATGACAGGGCAATTGATGGCGATTGGGAGAACTGTGTGAGGTCCCAATGTGCCTACTTTGAAGGAGACTGGGGTGTCATTGTCCTATGTACAGTGTTTCTTGTATCTTCTATAATAAATGTTTCTATTTTTCCACTCTACGTGGCTGGACAGACAATGCACGTACGTGTGTGTGAACTTTGTAAGATAATTTTGTGACCCACTCCCCTGCCATAGTTTAAGGTTTGAGTTTAGAAGTTGTTAATGTCTGCCCTGGCTGGTATGGCTCAGTGGATTGAGCGCCAGCCTGAGAACCAATGGGTTGGTGGTTCGATTCCCAGCCAGGGCACACACCTGGGTTGCAGGACAGGTCCCTAGGAGTGGGCGCATGAGAGGCAACCACGCATTGATGCTCATCTCTCTCTCTCCCTCCCTTCCCCTCAAAAAATGAATAAACAAAATCTTAAAAAAATAAAAATTGTTGTCTATTAAGAGCTTAGCAAAGCACCTGGCACATAATGAGACCTCAGTGACTGGTAGCTGCCATCAGTGTTGTAGTTACTGACCCCAGACCACAGACCGGCCAAGTCTGGAGAAAAACGAGTGTGACCCCGGCAGGCACTTCGGTACAATCAGGGATCTCTTGCTGGCCTCCGCCTTCCACCCAGGCTTCTCTTTCCGCGTGCCAGCGTCTCTTCCTTATGCTGGGCTTTGCCTCTCGGTAGAAGCCATAGCAGCCTGCTGCTCCGAGGTGACGTCGGTACAGCTTTATGGTCCAAAAGGAAAAGAGCACTCTCCTCTCTCCCCTCCAGCTTCCCTGATAATCACAGCTAACGTTTATGGGGTGCTGGTGAGGACCAGACACTGTTCTACGTCTTCCCAGTTTTTCTCTCACACGCTTCTCATGATAACCTGGAGTCCGTGACAGAGACTGGCTGGATGCTCATCAGGTCCATTTCCTTTTCCTGGACCCACAAGCGAACTACATTTCCTAGACCCCATGCATCTGGGTGCGGCCATGTGACTAGTTCTTGCCAATGGAATGTAAGTAGAAGTGACCCATGGTCCAAGGCAGTTAGGAGTGAGTACTCCTCTCTCTTTCTTTGACTCGCCAGTTGGCAGAGGACAGGGCAGCCTTGAAACCATGTGTTAAAGATGGTGAAACCGCATGGTAGAATGAGTGTGGATCTCTGCACGGGCCCACAGAGCAGAGCTGACACCAGCTATGCTGCCCGCCTCTGACAGTCAGGAGTGGGGTGTGACCGCATAAGAAGTACCTTTGTTGTGCTGAGCCTCTGAGATATTAGGGCTGTTAGAGCAGCTAGCACTGCTCGGCACTGTTGGCACAAAATTACCTTTTGTCCATATTGTATAGATAAGGGAGCTGAGGCACCAAGATGTTAAATATTATACATTTTGTTCTGAAGCTAGCAGGTGATGAAGCCAGGGTTTTAATGGGGAAAGCCACGTAATAAGCCCACATTTTTCCTACTATTCTATGCTGGAGATCAGGGTCAGCAGACTCCAGCCTACCACAGGCCAAATCCAGCCAGGACCATTCTTTTATGCACTGTCTTTGGCTGCATTCACCTGCTAGGGTGGGGTTCAGTACAGGGGTGAGAGTTGTGAGAGAGATCTTATCTCCCTTTCCCCCAACGCTAAAAGGTTTACTGTCTAGCCTTTTATTTGTTTGTTTGTTTATACTCTCACCTGAGGATATGTTTATTGGTTTATGGACTTTAGAGAGAGAAGAAGAGAAGGAGGGGGAGGAGAGAGAGAGAGAGAGAGAGAGAGAGAGAAACATCGATTTTTTGTTCCGCCCTTTGATGCATTCATTGGTTGATTCTTGTATGTGCCCTGATGGGGGATTGAACCCAAAACCTTGGTGCACTGACTGGGATGATGCTAAGTATGTACTAAATATGCTATGTACTAACCAGCTGAGCTACTTGACCAGGGCTGAGTTTTAATTTTATCTTTAATTATTTATTTAGTACATATTTAATTATATATATACACACCCACCCACACACATGTGCTTCAAATTAGCATATTTATTTATACTTATTCTTTAATAAATGATGGGTTCAAGGTGAATATTTATTTGGAAAATTTCCAGTATTTCAGTTGGCCCTGGCATATGTGGACTCTAAAAAATGTTGTGTGTGTGTGTTTTTTTCCCCAGAATCAGTTAATTTCAGTTCTTAACTGTTAAAACTATTTTGGGTGCAATTTGTGCTTGTGTTTAAATAGTGGACTCAAAATAAGCAATAATAGCAGAGTGGTGGCAAAGAAAATTGAACTTGAGTGAGTTTAATTCTGACATTCTGTGTGACCACCTGGAGCTTCTCCCCCACGTGTGACATTTCTTGGAACTTCGGAAAAATGTAGTCATTCTTTGCAGGGTCGCTTTGCTGATGGGAAATGCTGCAGCGTGTGGCACAGTGAAGAGTCTCCCCCAGACAAAACCGTTGCTCCGCCCGAAGTGGCGCCTGATGACATCGGGACAATGTTTGAAACGCTCACCCCGACCTGTGAAGCGCTGTCTGGTCGAAAGGGGGATCCGGGCAGACTCTGCTGTCCGCTGCACGCGGCGGTTTTCCCGAGTTAATCTCTCATCAAGTGTGAAGTTTCAGGTGAGGTCAATCAGACACAAAGGCACTTGAACCAGCCGGAACCAGCCTCGATGCTGGAAGGAGTAAAACATCAAGCTTCCCAATTGCATCCTTGCAGGTTGGTGAAGAGAATCGTGGAGAAGATCATTGACTCGGCAACAGCACGGGAAGCGGGCGTTTACACAGGAAAAATAGGCACGTTCTGAAGGAAGGAGTGACTAACATTCTTCCTCCGCGGGAAGAAGTCAAAGTGAAACGTTGGAAGGCCAGGCCCCTTTCCTCCCAGAACTGGGCGCTCCTGAAAGACACTCGATCAAATAATGTCCATTTTCAGGCCTTTTGTCCGTTTTTGCAAAAGAAGAAAAATTTTGAAAGTTTTTTTTCTTAACCAAGTCTGTTAGAGATATCTGAGGAATTTGCTGGTGAAGATAATTTAGTGGAAAGTTTTCGAGTGGGGAGATGTTTGGATCAGTGTCAATCCCAGGGACACACAGCCAGGAGCAGCTTCCCGGACTTACCGTGAGAGGGGATTTCTGTGAGCCCCTTCCAGACCGGCCCCTGCATTGGCGACCTTTCTTTAACGGGGCGCCTATCTGTGGATTCATACGAAAGAGACTTTTCTAAATTAACATGAAGAAAAAGTGTTCTTTGATCAACTACTGAGTGAAGACTGATTTACAAATCTGGCTACATTTTCTACCGAGCAGGAACATATGAACAGAATAAATTCTGATGAAAGGCATGAGAAATCACAGCAGTGAAGGCACAAAAAACCAGAAAGTGTACAGTCGTGATGCGTTTCTCTGACACAGGCCGGTGTGTAGGTGCAGGATTTTTCTCTCGTCTTCTAAAACTACACTCATGTAAGGAAAAAATCATTCATCCATTATTTTTTCTTTGGGTGTCATATTTTTTAATATTGGATTTTCTCACAATTGTTATTGGCATTTCTGTGTTTCTTTTCTGGGCCATTATTATCATTCATATCATTTCATGATTATTTTTGAAAACTAATTTTGCCACATAGAAGAAAAAGTTTTAATTAGAAAAAAAGCTGGCCTTGGCTGGCATGGGTCAGTGGATTGAGTGCAGGCCCATGAACCAAAAGGTCAGCAGTTTGATTCCCAGTCAGGGCACAGGCCTGGGTTGTGGGCCAGGTCCCCAGTGGGGGTGTATTAGAGGCAGCCACACACTGATGTTTCTCTCCCTCTCTTTCTCCCTCTCTAAAGAAAAACAAGTCTGTTCCGGTATTGAACGCCCTAGGTAAGACATTGAGAAGGATGCAACCTTGGACAGCGTTCCTGCCAAAGGTGTGTAATCTGACTCCGAAATGAGGAAACCTCAGTCAAACAGAAATTGAAAGGCATTTTACAAAATAATTTGTCCGTGAATCCTCAAAAATGTCAAGGTCAAGAGAGACAAAGAAAGGCTCAGGAATCGTTTCAGATGAAAGAGACTAACGAGCTATGGCAATTAAATGCGATGTGCCATCCTGCGTTGGATCGTGGACTGGGGAAAATAGTTATAAAGGACATTATCGTTGAAACAACCGACCAAATTTGAACATGGGAAGTGCATTAGACAACAGAGTTGTATTAATATTAAATTTCCTACTTTTGGTAATTGTGTTATCGTTCTCTAATAGACGACTTACAAAATGTGCTCTGAAATATTTAGTGGAAGTTTACGTGTGTGTGTGAGAAGACATATGTATAGAGAGAGAAAATCAGAGTGAATGAAGCAAAATGTGAACAATTGGTGAGCCTGGGTAAAGAATACTTGAGAGTTTCTGGTGTTATTGTTGCAACTTCTCTGAAAATGTGAAAGTATTTCACAATGAAAATTTACACACAAAAAAACCCAAACCATAAAACTTCAAACAGGTTAAGATGGACCCAGTGGTATGTGGGGTCAAGGAGAGAGGGTGACACTGAGCCACCTGTTGTAGGGGACTAAAGAGAGAGAGAAGGAGACGGAAAGGGAAAGAGAGAAAATGAATATGAGAACATATTGATCCAACAAGAATAATTTGGGTCAAGAAAAGAAAACACGGAGGCTGTGGGTGGGTTTAATGTTGCATTCCTGAAGGCTAATCACGGGGAGGGTACAGCAAGCCACTGGGTTTGTGATTCTGGGGCGGGAGGGACAGGTCGGGGTGGGAGAATTAACCTTGAGTAAGTGAGGGAAGCAAGAATGGAAGAAATTACAGAAAGAAGAGAGAAGGATGAGCCATAGGGAGACCCAGATGTAAGAGCTGGGGAGGAAGGGAAGTCAGTAGAGGAAGGACCAGAGGCGAAAGGCGAGTTCAATGACAAGCAGCGTCACAGAAGTCAAGGGAGGTGACAATTTCAAGCAGGAGGAAGTGTCACTGGGGAAAAATGGCATGAAAGGTCGAAGAGGTTGGAGACACACTTTTAAAGCGGAATCCAGCAAGCTCGTAGTGATACACCCACCAACAGACCTATGAGACTCAGAAAAAGACAAAATCAGGACTGAGAATCATGGTCAGAATCCAGACTTCCCACTGGGGGTCGAAGCTGCAACCAGGCATGTACGCTAATCGGGGATCAAACCTGCAGTCTTTTGGTGTAACTGACAACACCCCAACCACCTGAGCCACCTGGCCAGGGCCCAAAGCTGCAAGTTTTTGGAAAATGACCAGGCAGGACGTGGAGGGAGGCGCCTGGGGCTGTACTGCATCTGAGCTGGGGGATCCTGCTCAGATTAGTATTCCCTTTTTTTCCTTCTTTTGCTTTATGTACTAATTTTATCCATTTGTTATAATAAGGAAAAAAGATATTCAAAATAATTATATGTAACTTTGCATATTACTAGATGAGTACATTTGGTAAACATGCCTTTGTAAAAATGCCTCCTCCCACCCCAATAGAAGGGAATACATCAAACTCTTAGTTATCGCTAAGTCATAGGCCCAAAGGACATTTTCCTCTGTTTTCTTAGACTTTTATGTATTCTTAAATGTTTCTATCATAAGCATGTATGACTTTTATAATAGAAAAAGTAAGTACACTTAAAAAAGAAGAAAGAAAAGAAAGATGAAAAAGGTGTCCATGCATTTGGAGGCTGGCAAAGACATTGCCAGTGAAAGAAAGAAGGACGGGATGCGGGAAGTAGGAATGTAGTTCCTGCGAAAAATTGCTGAAATTTCTAGAGCCCTTTCTGTTTTGCCAGATGCTTTTACAAACATTATCTCATTTCGCAGGGTTTGCAGGTTAGATGGGACCCAGAGTCATGAACTCCAACACTATAGCACAGGGGACACCTCCCTTGGGGGTCTCCCAGCTTCTGACAAGCCCCCTGCTGTGCCAGGAGGAGGGTAATCCAGGGAGCCCCTTCCAGTAAAAACCCTCTCTACAAGTCTTCACGACTGGCTCTGTAGTGGCTGCAACCCAGCTCATGTATTTGTGACAATAACCACTTAAGTGGCCAGAGTGCCTGGCAAGCAGCTCCTCCTCACACTAGTGCTATGAAGTGGGAAGTACGATTAAGTCATCTTCATGTTACAGATGAGAAAACCGTGCCACAGAAAGGTTAGGAGACTCACCCAACGTCGCACAGAGCTGGGATTCGAACTCAGCACTGGCCAGGGTGGCTCCACTGGTACTCTGCAGCCCCTGTGGGCTCTGAGCCTCAGTAAGGCCTGCCTCTAAGTGCCCCTGCCAGTGCCCCTAATCCTCCCAGCTCTTTGTGGTCAAGTTCACCTGATGGCGCAGTGGTAGTCCTGGAGCTGTCTCAGGTGTGTGTCTAGACACATCTGCAGGTATTTCCTCCCTCCCTGCAGCACGCAGGTTACCAAAAGAACAGAACGGGAGTTCTTTTTTATCTGGGTTATCACGTCATCTGTCCTCCGAGGCACTAACCACAGGAACACCTTAGGCAACCGAATCTATTCATTCGTTCCACAAATATTTATTGAGTGTCAGGAACTATCTTAGCCACCAGGCCTTATTCCTCTCCTTGCCTCAATTTCCCCATTCTGTCCCTGTGGGCACACAGTTCCTGGAAGAAGAGAACGGAACCAGATGTCATCTACGTGGGCTGCTTTAGGTTCTCAGGGCCTACAAAAGGCTATTATTATTTAATTACTGCAAATGGTAATTATAAGGGAAGGTAATTGCCCTTTCATTATGGCACTTCTGCCCTTTTCCTCTGGCAGTCCCCAGGGCCAGTCATAAAAGAGAGCTAGGCCCAGATCTGTTGTGACCCGCTGAGCACGGCGATCCTCCTCGTAAATAGTCACTGCCTTCACTTTCTGAAGGTGGTTTGTGGATGATAAACCCTTCCACACCCATGAACTCCTTAGATCCTGTAGGAAAAGGGGAATGGACACTCCCGGAGCACGGGCCAGATTCTGGGCACCGTGCTGAGCACTGTACCTTCTCCAGGTGAGACCATGCCCCTGAAAAGCCCAGCAAGTTGCCTTATAGTAAATGCTTGGTAAATGTGGTGTATACAATTGCCAATCCTGACTGACTGCCCCGTGAAATAATTACTACCCTCATTCTATAAGTGAGAAGACTGAGATGCCCTGAGGTTTTAAAACTACTGGGAGCCGGTATTTGAACCTTGCGCGTCTGATCTCAAAACGCTCATGCTTTTCACTTATGACTTGCCATCAGGTGCTATTATTGGCCCATTTCACAGTTGAAGAAATTGAGGCCTGGAGAAGCAGCACGACTGACCCTAGGTCACTGAGGCTATTTTGTAGAGTCAAGACCTGGATCCACACGTGCTGCCCTGCCTGTTTGGGGCTCTGACTTCGCGGCTGGCTCTGCTCTGCTCCCCTGTCCTTCCCTCTGCCACCTCCTTGCACCTCACAGCCCCCAGCTCACTGCTAATTGTAGAGACTCAGAAGACGACATAGTCTTGACCCTCTGGTTAGGCAAACGCTAAGCTAAATTGCAGAGCTGGGAGCCCCTGGATAAGGCTGGACTTGGCAACCAGCTGTCCCCGTCCAGGGAAGACATTGCTAATCAGTCCCAACAGTCTTTGTACTGAAAATCCAGATTCCTAGTTCTTTGAGATTTAAATAAAAACTGACTGGAGTGTCCTACTTCAAGTTTTGTAGAAATCTAATGATGTTCCAAAGACAACCAGTGACTTACAAAGTCCTGATCACTTCCAGCTCCAACTGTCCACTCCTGATGTACCTTTACTCTCTTCGGCCCATCTTTCCTCTCCACCCATTGCCAATACCAGCCTTCAGCATGCAGCTCCTTCTGCTGCAGGTTTAAGAAACAGAGCAGGGGTTGTACCACAGCAACGGAAAAGGCAGAAATATGCACAATATCATCCCGTTTTTACCTCCTACTGCCACCGTCCGCTGGCCACCGCCCTCCCCAAGCTCTCCCGTTGCACGGATGGGGCCCACATTTCAAGACAGTGCCCACATGTTTCATCTAGTTCATTTGCTGAGTCCCCTCACCTTCGAATATTCAATCCCCACCACTTTTTATCGGATGAGTGAATGAACAAATATGTACTGAGCGCACACTTTACAGTCAGATGTCAAATCGTGGGATTAGAAATCTGGATTCGGAATTACAGCTGGGGTGAGGGTGAAGCCAAGGAGAAGTCCGTGGAGCCGTGAGTCTAGCGCCCTGAGGACAATAGAAGGCCACTGCCCTCAGGGTGCGGTTATGAACCAGGACGGGCTGGGTGAATGCTCAGGAGGTGGCGGTGGGACGTGGCGGGTGTGCTCAGGTGGGGGAGCACGTGCCAAGAGGAGGGCACTGCAAAGGCCACGTAGCCAAGGAAAGCAGCGTGCCTTCCAGAACTCAGAGGAGGGCTGTGCAGCCGGAGCACAGCGGCCAAGGGGGCCAGCGGCCCCGGCCGAGGGTGGAGGATCTGGGCAGGAGCCAGACCATGCAGAGACTCGGGGCGCATGATCCCCATGATTTTATCACACAAAGCAGTTTAGGCCCCCATTTCCTGCTCAGCTCATGGACAACCTTGATACAGGGCAACCCATATCCCAAGCTCCATTAATCTCTGCTTTATGCTTGGTATTTACTGAGGAGGCAGTAGACGATTTTCCCTTCTCACCCCCACCCTCCAAAATGGAAAGGAGAGCAAAGACGGATTAGGTTTCACACTGATACGAATTGTGTCACCACCTTAAGAAGGCAGAGAGGCCAGTTTGGGATTTAAATGACACTTTTCCTCTGTCTTATAACTTGGACAATACAGACGAGAAGGTCTTGAGAAGGTGCTGTGGGGGCAAAACCTGGGCTGGCGTTCTCGGGGAAGATTCTCCAGGGGAGGGGAGGTGGGGGTGGGTTCCCGAAGTACAGGCACCCGTCCCTGCAGTGGCTGAGCCCATACGCGATCTTATTTAATACATGTCCTATGAAATAGGTATTGTGCTCTGTTTGCATAGGAGAAAACTGCCTGAAATCATTAGCCTGTAAGTTCAAACACAGCTCTACTGGACTCCTAAACCGAATCTACTAACTCTGAGCTCTAAGCCCTTCTGGAGAGAAACACAATGGGGAAAGGCGAAGAGGACACCTGGGCAGAGGATTCACATGCTCAGTCATTCTTCCTTGATTGGTCTCTTGATTATTTGTTAAATTCTGTCTCTTGGAACAGACTGGGGAGAGCTCCCTGATGTCTACTTGTCTTCCTCTCCCAGAGGAACACTGTACTTCCCAACTTCCCTTGCATTTGGGCAGGACCATGTGACTACTCTTGGCCAATGGGTAGTGAGGAGAAGTGGTGTGTGTCCCTTTCCAGCTGAAGCAGTGTCAAATCCATGCACACACGAGTCTCCAGTTTCTCTTCTCCTGCGTGATAATGAAGAAAAGTCACACGTTCCGGTGGGTGCAGCTCCTGAGCCTAAGTGTCTGGGTGACTGGAGCAGAGGACACAGGATAGGCGTGTGGCACAGCGAGATATAAACTCCTCTTGTGTTATGTCATGAGGTTTCAGAGTTCTTTGTTACTGCAGCATGGTCTGGCTTATCCTGACTATTTGTCTTAACTGAAGCTTCTGTCAGAGCAGAGCCTGCATCTTATCCACTGCCTCTCCAGAGCCTGAGATCCTAACTGCGACATAGAAGGAGGTGCTTAGTAAATACTTGTTGAATGAGTGGGGAAAAAAAGTCAAACAAAAACCCAGAACATATGTAACATAGTTCCTTCCTGAAGGAATTTACTATAATCCAAGGGACAAATACTTATAGATACAACAGAATATAATCAGGAGCTAAATTGTAAAAGTTAAAAAGAGGGAGGGAAACAGTGCTTTGGAGCAGTCATGGAGGGCTTCCTGGAAGAGAGTAAGGAAGATGTGAGGAGTTGGAGAGAGTGAGAATGGGCTTGCTGTCTGCCCCAGCATTTGTTCATCTATTCAGCACTTCTTAAAAAAAAAGATTTTATTTATTTATTTGTAGAGAGAGGGGAAGGGAGAGAGAAAAAGAGGGAGAGAAACATCAATGAGTTGCCTGTGGTAGACCCTCCCAATCACATGCCTGATTGGGGACTGAACCCGCAACCCAGACATGTGCCCTGACTGGGAATGGACCTGGTGACCTTCACTTTGAGGAATGAGGCCCAACCAACTGAGCCATGCTGGTCAGGGCCAAGCACTCATTCTAATGCGCATGCCTGCAGTGTGGTCAGAGGAAATCAGAGGGAAGTGCCTCTTTCCATGTGAGGACATGGATGGCTTTGCAGAGGAGGAGATGTTTAAGCTGAGCCTTAGTAAGTACAATAGGTGTTTGCCAGAGACAGGAGATGTAGCAAAAAGGCTAAGGATCCCCAGCAGAGGGAACAGCGTGAGCAGAGGCCTGGAGACGGAGTGTGTTCAGGGAAGGGGCAGCATCTGGTGTGGCTGGATTTGAGGAGAGGAGTCTGGGTGCCAGTGAGCTCAGTCACTGCATCTCTGGCTTCTTGCATCTCAGCCCACACCGACTCCATTCAGACCATATTGGAAGCGTCTTGGCTAGTGAGAGAAGACTGTTTAGAGGGCACCTAAGTGAAGATCTGAAAAATGCCTTGAAGGTTACCAGGAAGGGTGGGATGAAAGGACAAGGGAGGGTGTTCCGGGCAGAGGAAACCGCATGTTCAAAGACCTGAGAAGGGAGATGGCAAGGCCTGAGAAGGCGGCTCCCTCTGTCTGGCTGGAGCAGCTTTCCGGGTCGCTGGACAGGAGACTGGTGAGGCAGATGGGCCAGGTCGTGGGACCCTCCCCGCCTAACTCCGCTATTGAGGCCTCATCTTAGCAGTCACACAGCCTTCCGGAATCTGTCTCGTCTCCCTTTCTCCCTAAACTCTGGCGTCTTTGCACGTGCTCTTGGAAGTGCCTAGACTCACAATGATGACGACGACAGTAACAACACAATAACATCTGGTGGGCCCTTTACGATACATTTATTAGGTGCCACGTCAAGCATGATTTCAACGACTAATGATGACATCAACAATGACACAAATTGTTACACTTTTTGAAGGATTTTTTTTTCTTGTTGGAACTTATTTTTCTAAAACAGTTTTAGACTTACAAAAAAATTGAGAAGATATAACAGAGAGTTTCCACCCCCACAAGTTTTCCCTATTAGTAACACCTTTTGTTAGTATATATTGTTACAATATTTTACAGTTATTTACTAATGAATACTTTCACTAATACATTATGAACTGAATTCCACAGTTTATTAAGATTTTCTCGGTTTTTACCTCTTGTCTTTTTCCTGTCCCAGGACCCTATCTAGGACACCACATGACATTTGTTTTTGTGTCTTTAGGCTCCTCTGGGCACTGACGATTTCTCAAACGTTCCTTGTTTTTGATGAGCTTGACTGTTTTGAGGAGTCCTGCTGAGCTATCTTTAGGATGCTCCACTATTCAGGTTTGTCTGGTGTTTTTCTTATGACAAGGCTGGGGTTACAGGTTATTGGGAGAAAATCCACAGAGGTAAAGTGTCACTTTCGTCTCCTGTCAAACATACGTACTGTCAGCATGAGCTGTGGCTGTGGGTGTTGGCCGTGATCACCTGGCTGAGGTCATAGTTGTTTAGCGCTTCCACTGTGAAGTTACCTTTCCCCTCCTTTTTCATGCTGTGCACTTTGGATGTTGCAAGGCAAAGCGCTCACTTAAGGAGTGGAGATTTATGCTCCAACTCCTTGACTACCTACATAAGTGATTTTGAATTCTTCTGCATGAGAGATGGTCTCTTCTCTCTATTTCTTAATGTATTGTCTTACCGAACTTCCCAACAATGGGTTGACATTTATCACCCCTATTTTTCTGGAAACCAGAAGGCCCCGCCTTCTTTGGCGCCCCAGCTCACACCAGATCCAATTTCTGAAGACTCTCACCTCAGTGAGTTTGAAGACTCACTCTGAGAAAGAGTGGCCTCCTCTGTGTTCTCCCCGTGCTTTGCAGTTCCAACGACTTCATGCCATATATGAGTATTGTGCTCTGCTCTGTGCCAGGCACTGTGCTTGGGACTTGGGCTTGAAAACAAATAGTGTGTTTTCAAATGGTGACAAACTAATGGTGACTTTGAGTGTCCCATCCTCTAGCTGCTCACAGCCTTGGCATCTGTGCCCGACTGCAAGCGCCATGAGGACAGGCACTTGGTCCAACTTGTTCGCAGCTGTTCCCAGCCAAGGGCAGAGCACCTGACAGCAGGCCCCTCCACACTATGTATAGACTGGGAAATGCTTCCTGGAGGATGGCAAACCCGTGACTGCCATGCCCTCTCCCCGGGAATGGGTGTTCCCTGAGGGCAGGGCCAACCTTGATTCATGGTGGCCTAGAGGCTGAGTGGCAGTGAGTGTTAGAAGTCTGAGCTGGGGAAAGGACCTAAGGATTGGCCAACTCAGGTAGAAAGTGAAGTTTGGAAGCTAACACAGCCCGGGAGGCCGAATCCGGAGGACTTGGTGACTGATTGGCTGGGGAGGGTGAGGCGGGAGGAGGAGTCACACACAGATGGCTCTGAGGTCTGGAGCTGGGGACAGCCGGTGCTACCTCTGATAGATTCTGCCGAAGAGCCGCTGACTGACTCAGGCGACCCCATCCTTTGGGGGCTCAGGCCTAGAGCCAGGGAGGGACGAAGCCTGCGGAGGGAGGGGTGGCCTGTCCTGCCCAAACTTCTGACCCCCATCCCCATGTCCTCGCCTAAAAAAAATCTCAGCCTGGATTTTGAGCACGATCGATAGTTCTCAGGTGTGGGGGCCCATTCTGGGGGTCCTCTCCTGCCTGCGTCTGCGGAGACCCCCATGGGCAGCTTGGCCCCCAGCAGGTTTGCCCTGGTCAGGGCCATAGCCCGCCAGGCCCAGGTCCCCAGCACGCCATCACCGGGGAGCGGGCAGCGAGGCGGCAGCCCAGCCTGGGCGGGACAATGGCCGCGGCCGCCGGGGCCCCGGGAGCCCCCGCGCTGGGGAAGGGGCTGGCCTAGGGCCGGGCGTCGGTGCCCTCCCCGCGTGGCTCGGGCGGGCGGAGGGGGGCGAGGAGTTCCTTTGTGGCTCTGCCTCCGGCGCGGCGCGGACGGTGGGCGCCGCGCAACTTTGCGAGGCTGTGGCTGCGGCGGCGGCGGCGAGCGCGAGACGAGGCCCCGGGGCCCGAGCGGGGCCCCCAGCGCGCGGCCCGCCCCCGCCCCCTGCCCGGCCCCCTCCCTTCGCGCGCTGTAGCCCGCGCCCGGCGCTGCCCACTCGCGGGAGCCCCCGGGGCCGGAGGGGCTGCGCAGTCGGAGAGGCGGGGGCCCGACGCGGCCCCCCCGGAGCCGGGCGCCTGGCGCGGGGGCTCGCCGAGCGCACGGGGGGCCGCGCGGCGCTGCAGACCCAGCCTCCCGCCGCCGCCGCCGCCGCCGCCTCGGCGTTTGCAGAACCCAGAAGTGAACAGCAGGCGACCCGGAAGGTTTGCGCGCGGCTCCGCACCTAGCCGGAGCCCGGAGCCGGAGCCCCAGCCCGGCCCTGCTCGGGCCGCCGGGCGCGGGGCTGCGGCCGCGTCCCGGAGCCGCTGCCAGCACAGCCAGGTCCGTGCGGGCCCGGGGTGCGGGGGGAGCGGGCTCGGTGGCGGTGGGTGCCCGCCCGAGTGCCCGCCCGCGGGAAAGTTGCGCGGAGTTGCGGGCTAGGGTGCGGGCCCGGACGCGGGCGCTGTCAGCGCGGGCCGGGTGCTCCGAGGCCCGGGGCCGCCTGCGCCTGCGGCCGGGCCCGGAGCGGCAGCGTCGCGCGGGGTAGGAAGTGTCTCCGGCGGCGTGTCTGGGTCTGCTCCGAGTGTGTGTGTGTGCGCGCGTGTGTGTGTGTTTTCTTAAGCCGGGCTATTCAAACCTGCTGCAATTCTCCGGTAAACAATGATTCATGGGACTTAATGCAAATAAACGGATTGCAAACGGCGCGGTTCGCGCACTTTGCAGCCGGCCCGGTGGAGCGGCCAGTGCCGGATTTCTCCCTTTTTTTGCAGATCTGCAGAATATGGCGTCCCTGTCCTGTTTTAAAAATAAGCCAGGCTGCCATTTTTGTTTTTCTTTTGTCTGAAAATTTTAATAAAACTGTCTGAGAATGTGGGAGAGGCGGCTGGAAGCAGAGGGGGCACCCGAAGGGTTGGCTTTTTTTCCTTTTCTTTGGCGAGAGCCGCGAGCCTTTCGGGGAGGTGAGACACAATGCGATTGCACTTTAAAGAAAAAAAAGGAAGCCGCTGGGCGATTTGGGGGGTAGGGCTGGGAATTTAAAGTTAACTCCGAAAGTTTTCTTTTCTTCTTCCTTTTTTAAAGCTCTCTCTCTCTGTCTGTCTCTTTTTTTGGAAGGCTGTGAAATGCCGCGAAAGGATCTCGGGGTCCATTTCTCCCCCCCAGCCAGTCGCCTTTGCAGGAATTTTGGGAAAAAGTTAACTGCCGCTTTCCTCAGAGCTGCGGGAGGCATGTGCGGGGTTGGGGATGGGGGGTTGAGGGGACCAGGAAATGCCTTTTGGAAGAGGCTCTATGAAAATGGTATTGTAAGGAACTGTATTCTCAGATTTGGGGGAGAGGGCTGGCACTAGGGGCTCGAGTGGGCTCAGGGTTTCCAAGGGAGACTTCTGGCAGGAGGAAATAAACCTGCTCTCCCTCACCCTGTCCTCCAGCAGCGTGTGTGGGGAGTGGGCATGTTTCCTTCATGGGTGGCCCCCCCGCGGGGGGGGCAGCCCTGGGTACCAGAGTGGCTCAGGAAGCCCTCTGGCAAGTGTGCTTTGTTGGCAGTTGGAGACCCCCTTCCCCAACCTGGTGGGCCTCCTGGCTGCAGGAGGTGGCATCTGGTGGTAAATGCCCCCAGGGGCTCTTGGCTGGGTGCAAGCTGGAAGCCCCAGTGGGTCCTGTCTGAGAGGCTGTCTGGAGGGGGAGCTCCCCTGGTTTGTTAGTGGGGGTCATCTGAGACTCTCCCCTGCGTTGGCTCCTACCCCCTTCTGCCACTCCTGCCAGCACCCTGGAGGGCTCTTCTGTTGGAAGCAGTGGAGTTCCTGAGGTATCTCGCTAGACAGGTCAGGGCCTGCTGGCTCTGCAGGCTGCAGAGGGTCTGAAGGCTGGATCTGAAGTGGCTGGCGCTGTCCGAGGCACCCTGGCGGTTGGGCCAGGTCTCTCCTCTCTTGGGAAAGTGTCTCTCCTGGGAGGATCCTGTGCCCTTCTGGCTCCTGCCCTAGGAACTCCTGGGGGAGTGACGCCTCTTGTCTCACTCCTGGTCTGTGTCCCGGCGCCATGGGGCGGTGTGAGCTCCCTGAGAGCGGAGTCAGGGGTTGAAGGTTGGGGTACAGGGGTTCAGGGCTGTAGAACTTGGCATGCCTGAGCCAGAGGTACCAAAGCCAGGCATTTTTCAGATGAAGAAACTGAAGTCCAGAGAGGGGAAGTGACTTGCCCAAAGTCACATTGCCTCTGTTAGGGTAGCTGAATCAGGGACCCAGATGTTCATGCTCCCATTTCTGGGCTTTCTCCACTGTTCTCTGGCCGTGACCCCTGAGAGGGTCATTTTGGAAAGAGCTAGATTAGAATGGGACAGCATGTCTCCCTCCACCCCCTTCCCCCTCCACCATAATAATCCTTCCTAGGTGAATGGAACTTTACAGTTTGTACAGTGTAGTGCATGGTCGTTATCAGGCTTTCTCAGGAACTACGTTAGGATGAAATTGTCAAGGTGGGGATACTTAACCCCATCTTAAAATTTGGGAAACTGAGGTCTGGAGAGGTTGAGCAGTGGTGGAGGAAGGCTTAAACCCCAGCTTCCAGGCTTCTTGTCTGGGGGGCCTTTTCCTGGGTAGACTTTGGTGCTCATCAACAGGACTATTTCCTATCTTCCAGTTTTTGATCCCTTAACTTCTACTGACCCAGCAATTATAAAAATCTAGAGGCCCACCCCCTAAAGACTGTCAGAGCTGAAAAGGCCCTGGGAAGTCATCTGGGCTCAGAGAGGGGAAGCCACTGTTTCGAAGTCACTCAGCCATGCCAGGCCCGGCCGGGACCAGAGCCCTGGGCTTTTGTTTCCCTGCTTCTGTTAGACACGCAGGGACAATGAGCTGCTTTCCCACTACCGAGCTCCCCTGGGCTCGGGACAGCTGTGATTGCTGGTGGTGCTGGTGGGCACTGGAGTGGCCACCACGTGGAGACGCAAGTCTGTCCCAGGGGCTGAGGAATAGGCTGTCTGACTCCTTGAGGAATGGAGGCAAATGGCTGTCGGTGGAGGGGAAGCTGGTGTGTGGGTGAGGTGGGAACTGGGGCTGAAGATAGACTGGCTCCAGCCCTTCCCTGGGTGAGCACTTCTCTGCCCTGCCTCTCGGGAAAGTAAGACTTGTTCCTTCCTTCATTCATCTGCCATTCATTAGTTATTCATTTATTGGTCTGCTAGATCTTTTATTTTTATTCTTTATTCTTTCATTTATTCATTAGTTTATTGGTGAGTCATTTCAGTAGTCCACCCGTTGTCCATCTGTTTATCTCTCTGTTCATTCATCCATCCGTCTGTCCATCCATCCATCCAGTCCCCAGCATGCCTAGTGCAGGCTGGACAGCCATGTGAGATGGGAGTGCGGTCCTTTGGGCTCCAAAGCCAACAGGGAAAAGCGTGTAAGGCTGCAGCGCTGAGTAACACTAGCCAGGGCAGTGTTGACGAGTGTCTGCATGAGTCCCCAGGGAAGGTCTCAGAAAAGAGGAGGCTTAAAAATACCAGAGCAGTTCCACAGACCGCCACAGAGGTGGAGCGGGGGCCTGGGACCAAGTCCCATCTATGTGCTGAACTTTGCAGTTTGCACAGTGTGGTGTGTGGTTTGCATGACTCGGGGCACATTCTTCCCCTCTCTGAACCTCGGTTTCTTGGTACGTGAAATGGAGTATTCTCTGTGAGGCTCTCATGGGTGGTGGGAGAGATCTAACAAGAGCCTGCAAGGTCTCCCAGCCCTGGCCAGGCGTGTGGTAGGAAGTCAGAATACACCGACTGAATTATAAGGAGTGTCGATTGCTGGCCTAGGTTCTACCTTGATTTTGAAAACTCTTGGAGTGTTTTCAGAATGATCCAGATGATATCTGGGGACCCTGAAAGCCCTGCTCTGCCTTGTCATTCCACTGCTGAAACTTTTCTGATGGTTCCTAGGCATTCAAAACAAAAATCCAAAGTTGTACGAGGCCTGTCAAGTCTGGGCCTGCCCACCTCTCAAACTCAGCTCCCCTGACCACCCTTTCTCACCCCCCAGCCTCAGCACCTCCAGCCACACTGGCTCCTTTCTGTACCTCGAGTTTGCAAAGCCTGCTGGCAGGGCCTTTGCACATCCTCCACCTGAACGTTTGCGCGGCCAGCAAACCTTCTTGTTTTACAGGTCCCCACTCAAGTGTCACCTCCTCAGAGGGGCTTCCCTGACTGCCTGTTCTATAATAACTTCCCACGGCCACTCTTGGTCAGGTCACCCCTTTTTATGTTTCCTGTGGCTGTTAAATCAGTGTCTGAAACTTTCCCATTTATTCGTTCATTCGCACTGCTTGTCTGTCTGCTCTGTGGGAACGCGCTTCAGCCCCACGCAGGCAAGCGGGCGGGTGGTTCCAGCGCCGTGGGCCCGGGCCTGTCATGCAGGCGAGGCAGTGCCGGGGAGCCCAGGTGTGGCGGCTGCCTTGGCAGCGCCTGGGAGATGGAGTGACACCAAACTCTGTCCTGTCCTCCCCCGGGAGGCTACGGGCTGTTGTTAGGAAATAATGAGATGATTAAATCACAGGATCTAAGAATCCCAGTCTCTTCCAACCTCAGAATCTTAACGTCGAGAAGCTTTCCTCCTCAGAAACTCTGACACTTGGAGTGTTCGCACGCTCAGATCTGGGATTTAGAATCTTACAAAGGGGACTCTCGCTGCCTTGCTCTCACCGCGTGTCAGGTCCTGTCCTAATAGGCTTTATAAATGTTAATGGATGTAATCCTCATTGTCATTACCCTCATTTTGCAGATGAGGAAATCGAGGTGCAGATTGATTAGGTAACTTGCCAGAGCCCACAGAGCTGTCGGGGGGCCTGGTTGGGTTTGAACCGAGCATTCTGGGGCTCCTGCTCAGACTCGCACAGCTGTTGAGGAGAAGCCCAGCTTCACCAGCCCCTGCACACAGCTGAGTCCCCTTCCCACATCTTGGAGAGAAGCGCCAGAGTGGCAGGGGGCTCCTTTCTCACCAGGTTCCCCATTCTCCCCTGTCGGACAATTGTCATTGCCCGAAAGACTTCTTTTGTAAAGTGCGGGGTGATGAGAGGGTCATGGTTTCCACTGCTCTTATCCTCACGCTTTCGTGACTTTAGAAGCCTCTTTCTCCCCACTGGGTTGTGAGCTCCTGGAAGGCAGACAGCTTTGGTGCATGGTGTCGAGTATATGAATGAATGAATGAATGAGTGAATGAATGAGTGAATAGTGTGTACAAAGAGCGCATCCTGAGCTCCTGTCTCTGTAGCCCCATGCTGGGCACTTGTCCCAGGGCACTGGGCAGGCTTGGTGTGGTTAGGGAAAGAGGACAGTTACCGCTCCATGTAGCCCCAAGAAGGTCTGCACTGATGATGTTTACACCCCCACATCCTTGGAGAGCCATCTGATATCTAAAGTCACACAGTAATTGGAGAGAAGTGGACCTCATAGATTAGCCAGTCGAACCTCATTTTGTCCATTGTGGCAACAACAGTGGGAAGGGGGAGGAGTGAGCCTTGTCCAAGGACACTCTTATCTTGAGATGCTTGGCCCAGTGGGCTGTCTGCCCCCCGCTGGGTGCCAGCAGGCTGCCACAGTGTGTGCCTGAGGTTCAAAGGCAGGGACAGGCCTCTTCAGGGAAGCTCCCTCGGTGGCACCAGCCTCCTCACCTCCACAACCAGGGGGAGGGGGGGGAGACATGACACATTCCGGACACACAGGGCTGTCATGCAGACCTGTGTGTCCCCTCCCAGGAAATGACAAATAACTGCACACCTGCTGCTCCTCATGTACTTTTACATGCATGGTACATGTCATGTTTGTCTTCTGCACACATACTCGTATACATGTGTGTTTTTACATGTAGGTGTATCTTGCCTGCACATCCATTTACACTGTGAGGGTGTAGCCTCAAGTCCTGGTTTGTGCACATGATCCCTCCCCCATCAGGTCTGTGCCCACACCAGACCTGGATCTGCACGCAGGGAGGAGCCGGCTGCTCGTTTCCCTCTCCCACTGTCATTCAGCAGCGTTTCTTTCTTTCTTTTTTTTTACTAAAGATTTTATTTCTTTATCTTTAGAGGGGAAGGAGAGAGGGAGAGAAATATCAATGTATGGTTGCCTCTCGTGTGTCCCTTGCTGGGAACTGGCCTGCAACCCAGGAGGCAGGTGCCCTGACTGGGAATCGAACCGAGATACTCTGGTTTGCAGGCCCGCGCTCAATCCACTGAGCTACACCAGCCAGGACTTTCAGCAGCGTTCCTTGAGCATTTACTATATACCAGGCCACGTGCTATGTGCTGGGGGTAGAGGTGAGGAAGGTTGACGTAGCTCCTTCCCGGGTTGGGGAGTCAGACCTTGAACAGAAGAGCACATGGATGATGATGTGGTTTTAGATTTTGGCTGGGGAGGAACTGCTTTCCCATGATGGCAGCTTCCCCATAGCTTCATACTTGTCAGTGTACTGCAGTGTAGTGAGTGATGGTCACAGTGTACGTAGGGGAGAGGTGCTTCTGGGAGGAAGTGGTAGCAGAACGTGGCCAGGTTTCCAGCTGAGGGCATATAGGCAGAGGGAGCAGCTCCAGCAAAGGCCCTGGGGTGGGCAATCAGGCACAGGGAGGAGGGGGTGAGAGACCGGCGGGGGCAGGGAGGGCCTGGGCAGGCCGGGCCTGTAGTGGGTCTTCTCCTGCCTCTTTACCCCTCCCCTCGTGTCCACCCCAGGCACTCCCCACCCCGGTGTCTGGCCAGCCCAACCCTTCCTTTGCCGACTTGCCCTGCTGCTCAGGGCCTGCTGTCTGCCAGCCTCCACCCGGTGGTCCTGAGCCCTGTCCGACCCGCCCCACAGCCGCCTGCCCCTGAGAGTCTTAAGATTCAGCATGAGAACAGGCTGTCACCCTCCGCCCGGGTTCCCTGCCCACAACCCCGTCTAGAGAGTTCCTGGGGGTCCAGGCCGCAGCTGGGGTTCAGCAGTGGGCTATCCTGCTTTGAGTTAACCCCAGACTTGGCTCTCCCCACCCCCCAGCTGGGGTAACGGCTCTGCTCGGCCAGATTTCCAGGTGGGTCCTCAGAATGTGGGCGCCTTAGAGAACCTATAACAAAACAACCGCCGTGGCTAATCCGGCGTCCACAGTGGGGACCAGGCGGTCTTCTGAAGACTTTCACTCATTTAACCTTCACAAGCAACGCGGTGGAGATGCTGCTGTCACCCCCAGTTTGGAAACCAGGGCTTCCACCCCTACTGTCTTGTCCCTGAATCTGTACTGTTGACCCGTCAGTTGCCACACCGCCCCTCAGAGGACCCAGGAACCGGCGCTGTGATGTAGTTGAATCTGTTTTGTAGAGGAAGGAACGAAGGCACAGAAAGGAAATGGACTTGCTGAAGGTCGCACAGCCCCCCAAGCATGGCAGGGGGTTCCAGCACCCTTGACCCTCAGCAGCTGCATGGCCCTGGGCAGCTTCCACACTTCTCTGAGCTTGAGTCTTGCCCCCAAACAAGGAAGAAGTTACCACAGACGCCAGGGGGGTGGGAACTTTGGGGAATGCAAGGGGACTTCAGTTGAGAAGGGACACAGATGGGGGCTTTGTCATAAGTCACTAAGCTGTTTGTTTATGTTTCAGGCATCTTCCTGAACGTGTTATGTTTCTAAGAAGTCACAGCGTCCAGCTCACAGGGGCACTGGGAGGCGGAGGGAGAAATCCTTGTAAAGCATCTGGTAGCGCCTGACCTGGAAGAACTGGGCAGAGATGACTATTGTTGTTGTTGCCATTTCATGGCAGAAGGCGTTCCCTGTGGGGATGGGCGCTGGGGGTCCCCAGGAGAAATGGAGGTAGAGAAGGACATGTGTTTGAAGCTTGCAGAACGTTCTCTTAGCCTTGAGGGGGGTGTCATGACCCATTTCCTCAGTGAGGGCACTGAGGCTCCCAGCGAGGGTGAGGGTCACTGCGCTGGGTAGCTCTGGGTGGCTGGCAGTGGGATGGGAGAGGCAGCACCCTGTTCCCATGGACCCCAGAGCACAGCCCCCACCCCCCTCTGATCAGTCAAAATGGAAACAGCCCTTCCCAGCCCTGTAGGGCTTTGGAAACCCAAATTGGATCTAGGACCTTTGGGAGCCCGTTCCTCACAGGAAGCTCCCAGGAGCAAGCCTCTGTCTGAGGCTGGCCTGGGCCTTGGGGGCGGGGCTCAGCAGCTGGGGCTCAGGGCTCGGTGTCATGCAGTGGGCCCCATGCAGTGGGGCACGTGGAGGGCAGAGGGGTCGTGGGCGGAAACCTTGGAGCACAGGGGGCTTTCAAGGTGCTGAGAAAATCGCAAACCTCAGCTTGTCTCTGCCAGATCACCTCTTGATTGTCCCTTCCAGGGCATCATTCTGGCCCCGTAATGACCTCTTCATTGAAAACCTTGACCATGGCCTTCCCTGCTCAGGGACTGCCCATCCACCCCGCTCTCCCCAGCCTTCCATCCAAGCCCCTTAGCCTGGAGCTCTGGTCCTTCATCAACGGCCCCGGCCACCTTTCCCTCTTTTGCCTGCGAATTTCTGCACTAAACCCACAGCAGACCCCACGTGATGCCCTGTGCTTCCCTGCCTCTGGGCCTCTGCACATGCAGTTCCTTCCACCTGGCCGGCTCTCCCCTGGTGTCTCTTGACATCTCCCTTCCCCCTGTCGGAATACCACGCTCCCCGCTCCCAGCCCAGCCGTACCCCCAGCAGTAGCTTGTTGCCTCTCTGGCTCAGGGAGCGTGTTTGAGATCCCTTTGCATCCTAGCCAGGTCGCAGTGTTCCATGCCTTTGCCCCCGCTGCCCCTCTGCTCACTCTCCTGGCAAACTTATCAGTCTTCCAGGCCCGCAGGGACAGACCTCCTCCTCTCATTGATTCCCTCAGTGAAGGTGTATTAGGCATCTAGCGTGAACTAGGCACTTGAGCACCTACTCTGGGGCCAGCACTTGACTCTGGGCCTACGGCTGTGGCTCCATCCTTGTGGGCCAGGACTGGAGGGAGTATTTAGAGGCGTGATACCAAGGTGGGACGGGGAGGATGCAGGGTGCAGTGGGTGTGTATAACAGGGCGGCCCAATTCCTGTTGGGGAGAAGGTCAGAAAGTGACTTTTAAGGAAGAGCGAGGGAGCTGTGGGGCTGTGTCAGGACATGGAGTTGTAACCAAGAACCAGACCCAGGCTCCCCTGGAGAGCTCCCTGCTGTGTGGGGACCGGGCTGTCACGTAACCAGGCAATTCTAGGACAATGGGGTCAGCGCTTTGGTGGGGGAAGCCCAGGCAGCTGTGGGAGCTCAGGGGAAGAGCTGCATCCGTAGCCTTGGAGGGACAGCGACCAGGAAGGGTTCCCAAGGCAGTGACGCGTAGCAGACTTTTGGTGGTTGATGGGAACCTGGCAGGGTTTCAGCTGGGTGATGGCCGCTGAATGGAAGGGCACAGCCTGTGCAAAGGCACAGTGGCGTGAGAGCAACTAGTTTTGCAGGAACCTGCAGGTAGTGAGGCTGGAGAGGAAGGTACCTGTCGGGCTGCACATGGCCAGCAGGGCTTCCTGGGCAAAGGCCCCCTGGGTGTCATGCTGGGAGTTTGAACTGTGCCCCAAAGTGATGAAAACACAAGGATTTAAGCAGGAGAGTGACCTAGGCAGGCTTTCCTTTGTTTGGTCTGGTCCTCCTTCCTGAAGCCTCCAGATAAGAGGGGGACTCCCTGGTTGGGGTCTGGGTTGGGTGTGAGGCTCACTGTGGGACTTTGGGCAAGCCCCTGGCCTCTCTGAGCCCCTCTCTGCTCCTGGGTGAACCCGGAGGGCGTGAGGCCAGAGTCCGCATGGGGCTGCGGGTGGCTTGGGGTGGCTTTGCTTGGCCCAAAGCCTGCTGAACTTTTAGTTCTATTAAAAATAGCCCCTAAATCAAAGTCGCATAACCACCCTCTAGAAAAATCAGAGAAGCCTGAAATACCACCGCTATTAGCATTTTCATGTTTCCTTCCCCTCTTTTCTCTCAGCAGCTAGTTTTTATGTAGATGTCACTGCTCTTAACACAATTTAAAAAACTTCCCTTCCCCCACCCCTAACTAACATTGTGTCACAAGTATTTTCTAAATGACTGCAGGGCGGCTTTGATCCTTCTTTCTAACAGATCCAGTGTCCGGGCGGAAGGTGTGGGCTCTGGCACCCCACTTTCTAGGTCCAAATTAGACACAGGCTGCTTGACTTTGGGCAGGTTACCTAATCTCTCTGTGCCTTGGTTCCTTGTAGGGCTGGTATGAATATTAAATAAGTCGCCACCGTGCCAGTGAACATCGTCTGCCGTTTGTGACTGTAGACTGTGTCACTGTTGCACGTGATTTACGGGGCCATCCCCCTGTTGTTTAAAACTTTGAATGTTCCAGGTTCTTGCTCTTGTAAGAAACTACCAAAACGAACAGCTTTGTACCCAAAACTTTGTCTCCATTTGGGGTATTTTCTAGGGATAGATGGCCAAGAATGAGATCGGGAGGCCAGGGAATCTAAAAATTTTTAGAACTTAGGACATATTATTGCCAGATTGCTTTCAAGAAAGATCACTCCAATTTATACTCCCAGCAATAATGAGAATGCCAGTTTCACCCTAAGCCCACCAGCATTGGCATTATCATTTTCTTGTTTCTTTTTGCTGTTTTAACAAGTGGCATGGATTCATTTTCACTGTTTGGGAAGCAGAACCATTTTCTGTGGTTATTAGCTGTTAACACCATTTTTGGTCTTCTGGTCTTGATAGCACACGGCCCCTTCTCAGATCGGCCCCTTCTCAGATCGGCCCCTTCTCAGATCACTTAGGCAGATAGGGCTGAGATACAGGAAATAGGAAACAGTATAACGCCGGGGACAGCACAGTGCCAGGGGGAGTGGAAGGGACCCACAAGAGGGAGAAGGGACTTTCCTCTACCCAGGCCATGACACTTTCAGTTCCCTCCACCCAGACAATTCATTTATTCAGACGTTTATCAGACACTGTGTGGGGCTTAAAGGTACGTGACAGCGGTCCTTCTGCCCTCAGAGAACCTGCCCCGCAGCAGAGGCAGATGGGAAAATGGGTGGAAAACGGGGTGCTCGGTGTCTGATGATGGAACTGGAAGGCACGGAGGGAGCAGAGAGAAGAGGCCCCACAACACAGCCCCGAGGGGGAGGCGGAGGGTTCCAGAAGGCTTTCAGGAGGTCATGGCCTGTGAGCTGGGGCCTGAGGAGAGATGGGGAGGGCACAGGGCTCCAGGGGGAAGTGAGAAGGGAAAGGATGGGAGGACTCTGTCTGGTGGGGCAGGGGCGGCCAGAGAGGTCAGCAGGGGCCGAATATGTAAGGACTAAGAATCCTAAACTGCTCTGGAGGGAAGTAGGGAGCCAGGGAGGGTTCTAAGAGTGTTGTGGTCTGATTTGTGTTTTATATTTTAGAAATATCAGAGTGCCTACTGTAGGAGAATGGAATGGGGGGTGTGGGCAGAGGTGGGGAAACCTGTGAGGACACTCTTGCAATAGCCGAAGGGGGGCTGGACCAAGGTAGGAGAGGGAGTAGAGACACTCTTTCCCCACCTGGTGGAGTCCTGACCAGCTTCAAAGTGCGGATTGCATGTCACCTCTGTCAGGTAGCCCTTACTGACATTTACTACCATTTACCCAGGTCACGTGTGCCCGGAGGATCGGGCTGTATAGGACCCGGCGTGTAACTGTCGATTCCGTGTCCACCAGTAGCTCACCTCGACCTCTTGCCACTCCTCTTTGCCTCCAGACCCTCCATCTCTTCCTCCGCTCCCCCACCCCTTAATCACCCTCCCTTCCTTCCTTCGTCCTTCCCTCCTTCCTTCCTTCTCTCCCTCCCTCCCTCCCTTCTTTCTTTCAATTCTTAAAGAATGAATTTATTGTTTTCAACATAAAAGCAACCAAACAATATTACAGAAAATCTGGAAATCAGAGAAACAAAGGAAAAATCAGATCAGTTCCAGCCTCCTCCTGCAGCACTCCCAGCCTCTCTCTGGGCGTGGTTCCCCGCCGCTTGCTTTTTCTGACGCAGGTCTTTATTTTTGCCTCCTTGTAATCATAGTGTCCGGACAGTTTTGGGTTCTGCTCCCTCCCATTTGCTTTGCGGCCTCAGGGTCTAGGCAATTCTCATTTTTTAATGTCTGTGGGATGGGCTGGGGCTGGGGGTGAGAAATGAATTGCTTAACCACACCCCCGCTGCTCTGCAGTGGGCAGGGCTAGGCACATTTTACCCTGGGCTATCCAAGTCCTCTTTGTGTCTGTTTGTCTAGGCCTCAAACTTCCCAGGGGGGGGGGCGGGGACAGGGCCTGGCACCTGGTGCACCCCTTCCGCAGTGCCCCTCCCCGCAGCTCCCCCTTGTGGAGCTTTGCTAGGCTGGCCTCAGAGGCCACCCTCCTGGGACAGGGTGATAGACAGACTGGGTTTCAAATCCAGAGGGGCCCTGTGACCTCAGACAAGTTAATTAACCTCTCTGGGCCTCAGTTTTCTTATAATGGGTCCATTGCAGCCTTGAAATAATTGCTGCAAAGTGCCATGACACAGTCTCTGGCCCATTGTAAGTGCTCCAGAAAAGGCAGTTGACATTAATATGCTTTTTCATTCTGTAGAGTTTCTGATGCCGCCATGGGCTACATGCTGGAATGGCGGAGGTGAATGGGCACCGGCCCAACCTGGGGAGAGCTCGGAGTCTGGGGGGAAGCCACCCAGGGAAACAGATTATGGCACCAGGGTGTGACTGTCCCTGCAGTGCTGGGTGGCGCCCTAACTCCATCACTGGCTAGCTGTGTGACTTTGGGCAAGTTGTTCAACTTCTCTGAGCTGCCGTTTCCTCTTCTGTGTCATTGGGAAGATTCAGTGGCATGATGCATGTGACACACTCAGCACAGTGCCTGGCACATAATAGGCGTTGAAGTCGGTGGCTGCCATTTTATGGTCATTATTGTTATTGTTATTCTCGTATACAAGGTGCTGTTGGGAACACAGAGGAAGTGACTGGCTGGGGGTTCAGGGAAAGCTCCGTAGAAGAGGGAACACTTGAGCTGGGTCTTGAAGGATGAGTAGAAGTTCACCAAGTGGGAAAGGACACCCTAGGTAAGCAGCCTGTGATTGCAGGTTGAAATCTGTTGATGAGGGGTTTGTTCTTTGGGGGATTAAGCCATTGTGTTCGCCCCAGCCTCCCCGAGCACCCCTCGAGGCCTCCCTCTGGGCCTGCGCTGAGGGCCATGTGCACGCACCCACTTAACAGCACCCGCCTGTGGCTTTGTGTCCTGGTGGCTGTGGGTTCCTGCTCACGGGAGTGGCTGTGTGTGTCCCCATCTGTCCGTGTTTGGGGCTGCAAGTCCGTGTCTGTCCCGTGTGTCTCAGTTTGGTGCTGTCTGTCTGCATGCTCCTGTGGCCATGTTTGTCCGTGTTGCTCTCCAGAGGACCTCCCCGGCCGCCCTGTGGGTAGCAAGCTGCACACACTTCCTTGGCCTCCCGCTCAGCCAGGTGGCCAGGCCTCCTTGGTCACTGTCCTGCCTGGCCCAGGTTTGGCTCCAGCCCGTCCCCTCCTTTCCCCGGGGGGCCTCCTAATGGGTGTCCTCCCACTGCCTCCACCTCTGGCCTCTCTGGTTCTGTCTGCACTCAGCGGTCAGAGGGGCCCGTCTAAACCACGGATTCCGCCTCATCACCTACTGCTTCCGGCCTGGACTCCGGGCCTAGGATTCAGGAGTTGGCCTTCTGGGTTTGGGCCTGGCCGATGGCTCTGGCCTCGAGCCCTGTCTCCTTGTCCACACTGGAATGCTTTAGTCTCCCTCACGTGCCGTGCTGCTTCTCACCTCTGGGCCTTTGCTCAGGCTGTTGTTTCTGCCAGGAGTGCTCCCCACTCCTTTGCCTGGCTAACTCCCACTCATCCTTTAAGACCCAAAGCAGGCATCACCTCCCCTGGGAAGTCCTCCCTGATCCTCTCTTTCCACCCTGACTCTGGGCTGCTCATCCCTTAGTTGGGGGAGGAGAAGCAAGTGCCTTGCCCAAGATCATACAGCTGGTGAGTTGGAGCCAAAATTTGAACCCCGGTGCGTTGGGCCCCAAGCAGAGAAGGCTGTTCCATGGTCCAGGTGAGGTGATTGTAGCTAGGGCTTGTGGAAAGGAGAGGGGGTCCTGAGGACGCGGCTCTCCTTCACACGTGGTGGTCTGAACTGGGCGGGGAGGGAGGGGACGTGCTGTGGATCGATGTGTGTGCGTGGCAGGAGCATTGGGGCAGATGGGGTTGCCCACTTAGACCTGGGAGTGAATGGCCCATCTTAGGGGAAGACCGAGTTCAGCGGAGGCCTGCCGAGTCTGAGAGCCCGGGAGACAGCCAGAGGTATATATGTCCGGGAGGACGCTGCAAGGCTGGGCCTGGAGCTCCAGGGACAGGCCTGGGCTGCAGGCGGAACATTGGGGGTTGGCTGGTATTTAAAGTCCTAGGGGCAGATGGGCCACCCAAGTACTGAGGTCAGTGAGAGAAAAAGCTCCTGCCTTTCCCGCAGCAGCCCAGCGGGGGCGCTGTGGAAGAGACTGAGATGAGGACCCAGAGGTCACCACACACAGATCTTCCCAAAGGGCTCAGCTGGCAGGGAGGCCATGTAGGACTAGAAGGTGGCCTGTGGGCTTTGACCACAAGGAGGTCCTTGGGGGCACATAGTAGGTTTCATAGGCAAAAGTTATTTTTTTGCAGAAACTTGGGTCATTTCTCTCCTTCTTTCACTTAGCTTGGGATTCCTGGAGGGCAGGGCTTTTTGGCTTGCCTCAGGTTCCCCGAACCGGCCCCCCGTTTGGCCCGAGGGGTGTGCTTAGAGCAAGTGGATGTGTCGATGGACACCTGAAGCCATTGGGATGCTGCGTTCAGAGGCAGCTCTGGGAGGTGTTTCATTCATCTACCCATCCGACTTTTTCTCCCTTTTAGAGCAAAACCCCCAACCCCTGCCTCGTGCAAGGATCAGTGAGTGAAGCATGTCTCAGGACCCACAGCGCAGAGCCCAGGATTCTGTCTGGGGCTCAAAGCCCAGCCCACATGTCCTGCCTGATCACCAGTGTGTCTCCTCTGCCTGATCTGCCGTGGACGTTCAGGGCCAGCCCACCCATTCTCCTCGACCTCCCAGGGCCTTGGCACTATCCTCAGGCTTCTCCCTCTGACCTCCGTCCCCTTGGATTCATTGCTCCCCTGACCCAGCACACTGATGCCTTCTCATCCCCAGCATCCATCCCAACTCCTGAGCACAGCATTCAAGGCCTTGCCAGCTGGCCTGTGCCTCTCACCCCCTCACCACGCTCCAGCTCTCTGACGCTGGTGGTGGCTGCTCACTGCCCCAAACCTGCTGTGTACTGTCACACCTCCGTGCCTCTGCTCAGGCTGGTGCCTCTGCTGGGAACGCCCTCTGCCTCATCTGCCTGTCCTAAACACACATCTGACCAGTTTCTCCTGCTTGAAACCCTCCCTTGTGACAAGGTCTGAGCAACTTAGCTCGGCCCTGGCCACCTTCCCCCGACCCCCTTGCCACAGCCCCCCATGTTGTGCGGGTCCCAGGGTTGCCCAGGTGGACACCCACCTCTTGGGCCTTCTGGGGGGCTCACAGGAGATATTTCTGGTGCACACCTAGCAATGTGCCTGACACTCAGTAGGAGCTCAGCAAGTGTTACTTCTGCCCTGCCTCCACTGGCCTTCCCTGCATCTGACACACAGTAGGTACACACCAGGGCCAGGGTCACCGACTGAATCATTAAGTTTTTTCAGACAGGCCAGAGAAGAATGTGGACATTAGGCAGAGGCTTCCCCACTGCGGGCCGGCTTGCCCAACCAGGGGCAAGGTGTGGTCCCTGCCTGGTCAGGGGCCTGACCAATGGCAGAGAAGATGCCCTCTTGCAGCTGTGGGACCCTAGGCAAGCCACCCTCTTCCCCATACCTTTCTGACAGGAGTCGGGCTTTGGGAAGCCTGACCTTGGCATTGAATTGAAGAGGAGAAGGAGAAGAAGACAGCTTTCCTAGAACTAGCTGAGGAGCAGCTGGGTACAATGGGCAGAGTCGTGGACCAGGAATGTCTGACTGCGTTTACTGATGAGGAAAACTGACGCCCAGAGAGCCAACACCCCACATTGCAGCCCAGCGCTCCCTCCTGTTTTGCCGCCCGTGTGGCCTGGAGCAGAGTGCTTCCCTCCTAGTGCCCTAGTTTCTTCCTCTGTGAAATGGGACTGAAAATCCTCCACTTCCAGGGGCCCTGCTGAGAATGCCAGTGGGTACAGAAGAGCTTCCTAAACAGCCAGGGTCAGATAACTGTCTAGGATTGTCTTTAATGGTTGTTATTCTTCTATTTATTCATCCTGTCATGCGGCTTATGTTTTTGATAACCTCTGGGCCAGAACAGCTAAGGGACTGATGAGCTGCACTTGGGGACAGGCGGTGTAGGGTAGGAATCTCAGCTCTCTGCTTTCTTGCTGTGTGACCTTGACCAAGTCATTCCACCCCTTTGAACTTCAGTTTCCTCATTTGTAAAATGTAGAGAGTGAGAGCACTTGCCTTTCAGTGTCAGTGTGCCTGGCACAGGCAGGCACTTGGTGACTGGCAGCCTCCTCACTGTTATTACTGTTTTGAGGTCTTTCTGGGGAGGAAGTCCCGGGGACCTGGAGCAGGCAGGGAGAGCCCCAGGCGGGAAGTGCTTGTGTGGGCTCTGAGGGATGGGGGGAGGGAAGGGCAGCTTGGTGCCTGTGGGTGGGGGCAGCAGGAGGGCCACCAGAGGCAGGGGCTGCCCTGGCCACCCCAGAGGAAGATACCTGGATCCCCCGGCTGGCCAGGCTCAGACCCAAACCACCCCAGGCTGGAAGTGAGGGACAGGGGTTTTTGCATATAGGTATTATTTGCATGTGGATATTCGCCCCACAGAAGACTGGAGTTTGCAAAGCAAATTCCCTGGAGGAACCAACCTGCACAGATCTGGTTGCTAGGCTTGACTCTGGCACCCTAGCCCTGTGGTGCTGAGCAGCCTTCTTCCCTCTCTCCAAGCCTCAGTTTCTTCATCTAATACCGGGTTATAATACTGCCTGTTTCCTCTTCTCAAGTAAAGATCATAAGAGATAATTCATCTGAAAGGTCCTTGTTAGTGTGTTGGGATTAGATGACAACCTTATTGAAGGTTTTTCTCCTGAAGCCCTCTGTGTGCAAGTCCAGGAGGGGCTTCCCAGGCTGGGAAAAGAGGTTGAAGACACTTCATTGTGGCCTTGCCTACCAACAGAAACAAGTTCGTTTAAGCAGTAATATGAGTTAGGTACTTAATCATTTCTGCAAGAGAGAGAGAGAGAGATAAGAGAAATTGGATAGGAAGCGGGACAGGGGAATACCCCTGTCCAGCGTGTCCCTATAAGTCACTTTCTCTAGGGTCACCGGAAGCCTCAGACCCTCTGGAAAACTAAGACGGCTTTGAAGGCCTGTTCTTCCTACTTCCCTGGTTGAAAAGGCCTTCTAACTGCCCAGGCCTGCTGTGGGGACTGTGAGGCGAGGGCCACCAAACTGTCATGTACTCCTATGGAAGAGCCCCACACTGCCCTAGTCTCAGGGCCCCTCCGTCCCCTCCTGCGCAGTGTTCTGACACATTCTTGTAGGTGCAGTGTTGCTCGTGGCCATGCTTGTTTCTTTAAAGAGAACTTTCCAGAGGTATAATTTCTTGGGCCAAAGGCCAATAATCATTTGGGCCTTTGTAAGCCACTCTGCCAAGTTGCCTTTCAGAAAGACGGTGTCTGGTGACGCGGGGGTGTGTTCTGATGAGGCCGTCTGCACTAGAGGGGTCCTTGGTTACAAGGGCAGGGATTGGGGATGCGCAGTTGCCTCTGCTCTGTGGCCATTTACAAAGTCACCCTAGGACTCCTGTTTGGCTGTGGATTGGGGTGGGGGGCTTCTGTGGGGAATTCATGGGCCCATGGGGGTGGCTTTGCAACCTAATGCCCTTCTGGGGGATGGGGGATGGGGGTTGGGATTGGTCTGCCAGTTTGCGGTAGTGGTGCTGGGAGCACTCTGGTCTGGGTATGACCTTTGTCCTCTGGGCCCACTGAGGGAGAGGTGGATTCCAGACTTTTCGGCATGGAGCTGTCCTTCCCTGGTCCTGGTAGGAGGCCTGCTCTGCTGCTGGGTGACGGTTCCCCCAGGGGCAGGGATCCCAGACTCTGGCCTAGCTCCAGTGGGCACAGCTGAGGGCAGCTGGCCCCAGGCTGGTGGGGAGGGAGGGACCTGTTCCCTGAGACAGTCGCTCTTTCCTGCAGGATGGCTGAGCCTCGATTTAACAACCCCTACTTCTGGCCCCCTCCTCCCACCATGCCCAGCCAGGTAAGACTAGCATCAGTCATCCCTCCGGCCAGTCTCCCTCTCTTGTTGCTTTGCTTTGCCTGGGGTTTTTGGCCGCGGTCTGCAGGGCGAGGGGAGAGGGGCAGGGGCTTGCCGGTGGATTGGCAGCCAGGGACGGGGCCAGATGGTGCCCAAGCCCCGTCAGTCCCTCTCCTCTCCCGCCCACAGCTGGACAACCTGGTCCTGATTAACAAGATCAAGGAGCAGCTGATGGCGGAGAAGATCCGGCCGCCTCACCTGCCACCCACGTCGGCCTCGTCGCAGCAACCGCTGCTAGTGCCGCCGGCGCCGGCCGAGAGCAGCCAGGCGGTCATGTCGCTGCCCAAGCTGCAGCAGGTGCCAGGGCTGCACCCGCAGTCTGTGCCGCAGCCCGACGTGGCGCTGCACGCGCGGCCAGCCACCAGCACCGTCACAGGTACCGCGGGCCAAGCCTGGGTGGGCGGGGCGGAGACCTGCCCGGGGAGTGGCTAGGGTGGCCGGAGGCTTGGTGTGGGCGGAGCCGGTGGGGCCAGGCGGAGGTGGAGCTCCGGGCGGCGGGGTGTGTCCGACCAGCCACAGCCACCAGACTAACTCCGACCCGGTTCTGGGAGGGTCTACCCCACTAAATCGACAAGAGGAGGAGGAGCCCACCGGGGGCTCATCAGGGAAGCAAAGTCAGTTTAAAAAATTTAGGAATCGAGAACCCTGCCCAGACCTGAGACAGAGTGGAGAGGTTGTGGGGGGTGGAAATTTTATTGGAGGGGCAGATAGGGAATGGAGCAGCGGGCGGGAACAGCCTGTGCAAAGCGAGTCTGTGAGAGAAAGCCAGGGGAGTACCGTCTGGGGGAGGGGCCCTGGAAGATGGTGTGGATGACCCAGGCAGCTCCAGCGGAGCATGCTCACTTAGCATTCCTTTAATCGCTCCCAGCAGTCCTGGGAGGTGGGTACTGTTAGTGTTAGGTTGAGCAGTAGACCCATTTTTGATTTACAAAAACAGCAGTTTTGTGCATTCACTTAACATCTTTTCGACAGATGAAGAAACTGAGGCCCAGTTTCTTTCTTTCACAGTCAGGAAGAGGCAGAGGCAGGAAGTGTGGTCCCAGAGCCCGCGTGCTAACCTTTTTGCTTTACCCGGTTCTGCAGAGGCTAGAGAGGAAGCAGGCAGCAGACTGAAGGGCGCGGTGGGCCACTCCGTGTAGTCTGCATTTGCCCTCGGGCACCTGGGAGCCATGGAACGTTTTAAAGTAGGGGAGGGAAATGCTCAGATTTGGCTTAGAAAACCAAATGTGGTTGCAGATGGAAACTGGCTTGGTGGAAGACAGTCATGGAAGCAGAGAGAGATGCAGGAGAGCGCGGTGGCCTCCACAAGGCAGTGGGGACGGAGAGAAGTGGGCAGATCTGAGTTACATTGAGAAGGATGGACAGGGCCGGTTGCTGGATGGGGTGTAGGGGTGCGAGGAGGTGAGGTTGACCAGTGAGGTGGAGCCATAGGAGGAGGAGTTGGGGAGAGCTGGTCATAAGCTCAGTCTCCGACAGGGAGACATCCTGGCGCAGTGTTACAGGGATGGGGATGCCTGGTGGACAGGCTTTCTCCGGTGGCCGCTGCCGCTGCCGCTGGGTCTCTGTTCTTCCCTGGCTCACCCCTGCCACCAGCCAGGCACCCCCTGCCTCTCTTCCCTTTTCCCTCCTCCTGTCACAGACACCCAAGAATTATGGGGCCCTGTGAGCCTCCCCCAGGCCCCAGCCACACTCTGCACATTCCCTGTTGGTATGATTTTATTAAATCTATTTTTTCATTATAGAAGTAATATTAAAAAAGCAATATAAACATATTAAGGGAAATTTGGAAAACAGAGAAACTAAGAAAAAATATTACTCATAATCCCCCAGCTCCTAACCCAGCAGTTTACACAGCGCCATTGGTCTCTTTCCTTCCCTTTTCATCTTTTTGGTTTGCCTTTAATGTGCGCATGTGTTTTGCTGAGCTTGTGGCAGGGCTGTACCCACGACTTGAACTTGCTGTTCCTCCTTGCCTTCCTATCATAAACATAGTTCGTGCATTTTTTTGTTGTAAAGGTAATACGTAGTCATTATAGAAAGTTTAGAAATTGAAGCTGAGCTGAAAGGAGAAAAAGTCCTAGTCCTACTATTGTTGGCATTTTCATTGTTTCCTCTATAATTTATTTTATTTTATCCTTTAATCACAGATGTAAAAAGTGGATGAATTCACCAGGTAAAAAAATTCAAATAATATAAAAGCAAATAGACAAAAGCGTGAAAAATCTCCTTTTACCAGTAAATTCTCCCTCCCTGTAGAGCAACAAAATTCACACACGATTTACTTAGGTGTGTCTTCGCTCACATCCATTCTGTGCATTTACCCACATATGTGTTGTGTGCACACACATGAGTAGTTCGGGTGTGTGTTTTTGAAATAGGTGGGTTCGTACTATCTGTGGTTTCCTTTCTCGCCCGATGGCAGTTCAGCCTTCCGAGTCACCGAGTGCCATCTGTCTGGTGGCCGTGGCTGCCAGGCCCCCATCAGAGGGCGGGCCGCATCCCTTCACACAATCCTGCTGAAGACTGGCAGATTGCATTTAGCATGTCTGAGGCTGACCATGGTTTTTATGGAAGGTCCATTATATGTGTTTGTGTTCATGTGCAGATATTTCTTTACGGCGGTTTTTAAAGGTAGATTTGCTTGGTCAAAAATCGGGCACATTTAACCTTCCAAGGGCTACGGCCAAGCAGCCCTCCGTTCACGCTGATGAATGCACACTCACCAGCGTGTGTGACTCAAAACAGACCGTCATTTTCCGTGCACAGAAAAAGTTTAAAGAGCACAGTTTTCACCACATTGTAGAAACCACTTGAATCTTCTTGTCTTCTTAACCTGATACTCTAAATGTTTCTGGTCCCCTCATTCTTAAAAGAGTAACTTTTATGATAGAAGTTAAAAAGAAGTTTATTTTCAAATAGTTAGAAAATATAGTTAAACTAAAAATTTTTTTAATTGCTCCTAATTTTACCATCCATATCACATTTTGGTACATCTCTCCTCTTACTTTTCCTATGCATACATATGCCTTTGAAAAATATTTTTTACAAACATAACCTTCTTTTTCATGTGCAGTAAATGTTCAATAGAGGAAATTGATCAAAGTTTGTGACTCCTTCCCTCTCTGATGTTGCATATTTCAGTCACCTCTAGCTTTTACTATTGTAACTAACACAGTAGCGGATGTCTTTGTGCCTCAGGTTTCTTCTGTGGTTTGAATGATTTCTGAAGTGCCTGTTATCCAGCTCAGCTTAGCTCTTAGGTATCTAAGGCCTCTTACTCACACACACACAAGCTTTGATTTTGTCATGCCTGGGTGATAACATACAGTGGGAAGGGGAGGCTCCGAAAGGTGGGTACCTTGCCAAAGTCACACAGCCGGGCGGCCGGGGCTAAGCTGGCCCCCTGCTGCCGTCCCTCACCCCTGCACCCTCCACCCTGTCTTCGCAGGTCTGGGGCTCTCCTCCCGGACCCCGGCTGTGAGCACATCTGAGTCCAGCGCGGGCACGGGCACCAGCACCCCGTCCACACCCACCACCACCAGCCAGAGCCGCCTCATCGCCTCGTCCCCCACCCTCATCTCAGGGATCACCAGCCCCCCCCTCCTGGACTCCATCAAGACAATCCAGGGCCATGGCCTGCTTGGCCCCCCCAAGTCCGAGCGTGGCCGAAAAAAGATCAAGGCGGAGAACCCAGGGGGCCCGCCTGTCCTTGTAGTCCCCTACCCCATCCTGGCCTCAGGCGAGACTGCCAAGGAGGGCAAGACATACAGGTGGGGGTCTGGTGGGCTTCACACCTAGGGCTGCCCCCAGGAGCACAGAAATAGGGGTTGAAAAGAAGGGACCCAGGGGCTGAGGGTGGGGCTAAGGTCCAGGGGGTGGGGTCACCGGACAGGCTGCAACCACGTTCTTACAGAGGCAGTGTTCGGCTGGGGGCTATCTCTCCTCACTTCAAGCAGTGAGCTCAACCCTGAACATTAGAATCACCGGGGCAGAGTTCAAAAAATGCCAGTACCAGGGCCACACCTGAAAAGTCCTGATTTAATTTGCTGGGTGGTGGGGAGGGTCTTGTGGAAGGCCAGGTGTCAGTTTTTCTTGACCCCCCCCCCACCACCTGCCCCACTGATTCTGGGTGCAGCCCAGTTGAGCCCCTCCCCCAAAACTGTGGGGTGTGGCTCTGGGCAAACCTTCACCAGGAACAGGAGGCCTCTCTTTCCTGTGAGGGGTCAACCTGCTCCCCCTGCTGCTGGAAATGTGCCCCCAGGTGGAGGGGCTTTCTCCTCCAGGTTGCAGGTTGTCTAGGGCCTGAGCGTGCCCTGGGGACTCCTCACAGGAAAGCTCTGTCCCTGATGTGTGGTCTCGGATGCGTGGTCTCTGATGCAGAAGGTCCCCCCTGAGCTGTACAGGCAGGGGGTGCAGGGGTCTTCCCAGGTGTGAACCTGCCTCTTGCCCCACAGGTGTAAGGTCTGCCCGCTGACCTTTTTCACCAAGTCCGAGATGCAGATCCACTCCAAGTCGCACACAGAGGCCAAGCCCCACAAGTGCCCGCACTGCTCCAAGTCCTTTGCCAACGCCTCCTACCTGGCCCAGCACCTGCGCATCCACCTGGGCGTCAAGCCCTACCACTGCTCCTACTGTGATAAGTCCTTCCGACAGCTCTCCCACCTCCAGCAGCACACCAGGTGAGTGGCCTGCTCGGTGCTGACGTGCTGCAGCCTGTTCCAGCTCAGCACCTGTGCCCGTGCACAGACCTGCTACAAGGAGGGCCCGCAACCTTCTCTGGGTGCCCATGGCCCTCAGGGTCAAGACAAAATTTCTTTGCTTGGCATTCGAGGCCTTTTATGGTGTGGCCTTCGTGGACCTCGCTGACCTCAGCTCACACTCCTGCACCATCCTTCCCATTGCTTCTCAGTTGCAGGTCTTGGCTCATGCTATATCCTCTACCTGAACCCCTCCCTTCTTCTACCCTGTTTCCCTGGCCCTCTCCTATCCATCTCTCAGTCCAGCTTCCTCCAGGAAGTCCTCTGGGGCCTCCCTGAGCTGGTTCCACAGGCCCTGTGCCTTCCCACCACAGCAGTAGTAGGCTGTCTTGTACTTGCCTGGCTATTTGCCCACCATCCGTAATATGTTGGGGGTTCTTGCAGGCCAGGGCTCCGTCTCTTCCATTTCCACACCCAGGGTGTGCCACAAGCTTTTACACATTTGTCTAATATTTGTGGGATAAATGGAACTAGCTCTCATAAGGCCATTTAACAAATAATTACAAAGCCTCTTCTATAAACTAGATGTGGTTCTTGGTGCTAGAAATACAGCTGTGAGCAAAACAGACAAAATCCCTGCCTCCTGAGGGGGTTTACATTGCAGGCCAGTTTTGGAAGGGAGACTCAGAGATTAGAATGTGTTAAGGAGTGAAAAGTTTTTGCAGGGGAGTACAGACATCAAAAAGCCTGGCTTGCCAAATAAAAATACCATGGAAATTTAAAGAACCAAACCCAAGTTTACCAAGATCACGGTTCATAGCACTTTTCTCCCAGGCTGATGGTATCTATAAGCTTTGCTGTGTGTTCGCCAGTCTCAGCACAATGGAGGTCAGGGATAAAGTTATTATTGCCGCGGAGTTTGTGACTTACAGAAAGCGCCCAAGGTTTCCTCTGTTCTAGGGACAAATGCCAGACAGAGGGACCTCGTATTTTCTTTGTTTGGTTGTCATCATGTGTGCATGTGTCTCCGCCACCTCTGTGCGCCTTATCAGTCTGTTTCCCAGACTTGGGGGCAAGGTGTGTAGGTTGGACGGAGAGAGATGAGTGGCCAGACGGCCCCGAGTCGGCCGCTTTCCTCGCTCCCTCCTGTGTCCCCTGCTGCGGGTTTGACCCCGTGAGTTGTTTCAGCAATTTTCTGACTGTGGTCGTTACTTTGATTTTTTTTTAAGTTGGCCAGTTTTGTGTACATGGAGGTATATGTAATTAGGTGTTGGTTAAGCAAGTCTGCCGGTTGTGTTATTAAAATTAGAGCACATGAGCCCTGGCTGGTGTAGCTCAGTGGATTGAGCATGGGCGTGTGAACCAGACAATCTCCGTTCGAGTCCCAGTCAGGGCACATTCCTGGGTTGCAGGCCAGTTCCCGGCAGGGGCCAGTTCCCAGCAGGGGATGCATAAGAAGCAACCATACATTGATGTTTCTCTTCCTCTCTCCTTCCCTTCCCCTCTAAAGATAAATAAATAAAATATTTAAAAAAAATTAGAGCACATGATGCTAGGGTTTGAGAGTTAACTTCTGTCAGGGGACTCTGTAAAGCCCCTGGGGTCATAATTTTAATGTGTGTGTGTGTGTGTGTGTGTGTGTGTGTGTAAAACGTTCTCACTGTCTGAAGTCAGGAACCTAAACCATCCACTTCCCTCCTGTCAGGGCCGCCCCTGCAACCTGGAATAGTAGGGCGCTGCCTTTTTGGAGTGTCCCGAGGTCGCTGGTTTCCCGGGCTAGCAGGGATGACTCTACAACCCGAACACCTGCCCTCCACAGCCAGGGAGCAGGTGCAGCCCGGTTTCCTGGAGGCCTGGAGAGGCCCCCCACCCCGTAAAGTCCAGTCCTCATTTCTTCCTATCAGGCTTGTCATGCCCAATTACATGGAATGTGTCTTAAATGTGACATTTCTGGCATAGTCATGGTTACAAATTTGATTTACCCAGTTATATCCTATTAGGAAGGAGGACAGATTCTTATGGAACCTAATTCCAGAACCGGTAACGATCAGAAGAAGAGAAGGGTCTCAGTGAAGGCACGTGGACCGTTTTCTGGTCGTTGTTCTGAGTGGCATTGTAGACAGGGCCAGTTACCTGTGTGGTTTTCAGTAGAACCATCATTTTTAAATTTCCCTGGTTGTTCATTAGTGTCTATCTATATTAAATTTTTATAGGGTTTCCCCTCCAGAATTCTGAAGGGTTAGTTGGAATTCCATTTGAGGAATATTTTATTCCAGTGTGTACAATTACAGCCGCCTAAATTGAGGATTAGAGATAAATCAGGGAAAAAAGGGATGTTTCTCATATGCCCTTTAGAAAATAACATTAGAATTTAATCACTTCCATCCAATGCAAGGTCATAATTCCTGTTCCACTGATCTGGGGCCGTTAGTCTGCTTTGAAAAGTTGTTTTCTTCTGAACTCAAGACTCCTGGATCCCACCTTGCCCTGGAGCAGCGTCTGGTCGTGGAGATGGTGAGGCTCTCCTCGCTCGAAGACTCGATTTCAGACCCACAGCTCCAAGTGGAGGCCTTTAGGCAAGTGCTAGGGGGAAAGGCAGACCTGTGGCTAGTTAAAGGACTCTGGCCTATTTGTTATAATAACCAGCAATATCAGAACGGAGGAGAATGGAGTCCTCTATTAAGATATCACAGGTGCTTGGGTGGAGTAGCTCAGTGGGTTGAGCACCGAAGGGGCTTTGGTTTACAGAAGGGGCTGTGAACCAAAGGGTCACCAGTTTGATTCCCAGTCAGGGCACATGCCTGGGTTGTGGTCCAGGTCCCCCAGTAGGGGGCGCACGAGAGCCAACCACACATTGGTATTTCTCTCCCTTTCTTTCTCCTCTTCCCCTCTCTATAAAAATGAATAAATAAAGTCTTTAAAAATAATAAAATAAAGTTTACCTAAAATTAATACTTAGAAAAAAAGATGGAACAGGTGGTCAGTTTTTCAGGTTAAAAACATGGGCGGCAAGGACACCGATCCCCATCTTTAGGGTCTTTTCTTCTATCTCATAAACAGTCTGTTCTGATTGGCACTAATTGGTAAGTGTAGTTAAAGTTAGAAAAAAATGTTTTTAAGGTAACCTTTCTGTTGATACTTAGTGTGGAGGCCTCTGTATATGAGAAGTGGTTGGGTTTTTTCTCCATCTTAAAAAATATACAACTATATAAATATATTTATACTATAATAATTATATGGTGTATATGTATAATTATATTATGGTATAGGATTATATTATATGTGCTATTACTCTATTTAATATTTATATAAATTATATATAATTACACATTCATAAAATTAACTCAGAGGTTCAGCTCTCTCTTGCTTTGCCAACTTCCATGTGCGGGGAACGCCCTAGGATAGCCCTCACTCTAGTGTTCTGCTGATTGAAAATACGGAGACTTGAAGACACACCTGATTTCTTTGGATCGCCCCTCTTTTCATAAAGCGCAGGAGGAGCCCTCCAGTGTCGCCCCGCGGCCATCTGGACACGCCAGGAGTCTCTGGGCGTGAAAGACCCCTTGGCCGCGTTGCTGTTCTGGGTTTGAGGAAGGCGGCAGCGCAGAGTCGGCCGGGCAGGAAAGGGGTGTCAGTGCAGTGGGAGAGGCACACAGGAGTCAGCAGTGGTAGTTGCTAAGAATCCTCGTTTTTTCAGAAGTGGACTTTTGCTTACAAATGTTACTTGAGACCGCAACAAAGCAAGCAACAAGAAATGAACAGGCCCCGAAGGAGAGTATTTCATCAGAACGTTCCTTGACGGGCCATTGCTTTCCATTCCTCAGGGCACAACTCGTGTGTGTGTGTGTGTGTGTGTGTGTGTGTGTGTGAGAGAGTGAGAGAGAGAGAGAGAGATTTGAGGTGTTTTTTTAAAATCCTCACCTGAGGATATGCTTATGAATTTTAGAGGGAGAGGGAGGGAGAAGAAGTCGGGGAAGAGAGAGAGAGAGACATCCATGTGAGAAACTTCCGTCGGCTGCCTCCCGCATTTGCCCCAACTGGGGATCAAACCCCCAACCTTTCCGGTGTACGGGATGATGCTCCAGCAAGCTGAGCCACCCGGCCAGGGCTGATTTGAGTTCTTAATGGTGAAAAGCCAAACAAGCAACATGAAGGTTGTAACGACCTTTAGGGACAAATAATTAGTCACTAGGCAGTAGCACATATAATTAAACCGGTGTGTCCTCACCCGGTGACAAAGGCTGGGGACTCAAATGCCCACTAGTCCCCGAATCCTTTGAACAAATAAAGCCAAATGTAAAGAAGCGACCAGATTTCAGGTTCCCTGTTTTCTGCCATTCCTGTTTTTCCCCCCTTGATAGAGAACCTAATAACCCCGGGCATCTAATCAAACCCATCTTCCCAATGTTATTGCTGATCGTGAGGGGAATAGGAGAAGAAGGTTGTGTCCAAAGCCAAGCCAGCCCTGGTCCCGCAATGGAAGTGCAGTTAGAACAGGTGGAGAAGCCTCTCTCTGCTTGTTGAGAAAGATGCGCTTGGGAGCACTCGCGGGCTGATGCGGTTTAGTGACACTGGGGACACGGACACATCTTGGTGGGACCTCCCTCTGTAAGAAAAGCATAGGTATAGACTGTTGCAGAAGGCCTGTCTGGGGGGGGGGGGGGTTCAGTTCAGCAAATGAGAACTACCATGTGCATTTAAAGAGACAGTAAACGATTTTGTAGCAAGTCTGTTCAGGGTAAAAATCCATATGGCAGGGGTCTCCGGCACTTAGCAGCTTGTACGATCAGATATCCCCGTGCAGTCAGTGGGCAGGGAGAACATTAGGTACCGAGGAGACTTTGTGTTTTACTTTGGATGCACTCATGCTGTGCAGAGTGACTCTCAGTTTATTTGTTCAGGCTGCACAGGTTTGTGTCTTTCCCCCTTTTCCCGGCCGTGTGATGTTTTGTGCTTGTGTAGCGGTAGTTTGTGAGGGGGGCAGCTGTCGCTTTATTGTCCCAAGTCCGACGGTGGTAACAGTCACAGCGTCACCACAGTCACAGGGTGGGACAAAGGTAGGTTTGCAGTTGTGAGTGCGCACGGCAGTTTANCAGCCCTGGTCCCGCAATGGAAGTGCAGTTAGAACAGGTGGAGAAGCCTCTCTCTGCTTGTTGAGAAAGATGCGCTTGGGAGCACTCGCGGGCTGATGCGGTTTAGTGACACTGGGGACACGGACACATCTTGGTGGGACCTCCCTCTGTAAGAAAAGCATAGGTATAGACTGTTGCAGAAGGCCTGTCTGGGGGGGGGGGGGGTTCAGTTCAGCAAATGAGAACTACCATGTGCATTTAAAGAGACAGTAAACGATTTTGTAGCAAGTCTGTTCAGGGTAAAAATCCATATGGCAGGGGTCTCCAGCACTTAGCAGCTTGTACGATCAGATATCCCTGTGCAGTCAGTGGGCAGGGAGAACATTAGGTACCGAGGAGACTTTGTGTTTTACTTTGGATGTACTCATGCTGTGCAGAGTGACTCTCAGTTTATTTGTTCAGGCTGCACATGTTTGTGTCTTTCTCCCTTTTCCCGGCCGTGTGATGTTTTGTGCTTGTGTAGCGGTAGTTTGTGAGGGGGGCAGCTGTCGCTTTGTTGTCCCAAGTCCGACGGTGGTAACAGTCACAACGTCACCACAGTCACGGGGGGACAAAGGTAGGTTTGCAGTTGTGAGTGCGCACGGCAGTTTATTCTTGCATTATTATGTATTATTCTATTATTTTCATACCAATAATAGACATAGCTCATTCTCGCATTATCATGTACTAATCATTGTACTACATTCCACGTGAACAACCGTAAACCCACTTTTGCCCCCCCATTCCTCACCCCCATAGTCCTCGTCAGAAAGCCCCTCTGGGCCTGGCTCGGTGCAGGTGTTCACGCACAAGGTGCCCGTAACGCCCCGGCACAGTGTGAGTTTGTGTTTCCTGGTAAGACATCACGGCTCTGAGAAGTGCCACGGACAGGGAAGGTTGATGAATTCATCAGGTGATGAATGAAGGGCTGAGGAAGGTTAACTTTCACTGTTGCCGCCGCTGTTTCGGTTACAAATCACGACAGGGCTGAAGCCGTCCCAAATAGTGTGCCATGTATTACCTGGGAAGTAAAATATACGTGAAAACGAATGAGTTTAATAATAACTTAATAACTGTATTTAAACATTGAACAATTTGCCTTTTGTTGTTTGCCTTCCATAAAAATGGACATGTTGAAAACGAGCACTACAAAAGTATTTTACGAACACCCTTTATATAAGTATTCTTCCAGTCTTCCTGGTCCTAGTCATCATCCCTGTTTCGAGACGAGGAAGCTCAGGGAGGCGGAGTCACTGGCCAAAGGTCACCCAGCTAAGAGGAGATTCGCGCCCAGCCCAGAGCTCCGAGGAGCAGCCCAGTCCTTGGAGGGAAGAAGGGGTAGGGATGTCGGGCTGTGGAAGCAGCTCAGGTGGGGGCGGACACACCAGGCACGAGCAGAGCGAGTTTTGCAACCCAGGATGGGGCTGGGGCGGTGGGGCCGCAAGGGAAGTCGAGGGGCACCCATTTCAGCTCCGCTTTGCCACGACACCTGTGACTGGAGTTGGCGCTGAGCTCTCCATCACCACAGGTGAGAGAGAGCCAGTGCCGGGCACTCCTTTAGTGGGCAGGTGCCCTACAAAGAGAGGGTCTGGCATTGGAATCGAAGGTTTGGCCCTGACTTGAAACTCAGGGACTGAAGAACTTTGGGGCCAGTTATGAGTGAGAACAGGCAGCCTGGTCCTTCATTTGCCCAACAGTTGGATGAAGCTCCTTCTGAGCCAGCCCAGTGCTGGGTGCCACGCACAGGGACAGATCAGCGGTCGGAGGCAGGCTCTGTCCCAGAGAACTTCCACCACAACCTGAGGGGCTGGTGGATGTGGAAGCTCCCACGAGGGGGAAGTACGTGGTAGAGGTTGGGGAGGATCAGCTGGGTCGGATATTGAAGGGCCCATAGCCCTCCCTAGTAAGAGAAGGGAAGGGTGTTCCTGGCAGGGGGAATAGCATGAGCACAGGCTCAGAGGTTTGCTGGGGAGTGTGTCCGCCCTTGTGGGGTTGTTGGTAAGATACCCCCCTGGGGAGAGCAGGGGCAGAGGGAGAGGCTTCAGAAACTGAGGCCTTGAATGCTGGAGCAGGGGGTTGGTCTGTCCTGGAAAGAGGAGAGAGAGCAGAGGAAGGCAGGCAGGGACGTGACGAGGTCAGATCCCTGTGCCGCTGCTTTGTGGCAGTCAGAGGGGACGGGGAGAGGCTGGGGATCCGGGCAGGAGGCCCTACGGCAGGGGTGTCAAACTCATTGTCACCGGGGGCCTCTTCAGCCTCGTGGTTGCCTTCAAAAGGGCTGAATGTAACTTTAGGACTGTATCAATGTAACTACTCCTTAACAGTTAAGTGAGAGCTCGGCACTGCCGCCAGGTAGAAACCAGGTGCCGGGCCAGATAAAACCAGGTGGAGGGCCGGATTCGGGCTTGGGCCTTGGGTTTGCCACCTGTGCCGTATGGGGACTTTCCTGGTCAAGAGGTTCTTGGTTGGGTCCCCAGAGGACCATCGATTAGTTGGTCAATAAACACCTGTGAAATACACCTGAGGAATGGGTGTTGAATACAGTGAGCATATTACTCTTGTCAGTGACTGACTTCAGAGAAAGAACTGATTTCCCTTCATTCAGTCAGTGACTATGTGAGGTCTGTCCAGAAGAAGTCCGGCCATTGTTACTGTAATGAGAACAGTTTGCACGGCATCCTGGCAGCCAAGGAGAGTGGACTGGAATGCGCATGTGTGAACAATGTCGACTTCACTGTAGTAGTCCATGGGGGCGGTAGATGCCATGGAGTGAGCATGTGTACTGTGTGGCTGTTGCATTCAAAGTGACTGAGTGAACAGAGCAATGGATCTGCGTCAGATCTTGTGTTGAGCTTGAACATTCCTCCGTGGAAACTATTCGATGATTCAGAAGGCTTTCAGGGACGATACAGTGAGTGCAGCAAATACAAGTGTGGCACAAATGCTTCAGATGCTCGAGAATTGTTGAAGTGACCCACGTTCTGGAAGGCCTGTGACAAGAACACCTGAGAATGTCGAACACGTATGGGCTGCAATCAGTAAAGATCGGCAGCCGACAGTGTGGGAACTAGGAGCTGGTCTGGGGATTCCAAAACGACCGTGTCCGAGATTTTGAAGCAGGATGTTGGCATGACACGTGTCATGGCAAAATTCGTTCTGCGGCTTCTGCCACCAGAGCAGAAGGAACATCGTGCTGCAGGTGCCAATGACTTGATTCAAACCGATACCAGTGAATGAGGTTTCCTCCAGATGGTCATAACCGGAGATGAATCTGGCAACCAAGGCCCAGTCGTCTCGATGGAAGTCACCTGGTTCTCCACACCAAAGAAGGGGTGGCAGAGTCGCAGCAAGATCAAGACCATGTGAACTGTGTTTCCTGATTGGGGAGGCGTTGTCCATCTTGACTCTGCCCTCCAGACCCACAGTTAATAAGGAGCACTGCCTCCGTGACCTTCATCAGCTGAGAGGTGCAACGTGACAAAAACGGCCACAGCTTTGGGCAGCTGGCTATTGGCAGCTTCATTACGACAACGTGCCTGTCCACGCATTGTGTTCCGTGCAGAGTTTTTTTGCACAACATCAGGTCACCCAGGTGACTCAGTCCCCCTACAGCCCAGATGTGGCACCTTGCGACTTCTGGCTTTTCCCCAAACTAAAGTCACCTTTGAAAGGGAAGAGGTTTCAGACCATCAATGAGATTCAGGGAAATACAACAGGGCAGCTGATGGTGAGTCCAACAAAAGACTTTGCAGAGTGTTTTAAACAGTGGAGGAGATGCTGGGAGAGCTGTGTGAGGTCCGTAGGTGCCTGGTGTGAAGGGACTGAGGTGTCAGTGTCCTACGTACAGTGTTTCTTGTGTCTGGTATCTTTTTCAAGAAAGGTCTTATGTGCACAGCGCATGGCCGGATACTTTCTGGACAGGCTGCGTCTGGTGCCTGCTCTCTGCTGAGCCTCTGCCAGGCCCTGGAGTGGGGGGTGGCAAAGGGGACTCTTGCTCTCAGGAGGCAACCAAGAAGTCAGGGACTGGAAAGGGACAGCACAGAGGGGTGGGCTGTGGGGCCGGGCTGGTTGGGGGGGTCGGGGAGGGCTGCCCCGAATAAAGCGCTTTTATACTGAGAACAGGAGTATGGGTGTTAGCAGGTATTAGCTGAGGGAACAGTGTTTGTGGAAGAGGGAACAGCCTGGGTAAAGCACTGGAGGTAGGGAGGAAGTTTGAATGCAAGCGAAGCCTGTGGGGCTGAAGCCTCGGGGCAAGGGAGAGGCAGGACTCGGGTAGGGACTGTGGGGTTTAAAGCAAAGCCAGCCCCTGTCCCCCAGTTCCCTCTGCCACCGGACCGCTAGCTGGGGGACTCGCACAGCCCTGGAGCGGAGTGAGGGCAGGGTGAAATGGCGGGGACCCTGGCATCAGGCGGAGCCAGTCCAGATGACCCTTAAGGTCCTTCCATGGTAGAGACCGAGTGCAGTAAGTAGCCTGGGTTAATGTCCCCAAACATGTGACACCCGGCAGTGTGTGGGCAGAATAGGGGTTTGCAGAACCGGGCCAGCCCAGCTCCACTTGGCCTCACACCTGACACCGGGCTGTCGCTGCCTTTCGGGTCCCAGTCTAATCGAGAGGACCAGAGGGGCAGCATCCCCTGCTGAGGATGCAGCCAGGACATAGGGGCGGCCAGCAGCGGCATCAGTGAGACAGGGATGCCAGGTGAGAAGTTCTCTGACCAGGATGTAGGCGCTTAGGAGCAGGGGGCTGAGGCCAGACCTCACAGCAAAGGGCCTTGAGTGACCAAGGAGTTAGGACTCCACTGGTGCTGGTAGTGGGCAGTCTGTGTCATGGGCTGATTGAAGGCAGAGAAGGTCCCTTATTCAAGCCCATCCAGCACGGGGTCTGGCCAGAGGGGCCTCAGTTTGTTTGATGAGTGTTGATGGGCAGAGCAAACCCAGGCAGCAAGGTGGGCTGGGAATTAGGGGAAGGAGCCAACAGCCCGCAACCCGAGCTGGATTCTCCTTCCACCTAAAGCTCATCTGCAAAGTAGGCAAACGAGGTTCAGGCTCAGCATCATTTCACTCCCCGCCTGGCTGGCACAGAGGTTTTGCGAGAACAGATGATTAAAGACAAATCCAGGGTGTTATGAGAAGGCTCGAGTGTGGAGAGCAGGGAGGGCCTCTCATCTGTGAGTGCCGGGCCCTTGATCCCCATGGGCGGACGCACCTCATCCCATCCACCTCCATGCTCACCTGGCTGAACTTGAACTGAAAACACAGCCATCGGCCTTCAAGTCACTGCTCCAAAGTCAGCTTCTTGATGAGGCTCACCCTAGCTACCGTATTTTAAATGCCCCCTCCACCCCCCAGCACTCACGGTCCCCTCGCCTCGTTCTCACTGCACTTCTTTCCTCCCACATGTGACTTACGTTGTGCTGATTTTTCCACAAGGCAATGGGTTTGTCTGTTTTGTTCACGGAGACATTCCAAGTACATAGCATGGTGCCTGCCACTCAGGTACCTGATGGTAAATGAATGGATAATATTAGTACAAGTGTTAATTGAGTGCTCACTTGTGCCAGATACCTGGCTAAGCCCTTATATGTGTTGTCCAATCCATCTTCACGAGGCCCGGTGAGGGAGGGGCTATATTTTATATCAGATGAGGAAACTGAGACTCAGTGATTTGCCCAAGGTCACCCAGCTAGTAAGTAGTGGAGCCAGGACAAGAACCCAGAAATGGGGGGGACAGAAGGGACTCACGGGAAGGACACAGAGGGGCCAAGCTTCAGGGCCACCCTCTCCTGCATTCTCAGTAGCTGGGGTGACCACATAGCCATATAGACATGTGCCTGATGGGAGAGGTACCAGGAAAGAGAAATTGGGGGCCAACCAGAGGGAGATGGCTTCTTTTTCTGGGGGAAAGAGGCCAGTGGGCAGGGAAGGTCCTGGCAAAGCTGTGAGTCTCTGCCTGTTTCAGTGGGTGGTCTGCAGGTGGGTCTTTAAGAAGAGGGCAGACTGCAGTCGAAGCAAGCTCTCTGTGCTTAGCTGGAGGTCTGGGCCAGGCCTCTGAGTGGGTGCTGGCCAAAGGTTGGGTCAGCAGGGACCCTGGGGAGCAGGGGGGCTTTAGTCACAGACCGGACTTGAGAGGTGAGAGAAAAAGAGAGGGGGTGGCCTTTGGAGGGTCCACTTCTCACCTGGGGCTCACCTGGGGAGAGTATGCAGTGGAGCCTGGGAGGCTTGGGGGGCCAGAGGTGTGGTGCAGGACAGCCAGGGTTGGGGGGCTGGAGCTGGCCTAGGGGTGTGTGTCAGGGACCCCACCTCACTGGGCTGCCTGTTGCAGAATCCACACAGGAGACAGACCCTACAAGTGCCCGCATCCTGGCTGTGAAAAGGCTTTCACTCAGCTCTCCAACCTCCAGGTGAGTGGCCGCCTGCTTCCGGCCCAGCAGCTGCAACAGCTGCCTTCACGAAAAGTGAGCATATGGAGTGGGTAGGGCTGGGGGCAGGTGCTGGCCCCTGACTCCCTCCTATGCCTCTGCAGTCTCACCAGCGTCAGCACAACAAGGACAAGCCCTACAAATGCCCCAACTGCTACCGCGCCTACTCGGACTCCGCCTCCCTGCAGATCCACCTGTCCGCCCACGCCATCAAGCACGCCAAGGCCTACTGCTGCAGCATGTGCGGGCGGGCCTACACCTCGGTGAGTGCCTCTCCCCGGCCCTCAGCTTCCGCCGCCACCGCCTTCTCCTCGGATCCCTACTGAGTCCATTTTCCAGACAAGAAAACTGAGGCCCTGAGAGGGGAAGTGACTCCTTAAGATCACAATGAGCGCTGGAGCCAGGGCTGCTGCTTCCCGGTTCTCTTCTAGGCCGCCCCCGGCCAAGCTCTGAGCCCCCTGGCGGCCTTTGGGGTTCGGAGGCGTGGCCCCCTCTGGGCCCCGGAGGCTCCAGGCGGTGGAGAAGGGCTCAGTACCCTGCTTTCCCGAGTTGGGCCCGGAGAAAGGCCTTCCTCCTCTGGGGAAGCTGCAGCTCCCCTCATGGCCACAAGGTGGCACAGTGACTTTGCCCAGAGCCACCCTCAGGTCTCAGGAAAGGTCTCAACGGTGCTAGAAAGGTCATTGCATCCAGCCCCTGTCCCTGGGTTTGACTTTCTCTAAACAAGGGCCTTTCAGAACTCAGGAGAGGGAGTCCACGTGCGTCACCCGTGTGTGTGCTTCTGCCTAATCAAATATTCTGGGTAACAGACCCCGAGTGCACCCAGATAGAGATCACTGAGCCTGTTTCCTCATCTGTCCGCGGAGGAGGCGGCAGTTCTTAACTCACAGGGCTGCTGGCTGGCAGAGTTGACCCACCCAGTGTTTACCGAATGCTGTGCCAGCACTCTGGAGGGCCAACCAGACAGAGATCCTCGGCCTCCAGGAAGGTTGGAGGCATAGTAAACAAGTAGCCACGCAAGTAAATATGTAAAGGCAAACTGTGGTAATTGCTCCAGGCAGGGCTTCCCAGCCTTGGCCCATGTCTGCGTGTGGGCAGGTGCCAGTTCCCCGGGGAGCTGTCCTGTGCTTTATAGCACCGATTTTGACCTCTGCCCACTAGCAGTCCCCTCCCCAAGTTGTGACAGTCAGGATGCTTCCAGACTTTGACAGATGTCTGGGGGAGCAAAGTCGCCCCTGATGGAGAACCACTGCTATGAAGGAAAATGGGTTTTGAAAGACAGCAGCCGGGAGGACACAGCGGAGCTGGGAAAGAGGGATGGATCCCGGTAGGCTGTCTGAGGAAGTGACATTTAGACGAAGCCTTGAGGGACAGTGGGCCAGGTGAGGAAGAGGAGGAAGGGAGAAACATTTTCATGCAGGGGAACAGCAAGTGCAAACCCCTGAGGTAGAACCAACTTGGTGTCTTCCAGGAACTGAAAGAAAATTAGGCCCCATGGGGGCTGTGGGGCCTGTGAGCAGGGATGGGAGGCCGTTGGGAGGGGACTGTCTGGGAGGGTATTTTTGAGTGGTCACTGTGGCTGGAGGGGGTACAAGGATTGCAGGCACGGTTCCCAGCAGAGCCCAGGTGAGCTGCCAGCCAGGGCTGCAGTTTGCTGAGTGCTGAGTACATAGCGTTCACCCTTCCCTGGAGTTTAAAAGGCAGAGGAGAGTTGAGAGGCCACAAGGACAGAACCCGCAGAAACCAGGGCCCCAAGGATCTATGTGGGGGCCCCAGAAACTGAGGAGCCCTGGCCACCTGACCTTCAGTCAGGTCCAGCTACAATCTCTTGACTGCCCTCCACACCCCTACGCTTAGAGGAGGAGCCGTGGCACTCACACCTGTGGTGTCCTGAGGGGATCTCTCTGAAGTTGGAGGGCAAAGCTGGTCAGCACTCGCTGGCCTGGGGCCCCCACCCTGAACTGGGCCTGAATAGACCAGATAGAACACGAAGTTACCTTAAAAAACATTTTAATGCATTGGTTTTGAAACCACTTTAATACGTAAAAGAAACATTTCAGAACAGTGAACCCTCATGTTCCCGTCAGTCCCCAGAACCACCCATCAATCCTGCTTCATCCCTGTTTCTGTTTTCTGAAGTAAAACCAGCAAAATATTGTTTTATCTTAAAATTTTCACATAGTGTGTCTAAATGTAAGTCCTCTTTAAACCATATGCGCGATACTTTTATAATAGAATAAAATAATTCACTCGAAGTCCTTAATGTCATCAAACAACCCGGTCGGCATTCACATTTCGTTTGTCCCATGAATGCCGTAATTCTATTTACGTAGACTTTCAGTAGTTAATCAAGATCTAAATAAGATTTCTGCGCCGCACCGGGTCAGTGCATCTTTTAATCTGTGGGCGCCCCCCCCCCGCCTTCTTTTTCCTGTGCAATTTATTCATGAAGACTAGTTCTGTAGTGTGGACTTTGCTGATTGCTTCCCTCTGATGCCATTTGATAGCATGTGGCCACCACATTTGAGGGCTTCCTCTGCCGGATTCTGAGCACATTGAGGCATGAGGCCAACAAGTGGCAGGTGGGAACCAGAGCACCACCCTGCACCCTAGTGTGAGGGCCCGTGGGCCTGCAGGTGAGCCTTGGGTCACCTTGCCCACCCATTCTTGGGTGCCTCAGGTCAGATTTAGCAGAGCCTGTGGGGGGCGCTAAAAGGATCAAGCTGAGCATGCCCAGTTTATGCTTCCAAAGTCACCAATCAGATGAGGCCCCACTTCTCTCCCAGGGAGGACAGAATGTGGGGGTACAGAGTCTGGGGTCCCTCAACTCTTACTGCATACTAAGAGCTTTATCCACATCACCCTAGCACTGCTTCGAGATTGTTTCTGTCCCATTCCTGCTTGCAGAGGAGGAAGCTGAGGCTTGGAGGGGTGAGATGACTTGTCCAGAACTAGGCTCAAATCCAGGCCTGCTGCTCCACCTTCACTGGGAGCACCAGCCAGCCAGTAAATGGCAGCTGGCCTGGCCCTGCGGAGGGTGGGCATGGCTGAGGGGCGATCCTGACCTGCTGGCTCGACAGCCAACACGCCATGGGCTCAGACCCTGATCAGTGAGCCAGCCCCCAGGCCTGCCATGCAGCATCCCTAGAACCCACGTAGATAGATAGATGCCCATCTGTCCCCCACAGCTGTGGTCCCTCACTTAGCTGGCCCACCTGCCAAGGAGCCCTCCAGTGGCCACTTGGGGGAACTGCAGCCTCTTCTGCCTCGCTTGCCGCCTTCTGTTAGTTTTACGTTCTGAATCTCACCCGCGCCCACAGGAGACCTACCTGATGAAGCACATGTCCAAACACACGGTGGTGGAGCATCTGGTGAGCCATCACTCGCCCCAGAGGACGGAGTCCCCCGGCATCCCGGTGCGAATTTCCCTCATCTGAGCCGACCCAGGCACCGCCCTGCCCACTGGCAGACACAGACCCAGGCAGCACCAGGCCCCGCCCCCCTCCAGGGCCCTCCAGGAACAGCCGAGCTCTCTCATGACCTTCCTGACCTTCCAGAAAGCCTGGGCCGCAGAAGCCCTGCCCGGTCTAGCTCCGGGGGTGGCCAGGCCAACTGCAAGATTCTGGACTGTTTGGTGGCATCCAAAGACAATCTCAGAGCACTTTGAACCTCTCTATTGGGTTTTCTTTTCCTCCCCCACCCTTCACTTGCTTCACTGTTTTATTATTTTTTTTAGTTTGTTTTGGAAATAACAAAAAAGATATTTATTGGCCAAGAAGTTGGTGCTGCTAAGACCGAGAAATGAAAAGAGTCGGACAGATGGACACAGAGAACCAGAGGGCAGCGTGGGAACTTCTCTTGCCATGGCCTTAGTCTGGAGGGAAGGCTTGGGCCTGGGTTTCTGGACTGCAAAGGGGACCCCTACTGGGAGGGGCAGGAGGCAGCTAGAGTGAGCCACTCACCCTGGGTGCCCAGCTGGAGGCCTGAGCTGCACCCTGGGCAACACTGACCAGAGGGAGGCAGCAGCTACCCAGGCTTCAGGAGGCGAAACGAGAGAGGGACTGCCCGGAGATCCGAAGGACCAAAGGGTGCAGCATTGGGCTGGGCTGGGCGCCGGCCCAGGGAAATGGGGTGGGGGTGGGCTGGGTAAGACCTGGCCCCCTGCTGCCCTTCAGACCACCCCAGTCTACCTCGGTGCTGGCCAGGAAACCTATTGCCTACCTCTCCTGCTGTCCCAGACTGTGGGCCAGGGGATGGGGAGGGAGTGGGTCTGGGACTAGGACCCCCCTCCGTAATTCCCTCCAGATGGGGCACTTCCCAGGGAGGGGTTATTTGTCTTCCCTGCCATGGAGGGGGGACCCCCCCCCCCCGCCAGCCCAGGCCCTAGGCCCCTGGGCAGGGCAGGGATCCTCAGAAAGGAGGGTCCCCAGGAGCAGCCCCTGCCCTCAGCCCCCCCAGACACACCCCAATCTGAAAGCCATGCGTGTCCGTGTATATAGGAACCATGTACAGAGCCCGGAGAAGCCCCCTCCCTCCCCCGGGAAAAAAGAAAAAAGAAAACTAGACAGAAACTCATCTATATATTCTGTATCTGGAGTTCCGTTTTGAATATTAACTGTGTTATTTTTATACACTTTTTAAGCCTTAACTCACCATTGATTTACCAGTTTAACGTTTCCTGGGGTTTCTTTTCCCACGGGGTTCTCTGCCCCCACCCCCACCCCTTTGTTTGACTTGCGTCGTCTGATACTCAGTATTGTAGCTTTTGTCCGCATGTTACTACCCTGTAAATACGCTGTTATACATACTGTCAACACCCTTTGCTTTTTCTGCGGGACCTGCAGGCCACCGTATTTAGAACTAGTTACCTTATTAAAAAAGAGAAAACAGTCTGTTGGCTTCTCAGTCTGCATCTGGGTGGCAGGGAGTGAGTGCAGGCGCCCCTCAATGCTTCAGGAAAGAAGGTTGCATTATATTTAAGAAAAGGGGTGGGGAGTAAAAAAAAAATCAAATGTGGGGGAAAACACTAAAGGGGGCAAGACACAAAGGAATTCCAAACCCTCTGCTCTTTGTATTTCTCTGTTGTGAAGAATAAACTGTACCTGCACCCGGGTGGCGGTGGTCTGTGGTGTGCTCTGTGTGAGGGCAGCGCTGGGGGGCGCCTTTCCACTGCTCCTGTCCCCTCCCCCGCCCCCAGACTCAGGCAGGAAGGGGAAGGGCAGCTCCCTGTGGGCTGGTCTCACTCCAGCTGCCCAGCTGAGTGCCTGGGGTCCTCCCAGCCCCCTATGAAGTGGGCAGCAAACCAAGAGAGGTATTTCGCTGAAGATCGTGATGCAGTTAAGGGACATACATTTAGCCCAGGTCTGCCTGATTCGGAAGCCTTTTCAGACACGTGGGCTCCACCAGGGAGGATCAGTGCCCCCTCTCCCGGAAGGGCAGCTGCATCCAGTTGCCCCGCCCCTCTTTGGGGGACCATCATGGATGCCCTGACTTGTGGAAGCTATTCCTGTGATTGAGGGACCAAGAAGTCCCCTTCGCATGTGTTTACCCCACTGAGGTCAATGTTTTGATTGCTTAGGAGAGAGATGCAGGCAGAAATTAATTCACTCAAAGTTTATCAAGGTTGACCCCGTGCGGGGCAGTATGGGAGGGGTAGAGTGACTTAGTCATGAGTCACTATGGGTTCACCGTTGGGAACTCCTCCCAGCCTTCGAAGTCCTTATGTGTGGGAGACTCTGTGGGAGACTCGTGGCTACGAGGTGTAGAAAGCTCAATGCAAATGAGGATTTATTGGCTTAATGACATTGCAGGGTCAGGTCAGCTTCAGGGCTCAATGCCTTGCACCGCCACTTGGCTTTGTCCCCAGTCAGCTTCACCCTCCTACGGCTTCTGTGGAGTCCGCAGCTCCAGCCTCAAGGCCCCCAGGTTCCCAGCAGTCAAGCCTCTGTCTCTCCCAGAAGTCCCAGCAAAAGCCCACTCGGGTCTTTCTGGTTTGCACGGGGTTAGGCACCATCCCTGAAGCTGTCACTGTGACCAGAAGGTCCGTGATCGGCTTGGGCCTAGTGCCCGTGCTCTGCGCCTGGAACAGAAGGTGAAACCCGCATCTGAAGACCATCTCCCCGGAGGACACCAGGATGTGTTACTGTTGGAAGGGGCCATGGATGAGCAGCCAAGAACACGTCTGAAGGACTCTCACCTTTCTCTCTGAAACTGACCTCCCACAGCCTGTGTGGTAAGGGGGGTGGGCTCTGGCCATCTTCCGTCACGTGGCTCTATCCCAGGCACAACTGATGGGCCAGGGGTGGCCACCTGACTCAGCAATTTGATTCCTGGACCAGTGGCCCCGGTGGTGCCTGTGGTGTGTACAGTGAAGTTCTCACTTAACATCGTGCTAGGTTCTGTGACTTTAAGTGAAACAACCACTTTGACTAGAGACTAACCGACAGAAAAACAAGTTTAGCTCACACTGCATTCTCATCAGCATTGCATGGCAGTGACATGGGCCGAAGCATCACTCAAAGACCTGCTGTGCTGGCAGCAGTGGCCTGGGGAGTGGGCTGTGCACGCCTCTTCTGAACTCTGCACTCGGTGAGAGCTGGAGACCCACCATGGTGGGATTCACATGCTGGCGTAAATCCCTGCACATTGGGGCTCTTCCTCAGAGCCAGTGGCTATAAACATTTACCAGCACACCCCTGGCGGACTCTTCAATCAGTTCCTCCATTCCATGAATTAAGAACGAGTCAGGAGACGGTGGGCACCTGCACGGGCAAACCCTGTGGACTAGGGGTTGGGTGGCTGTGTGGGGCCAGACGTGGGAAGGAGGACGCAGCAGGCAGAGCGCAACAGTGATGGCCAGAGGACACCAAGATTCAGTGGCACCTTGACTCCCAGCTTTCAGTCTCTTACCTTCTGGCCAGGTTTAATTTCCTGCTTGTTCTCACATCAGTGAATTGGGTTGCTGGTGGTGTAACCTTGGGCAGGTACTTAATCCTTCTGTGCTGATTTTCTCATGCTTAAAATGGGGGATATAATAGTCACCGGTTTACAGGGAGGATGTGAGGATTAAATGCATGGATACATGTCTAATGCTCAGGACTGTGCGGAGAACTTAGAGTAAGTACCCAGTAAATGCAGCTGTGACTCCATGGACCTGCTGGAGAAGGGGCAGGCTGGGAGAGGGAGAAGAAACGTCGTTTCCTGGAGCACCACAGCCCCTGCAGGCGGGGTACCCGGCACCCCCATTCGTGTGTGAGGAAACAGACCCTGCAAAGGTGGGGGACCTGCCCATAGGCACACACAGTCAGGAGGGCAGCCAATTCCCATCCAGGGAATGCTCATGCGCATGCTCAAGACCTGCGCATGCTCAAGTCTCTAGTGCGCTAGGGTCCAGTGTGTGACCCTTAGGGGACGTCCTAGGGTAAGATGAGGCCATAGTCCCAGGGGAAGGGAGGTGCCAGATCACAGTCATCACACAGTGACCTGTTCTTGGGCACACTTGGCTTGTTCTCATCTCCAATCCAGAGGTCAAAAGGCTTCTGGGTTTTGCTTCTCTAGTTTAGGTAGGAGGCACTAGGGAAACTTGCAGCGATGCTGAGCGGGGAGATAGATTTTGCTTCACATTGTTGGAACTTGCTTGTAAAAATGACTAGATTGTAAACCTCATCAGGATGGGTGTCCAGCCAGCACGGCTGTCCGACCTGGGTAGAGCGGAGGCTCTGAAAACGCACGTCTGCGAGAACTGCACACACAGACTCGGGAGACCCGGCGTGAGCTCCCACCCAGCCCTGGTCGTGCTGTTTCCAACTGTCAGACAGGGGCTGGGGGGCTCCCAGCAGGTACAGTTCCCAACTGTCAGACAGGGGCTGGGGGCTCCCAGCAGGTACCTTTCCTGTCTCCTCGGCTCTGAGACCACCTTTCCTGGAGGACCTGCTGGCTTCATGCTCCTGCTGGGGGCCTGTATTTTCACCTGTTGAGGATGAGGAGTCTGGGCAGGAGCCATGGACGAGAAAAGTTCTCTCCTAGATACTGTGGCCAGACAGATCCATGAACCCCAGCACAAGGAAATGCCGTTTTTGTGGACTTTGACTCTCCAGAGAAAAGGGCCACAGGGACATGTTTGGAACAATTATTTTATTATAATGCCAACAGAAGAACTCCTGGCCTATAGAAAAGTCTTATAAGGGTATATCTGAGCCCAATTTTAAAGACATGCCTGAAAGCAAAATCTCAGAGGATTGAGAAAATACTCTGAAGAAAGGCAGTTTTTCGGTTCCTTTTATGCATTTAGAATCAAAGGGGGAAAACGTAAGGAGGGTGCATGCAATCCATTGGTGGGAGATTAGGGAGGTGGGAGGAAGCAAGGTGAGGAAATCTCCAGGACTGGATAAAAAGCAAAGTGGGGAAACCCAGAATTGTACACCGGTGGGCGCAGGAGAGTTAGTACTGAGCGTGGACAGCACAGGGAGATGGTGTGCCGGGAATAAGGAGACACAGGGGGCTTCTGGTGCCGCCCTGTGCTCGGTGCCTGCGGCTGTACCTTTGAGGGGAACAGAAATCAAAAGCGCCCTGACATCACAAAGGTACGTTGCCCTAGATACGTAAGAGCAGTGGACAGGGCTCACTGGAGGTGAAGACTGACTTTGCTAAAGAAGCTATAGGCCTGGAATGTGGCTGCCCACCAGGGACTTCCCGGTTAGGAATTTATGTGGCTTCTGAGCTTGTCAGGCCTGCCACGTGCCCGCTGCTTATTGCACAGCCCCTTTTCATTCACAATCATATTACTCAAATATGGACAAGCTATGCTTGAGGGTGGGGGAGGTGACAGTCAAGGCTACTGGTGTTTCTCCCTCTGTGGCTGATGCCCCCAGGCAGTTTTACTGGGTCTGAGCGGCTAACCTCGCAGACTCCTGTAGGTTCTGTGGCTTCAGGCAGTTACGTTCCCTTTCTGTGCCTCAGTCTCCTCCTGACAAGGGGGGAGGGTGTAGTTGCCAAAATGTCTCCTCAGGAGGCATCCCCTGAAGTCAGGAAGGTCAGAGGTGAATGGTCTGTCTGTCCCAGTCCGGTAGAAAATGAGGAAAAGGAGATCCTACCAGTGAGAAGCTCCCTGCCTGAGAGGTTTTTTTTTCTTTTCCTTTTTTGTAGTGCCTGATTTAAGCTTTGATTGCCAACGAATCCACTTCAAAGAGCGTTATCTCCAATAAATACATTGCCAGCCTCCTGACTACAGAGAACCAGGCCACCCCCCACCCCCCACTGAGGACCCTTTGTCTGAATGATCTTGGTTGATTACAGTAACTAGACACCTTTGGCCACCTGTTTTTTCTCTTCCTGAGCTTCACATTTCTGCTCTCATATTTTGAATTCACCAAAAGAGTCCACGAAACCCTAGAACCCTGGCTTGGGTCCCAGTAAAAGCGGAAGCCCGGGCTCTCCCTCTCCCCTTAGACCTTGCAGTGTGGCCCCAGGTGTGCTGTGTAATTTCTGGGTCCTGTAAGTAATGAACCTTTATTCTCTTCAGCGTCCTGATGGGTTTTTGCTGAAGGGCATCTTGCAATCACGAAAGAACCACACGCGCAGGTCCGACCACTACCTTGCTCAGAGGCTGGGACCAGCACAAAACACTGAAAGGCCAGGGCGGCCTCCTTCCACACGCAGGAGGTGGCAGAGCAGTTTCTGTCCTGTCTCTCCTTGTCCTCCAGAGTGCCACGCTGCTTCCAGAAGGATCCCCGATGGCTTCAGGGTCTATCCTTGCTGCTCTGCCCACAGGGTTTGCCCGTGCAGGTGCCCACATCCTCCCAGGGCCCAAAGTGTCCATCCTGCAGGTGGGGCGAGGCTTGGCCCTGGTTCCTAGTCGCGCACCAGAGCGTACTCCTTGGGCGCCCAGAGCAGGCGCGGGCGGTGGATCTCGGCCCGCCGGCCTATTTCCAGGCTCCAGCAGAACTCAGGCGAGAGCACCTTCGCGGGCTTGTGCAGCCAGAAGTACTTGTTGAGGTGGCTCTCGTCGTGCCAGCGCGCCTCCAGGCCGCGCGCGCGGTCCCGCTCCTGGGCGCGCGCGCAGTGCGCCGTCATCCCGCGCACCGCCTCCACGGTGCCCCCAAACAAGGCGCCGTGGTAGTAGAAGTCGCCCTCGCCCGACGCCAGTGCGGCGGCCGAGCGCTCGTCGCGCTCGTAGGGCAGTATTGGCCGCGGCCAGCGGTAGTGCCAGGCGTGTAACTGCGCCACCGAGTCGGCCAGCGCCTCGGGCCCGAAGGCGCCGCTGAAGTACTGGTCCACGTCCATGCAGAACACGAAGTCCGCCTCGCGGCCCAGCCGGCCGCCCAGCGCCGCGTGCAGCGTGCGCATGCGCTCCATCGACACGTCCTGCCAGCGCCGCTCTCGGGACACGCGCTCCACGCGCAGCTGGCGGCCCGGGCCCAGTGACAGGCGGGGCACCGCGGCCGGGCGCTCAGTGAACACGTAGTAGACCACACGCTGGCCCACCATGAAGTGCCGCTCGGCCGTCTCCAGGAAGCGCTCCAGGTACTTCTCCAGGTACCTGCGGGGTGGGGCAGACCGGGAGTCACCCTGGCCGGGGCGCCTAGAGGGTAGGGGCGGCCCTCTGCAGCCCCTTCGCTCCCTCTGGTCTCCCCTCCCCGATTCGGACTTCCTGCTCCTCCTCATTCCAGTCCCTCGGTTCTAGTAATCCTGCAATCCTCCAGTCCCCGGAGCTCTTGCAAACTCCAATCCCAGAATCATGCAAGCAGATTAAAGATGACTGCAAAGGGTTTGCCACCCCTGCCCTCACGGGCCCTCTCGTCCGTCCCTGGAACTCGAGTTCTCCCAAGGAAGTGGTGCTGTGCTGGCCCTGGAAGGGCTGGCAGCGTTAGTCTCTTTGTCTCTTTAGGGCTCTGGGCCTTTGCTTATGTAAACCCCAGAATTTGGATGTGGCAGCGGTGTGAGGAAGCCCAAATTAGCCGTGGGGAGAGGCCGTGTGGGGAGAGGTGCTCCTCCGGTCTTTAGCAGTGGGCTGTCCCCGTGGAGACGCAGACAATGGGGAGTAGTGAGGAGCACTTCTGTGGAGCCCCGCTGGAATTCCTGGCACACAAAATCATGAGCTATGAGGCTAATATATTGTTGCTTTAAGTCCCCGAGGTTGTGGTCGTTCCTTACATAGATACCCAGAAAGTTTGTACTATCAGAAACTTTGTATTAACAGACTTTGGCATCCCAGGGCTCTGAAAGGAGAGTGATAATGCCTAATATCTCTGAACATGCGTCATGTGGTAGACAGTGTTCTAAGTCAGTGTGCATTGTTGCATTTAGTCCTCACCGTTTGTTATTATCTCTGTTTTTTCAGAGGAAACAGCAATGAAGAGCTGTAGTAACCGGGGAGCTGCTGCAAGTGTGCACCCAATTGGTGAGTCACAGAGCTTTGATCTGAACTCAGACTGGCCTTGGAGCTTGAACTTTCTCCTGTACTTACTCTGTTCCTGGTAGATGTGTGAGGGATTGGAACCAGAGACCTTGGAAGCCTCAGCATCCCAGGGTGTTATACTCACAAAATCTCAGAGTTCAGGATCTCAAGGCCCTGGAATTTCGGGAGGACCCCTAGGATTGGTGCAGAACACCCGACTTAGTATCGAGAACAGAAGTGGGGGCACCAGGGTGCTGGGAGAGGCCAGTAGTGCTGCCCACCTGGCCCATGGGTCAGCCCTTGGTCCTATTTGCCCCCCTGCCCCTTTGGGGGCCCTCCTGGCTTTCTGTCCCTTCTGGAGTATGGGGGTAGGAGCTGAAGGAACTCTGGGGTACCTGATGACAGAATTCTTTCCCACAATTTCGATATCTCTTCCTGGATGCAGAACTCTGTATTCCCAAAGCAGTCTCTTCCGTTATTACAGACTTTTCCTTAAACTGCCCTGAACTCTACCTCTGTGCACCGTGTTTAGGGCCACAGGATCTGATCGCCACTCTGAGCCAGGAGTCCCCTTTGCATCTGGAAAGTGGACATCTGGCTCAGACAGCCCTGCTATCCCCAGTGGGGATGACAGTGCCCCTGGGATTTCTTCTCCACTAGCTCTCCAGCTCCTCTTCCATGTCTGGGGCCCCCCAGTCCTCGATCGGCCTCGTCTCCTACAGCGATTCTGTTCTCCGCCCGCCTCGGTCACCTGCCCCCACGTCTGCTCCCTTGGCCTGGTCACCATCACCAATCTGCCCCACTCTGGGCGCCCCCTACCCTCCAGCCCACTTCGGTGATGCCCTCCCCAGCAGTCCTTCCCCACTGAGTGCTCAGGTCTGGATCCCTTTCTCAGCGTCCCCTCCTGTCTTCGCCTCCTGCCCAGCTCAGATCCACTGCCTTGCAGAAACCCTCAGCTCCCAGCCCCTTTTCCTCCATCAGTCTTGTTGGCAAGCCTCCCCGCTCCCCTTACTTTGTGCCCGCATCTAGCCACTGACCTCCAGTGGGCACTTTCTGCAGGCAGGCCCTTTCCTCTATTCACCCAGTTGCCCCCTGGTCTCACCATCCTCACCTGAAAGACGTCATCATTTTCTCACCACAGACCTGATGCTTCCAGATGGACCACCAGCCCCTGGGCAGGGTTTTCCTAGGACATGGTTCTGAGCCCCTGGCTGCCTGTGCTGGGGGGTGGGGGGTGTGGTAGCTCCACAGTGTTGGTGTCCAGGAAGGACAGAAAGGAGAAGGGTGGTCCTGTTCTCACCCTGGGACCAGGGTGCTGTCTTTGCCTTCCGAATCACCTTGGGACCCTTTGGCACAGGGAACAGGGCGCCGCACCACCTGTACCACATGTACGCCCTCCCATGCCCTGCTGGGACAGCAATGCCCCCCTCCTGAGGCCTTACCTGCCCACGGCGAAGACAGTCAGCCCAATGGTGAGGTTCTGCTGTATAGCCTCTTGCTGGGCCATGTCTGGATCGAAAGTGCCATCCCAAATAATGGGGGCCCCCCAGGAGGTGCAGGTCAGGACTTCCGGCCGGGCCCTAGCCAGGGCAGGGATGAGAGATAGGTCCATCCATCCACCCGCCTGGTGAAACTCACTGCTATCTCCCCATGCTGGGCCCTAGGGACCCCCAGGTGGGGCATACCCTGTTCCTAGCCCAGAACTAATACACAGGGTGGAGAGATGTGTGACCTGCTGGGCTGCTGGGTAGACCACCTGGCTTTGCCAGGGTGGGGGCTGTGAGAAGGGCAGCGACTAGAGCAATACACTGTAGGGAATATGGGTGACCTTGGAGTGGGAGGGACAGTATCTCCTTACCAGAGACGCAGGAGACCCGAGAAGTTGTCCCTCAGCAGGGACATTCTGGACAAATGGCAGGTGCCCATGGGGATGAAGGTTTCCAGATACCTGCTGGGCAGGGCCAGTGGTGAGGGGCATGCCAGCCTGCTCAGGAGCCCTGTCGCTCTGCTTCTTACAAGGAGGGAGAGCCCACGGAACATGTGGGGGCTGGGATAGCCACCACCCTCCATCCCTCAGGGAAGCACTTGGAAAGATCCCCTTTAATCCTGCTCCCCAGGCCCAGCCTGGAGTGCTGGGGGAGGGGCTGTACCTGACTGCAGTGAACCCGTACAGGAGCAGCCCTGAGAAGCCAACTGCCAGTAGGATCAGCCGCCAGAAGATTCTCTTCCAGGCCCTGGGGGGTGGGGAAGGGCATCAGCAACATATACTTTATACCTATGTTTATATTGATATACACACAGATATCTGCACACATGAGAAATTATTTGTGCAATTTAATGTTCCGTTTTACTTTTTTTTGCAATTTAACATATTATCTTCACGTGGTTCGGAGACACAAGGATACGTGCAGGGCAGGGTCTTTCCTGTTTCTCTGCACCTCTGTGCAGAGGCAGCCGGTGTCACCAGCTGCCTGTGTGTCCTCCCAGACAGTCTGTGCACCGACAGGCAATATGGCAAATACAGTAGCGGATGCTCTCCCCACCCCACCCCTCCCCCTTTCTTTTTCTCTCCTTGCCCTGCAATGGTCTTTACCTCCCCCTCCCCCGATGATAGCCTCATAGACATGCCATTTTGCACCTTGCATTTTCCATCGACTGTTATGTCTTTGGGGTTATTCCATCTGAGTACTTAAAGCATGTCCTTACCCTTTTTTACAGTGATTGGCAATAGCGTAGTTTACCTGACCAGGTCCCTTCTGATGAGTATTTAGGTGCATATCCTTTGCTTTTCCCAGTAGTGCTGAGGGGCATGGGCCTGGGCAGGTTTGGGGTCAGTCACATCAGGTGTGGGGTGCTCACTCGGGGAAGGGGCTGGGGCTGACTTGGATGAGAGAAGAGTGTGGGAGGGGCGGCAGGGCGGTCTGTGGCTTGGTGGCTGGAAGGTGACAGCTGTCTGGGACCTAAGGATGAGTTGCTGGGCCGCAAGGAGGGCAGCTGTGGTCGGGGACCGTATGTCTGTCTGTCACGGCTCTGGTCACCAAGCTGGATTCTTCCAGCAGAGCTCAGCAGCCCCGTTCCTGGCTCAGGGGAGGTGGACTCTGGGATTGGTTGATGGCTGGTTGGTATCCAGGAAGAGCCCCAAAAGTTGAGAATCTTAGTAAGTTCCTTTTGGGGGTCTCATCTAGCTCTCCCCATCCCTGCTGTGCACCCCTGTCTCTGGAGAGGCTGGGCCCATGTGGTGAGAAGCATGGACACTGGGGCCAGGCCTTTGGGTTCGAATTCCAGTTCCCCCACTTATTAGCTGTCTGGGCACAGGCAGGGTTTTGGACCTCTGCCCTTTCATGTCCTCATCGGTAAAATGCAGCTATCAAGAACACCTACCTCAGAGGGCTGTCATGTCATTGAGTTATTATGCACTAAGTGATTCGAACAAGGCCACACATAGAAATGGCTCAGTAAACGATCATTCTCCCTGAACAGAGAGTTAATGATAATCTTATTATTCCCTCCCTGCCCCTTCTGTCCCTCCGGCCCCCACAGGAACCCCGTCTGCCCGTCCTTCGCCAGGACCATCCTGTGCTTCCACTTATCCCCCAAAGAGCCCCTCAGAACCTCTCACGAAATGCCAACCTGCCTCAACAGTTTCCACGTCACACGACCAGGCAAATCCTCAAAGAAGTGCATTTAGCAATCACACATGGAAAAACATCCACCCTCCCGAGTAATCAAAGACATACAAATTAGAACGAGGTGGCGTGTTTTGCCTATAAAATGAGCACATTTTAACAAGGAACGGGACTGGCCACACTGCAGGAGTGCGGTGAGACAGGGTCTCTCACGCCAGCCCGTGGGGTGCGACGTGCCGCTGCCGTTCTTTGGACAGCTGCCTGGCTCTGAGAATCGAAGCTTTCAGTGTCCCTCCCTTTTAATCCAACGACTTCCACTCTGGGAATCTGTGCAGAGGAGAGTATCTTCAGTGTGGAAGAGGTTTATGCATCCAGGCTTCCACCAGTTTCTGTTCGCTCATGCACTCCACCACATTTATGGGGTACAGGCCCACAATCAAGTGCTGTGCTAGGTCCAGGTGTCAGAGGGGAGTCAGACACGGGCCTGTCTTCAGGGAGTGGCGTGAGGAAGGGGGGTGGTCGAGGAGGGGGATGGGTCAGCAGCAGACAGGCTAATGGAAGGAACACTGCACAGTGAAGGCTGTGATGGATATAAATACGAGATGCTGTGAGGGCAGATTGGAGAGTGTCACCTGCACCCTGGCAGGTGGGAAGTCAGGGAAGCTTCCTGGAGGAGGTGACCTCTAAGCTAGGGCCTGAGGGATTAGAAGGAATGGAGGCCCATGAAAAGGAAACAGGAATGTGCAAAAGTGACCAAACGTCTTCCTTGAGGTCCATGCTCCCCCATCAGACTTCCCTCCGGGAAGGGCGCTGGGGGCCTAATCATGGCCCCGGGCCTCTGATGGCTGATCTGGGCCTCACTCGTACAGCAACAGAGGACACCTGGGGGCATCGGTGCCCCCTGATCTCTCCACTTGGATATCTTGCAAGCATCTCAAACTTAGCCAGAGGGGGACTCTCGATTTCCCTCAGAAACCTGCCCCCCACTCTGGTCCCCTGCATCCTGGGAAGGGCCATCGCAGTGACGTGCCCCATTTCTCACACCGAAGGCCCGGGAGCTGTGGTTCCTCCTGCCTCTCACGCCCCACGTGCAGTCCACCGGCAAGCCCTGTGGACGCGCCCGCAAACACTGGTGGCCCGTCCGCGTGACCTCACCCCTCTCATCGCGCTCCAGGTCGCTGTCTGGAGACCCTTCATAGCACCCCTTCCAACCTCCCTGCTTCTGCTCTCGCCCCTGACACTCCATTCTCCAGTGACTTCTCACTGCTGTTAGAAGGAAACCTGGGGTCTGGGCTGCGAAGCTCCCTCCATCTGGCTCCTGCCGTGTCTCTCGTGCTCCCCGCTGTGCTGCCTGCTGTGTGCCCCACTGTGCTCCCCGCTTTGCTGCCCCAGCCTCCTTGCTCACCTTTGCATGGCTTGCCCTTTTCGTCATTTGCAACTCAGCTCTGGGCGCCCTTTCTCACCCCGTGGCTTCTCTCCACTAGCGACTCTGAAGTCTGTGTGTGCGGGCACAGCCCCTTGCTGAGCATGCGACTTGGGCATCGTGTGTCCTGGAACACTGTGGGTGTCCTGCAGACACCTCAGACTCAGGGCTTCTCAGACTGCATGTTACATTTCCCTCCATGTCTTCTTCCTTCTGCATTCTCCATTACTGGTCCCGTTACTCAAGTGGGACCCATTCCCTCCCCTTATAGCCATTCAGTCACCAAGCTCCATTGCATTTGCCTCCTCCTTAGAGCCCTGAGCTCCCTCCTGTTCACCACACTGAGCTCTCCCTGCCTCATCATTTCTCATCCAGGTAGATTCCTGCAGCTGTCCTCCCGGTCTGCATCCTGTGAAGCGTCCTGGACTTGCTTTGACTTTGTGGCCTCTCACCTCCACATCTTTGCCCAGATTGCTCTTTTCCTGTTGGCCACCACCAAGCTCCCGATCACTCGCCAACACCCAGCTTCGCCCGCCCTTCAGACTCCTTCCCTGACCTTCCCGGCCAGCACCTGCTCTCCCCAGAGCCCCTCCTGTGCAGACCTCTACTCTAGCACTCGCCAGACTGGCCTGTGACTGGCTGCCCCGCTAGGCCATGTGCTTTCTGTTTTATTAGACTTTGGATTCTCGGTGCCGAATCTGCAGCCTGCCTCACAGTTTGGTGGTATTAATAATTATTTGTTCAGTAAAGTAATGAGGTAATCAGTGGGTTCTTTTTCTTCATTCTCTTTCCTCAACTGACAGTTTCACCTTTGCACTTAAAACTCCACTTTCTTGGCCGAGAGTTTTACGTTCCTCTCCCGTGGAAGTCTGACCACGACCCCTTGAAGAAGATGCTGTGGTTCCCTCCACCTTATGAAGGAGGGAACTGTGGCTCAGAAAGGTTAATCCGTTGCTCAGGGTCACACAGCGACCGTGTTTCGCCGTGTAGTGCGCACCCGCGCTTTTGTGTGCATTATGCACGGAATTATCACACCCATGGTACGTAATCATTATACCCTTGCATAATGTGCATCCTTGTTTTTCCTTAAAAAATTTGGGCAAAACAGTGCGCGTTATACACAGCAAAATATGGTATTAAGTGTGGGAGCTGAGGGTTGAACTCAGATCCAACTCCCAAGCCAGAGCATTGGCATCTGGGGCTCCCGATGACCTGGCCTCACCTCCCTTGAAGCTCGTCTTCCAAGGGTCCTGTTGTTATTCCCCTACAGGCGTGGCTCCTCCCAAGGCGCCGGTGTTCTCTGCAGGTTAGTGTCTCTCCTGCAAAAGCCTCTCTCCCTCCTCACTCCCCAGCTTCACCCTGGGCTCCTGGAGGTCTGGCCGCACCAGGGCCTCCCCGGCTCCCTCCCAGAAGCACAGCTGCCCGGGAGGGAAGTCCATCTGTGCTGCTGGGCAGGAAAAGGGTGGAGCAGACTTCTCTCTGCTCTCACCGCTGTCAGGACCCTGCCAATCAGGGTAGGACAAGCCGATGCTTATCATGGGCACTGGACCTCCACCAGGGCAGCCAGGCAGAGCTGGCCCTAGTGGGCTCACACTGTCAGGTCCGGGAGGGCTTTGAGACCCAAGCCTGCGGCAGGCACCAGCCAACTCCCACTGCATTTTCCATGCCCTGGGCTGGGAGCCCTTAGTGAATAAGGCCCCTGCCCGATCCGTCCTTCCTCGTTCTTTTCTCAGGTATTTTCAAAAGGACTCCCCTTCACCCCCTTTCCCTGTTCCCTCCTTCCTTTCAAGAAGGCATTAAGGGTCAGTCATCAGTTCTTAAATGGGAACAAATTTCCAATCCTGGACAGTCACTCCCAGGGGAGTATAGAGACCTCTCAGTAATGGTGGGGGGTGCGGCCCCAAGGTCTTGTTCTCTGGCTCATCAAGGGGCTCAGAGTTAAAGGAACAAGATGATTTAGCCAGGACCTCACAGGATGCAGGGTCTCCCCGATCTTCCCCTGCCATCCCTGCCCTTCAGCCATGTTGCTTCTCAGAGTCACCTTCTCCCAGGACCGCCTTGGTGACCCTGCCCAGCTTCCCCACCACATCGGCTGTGTCCCCACTCACCTGGGTCCCTCTTTGAGAGCCATGTTGAGAGGCCAGCGGGACAGCCTTCCAAGAGCTCTCTCAGCTCAGAGCCGGAAACAACCTGTTCCTGGTGACCAGGACAAAGCAGTCACAGGCCACCTGGAACCACACCTACGGGAGCCGGCAGGGATGACCTGCCTTTAGTGGGACTTGCTTAGGAGTGGCACCTGCTGGAGAAAGCTGGCCCCAGGGTGGGGTGGGGGCTGGGAACCCCCTTGGGGCCAATCACCTGGAGGAGAGTGGACCTGAGGGAGGCCGGCTCTGACTGGCAGAGGCTCGGTGCTGGTTTGCTCTGACTCCCCTTTCCTTCTGGTCTGGGCAGGGCAAGACCTACAGGCCAGGCTACCCAGGGAACCCTGTTCTGGGTGGAGTTCTGGACAGGGCCCCAGGGCGTGGCCCTGGGGCCACAGTCGGCCTTCCGACTGTGATCTCGGACAGCTCACCCTGGGGAGTCCTTTACCCCCCTCAGGAAAACGGGGTGTAGTCACCCAGGCAAATGTCAGAGCCGCATGAGAGAGTGGTGCGGCGTTGGTCTGGAACGTGGACGCTGGGCAGGGTGTTCTGAGTGTAGGTTTCGATCCATCCGCGGGCCGTGCAATCAGTTTCATGGATCGTGACCAAGGTTTAGAAAGGAAGAATGGGAAGAAAACTGAAAAGACAGTATCCAAATATATTGTACAAAGAGGTAGGCTTTGTTTCGTGAAATTTTTATTTCGGTTATACATATTGAAGTATGTGTATGAGGGTTGGAAACATTTTGTTAAACTCTGGATCCTGATCAAAAAAAGGCCTGAAAAATTCTGTGTGATGTGTAAACAGGAGCAAATAGATATTTACAAATGCACCCTTCAGACTTACGCTAGGTCGGGGCCTGTCCCCTGAAGTAAGGGAGCAGTGCCAGTGTTTACCCAGTTAAATCAGTTCCGCACCATGGCCGCCTTCGGGAGGCCTGGGCCTCTCCTCCTCCACCATCCACAGCAACACCTCAGGTGGGGCCTGGCTCTCGCCGTCTCGCAGGAAGGGGAAAGCCGAGGTCCAGAGTGTCTTCTGCACTTGGCCCCCACAAGGTTCCTTACCTCTCCCCCTTCACCCTCCGCCCAGGGGCCTGTGTAGGTCCCGGTCCCGCTGGCCATTCCGTCTCCTGGAAAAACCAGACCTTCCAGTCCTGGCTCCACCCCTCTGGGTCGTCAGCTGCAGGCACACCTGGGGGACACGGCGGGTTTGGGGGACTGATCACGGCAGTAAAGCAGGCATCTCTCGAAAGAGAGTCACGTGCGTTTTTTTGTTTCTCAGTGTGTAGAAGTCACGTTTACACTATACTGTAGCTTAGTGAGTGTGCAATACCATTATGCCTAAAATGACCTAATGCTTCAGTTTGACAATACTGCTAAAAACGCTGTCACCTGAGCCTTCAGCGAGCTGTGATCTCTCTGCTGGTGGAGGGTCTGGCCCCACGTGGATGGCTGATCAGGGTGGCGGCTTCTTAAAATCGGACACTGAGCTGACTGACTCCATCGACTGACTTTTCCCTTCACACCAGTTTCTCTCCAGCAAGTAAGGCTGTTGGGTAGCATTTGAAACTCACAGAACAACTTTCAACCCAGTTTATGTCATATTCTAAACCCTTTGTGGTCATATCAGCAACTTCCACAGTACCCGCCCCACGAATGGACACAGAGACCGCAAGCGAGCAAATGCTGTTGGAAAAATGCTTGCCGGAAGCACGGTTGCCACCAACCTTTAATTTGTAAAAAGTACAGTATCTGAGAACTGCAATAAAGCAGTTTGTTTCTCCTCCCCATTCCAGGTATTTGTTACATTTTAAGAGGCTTTCTGGAAAGTCCTTATCAAGATGTGGGATTGGCTCTTTCTGTGGCTTGTCTCCCAGGGCCACCACCCCAGCTCTTAGATTCTGATTCAATGGGTTGAAGCATGGGCCTAACACCTGTGTGTTAAACAAGTGGAAACACTGTCTTAAGGAAAATCCTAGAGAAGGCAAGGAGCAGGAGGCCAAGCTGCTCTCCTCTTCCTTTCCCCTGGGATAGACTGATAGACGCAGGGAGATTTTAAGCTCTGTGCAGGCAGGCACAGCGGCATCTTGCTCCCCACCAAGGCCTTGTTTCCAGCACAAGGCCCAGTTCACAGAGGCACAGTCAACAGAAGCCACTGTTGGCCACACACACCTGTCCCACCCACTCACCTCTGGCTGGTCTGCACCCCAGCTTCCTACAGCTGCCTTTGCATGAGCTGCCCGGGGCCAGAACGCCCTTTCCCTCTCGTGGTGTGGCTTCAGTGTTACCTCTTCAGGGACAATGTTCCCTTTTCTAATAATTTGCTAGTCTAGCATCCAAAAATGTGCAGAAAAGTGCTGAGTGAACCAAAGCCGTTCCAGGGGCCATTCCGGACCCTGAGCAGCACCAACCAAAGGTGTCTGCCAGGGGCAAGAACCTGGATTCTGCCTCGAGGTTCAGCTGTTCTGGGCCCGGGAGTGTCTCGTCTCCCCGGTGGGAATGGTGGGAAGGGCGCCTCTGAGCTGAAGGGGCTCTGGGCCCTCCACTGCAGAGACACCCATGTGAGGAACAGACGCAGAACCTGCTGCTGCTGTAAGAGCTGGGACCCGCAGAGCCCTCGAGCGGCCTGGCCCCAGCGGAGTGCGGGAGATACACTGCCCCAAGCCAGGAGCCCAGCCCTCTCCTGATGGGTGAAAAGGAGTCATCTGGGACCCATACCTGCAGGGACAGGCATCCCCCCGGAAGAAAAGCACAGAAGGAACAGATTTTACAGATTTATTTTTAAAAAACAAAAACAAAAGGTTAAAAAAAGTCCTTCATTTCCAACCCTGCCTGGGGTGTGAGTGGGGAATAGAACAAGCTGAGGAAGGCGGCCACCCTCTTCGGGGGAGAGGCCCACTCTCCACCCCCCAGAAGCCTAGAGAGGACCAGAGGACAGGCAGGGCAAGTCAGAGGCAGGCCCTCGCCCTTCCTGCCCCGCCTCCTCGGCAGGTAGCTGTAATTGCTGCAGACAAGTTCGAGAGGCCAAGGGTAGGAGTGGGAGGCCAAAGGCTGCCTTCTTCAGGTCGGCGGGCTCTCCAGCTCCAGCTCATCTCTCCTGTCCAAGGCTCTCTGGGCCTCACCACTGGGGCTCCCAGGGCAGATGGACAGGAGGCTTAGCCTGAACCAGCCCCCGCACCGGCAGCTTCCTTAATGTTGTTTGTGACACAGCAGGGCAGTCAGGGGGACTTCACAGTGTGGGGAAGGGGCTTTGGAGACATTGTGACCAGTCTGGAAAGGAACAGCTAACTGTCGTCGCTGTCTGATCTCGCCTCCCTGCGCTGGGGCGGCCCTCCTCTCCTATTCCCCATCCTGAGGCTGAGTGGAGTCCAGGACAAAGCACTAAGTGGCTGCTACAAAACACCTGGAGATGCCAGAGGGCGGCTCTGGGCCTGTCAGTCCAGGCTCCCACACAGTCACACAGTCACACACACAGCGTTTAAGGCGTCTGTGCCAGCAGGCATGGCAAACTGGGCCCAGCTTCTCTCTCTCCACCTGCAGGGGGCTTGGGGGAAAATACCTGGCTGCTTCAGAAACAAGCCGAAGGGGGAGAAGCTGGCAGCAGGAAGGTGAGCCGGGTCTGGAGAGACAAGTGGAAGGCAAGGGCTTTCAAAGCCTCTATCCAGGCTTGACGGCTCTCCTTGGAAGTAACCCAACTCAGGTTGGGGAGCCCTGACCATATACCCCCTGGAAAATGGGGGACAGAGAGGGGAAGAGAGTGGGGCTAGAGTATTGGGACTTTGGAAGAAGCCAGTGCTGTCCTTATTTACAAGCATAAAGCCCCATCGTCTGCACCACCTACCTCTCTGCCCCTCCCACAGAAAGAAAGGCCCCTGAGAGCCATTGGGAGGTGGCAACACCTCCTCACCAGCCACGCCCCACAGGGAGAGCCCCTGCCCTCCAGCGGCCCGTGCCTGGGCCCCTTAGGAATGTCAGTCTGGCTCTGTCCAGCTGGGAGGAGGCGTCCTGGGCCGGAACCCCGGCTGCCCTGGCCAGCCCTAGGAGTCCTTGAGCATGTTGATGCGAGCGTAGATCTTGAGGGCGGGCCCCAGTTTGATGTTCATGGCGCTCATCAGGTGGTCTTCCTTGAGCAGCAGCAGAGCCTGGCCGTCAATCTCCTGGGCACGGAACTCCTCGGCTATCTCCTGGCAGCCTGCCGGGACACCACCAAAGACAGGAGAGCTACCGTTGTGCTACCTTGGCAGTCACTGCACTGCACACATGTTGGTTCACTTAATCTTCACGACCACCCCCTACGACTTGTGGCTTGGTGACTTGTCCAACACAGCGGGACTGCGGGATGGACCCCAGATACCCTAGCCTCCTCATTCACGCATGGAGTTGTTCAGAGCCCCCTCCCCTCCATGAACTGGCTGACCTGGGAGCAGTAAGGTGTTTTGGAGGTGACCGCATGTGACTGTGAGGCTAGATCAGGAAGGGCACAGCAGCTTCCACCTTCTTTTATTCTGGAGGAAGCCAGCTACTGCGTGGGGAGGACACTCGAGCACTGCTCTGGGGGGGACCCGTGTGGAGAGGGGCTCAGGCCTCCTACGCACGGCCAGCCCCCCCGTGCCACGTGAGCGAGGCACCAAGGAGTGCTCCAGCTCCAAACATCCACACGGGCTCTGGCTGACACCGTCACTGGGATCTCATGAGAGACCCTACCCAGCACCGCCCCGCTAAGCCAGTCCCCGTTCCCGACCCACAGGAACCTTCAGATAGTTACTGTTTTAAGTCATTAAGTTTCAGGGTGACTTGCTTGACAATAAAGATCACCGATGCGGATTTGGGTCCCCAGAAGAGGGCTGCTGCCATAATGAAACCCTAAGAGTGTGGTGTGGCCCCGGAGCACCCTGGGTGGGAGCTGGAAGGCCCATGAGGACAGCGTGAGTTGAGCGCCTAAGGTGCTCTGTCTGACGGCCTCTCAGAAACTCGCCAGCCTTTGTTGGAGGTAACGTGTAAGCGTTGCATACCTACTGACCTGAGTGCTCTAGCTAATGCTTTTAGCAGCACATTGACCGGTGCTGCCTGGCTTCTTACTGCTGCTTCTGACAAAAGGAGAGGGGAGGGGTGAAGTATAGGAAAACTGCTAAACACAGAGGAGCCAGGGTTTGCTGGCTCTGAGAGTCCCTAGCCTCTCTTGATGGCAAATGATGCTCACGTTGAGAAATGGTCTCTAGGCAAGGGTCAAATCCTGGGTGTGGTCACGGAAACACTGCCCACAGATGGAACTGAGGGCACGACTCAGATCTCCTGTTCAGACCCCAGGAAGGCGCTGCTCCAAGAACTGTTTGATCAGAAGGCACTCTAGGGGTTTGAGGGATGCACCCACAGGTCCTCTCTGGTCAGCAGCAGGGCTCCCCTGACTGGGATGGGCACTGTCCCTCAGCTGCAGAAGCCCGCGGAGAGAAAGGTTTCTCTTGAAGACATCTGTGAATCCTGTTTTAGTCTAATGAAGTGAACCCCCGACAAGATACATGGGAAGCCCACGAAGGTTTTAAGAGAATCGTACTAGCAGAAGTGCTGTTTGCTTGAACTCAAGGGGTCAGAGGTAACACGACCTGAAAAGCAGCAGGAAGCAGGCTGAGTGCACTGCTCAACTGCAGACTCAGGTCGGCTTTCACAGGACAGGAAGAGTGACCCAGGGCTGGGACCAAGAGCCACTCACAGGCTGAGAGTCCTGACCAAGGAAATGCCACCACGCGCCCTGCTGGGTTTCAGAACTGCTGTGGCTTGGTGGCTGCTGTGTCCTCCCTGTTGCTTCCCTTTGTGAACAGGCACATCTTCAGTGGTTATCCTGTCCCTGTCCCACCCACCATGCCTTGGAATTCATGGACGGAAGAAGCTAACCTGAGAGCAGTTTGTTCTCAGGTCTTCAAACTGAGGAATCGTGTACTTGAGGGATCGGACCCAAGCAGGCTCACCTGTGCCTGGACCCGAGTTAGAAGACGGAATCTGGGTTTCCAATGGCCACTGCAATGGGAGGAGACTCGAGAGGAGCTGGTGGGGCTGTGAGTAGGTCTGCACGAGGCAGGCTCTGGAGTCGCCGGGGCCGGAGGTGGACTACCTAAGCAGCCTCCCAACAGCTCCTAGTGACCCTCGCTTCCCTTTCATGCCCTTGTGAGTTCCCTCATAAAGTGCACAGGGTTGGCCTGGGTGACCAGTAAGATGCCGTGCAAGTGACAGCACTGTACGTGACAGCTGAGCCTAGCTCCCAAAGGACACAGTGGCTTCTAGCCTGCTCTCCTGCACCAACACCTGTGGCAAACACCGGCTTGAGAAGGTCCATGCGTGACAGCCCTGAAGGGGCCCATGTGCAGACCTGGGGGCCTCTCGCCAATGGCTGTGCTCTGGCTGAGCATCGTGTGAGTGAGCCGCTGTGGAAGAGGGTCCCAAGCCCCAGTCAAGCCTTTAGATGACCCTAGCCTTGGCCAACACGTTAATCAGACTCTCATAAGGGACCCTGTGGCAGAACTGCCCAGCTATGCCACTCACAAATTCCTTACAGTTACCCACGGTGACTGTGTGGTAACAAACCGGGGTGCAGCAACAGGTAAGGCACTGGGCTAACTGGCAGAGCCAGGGTGTGGCTGAACTGCCTGACACAGACGTCTGTGCTTGTGACCACTGCACCCCACTCCATCTTCGAGTGTCAGGCTCCTGGCTGCCATCAGTACCTGGACTGGCCAGTGGCCAGGTGAAGAGTAGCAGAAAAAACAGCAGAGCGCTTCGACGTTCCACTAAAGCACCCATGACTGAGGCCCTGGAGTCCAGCCCTGGAACCCTGGCCTCCGCCACACCGCACACAGCATTCCCGGCTGCACCATGTGCTTGCGTGGCCACACGCCTCAAACTGCTCCCCGATGCGGTCACTTCCCCTGTCAGGGGCCTCCTCGCCCACTGTCAGTTTAAATTTCCTCATTACTGAAGTTCCTGACAGATTTCCTACACTCCCACTCGACTGCCCTCCCAACTTGCCGCAGGAGACACCAGGCTAATCACATCATCGCCTCTGCGTTTTGCACACACCACTTACTGTACCAGTAAAACACCCTGAGGTATAGCTATAAAAGGTTATTTACAGTTCATGTTCTGTGCTGGTACGTGAGCTCTTACAGGCAGAACCTCATCTTACTCATCTCTGCACCCCTGTTCCTGAACCTGCGTCATTAACTGAACTGCCTAATCTTTCCTGGGGCGGGGGGGAAGCAGGTCTCCCACTTCCTCTCTCCCCTTGCTGCTCCAGGCAGGCATGGGGCTTCCCAGGGCCTTACCTGGCAGAGAGCGGATGAATTCGTAGACATCTTCTACGTTCCACTTGGTGGGCTCGCTTGGCAGGAAGTGGTGTCCCATGCCCACCAGGTCCCGCATGTGCATGTCGGGAAGCTCTAGGTCCCGCTGGCCTTGTCGCCGGCGGGAGGTAGACGAGCTGGCTGAGATGGGTGACAGGGGTTCCTCGTAGCTTGAGTTATCTGAGCAGCGGCTGGAGTCTTCCTGGCTGTGCGTGAGCTGCAAGGCAGCAGTAACTGAAAGGGGTACTGCGCCTGTGGGCTGGGAGCAGAGAGGAGGTCGTCCTCAGGATGGGGGAGTTCACGTCTCCAGCACAGAGACGCGCAAAGGCAGGTGTGTCTGCCTTCCTCTCTCCACTCAGTCTACACTCCCACCTGTCTTTGAATCCAGAAAGCCTCTCCTGTCCCCTCCCCTCTGAGCCGAAGCAGAGCTGGCCCCTCCCGATGCTGCAGCACGCACCACACTTCAGGGCCATCATCTGACTGCGTGCCTGTGCCCCCAAGCTGTGGGGTTTCAACCCGGGGCTCTGTGGGCCTTGGGGGGCAGTCAGTGAGCCACCTCGAACGGCATGCAAAATTTCTCACATATGTACATTTTGGACATGCCTCTCATCAGATTCTTAAGGAAGTTTATGACCCAGTAATAACAAGAAGCAAATACGCCTCAGGTTCTGGAGCAGCACACTAGGCTGTGAGGTCCTCCAGGGCACCGAGAGCCTTGGTGCCTAACCGAGCTCCTGGCATGGGGCTGGCACTAAAAAAATAGTTAATGAATAAACACCCATGTTCCTGGTAGAGACCTTCAAGAAGTCAGTGCTCTCAAGTGCAAGGAGGCAATGTGGTTGGTGGGGAAAGGGTAAAGCAGACGCTGCCTTCTCCCCTAGCCCTCTGTGCAAAAGAGGAGGTAACCGGAAGAGCCAGGCAGGGGAGAGCCTACTTCCACGGCCCCAGAAGTCACAGACGGAGGCAAACTGGAAGGGGAAGGGTAACGGTGGGGCAAGGTCACTAAGTTACCTCATAAGCATCCATGGGTCTAAATGAAGGGACACGAGGAAGGCTGGACCTGGTAGACTGTGAGAAACAGGAAATGACAGCACGCTGACGTCAGCAGGGGACAAGGACTGTGGGTGTCTCAGGTCGTGGTGAGAAGGGGAGTTGGCGGGGCCTCGGGAGGATGGAGCTCCAGGCTCTGCCAGCTCTCTCACCTGCTTCTTGGTGTCCTTGGTAAGTGTCGGCAGACTGGCTTTGCTGGCCCGGCGGCGGTTGTGGGTTGTGGTCCCTGCCTTTTGCAGCTTGCTCCGGTCCGAGTGGAAAAGCCCCACTCGTTTGGTGCACCCCACATTGTACCTGCCAGAGTCAAGGTGGGACGAAAGAAGTCAGAGCCGCTGTACAGTGGGCCTTGGGCAGAGGAAGAGCAGCCACACCAGCTGTCGGTGCTTCCACTCCGACCCTGAACCCCTCACCTGACACGATGACCTGGATCGTGGGGAGAGCTCACTGCCCACGCACCCTACTACAAACACTGCCTGGGCCGAGACGCTACTGTCTATGGTCCTGCGGGAGAGGAGCTTGGCAGAGCCTCACAAAGGTGCCCTCATGACCTCCAGCCCTGCCTGAGGGGAGGGGGGTGGAGGACAGCCTTACTCTGGTTGGCCCTCAGAGCTCAGGTGCCTGGGGGCGCTCAGGGCGTCCAGGTCCGATGAATCTATACCCCAAGCTCCATGACTCCAGGCGCAATTGCTTATCCTCTGTGCCTCGGTTCCCAAATGGGCATCAAGACAACAGGGATCCCTGCCTCAGAGTTGCTGGGAAGGTCAGATGACACAATGTACACCGATGGCCGCGCACCTGGCTGGCTCTCAGTACAACGTGCTGGTTTTACTGTGACTGTTAGCCTTGCAAGCTGGGCAAAGGCTCCTGAGGGGAACAGCTGCCGCCAGTGCGGTGCTCTGGGCAAAGCTGCTGGTGGAAGGTGCACCCTACGGTGTGGGCAGGAAAAGAGGCTGGGTGCCGGGGGCCCAGGAGGGCTGGCCAAGCTAAAGCCCAGCCTCCTTTCCTCGACTCTGTGCTGCTGTCTCCCTGCTCTGCTCCTGGGAGTTAAATGACATGATGCTGCTTCCAGGCAGGTCGAGGAAACAGCTGGGTAAGCCACAGCCAGGGCCTCCACTATTACTGCAGGGAGGTGGGCCGCAGGAGCAGGGTACAAAGGGGCAATCCTGAGGAAATGGAAGGGGCTAGGCCCAGCACTGCAGTGTGGGGGGCTGAGGCCACTCACCTTTTTGCACAAGCCATGGAACAGAAGCGCTTGGAACGCTTGAACTTGTAGGCAAAATCCACCCGGCCACAGAGCTCACACTTGAGTTTGAGGGGAGTACCCTCCTCTTTGGGTTCTGAGAAGCACAAAACGTGGAGAATGAGCAGTCCCCCAGGACTGATCGCAAGGCCTCCTGCTGCCCCCCTCCCCCTCATGCCCCCACAGTGGGACACAGCAGCAGTCTAGCTCGAAAACGCCAACCCCCCCCCCCCATCACTGGTTTGGGAATGGCCGTTTCCCTCCCTGGAAAGTACCCTAAGGTGTCTGATGCCACCTCTGGGACACCTGGCATTTTTTGCTTTCCCTTTAAACAAACAAAGAAAATTTATCCTCATCTGAGGGCTTTAAAAAAATTGCCTTTAGAGGGAGAGGCTGAGGGAGGGAGGGAAAGAGAGGCAGAGGGACATATACAGAGAGAGAGAGACAGACAGACAGACAGACAGTCAGACAGACACTGACTGGTTGCCTTCTTGTATGCAGCCCAACCGGGAATCAAACTCATCACCATTTGGTTCATGGGATGACGCTCCAACTGAGCTACACCAGCCAGGGTATGTTTTTTTCTTTGAAGTGCTATGAGTCGGAGGCGCCCACAAATGAAGATGTGTTCACACCCCTTCTCCTCCTGGGAGAGGGCAGGCAGCTCGGAGGGGATGCACTGGATGCTGCCACAGCTGGTCTGGAATTCTACTCCCCTTGATCTAACTGGCTGCTGACCTTGGTGACAGGACCCAGGAGTTCTGTAACCTACGCAGGCCCCTCCTTCCATTCAGTCAGTGGCTCGTGTGGCAAGTGCAGTCCTCACCTGGCCACCACTGAGCCTCAGCGCAGGCTGCTGCGGCAGTGAAGGAGGGGCGAAACTCGCCTGGCACTGCTCCTGCAGCCCTGCTACTCGCCAGTGACTCACACAGGAAGAGCTGCTCTTGGGGCCCTGTGGTTGGCTGCCAGAGAGGCAGGGGACACACAGTTCCCCAAGGGCAGGGACTTCTATCCCTGCTACCTGGGGAGAGGGGCTGGGAGGGCACTGGGGGAAATGGTAAGTTGACAAGTTTACCCACTCCCGGGGCTCAGGGTTCCTCCACAGACACCAAGCAAGTGCGCAGGGCCTGCCCTTGCAGATGCTCCTACGTCCTGTTTGGCCAAACCAGAGGCCTTGGCGTTCAGGGGCTGAGAGGCTTACCTTGCAGATAGGGCTCCTCCATCTCGGAGTCAGTGGTGGTGGTATGATCCTGCTGTGGCAGTTTCTCAGGCAAGAACCCCTGTGCATACTTCTTCTTCAGATTCCCCACCAGCAGGGACGAGCGTCCCACCTAGAGGACATGGTGACATGGAGGCCACAAGGGTTAGGGGGGGAGATGCTTCCTTGCTATCCAGCCTCATCAAAATCACATATATAAAGCGTGCCAGCCCGACATCATCGCCCAACTACGCCCTGCTCAAGGCCCATTTTGCTGTTAGCTCATGAGGCCAGACACCAGTGGACACCGAATACAGGGATGGCTTCAACCCAGGAAATAATGGACAGCTCAGGAGGCTGGGAAAATATCTACTCTTCCAAGTATCTCGGGGCAGAGATGAAGGCTGAGCGCAGGCTCCCACACTGCCAGAGCAGGCTCTCAGACCCAGGGCTCTCACAGTCACTGGGCGGGAGCATGGCCGAGGCTGCGTTTGTGAGTGTATGGGTGAGGCCGGGAGACTCAGCAACCAATTTTAGATTTCTTACTCTTCCCTAGCTTGCCACAACCCCACACAAGCCAGCGCTGCACGCAGCCATGGGAGAGAGCAGAAAAAACGGACTGGGCCACAGAGCAAATGCCGTCTGGCTGTAAGGGTCCCAGGCTGGCCAAGTCGTTCCTGCCCTCATTGCCTCTGCTCAGGGAGCTCCGTGGCCAGATCGCTGGAGTGAGGCAGATGTAGGACAGGTTGTTACTGCCGCTACACCTACACTGCGGGTCAGCTGTTCCTGGTGTTTCTCCAGGAGGCCAAGGGGAAGACCGGGCCTCATGAGGGAAGGGATGTGACAGGCCTAGAGCGACTCACAGCTTGGGGGCTCCAGGGGGGTTACTTTGCCACAGGCCTTGCACACCCTCCAGAGGGAAAGAGGACAAGAACCTGCGTGTCTTTTGGCATTTCAGAAGGGCCAGTCACCCAACTCAGTTAATCAAGCTTAAGAGTCTTCTGCTGACTATTCAAATTACTCATGGCTCCGAAGAATGAGCATAAGGCAGATGGCACCCCAGGAGGATCGTATGTCTCCAACAGTCAGATCATTCTATCACAAGAGGGCCTCTGTGCACCTGGCCCCAGGCCCCTCCCACCCACACAGCAGTACCACCTGTGCTCACCAGGCCACAGGAGCAGAATTGGCTCTGGCTGCTTTGTTCCAATAAGCCATTTTCTTGATCCTTTCGTATTTCCCTTTGGTCTTATGTTTTAGTTGGAGACACCTGACTGTGCCCTTTCTGAGGTGCCCCTCACTCTCATTCACTCCCCTTTCAAGGCTCCGTCCCCAGGCTACAACCCTATTCTCTTCATTTCAGATGTATGTTAAGAATTCTCTTCTTTTGTTCTTTAACTGGCCAAAATTTTGCCATTCAGAGGCTTTGGTATTCCAAACCGAACAGGGTCTCATTTCCCAAAGTCCACCAAACACCAGAAGGTGAACTCCCTCTTAGCCAAGTGGGGGTCACATGCCACCAGGGGGGACACAGCTGAGTCTGTGTGTGGAAACTTCTAAACAAGGGGTTTTGCCAATTACTCCTGATCACCGACCCCTCGTGGGCCTTAGGAAGGTAACCCTAGGAAGAAAATGGCTCTGACATTCCTTTGGGGGAAAATTAGCAGGGAAAGAACAACTTTTTCACATTTTTGGAAATTTTACATGGAAATGTAAAATATTCTAATACACATCCGAAATATACTTTAAAAAAAAACAAGAAAGAAAGAAAAGAAAGAAAAAAGAGGGGAAAAGAAGTAGTCCGTACCGGGAAAGGCTCCGCCCCCTCCTGGATCACAAACCCTTCGATAACATGCGTCAGGATTTGGGGTTTCACAATGGCCTGTGGTGGTTTATTCTCACCATTCTGGGGGGCAGTGCCGGCGATGCTGGAGGCAGGATTTCCGTTCCCTGAGGTCATGCCGGGGCTGCTGAGGTCGGTCAGTGCATGAACAATGCCCTGCCCTGTCTCTGTACAAAGAAAGTAGGAAACACAAGCAGGGAGGTCAGGCCCAGGCCCAGGCCAGGAGGAGAGTAGGGCTCAGCGTGCACCTGGCATTTTCCGAGGAGCCAAATGGCAATGCAAACCTCGCAGCCTCCGCCCTCAGCTACCTATTTAACAGGAATGCAGCGTCAAGGGACACACCACCAGGTGTGACTCGAATTAGTTGTACAGTGCAACTAATCTAATCAGCTAGCCCTGTTTTTTAAATTTCCCAACTGTGTTAGGAACTTGGTCAATACTAATATGGACAAGTGACATTCAGTTCAAGGGAGAAAATGTATTCAAGCTGACACCTGAAACCAGGGGGAAAGGCTGAACCAGGGAGAGGGCTAGGGGTGATAACGGAGTTTGGGGAGAGAGGGTAAGTGAAACTTCCATGAGGTTCCTCCGAAAAGGATTAAAGTGTCCTGTGAAATGTCAAAGTACTAAGTCTCAGAAATCGATGTGAAAGGAATGGGGGGGCTGAGCCCCAAGTCAGCACAGCAGCGCAGACCTGGCTGTTCAGAGAGTGCCTATTTGGGGTCACTGCATTGAGACACGCACGCATTCCATTCCCCTCCAAGGAGGCCACCAGGCAGAGCTGCAGCTATGCTTGCTGTTTCTGCTGCCCCGTGCTCACCTCAGTCCAGCCTCTCGCCATTCTCAGCTCCATGTCCAGCCTGGTGCTCAGCCAGCCAGACTCCTCCCTCTCCCCCCTGTGGACCACTAGGCTTTCTCTGAAAGACCTAACGGCACCCTGAAAGTGTGACGAGGCAGAACCACCCCACAATGGGCCTCCTCTTCTCCAGGGCCAACAGCACATCTTAGCAGCCATCCCTCGGGAGTTGTTTCGGAGGTGCAAGACTTTGTCACCTCCCTTCTGAACCCCCCGCCCTCGGGGCCATTCTCTACCACCACTGCTGCCCAGGAGCTGAAGTTGCTTTCCTCCGGAACTGCCTAAAAAAGTGGGGGTGTGGTGGGGAGAGAAGAAGCCATTTCTTTTTTGCAATGGCTATTAACATCGGGTGTAACCCAGTGTGTTTGTGTCTGTTACACATTTTAAAAATGATTTCAGTGCATTTATTAGGCAGACAATTTTTGCACAAAACTTTGTATGAAGATGCTCTTATTTAAGGTTAAAGATCCAAAATCCCACCACAGGAATTCATGGTGTCTAATTATGCAGCATGGAGAAATCACAATACTCATTTTAGGAAAGGTTTGTAACGACTCATTTTACTGACCAGCACTGCTAATGCTCAGTGAGTCAGGGAAAAGCTTTTGTAACGAACAGGAGCAGCAGTGCTACGGCACCTGCCTCCTGTACACAGGCCTCCACAGCCCAACTGTGTCCGCTTCACAAAGGCCAGGAGTCAGTCGGCGGGCGGAACCGATGAGACGTACACAGTTATTCTTGGTGCTGAGAATCATGCCAGCAAGTCGGAAAAGCCCCTTAAGTGTTTACAGCTTTGGCTTTTTTGTAAAGATAGAAAAATTTCCCTCTTTTGGAATCTTTCTAAATTGTAAGGGTGTTTGGAAACTGAAAAAAAAAATCTTTCCTTAACAAACCAGGAGTGACTAGGTGGTCAGAGTTAATTACATAATCTATCAAGTTGCCTTTCTCTGCCTTTAAGTTTTAAATATGGCAGTCTGCATCGACATAATTACATTTTCTCTGCTTTGAAATGTTCTAAAAATTCAAATTAAATATATAGTTTATTTAAAGTAATGAATAAATGTTAAATAGGAAGCTTATGATGCAAGTTAAAAGTTTATTTTTAGATAATGGCTTTTTCTTTCTAATTGGAGCGTAGAAAAGTACTCCCTGGTTACTCTAATGAGCTACAGATCAGAGTTTAGAAAGTCTGGTCCAGCCCCTCACCAATGCTTGAACCTGCTCTGTGATACCCCCACCCAGTGGTTTTCTGGCATTTGTTTACCTTTGGTGACAAAGGAACTCACTGCCTCTGAAGTAGTTTGTTCCCCACCTTGGGCAGTTCAGTGAAAAAGTTCTTCCTGACAATGAGCCCAAAATCTATCTTCTGTTAATTTCTGCCCACTCACCCTGGCTCTGTTCCTTCACACCACACAGAACAAGACTAGTCACATTTGTGCAACAGGCAAAAACACAAGCTTACACCTATCTCAGAATCCGCGTTCTATCACTAAAGTGAATTAGTGGCCAATCCTCACTGTTCTCTGAGCCTCGGTTTCACCGGCTGTAAAATAAAGACGACACGACTCACCTGACGGTGTCGCTGTGCGTGCGACACTGTAACGGAGACAGTGAGCAGCGATGCAGAGCTAGCACACTAGGCAACGCTCAGGTGTCACGAAGAACGTCATTCACGTCCCCAGAATCTCTCTCCCCGCCAGGCCAAACTCCCTCTGCTCTTTCAACTGTTTCTTACACGGAAAGGATTCCAATTCATCACCATCCGAGGTCTTCTTTGCCCGTGTCTTTTACAATCCACCCAGTCAGCGCTAACGTGGTGATCAAGTGTGTTTACCTAAGAGGTCAGGCTGGTAAGGCTTCTGTTTTTGTAGACAGGTGCAGGGGAATGAGTGACCTTGCTATAGTTTATAATTCCTTTATGGAACTAATCCATTCTTCCCCGAATTCTGGGATCACTCCCACCTCCTGCTCTTTGCACCAATGCTCGTCACTGAACAGCCTCTGATCCCTCGCCTCCTTTCACAGGATCCCCGTCCCTGCTCAACCCCTCTCCTGTCCCTTTCATCCCTTCCCTCCAGTCTCTCAGACGTGTGCCTACTAATGTACACTGTCAGGCGGGAAGCCACCTTTGAGGTCAGAGTCTTCCCACATGCCAAATACGTCAGTGAACAGACAGGTTCACCAGCTCAGGCCAGAGTCGACGAACGGATACACGCTTTCACCCTCACATTAGGAACTGTCATTCCATCATGACTGGAGCAGGTTACAGGGGAGACTGGGCCCAAAGGACCAAAGAGAGCGTTTTTTTGACCTACGAAAGTTTTCCAATACTGTGTTTCACATTCATCTTGTAGCAAATGCCTCATCATCTGCTTTAGTAACAAAGGCGTTTGGGCTATTTCTGGAATGACCAAACACAGTCTCACCCCTGCCAGGTTCAGCATACTGCGATTAATTTAATCTCTTTCCCTGTGCTCCCAGACTGCTCTGCGGCTGGGTTGGAGGAAAGCACTTAACAGGGAAACTTGCAGAAACCTGCCCTGCTGGCCTGGAGGCCAGATGAAAGAGACAGAGCAATACTCTTTCTTTTGGGATTCTTCCTTTTTCAATTCTCTTGACCAGTCCTAGGCTAGAAAGGATGCCTTGGATTCCCAGGGGTCTCAAATGCCTTTATTCAGAGTCTGGCACTTGAAATCTGAAAGGTGAAGGCCAGGACACCATGAATTGGAGACGGCAGGAGGGCAGCAAAGCCAGGCTTCAGTGATGGTAGTGCTGGGGAAGGTAGAATCTAGCCTTATAATTGAAGCTGACCACAAAGGGCCAAGTATTCGGAGCAGAATGAAGAGAACAGTATGTTCTGGGGGAATCATTACATAATGTATGTCTCATCCTCTAGGATGCTTCTCAGTTCTGGTCTCATTCAGAGGCTCTGGCAGAAACTGCCCTGTGGGGCACAATAAAACAGGGCAGGGCTGTGGCTTCGCCACGTCTACAGCTCAGGGGCTAACCCAGCGTCCAATACATGACAGATTTGTACTGTCTGTGAAGCTGGAACACATGGAACCCATGATCTCAGTCTGTGCTGCTGCGGTAAAGCATTCAGGTCTCCCTGGTCTCAAAACAAGCAACTTGCCAGCGGCTGGGATTTGATTGCTTTCTGAGGCTATAATGACTGGAGAGCTGCTAGGCTGCTGCCTGTCTGTAAGAGTGGCATTTCTGGGTACATGGCTATGAAGAAGCGTAAGAGATTCCCTGGCCCATTTCTTCCTGTTAAGGCAGGGAAACATTTACACCAACTCTAGGCACTTGGAAAGGATGACCTCTAGGAGCCAAGGCCAGGAGATGCCTACAAAAATGGCCAGGCCTGCAGGATCCACAGGCAGGTGTCCGGGGAGGCTGAGCTCTCCTGTCCTGGGAAGACAGAGCTCATGCCAGCCCCGGCTATGCAAAACCCGGACCACTTCCGAACCAGTTCTGATGTTTTGCACATGCACAGTACGGCAAAGACCACCAGTTACTCCGGAACACATTTAGTACTAGTATTTACTGCTACTAAGTGAACGGCCAGATAGCCTGGCTGCTCATTCTATTTGCCTTGAAGACCTGACTTCAGAGGAAATGGGGGCCAAGCAGAACTTCTCCTTCCACCCCCTCGGCATGGCCTACGCTTATTCCTATTTTCTCTAGACCTGAGGAGAGGCTGTATTTTAACCTATGAGACTTCTAACTACCCTTGCTTTGCTATAGCAGGAGTAAGCTACAGCTAATGGACTTAAAGGATCTAGGAAGTAGAGTGGGCGGTAATGTGGGCCATGTGCCTGCAGCAAATTCTGCTGGGTAAATGGGAAAGCGAGGCTCCCTGAATCACACAGAGCCTTCCCTCCAGGCCCCTCCCTGGCTCTGAAGCCCTGCTCACCGTGCCTCAGCTTAGCAGGCCAGACATGTGCCCAGGGTGGGGGATAGCAGGACCCCTAAAGGACCACTTGTTTGAGGGAGAGCCTGAGCAAAGTGACCCCCAGGGAAACCACACCCAGAAAGTGGAGAGCAGCTGATGTAGACTGTACCAGGCTGGGCGGTGAGCGGAACCCCAGGGCAAGAGGCTCAGGGCTGGCAGCACAGTCCGCACGGAAATGTCTGTGAGCCGCCCTTTGGAGCTCGGTTATGTCCGGGCCACTAAAGAAATCGAACCCACTCTGAAAGTGAGCGAGGCAAGCTATTTCACAAGCACCAATTGGTTGGCACTTCTCCCCCATCCCCACCCTCTAGGGGGAGGGTATGAAAATGAAGTGGGGGGCCAATACTAGTTAAAGGTGGGGAGCAGGAGGAGGGGGAAGAGGGAGAAAGTGGGAAGGGAGGGAGGAGTGGGGGCTCTATCCTGGCAGAGTCTATCAATTAAAGAGATGGATTTGGTTAGCACACTTCTTTAAAATGCAAATTACACCTGTGGTCACTCACACCTTACTGTGAATCACTCAGATAAGCTGGTAGCTTTCTTCTCAGTTCAGAGACAGGGTTCAGTGGGAGGGCTGGGGTGGGGAGTAATCATTTTGGACCCTGGGTGCTAGATCCCCAATGATGAGAGTTAGAAGGGCCTCAATGTAGCATCTTAATTTTCCAGATGAGGAAAAGTGTGCACAGTTCACTGTGCATTTTAGAAACAAGGCAAGAGTAGATGCAGTTCATTCGAAAGGCAGTTATCTTCTAAAACACAGAAAAGGAGCTCTTGGTGGGAAAAAACTGCAGGCCCCTTCCCACCCTCAGGGGCGCCCTGAGTGCCAGAAGGCAGGAGGAGCCAAGGCCAAATGTTCATGACTTTTCCAATTCTGCTGTCAGCCAAGGAAGCCGTCCTTGCCTCGAGGACACACAGCAAGCTCCCCACGCACAGATGCCATCACCGTCCTGCTCCTCCAGGCACCTTCTCCAGCTCTGCAAACAGCAGCAGCCTGATCTGAGTGCCTCTCCGAGAGGGGAAGTAACGGCTGGGATAGGAGGCTCCCTCTGGGGCACTTCACTGAGCAAAGGCTGGGCTATCCAGTCACGGAGCCAGCCAGCATTATGAGAAGAAGGTAGCCCTGGACCTGCCCTCAATGTCACTGCAAGATGGCCTTGATGAATGTGGGTTAAGAGGATTGGACAGCAGACCTGCTTCTCGGATCTTAAGCATCTGGCTGAGCGACTCTGGTTAAGGCATCTGTTGGGGAGGGCTCCTCCTCTGCACTGGAAGCCATTACCATACAGCTGACTTTCATGCCGTCTCTTAGGACACGGGCAAAGGGAGCAGCCCTACTGACTCACCCACGATCCCCAGCTAAAGTGTACATAAGCCGAATTGTAAACAGCTGAATGTTTTCCAAGCTGCCACCCCCAGCTACGAAGGAAGGAATCAATGGAGCGAACAGCCACCCTGCCCCAGGCGGTTCAGGACTGAGGGAAGGGGGGTGGGGGGTGGGGGGGCGGTGGTTTCCCAACAGCTGCAGGAGCACAGGCGGGCCCTGCAACTCCACAACCAGATCTGGCTCAGCAGCAGCATCTGCAGGGCCACGGGGTGACCAACAGGACAGGCCACCAGGAATACCAGCTAACTCGGACTGCAGGCAGTCAGGGAGAGTTTTCAAATTCTGCTGTCAGTTCTACTTAAGTGGGGATGGTCCTGTGGGGAGGTGGAGGGCCCCACATACTCAGTGTCAGTGCTCTGGCAGACGCTGCGATTCCACAGGAAAATGCCTGCAACCAACAGGAGAGGCATCCCCACTGCTGGCGATGAAAGGCAGAGTGGAAAGAGCATGGGCTCTGGGTCAGACCTGGATTCATTTTCTGGTTCCATCTTGGATCACCCGTGCCAATGCGGATTGCACTGCCCATCTTGCAAGATTATGTAGTAAAGGAAATCTTGGGCAGGGACTGCATTTAGAAGCAACGCCACATAGGCAGTTAAGACTTTGGGATCAGAAAGACTCTAGGCTTAAATCCTACAGTTTGTAATCCTGAGCCAGTTACTCTAGGCCTCAGTTTTCTCATCTGTAAAATGGGGTACTAGTCCCTGTCTCACATGGCTTCAATGAGGATTAAGATAATGCAGGCACAACACAGTGGGAACTAGCCTGACTTGGACACAGGGTTAATTAACATCACTGAGATCTGAGAGATCAGGAAATCAGTCCCTTATAGCTGAAGATAAAATCATGGAAGATGAATTTATAAAATCTTCCCAAAAGAAGATGTTATAAATAACTGTTATAACAGTTTACCAAAAGAAATCTAGAAATGCTTAGTAAATTCCTTAATTACTTTCAGAATGACAACATGGAGAGGCATGATACCTCATTTATCTATCTGATCACCACCCTGAGGATCACTAAAATTCTTCCATAAATGGCGGTGGAGTGGCCGCGGAGGGAGACACTGAGTCCCGGCTGTCTGTCTAGGTAGTGGGCTGGGTGATACTTACCTTGTCAATCAACCCTCCTGATAACGTCTGCTCTCCCAGAACACTGCCTCCCCACCACCTTCCTGTAACAACTGTGTAAACTTTCCGTGACCCTACTTCGCTACCAATCAACTGATAGAAAGATTAATACTGATTACTGGAGTCCTAGAAATGTGGACTTAATTCATCTTAGAAATACTTGATTCCCATTAATTTTGTATTAATTTGAGGTGTCATTTGCTTGTTTAAAAATGTCTTAATATAACTGGTGAGGGTTTAGACCACATATGGATGACTTCGAATATGCTAAAGATATCACTAGTTAGGGATAATTATACAGTATTTGAGACATAATGGCCCTGCAACTAAAGCTTTAAAAATAGCTCAAAGAAGTCATGGGCTCTCATTTTCCTGCTAACAGTCTCAATATTCAGTATCACGCCTGGTTCCCCTAATACACTGGAGAAGAACTGGTTATGATACAGTATCTAAAATACATACTTTTTTGAGAGACGATATAATAACTTTCACTGCAAAGAAGCAGATCATTCAAGAAACAGGTATTCGCTTTAAATAAAGTCATTATACATTATAGCAAACCGGGGCTCTTTTCCACACCTGGACCCGGCCTGGGTGTTAAAGTGGCCGAGGGTGTTTAACAGCGGGCATTTCTGCAGGGGATGCAGGGAGAGCATTCTCTTGGTTTGAACTTGTCGGAACTAAAAAAAAATCATCTGGATTTCAAAGAATAAGAAAGCACATTCTTTTTCACTAACTATAAATAATTTGGAAGGGGATGAAAAAAATATTAAGTTTACTATGCTGGCCTAGATGGTCTTACGATTAATCACAGAGCAACAGTTTGTTATATTATATTATGTAAATTAATGCTGTGTTCCTTAACTACACTTTTTATCTTTAAAACCTAACCACTGTTACTTCCATAACTATTGATTAACTATATTGATGAGGGGAAAGTGTCCAGGATCTGTAAGACTGCTGTTTTGGATTAACAAATGATTGATTATTTGCCTAACAATTCTCAAAATGTCAGAAGGTTGAATTAAAGATTTGCTTCTGAGTATTTTTACATATCAAATCAGTGATCTAATGTAGCTCAAATCAAAAATTTTAATATAATGTAATTCAAATTGAAATTTTAAAATAAGTCAGTGGTTAAAATGAAACCTGTGCCTATTTTTTTAACAAAAGATTTTACTTATTTTTAGAGAGAGAGGAAGAAGAAAGGGAGGGAAACCGTTGCCTCTCACACACCCTCAGCTGGGGACCTGGCCCACAACCCAGGCATGTGCCCTGACTGGTATTCGAACTGGCGACCTTTCAGTCCACAGGCTGACATTCAGTCCACTGAGCCACACCACCCAGGGCCTGCACCTATTTAAGTTGTGAATAAGCAGTTATCTTAAACAGGCACACTTTAAAATTTCACAGAAAACACAGTCTTTTCAACTGGTGACTCACAGTGTAGTTTAAACCATTCCATAAAAACATTTAAAGCATCAATCTACACATGTTCAGACCTCTCCCTTGAGGGGCAGTCTGGCTTTGGCATCACCACCAAACGCGTTGCTAAATCTCTGTGGAGAAAGTCATTTCTGTTACTGGCACAAAGGACTCATCAGAGTTGATTGCATAAGGTAGCCAGTCCTCATCCTGCTTTTCCATGGGGGTGGAAAACACAAAAGCATCTCGCTACAACCACTTTTGTAAGATTCCTCCTGACCACAGACAATCATCTTCCTCTTCCAGTTGCAAAACGGCCTAAAAAGAATAAAAGCGAACTATCATTTATGAAGACTCACTTCCCTTCTCTCATTTTAGATGTATATTTCCAGAACAGAATCTTTTTGTGGGCGAGACCAGATCTGTCTGGAGATTAAGTGCTGTTGAACAGCTGGGAGAAACCTTAATATAAACTTGGACTGAAATGAAGGGGGAAGAAACCCCTTAGTAAACAGCATATCAACACAGAACAGTATTACCAGAACTGGAACCACCATCCTATTCTCTAGTTTTTTTAATTTTAGTTTTATTTTGACTTACTGCTCCATGCTATCTATAAATAAAGGGCTTTCATAGGAAGTGGTTACCGAATGCCTAGCATGAGGTCCACAGACCAAAGAATAGCAAAGACTAGGAAGAGTCTAAGGCAGTCAAGTTATCCTCTGTATACATTTGCAAAAGAGGGGAAAAGGCATGTATGAACTCACAGGTAGAAGTTCTTGATTCTGAGACAGTAACTGTTTTGTTTTTTCTTAAGTAAGAAAACCTAGGGAAGGGACAAGCTATGTGACAGCTTGCAATACTGGAGGTAAAAGTTTAATTTTATGAGACAACTTATCTATTTATTCCTTTTAGTCTATTCTCTCTCCCTCTGAAAAATCAGAACTGAGGGATCCAAAGTGTCCGAGACAGGAAATGAGTAAGGCAGGAAAAAGGATGTGGTCTGAAAAAGTGGATTCTGGGGCTGCGCCAGAGCAAGGAACAGGCACAGGGTCACAGATGGGGGAAGGGGGCTTGGTGGCAGGAAGAGATGTCCTGGGCTCAACTGGCTCAAACCAGAAAGCTAGTGGCAGAGGACGTATGTCTGGAGAAGCATTACAGACACCTTTTTAAAAGTTTATCCGCCACTGAAATGCAGAGAAAAGATGGCTGAAGTGACCTACAGCCAAGAGAATTATTATGGGGACAGAAGGAAGAAGACTCGAGTTTCCTTTCCTCTTTACTTTAAGGAAAGTGGAAACAATATATTACATATTGCGTGCCCTTGACAAGGTAAGTTAGAAATTAAGCCAGGACCTGGAAGAGAAGTGGAAAGGGCTGGGAGGTGATTACATGATGAAACACCAATATTTATTAAAACAGCTTAAAAAATAGAGGGCGAGAACAGGAGACTGCTCATGAAAATGCAGCTGGACAACTGAGCAACCAATTCAAGAACAGAAAAGTGGACTAAGAAAACTGCCTACTTTCTCAAGATTAAGGCTGGAGAAAAAAGGCATCTGTTTTCCCAGTGTGTATGGAAACAGATCTTGGGTGGGCTGAGGGGCAGAGCTCAGATGATGGGAGCGCCTGTGAAGGGCAGGTGCCAAAAGAGCACCACTGCCCATCTGCTGGACCCTCCGTGAAACAAGCCAGCCCTTGTGAATGAGCCAAACCAGAAGCTGTGGTTCCCGCCTTGCAGGGGCTGGAACTTAGGTACAGAAACAGTGGAAGACACAGTTTATCAGCTGATTCAAAAGTGTGGATATTTCCAAATACAGATCCAGATGTTTGGGGGCTGTGTGGGGAAATCACTTTTCTATCTTCCACAGTGCCCAGGACAGCGCTTTCTTTCTATGAAGCAGAAGCCTCATAGAGGTGGATTAAATCTAACTGAATGAAACCAAAACTACTTAGCTGTGCAGGTGTCTTAAGGGAGGCTCAAGACAGAATCTCTTATCACCAGTACAATAAGTTACTTTCTATTCTAGTCAAACTGATATAAACCCTACATCCCTTGTGACCTAAACCTAAGCCGTATTCAGTGGGCACTGCCACAGGTCTGCTGCCCTGTACTGGTACAAAAAGATGGGGAGGGCGGGGCAGAAATGAGGGAGTAACAAGGAATTTTCTTGCCTCATTACTCTTATTTCAGACTCACCTAGAAATCCTGGCAGTTCCGACTTTTGGTTGACTCAGAAGGGGAAGAAAACTCCCAGGTGAATGATAATTGGATTACCCAGTTATGCCCCAGAGCCAAATGGCTGGAAAAGGCCCGGACAACAGGGTAGACACAGCTAAAGAGACTATTTTCCAAATGAAAAATTGAGACACATAGGCTAATAGACAATAGGTGGAATATTTTAAATTGAGGCTGTCCTAGAAAAATCGAGGACATATGGTGGATTTAGGTCGGTAGCTTCTGTGACTGCAAGGGACCCTCTGGGCCCAATATGCTAATAGGAGAGGATTAAAAATCTAGGGTGGGAGATATTAAGGGGAAAGCTGATTCGTAAAGCAGGAGAAGGAATAAGTGTGTAGACAGCACAGAGAGAAGGTAAACGTTCTCAGTATGGAATAGGAAGGAAAGGAAAGTTGATCAGAAGAACTAAAAGTGTGTTGGTTATGCTATGAAATCTGTTCAGGTATCAAAAGCAGGTGGGGGAGGGATGGTGAGGGTATCACTGGAACAGACTGATACGAGTTCAGACTGTAGCTTCACCATTAGTTTGCAACCTGACCTTGGGAAAATATTCCTCTGTGCACTTAAACAGAAAAATCTCACAAATCCCGATTTTCGTGTAAAGGATCACCACACATTACTATACCTTCATTTGGCATGGGAAAGAGAAAACGCTCTTCTAAAAATGGAAGAGAGGACAGACACAGAACAGCTTGTCCCTTTCCATCCAATTAAAAACCTCGGGAGACGGAACTAGATTAAAAACAAAACTCTACAGCGAAGCCTCGGCCCCTGCAAGATACAAGTCCCCTATCGATGGAGTACAGCTGGTGCCAGCAGCCTTGCCCCTTAAACGGACCATTCATCCCCGGATAAATCGCCGTCCCGCGGGGGTGGGGGTGTGCGGGGACTAGTAAGGACAGGGACACACGGAAGCGTCTGGCACGCCAAGGTTGACACTGAAGCTTCCAGGGGAGTGAGGGATAGGCAGGGTCCCAGACGAGGTAGGGAGTAGCAAGACACCGCCCAAGCGCCGAGAGGGCGAGAGTCGCTGGCTGGCACGGCCTGGCAACCGAGTAGGCCCGAGCCCGGAGTGGCACCGGAGGGCGGTGCCTGGTTTCCAGCGCGACAAGCGCGGGCTGAGTACCCTTTCTGGCAAGAACCCCTCCCCCGCACGGGCACTGACCTGTCCAGGGCCCGGCTGGGCCTGGCCGGGCGGGGCCTACGCAGCCCCTCGGCCGGGCGCCGCCTCGCACAGGGTCCCGGGCCTGGGCGGGCCGCCTCCTTTCCGCCGGGAGCCTCCGAGCCGGGGCCCGGGGCTGCCGCGGCGCATCCGACCGCACCGGCCTGGCCGGCGTCAACAAAGGGCGGCGGGGGCGCGAGGCCGGGGCGGGGGCGCGAGCGGCGGCCGAATTGCGCGCGCGCGCGCGGCGGGCGCTCGAGTACCGCTGCTGCCGCCGCGGAGACAATGCGGCGCGTCCCGGCAGGGCTCCCGCGGCTGCCTCTGCCGGGGGCGGGGTGAGGCGCGGGGCGGGGCCTGGGCTGCAGGGGCGGGGACTCTGGGAGGCGGGGCGCCAGCGCGGAAGCTGGGCCGCGCGCTTCCTTTGTGCGATCGCCAGGGCCCCGCCCCGAGGCCTCCGGAAGAGAAGGCGGGGCCTGAGGCGGCTTAGGGACGCAGGGTTTCGGCTTGAGGCCAGCGCAACGCGGTAGGGACCTCCGCCTTAGACGGGTCAAAATTCCCCACAAGCGTAGCGGGGACTGGGACTCCCGCCTCGACCAATGCGGCGGCAATAATAACAACTACCAGTAATTGCGTGTTTAATGTATGTCAAGCGGTACATGCACGCACTCGCAGTGTTCACAATAACCCTGCCAAGTGGTCATTATCCTCCCCACTGGGAACTGAGGATCAGAGAGGTTAAGTAATGATCAAAGTGATCCAGCTACACCTCCATAAACGGGGATAATGCCTACTCTTAGACTTACCGTGAAGGTTAACTGAGGACGTTTAAATAAATTGCCAGCACTGCCTGGCACGCAGTTGTAGCCCAATATATGTTAACCTCTTTTCCTAAACCGCACCAGTCTAAACTGACTGTCGTGGTGGAGTACATTCATTCAATAGATATGCTAGGAGCTGTGGGGGATACAAAAGACATACTTGACTCACAAATCTTACCCCCAGCTCTGTCCTGAGTAGATAACACGAGTCTCTCCACAATTGACTTGTCTATTCCCAACATTTTCCCATTCTTGCTTTTTTTAGTATTCATATTCTCCCTCTTTTCCCTTCAGGTCTCCCTCATCCCTTTTTCTCTGTTTGCATGTTTTACATTTATTTTTGTCCCTGATTGTTTATTTCACTCCCTTTCTCTTTTCCCCATTCCCTTTCTTTCCCTCCAGTATTTTTCAAAATTTCAAAGCCTTCCTTTATTAATACTCATAGTTCCTCTCCCTTTCTCTATTCCCCACACATGCCCACACTTTCCTGACTCCCTACCTTTACCTCCTCTGCTCCCTCCCGGAATGCCCTTTCCCCAACTCTGCACACCCAGGTCCTGCCTACCCTTCAAGGTCTAGACTCATGAACAGTGGTGGACAAACTTCTTCTGCAAGGGGCCAGAGAGTAAATATTTTAGACTTTGAAGACCACACTGTCTCTGCTGCAACTGCTCTGCTGTTGTAGCAGGAGAAAGCAAACACAGACTTGTCTGTGAATCCATGCGGTTGTGTTCCAATAAAACTTTATTTATGGACACTGAAGTTTGGATTTCATGTAATTTTAATGTATCAGAGTACTACTATTCTTTTTATTCTTAAATATCTTAAAATGTAAAAAACATCACTATCCTGTAGGCTGTACAAAAACTGGCGATGTGGCAGATTTGGCCCCTGGGGGGTCGTTTGCCGACCCCTGCTCTGCAATCCAACTTGTATTCTGCACCTGGCAGTAACTTTTCCCTCTTATAGCACTTACTTATAAGCCTTCTATGGCATTTATCACATTTTACTTTGTATTGTGTGTATTTTTTCCTGTGCATTTCTCACCTTTCCCAGCAGACCTCAAGCTCCTTGAAGGTAGGGTACAGACTTTTTTCTCTGTGTCTTAACGTCCCATCCCACAGGGCCTTGCACAGAGCAGGCATTCAAATGCACACAGACTGGATGTGCAGTTAAATGTCGGGTGGCTGACAATGGTTTCCACTGTAAGCAAAGCTTACTTCTCTCATTAGGCAGTACCTCTGAAGCAGGGTGCTTATTATGTGTATATTATCTTGATTAGATTACAGAAAGAGATTGTGGGGGGCTTAATAGACAAGACGGAGAAAGGTAGGCAAATGTCAGTTCATTTAGGGGTTGCTGGCGAACAAAGACTCGAATAAAGAATGTTGATTATCACCAACCTTCAGACAGGGCATGTGTCCTCAGTTAGATCCTATGCAGTATTTCTATCAGCAAATTGGTTAAAGACAAAGCAAACACGCCGCATGATTTACACACAGTAAAGTGAAGCAGAGGCGTCAGTACAACAAGTAGACTTCAGATATGAAACTCTCCTGCTCCACCACATATTCCTTCTGTGCCTCATTTTTTAATCTTTAAAATGGGGGTGATAAAAGTTTCTGCCTCAGAGGGTTACTGTCAGGATTAAACGAGGAAATACACGTGAAGCCCAGCAGAGAGGGCCAGTAAATGTTAGCTATTAACTCTCACCATTTTCTTGTTAGGCTGGAACTAGGGGCTAAGTTCACAAGGTAACATTTAACACACGTAATTAACCCTATTTTGGCTCAAAATATCAGTGGCACGAATTTGAGACTGGGGAGACCTGGAATGATAGTGGTCCATGTAAAGAGAAACCCCAAAAACAAAAACGGGGGGAAAAAACCAAACCCCAGACCCAGACCTCTGGAATTCAGATGGCACAGCACTCTGTGCCCCAACAGTGTCATCCCCCTGGGCGGAGCAGCTAATGCGGGGCCACACGTGCAATGTCCTGATGAAGGGCAGTCAGGGGTCACATTTGGAGCCAGTCTCGATGCTGCCCTTTCACGGCCGTGCGACCTAGAGCCTCTCAGGCTTTTCGTTTCCTCCTCTGAATAATGGGGACAATGCATCTCCTTCTTGGGGCTGTGCTTGTGGGAAAGGAAAACTCAGAACAGTACTTGGCACAGAGGAGGTGCCTCCCTACTGCCCTGTGCAGATGGAGGAAGCAGTCCTGCCCCTTGAAGGGCTTACACAGTGAGGTCCAGGTGCCAACCTATGGTGGCTAGTGGCTTTTTACATTTGGAATTAAAGTGGTTAATTTTGGGGATTACACTTCAAGAGAATTAATGAAAAGGTGGAAAGTGCCTAGGCTAGGATGACCAGAATGGTGGGGAATGGGAGGTCTTGACATGTGGTAGGTAAAAAAGAAAAGAAGTGTCAGATATTTAGCCTGGAGATTTCCTCTCTCTCTGTCTCTCTCTGTCTCTCTCTCTCTTAATGGGAGGAAGAGGAAAGAGAATGATAACTGCCTGCAAAGGCTGTAGAAAGATGGACCCTGTTACAGTTTACAAGACAGAATCCCAGCCAGTGGTGGAAGTTCCGGGGAACAGATTTGGGCTTCATTTGAAGAGGGACTTTCTGATCATTGGAGCAATTCCACAGTGGAATGGGCTGTTTTTTTAAAAAAAACATGATGAACCCCTTATTTTGCAAGTGTGCCAAGAGAATGATGATCTCTTTTGTCTTTTAAGTTTTCTAATGTTCTTTCTCCAATTCTTTTGCTTTCCTTTTCCTTGGCCCCATCCTGCATTCATTGTAGGAATTTATAACCTTTATTCCCTACTTTTTCCTAAAGTATTCTTCTTCTCATTTCTCCTCCAGTTTCCAAACTGTTTTCCGTTGGCTCTCCTCACCCCCACCCCAGTGCACAGGCCAATGGCTGGATACATCTCCCTGAGTTGTAGGCAGCAAATGGCTCAGAATGTCGCTGAGATCTGGGCCGACGTTGCTGTGCAACTGGCAGAGAGGGGAAGGCAGGCAAACGGATTGCTGCAAAAGCAGAGCTACTGCTGTGCCTCTCCCATCAGGGTGGAGGGACCCAGCAGAGCCTCCCGAAGCCCAGGCCATGGAAAAGTCCACCTGTCACTGGGCATTCGCAGGCAGGCAGATGGGGATCCCAGAGCTGAGCACTGTTCCTTCGAAGATGTTTTCTGTGAGCTGAACTCATTCTGAATCCCCTTCAAGCTCCCCCTAGGCATTTATTTCTCTTATCTTTGAGCTACACAGACATCTTGTCCTACTCCCAATTTCAAGAACTCCCCGTCATTCCAAGTGAAGCAGAGAACTGAGATAGCCGGATACCTGCCTGAATTCTCACACGGGCAGCGGATTTGCAGACATGTCTGACGGCAGTGACATGCGGGCCCCAAAGTGGGCATCTAGAGTTTTCAACTCCCCTTTTACTTCTCTATCCTCTTACCCTTATACTTTCTGGGTCCCCTTTCATTATAGCCTTGGTTCACTTTTCTCTTTCTGGACCCCCTACCCCCAGTTTTCACCTACCCAGCTTCCTCGGGTAGGCGTATTCTTGCCTCCTTGGGCTTGTGATAATTTCCCTTCCGTCAGTTACTGATGCCCAGGGTAATGTGCCAGGAGGTGACAAGGAAGGCCAATGCTCTCCACGCCCCCAAGGGCCCAACTGCACTTCATACCGTGAGCTGGGGACTGCCGGATGTTGGGGCTCTTGGGCACAGGCAGGCCACCAGGCATGGCAGTGACGATGGCTTGCTGATGTGGTGATGGGCCAGACCGGGTCTCAGGCACACTCTTCTCCCCAGGCACCACTTCCTTCCAGTCATCGGGGGTGCACTGCGGAGGCTGTTAGGGGACAGGACAGAGATGATCTTCCCATGAATTGCTTTTACATGCTGGACATTTCCCCTGTTTCTGTGGAGCTTGGGAAGAAGGCAAGGACATTAAGATTTAGCCAGCCCCAAATGAGAGAGGCCCCTTTTCTTTCTTGAAATACCCAAAGGACTTCACCATGCAGCCCACCCAGAAATGCACCCAGACGGGGACTGTGGGATTACCTTAGCTGCATACTCACCCCACCCCAAGCCTTGGCAACGTCTCACTCACCGCTGGTGAAGCCGGCTGTAACTGTAAGATGACAGCTGAGGCGTGCTGGAACCTGCGTTGAGGGGTGTGGGACAGGCCCTCAGGATATCCATTGTGAGGCCCAGCGTCAGGCGTGGGAGGGTGACAATGCTGAGTGCTGCCAGGCTTGTGCAGGTTGGCAGCAGAGCACTGGAGAGGTAGGGTGGGTGTGACCGGGCCTAGAGGCGCAGCGTGGCCTTCGGGGCTGGGCTGCAGGGCCACGCTCGGAGGGACTGAGGCGAGCTGGGGGTGGGACTGGGCTTGGAGCGCGGGCCGTGACTGCTGGGGCTGCTGCTGCAGCGGTTGTGGCTGCTGCTGCTGCTGCTGGATCACAAAGTGGGGCTGCAGGTGCTTTGACGGCGGCTGCGGGAGGAGCTGGTGTGGCGGCAGTTGGGTGTAGGCTGAAGGGGAGACACCAGGGTAGGTGGCGTGGCTTGACCTTGTCTTCTGCCATGTCCCCCCGCCGTGTCTCCGCCCACACCCACCTAAAGGTGGATTCCCAAACTCTGTCTCTTGCTCTCACCTACAGCCGGGCTTGGTCCTTGCCATGGCCCGCTTTCTCTCTCTGTTCTTGCTTTTGTTCTATGCTGAAACCCTGGACCTTGGGTCGTTCCTCAAAGCCCAAAGCAAAACTCACCTGCTCTGTGAAGGCTTTGATCACTCCAGCTGTTCAGAGAAACGCTGGGTTCTCTAGTGTGCCATGTCCTCTCTCTCCTCCATGCCCTTCCCTTGTGTTTTCCCACCGCTTCAATACATGCAGCCTCCCATTGCCCAGCCCTGCTCTGTCGGGCTAGTTCTTATCCACCCTTCCAGCTCTGCTCAGGCTGGCCTCCTCCAGGAAGTGCCAGTGGTCCTTAGACTGAGGCTGGAGGTGGACCAGGGCTCGACTACCAGGTCCTTCTGTTACATATTATGGGACTGTGAGATGGGGGGAAAACCGTGTGAATGAGAGAAAATGACGACATGCACACAGTACAGAGCCTGGGACACAGTCCTGTTCAGTCATTTCTAGCTGTAATTAAAATGAGTGGGTTCTGAAAGTGTCTTGGGCTTACTACCTCTGAGACAATAAGGTATATTACAGTGAGCTCTAGCTGTGGCTCTAGCAGTGAGTTCTTCCCTTCCAGATCATGAACCCCTCGGAGTTGAAACTATCATGTATCTCTTTACCCAGAACCTTGCTTAGTGCCTGGCATTAGATGGGTGCTAAGCAAACTGATTGTACTGGAGGGGAGTTTGCGCATTGCCATCTGCTGCTAGCCTTTCCCTCATTTTAACCAGGCTGACTCTTTAAGATGAGGGTTCTACTTTTTAGGAATCCCTTCAGTGTCCAGCTCATGCCTCGTACACAGTAGGATCGCAGGAAACTCAGCTCAGATATCGGTTGTCCTCACATTGCTCACTCTCGATCTGGTGGCTTCCGGGCCAGCCTAGCATGAGGGCGGCTCCGCCAAATCTGCCCCACCTAGAAGTGGCCCTGCGCAGACTGCAGTGGGAGAGCCAGCAGAGATGGGCGGGGCCATGCCAGCATGGGGGGGGGGCACAGCTGGATTCTCACAAATAGAGTTTTACAACCAAAGGCTCCCAGCCAATGAGGATGAAGGCAAAGCCTGGGTCCCGAGAGAACACGTAAAAGGATCCTGCGATGCTTACAGGTGCAAAGGAAGCAGATTTCAATCTGAGTTTCCATCTGAGTTAGGGCAGGTACCTTCCTTCTTGAATTTTGTCCATTTACATGCAAGTTTCCAACTACCTCATCACAGCCCAGCATGGAACTCCAAGCAGAACACCAGTAGGAATGGAAAAGAGAGAAGAAGAAAGTGATTCTAGGTGACCGACTGTTGGAGGCAGAAAGGAGGGAATAGGGATGCCCAGAAGGTTGCAGTGGGGATGACAGTCAGGGACAAAAGAGGGAGACTCCATGGTGAGTGTGTTGGGTTCGAGGTGATGGTAGAACATCCGAGTGGAAGTTGCCAGCAGGCATTTGGTGATTCTAAGTTGCCCAGACTCAGCCTTGTCTCCTAATTCCACCCTGAATAGCACAAAACATAACCATCAGGGAGAGACTGTTAATCAGGCAAATGTCACAGTCAGCAATGTTTAAGGTGACTGACTGGTGATAAGGCGCCTGAGATATTGTGGATGTGCCCTGTTAAGCTCTGGAAGCCAAAAAGATTGGAAGAACAATGCTTAGGCTCAATGAAGACTCAAGGACACCTCTTCCCTTATTACAAAACCATACAGTCCTGGGCTGGGGACAGAGTCAGTCCAGGTGCTGTCCCTCAGAGGTGAGCCAGAGACGGTGCAGGTCAGAGAAGCTGAGAGGACCGGCGGCCTGGCACGGCCCTTTCCTCCTCGGGGCTTCAGTTTTTATCTGTGGAACGGGAGGCTTGGTGATCACATATGTCTCTTGCAGTTTTACAATTTGATGGGGGTGGCTACCAAAGGAAAATAGTTGAAAATTCAGGATTTGTAAGGCAAAAAAAAAGTTAGAAAGAAAAAGGCTCTAGCTCTATTCTAGAGCATATACAGTACAGTGAGGGGCAGCGCACTTTTGTTTACCAGGATTGGGGAAGGCGGCTGCTGGCCTCCTGGCCCTCGGTCCCTGGGCCTCCCCTCCTCTCCCCCTCTCCCCCACCCCCTGCTGCTCATGGAGAGCCAAAGGCAGTTGTCTCAGAACAAATGATGCTAGTATATGCCAAGGCTGTAAACAAAGCTCACCAGAGCTTAGATAAGTTCATAGTTCAAAGATCCCAAGCTATTTTGGGTGAAGTATACATCCTTAACATTTGACGTTGGTTAAAAAGCAAATGCTACAAATTAACTCCAACATTATCCTGGGTCAAAAATCCTTAGATGCAAAGCTGTGCAATAACTTTCTAATGGTTCTTCCTGCCTCTGGTTTCTTCTCTCTACAGTCCACCTTACAGATGATGGCAAATTAACCTTCCTCGTGCACAGAGCTGATCCCTGATGAGAAGCTATCCGGGATTCCCATTGGTCTACAGCTGTCTAAAGCCCCTACCGTTTAAGATCTCTTTACAACACAAACTAACCTTTCAATTTTTATCATTTCTTTGATCCAAGCCATCTCTACTGCTCACTGTCCCCTGTATGGAGTTTATGTCTTGCCTCATACTGTCTAGAGTGCCACAAATCAAGTCCTTGTCATTCTTTCCCTGCCTTTGCAGACAACAGGACTCTTCCCTTTCTCTGAGCTGCTGCTCAGGGTCTCGCAGCTTTGCAATGCCCTCAGAGACACAGTACTCCCAGTCATGTGGGCTCTAGGGTCAGGACGCTGGGACTGGATCCTAGTTCGGCCACCACCGCCCAGCAGTGGGATGCTGGCAAGTCACGAGGCCTCTGTGTGCCTCTGTGTCATCACCTTTAAAATGATAACACCTGTCTCCAGTCATTTCCCTTTCTCCCTTAGTCAGCAGACTTAATGGGATTCATTTGTTTCCTTCAAAGCACCTTGAATTTAGTAGATGCTCAATTAGTATTGTTGAATGTATGAATGAATGAATGACAAACAGGGTGGGGCCCCAGCTTGTCTGTCCCACAAAGCTTGTCCTCTCCAGAGTCAGAACGCGGGTGAATGGGTGTCACCCTACAGACCATTTCAGTTTTCTCAGCGTCCTGGTTTACTGAAGACCTTCCTTCTGTCCAACCTCTGCTCACTGCTTTCCCGCCTGACCTCCAGCCCACCCTAACAGCTCTGCCCCTTGTCCGTAAACATCACATCCCCTGGTACCTCTTTGGCTTCGGTTTCAGTGCTTCCATTTTCCAGAGTGCCCTCCTTCTGCTTCCCTGACCTAGGGCATCAGCTTCTTTGGCCTCACCTCAGCTCCTGCTTTCTTCCTCTTTGCCTTAACCCTCAATTGTGAGTTTCCCCTCAGAATTCCTGAGTGCTTTTTAAATTCACTTTGTGATTTAATGTGTACCATCTTGTGTATGTATTTCACTGATTCTTAAAGATATAGTCTTGTCTCCCCCACCTCCCTTTTCACCGTCTTTTGAACTGGGCGCGTACACAGTTGGCAGTGTTGGTTTAATCGGCCGTGCTTTTCTTTCTTGGAATTAAAAAAACAATGGTGTATCTTACAATCAGTGGTGTCTTAGATTAAATTAGACAGAAATACTTTCTTCTGCGTGTTTATTCCCTATCCATCCAACCAGCCTGTGTGGTTTTTCAGTCAAAGATGACTTATGGTTCTTTTTTTTAAAAAAAAATTAAAGTGGCTTTAATTCAGCTGGAAGGTTTTTATGTTCCTTTTCTTTCCCACACTGTCCAACACAACACTCTGCAAGTTTGTAGGTGCTTTGCAAATGTTAGCTGCTGATCACGGTAAGACCCATGGATTCTCCTCTCGCCCCTCTCCCACTAGCTCAGTCTGCGGTGGTGAAGGGATGCATTTCCCACTGAAGCCATGATTCTTGAGGGGCCTCACCCCCCTCTCCCCTACAGCTACAGAGGGGCATATCTGTGTATGAAATTAACGCACAGAAATGTCTCTGGACCGTCTTCCTTTCCCCCCCAAGGTCCAATACTTTCTCCCCTGGACCCGTTTTAGCTCCTTACCCCTGTTGCTGAAAAGTTCATCACTCCGCAGGATCAAAGCGTTGGTCCCACAGGACCTGAGCCACAGCTTTGGAAGGCAGTCACCAGCCTCTCCTGCTATGGAGTCAGGCAGGGACAGGCCTGGGGCCTGTATGAATTAGGGCCCAGCTGAAAGGAGAGACTCCAGGGAATGAATGGTCTGGGGCTCTAACCTTGAACAGCCGCCTTCGAATCTGAAGGGGCCAATTCACTGTTCCCAAACTGCTGGTTCTTAGCAACAAGAGGATTAAGGTCCTGCAGGCAGGAGGGCTGGCTGTGAGGGATTGCTGACACGCCCCTTCACCGCACCCACTGTCAGTTTATCAATACTGGATCTCCACTGGTCTCAATCCAAGTGGGCAGGAAACAGCGCCCTGTCCCAGAAATGCTGGGACTCTGGTGCCAGAGTATATGGGAGCTGGAAGCATCCCAGTCAGTGACTGACGAGAGTTTGGAGCTACCAGAAGGAGTATCGCGAGAGGAATGGCATTCCTCTCGCAGGAATGTTACCACCTCCTACTTGTTACGACCCACTATGGCTCCGGGTTTAGAGAATGAAGTGATACTTTTAACCACTCATTCACTCAACAAACATTAATAAGCACCCACTACAGGCCAAGTGCCATGTTCGGTGCTGACTAAAACGTGGTCCCTAGAATAGATAACAGTTTAGAAAAAGAAACAGCTGGTACACAGATTCTCTCCGCATAACTCGGTGAACGTTGTGATAGAAGATAAGCACGGAGTGCTGAGAACACAGACAAGGGCGTTCGGCTTGGGAGGGAGAGCAGAGAAGTCTGCCCAGATGACGTGTTTAGCGCCATCAGAGTCAGGAAGGTGACAAAAGGAACGTCATGTGGGGAGACTGGGAGGGGTAAGTTACCACGGTGCACTCTGGAACCTGGAGGGCATCCTGGCAGCTGGATCAAGGGTGTCTAAAGGAGAAAAGCTACAAGAAGAGGCAATTTTAGGTTAAATCTAACTGATGCTGGCACCCTCAGAGGGCTGCTCATCTGCAAAGATGTCTCACGCCATCAGGCCTCAGGGAGGGACTGAGATGGAGGCCGCCTTGAGAAGTCAGAATCTAATACACGTAGACACAGGAGCTCCTTTTGGAAAAACTGAAAGCCGTGGCCACATGCATTTCTGGGATGCAGTCCCTCCAGGCTGAGGGTTGGGAGGGATCCGAGAGCAGAAGTAGAGTGAGGAGAAATCTCTCTGTAAGAGGAAAGTGGGCTACGAAAACGGGGTTTCCACCTGCAGGGGCTCTCCGTGGTGGTCTGCCTACACACTTAGGTCTCCAGGGCTGCTCTGCGGCCACCTGGCAAAACTACCAAACACCCGCTGTGAGCAGGATTCCTTATCAGGCGGCCTGGAGCATTAAAGAAGAAGCTACCCCAACCTCGGCAGAGGGATGCTAGGCGGTGCAGCAGAAGTGGCTAGAGGCATGGGTTTCAGAGTTGGTGGGATCTGCTTTGAATCTTGGTTCTGCCACCTGTAGGCTGTGCAGCCTTAGACAAAACACTTAACCTCTCTGAATGTTAATTTCCTCTCTGAACACTGCCAATGGTGATGTCAAAAAGTTGCTAGAATCAAATGGAATATGGTGTTTAAGCCACAAAGAGGTTTATTGCCTTTGTTTATACCTAGTAGATGGTCACTAAATGGTAGCTATTCTTAAAATATTGCTATTTGTATGGTGCTTTGAGCTCCTGAAAGCATTTTTATCATTTGAGTTCCATATATTCCTTACAATAAGCCTCTGAGGCAAACAGGCAGTGTTCCCATTTTGCATGTGAAAACCGAGAGTGGGTTCCTCGTGACTTCCGCGACTCCGTCACTGCAGGGAAGACCAGCTGCGTTTGATGGATGAGGCGTGTCACCCTGCCCGTGACAAACGCTAAAAAAATGCTGCCGGGTGAACGAACAATACACGTCAATAAGCACAAATGGAAAGAGCAAGCCCTGGAGGATTATTTGGAGGCTGTTGAGAACTTTAGAGGTAATCCTGGCAGGATGAACAATGAAAGGGGAGTATTAGGCCAGAAGGTAATCGGTAAAAGGTGTGTGACTGGTGGAATAAGTCATCAAAGAGCAGGAATTGGGAGGAAGAGGCTGAAGATCCGCAGGAGGGAGCCAGGGGCCACGAGATGGGATCTGTGGGCCACATGGGCAGCATCGTGAAGGGCTGCCCGGGGCCAGGTGGTTTATCAGAAGGTATTACGTGCTCTTGGTTGAGCCCCTCCTCTAGACTGGGCACTGCAGCTGATCAAGTAGGAAAGAAAGACACAGCGAGGGGTTTCTAACCAAGGAAGACTGTGTCTGAGGATGATGAGTCCAGCAGCTGTGGACAGACTGTCCCAGCAGTCAGCGAAGCCTGTCATGAGCACGCTCTGTGAGGCTCGCTCTGCAGGCCGGGTCATCCATCTGTACAGTCGGCAGGAAACGTGATCATCTTTGTTTTATAAATGAAGAAACGGATGCTCACAGAGGTTGAGTAACTTGATGATGGCCATAAAACTAGCAAGCGATAAAGCTGGGGGCTGAAACCAGCTCTAAGTCCAAAGCTTGTGCTTTTCCCCTTGGAACACTCTCCCCGACGCTGAAGGAAAACTAGGTCCAAACACGTCTGAGCCTGTGAGCCTGGGGCACAGACATTCCTCATGAGTGTGGGCCTCAGTCAGGAACTAGCAAAGGGGACCTGTGCATAGAGGGAGACTTCTGGGTTTTTGCTTTTGTTTCGTTTACGAATTGTTCGGCTTTTAGACATGTGTATTCAGGTGGGGTGGTATCCAAGTGAGGACATCCTGTCAATGCTGGCAGTCTGTGGGGCGAGAGGGTGAGGGTGGGGAGGATGCCTGCTGGGAAAAGCCATCTGCGGACAGGTGGCTGGACTTTGAAATGTAAGACAGAACAAGCTCCTCGGGAGGCTAAGTAAGTGGTGGAATAAAACATAAGGGGCCCCGGAAACAAGGTCTTTTGGGGGGTCCCACGGCCAATGGCAGTGGGGCAGGGGCAGGGAAGGAGGAGCAGGTCCTGCCTACATGAGCAGATGGTCACAGGCACACAGGGCCCCTCTGGGTGGGGGACTTCCTGGGGACCACGGAGATAATCCTCCTTCTGTTCAGTTCTGAAAAGTACTCATTTGTCAAGGTGCAACTCAAGTTTCCACAACCCCTGTTGGAATTTAAACATGCTCCTCTCTGTAACTCCCATATGGTTAGCATTATGTTCGGCACATAATAGATGCTAAGTGAATATTTGTGGAGCTGAACTGAACAATTAAGAAGAGAAAAACTATCTGGGGACGACAGTTACTCTTTCTGAGCCACAGCTTCTTCATTTGTGAGATGACACGATCATTGTTAGGGTTCAACGATATGTATATAGGTAAGGCATTTAGTACAGTACCTGGAGTATGATTGTTCTTTAACTATAATTGCTCTTATAGGCTGGCAGCAACCATGGAAGTGATACACATAAAAGGAGCCTAGGAGTGAAGGAATATGCTCAACAGTTCCCTGGTCCTTTGTGCATCAGTCTCTCTGTCTGTCTGCCTGTCTGTCTTGGCACCAGTGGTGAGGGATGTTATTAAGCAAAATGTAAAACTCCACTGAATATATCCACTAAAATATCCTGTGGAATTTTGATTCCAGCTAGACAACAGGCCCACCTGCAGGTTTTGGTTCCTTTAAATTGGATTTTCTAAGTAAAAATGTGTGTACTCCACAGTTTGGCAGCTGGTTTGGGAGGGAAATATGGTACCCAGGATCCCTGGAATCAGCAAGCATCCCATTGTCTGTCCTATCACAGAGAGAAATCACTACCCCCCGACACAAAACCCTCTCTGTGGTAAAAACAAAGCCGCTGTGTGGCAGGCCTTTCCGACAGAGAATTCTCTCTCCTCCAGGAGACCTGAGGAGGGATGAAGGGACAGAACAAAGCCCTGGCATCTGCGGCACAATTGTGTGTAAAGGGCCCAGGATTTTCAAAGACCAGACAGTTGCCTTTTGTTGCAGTATCTCCCCCCTGGTCAGCGACTTTCTCCTCACCTTTGGGCCTAAGTGTGAGCCCAAGGCCTCTATCTACTAGAATGAGGACTCCAGGAACCAAACCTCCTACGGGAGCTCTGGCCCGCTCCCTTAGGACTGGGCTTCCCTGGAGGCCAGGCCCACGGGACCTTGCTGCCTGCCTCTCTCCTGCCCGCCCTAGTTCAGTCCTCTTGTCATTGAGAAGCCCAACCTCTTAGGCTCTCCGCCCCTTACTCCCCTCCCCCACCCGCCAACCCACCCCTTTTCAGGGCTTAAGGGACCTTTTCTATTTGCAGAGCCTAAAGAGGCCCGTTGCCAAGGTGACAGGAGCAGGAACAGCAGGGAGCTTGCCATGGGGGAGGGGCTTTGCCCCCAAACAGCTGTCAGTGGGAGCAGTCCCAGCTGGGACTAGCGTTTGCCTGCTCTGGGAGGAAACAGCCCCCAGGACAACACATGCCCTCTGCTGCGCTCCCCCCACGCCCCCGCCCCCCACGACAAGTCTCCACCGGTTACTTTCCCTGGGGGCAGCCAGCCAGCCAGCCAGCTCAAAAAATGCTCCAACAGCCGACAAAAAATGCTCTGTGCTCTCTGCCCCCACACCCACGTGTGCACGCATGCTCTGATCACCCCATTCACAGTGGGTTGGCTGGGCAGGAGGCCAGGAGGTACCTCGGCCCGGGGAACTGTGCAGCCCAGGGCAGGTGCTGCGCCAGGCAGCCCCACTCCCCCCTCAGGTCAGAAGGGTTATTTCAGTCTTTTTGTTGTTCCCCAGGCCCCCAGAGGATCTGCAGCATCCTAAACCTCCCCGCTGTCATCCATTTGGGAGGCGGGGGTGGGGGAGTGGAACCATAGTGCTTACAGAGAGGAAGGGGTGGGAGAAGAAAGAATGGGAAGGACAGTGGGAGGCAGGAACAATGCAAAGCCTACTGATTTCTGTCTCTGGTGAGAGGGTCTTTGTGGTCTGCAGCTCACAGCTGCTCCATAGAAAGTTCTGCGGAACCACTGGTCCCCGTGCTGCGTATCGCCACATGCTGTCAATCCCAGGCCACACTGGGGCCCTAGACCTCAGCCTGTAACTCGCCTGCGTTCACCCTGACCAGGCTCAAGAGAAAAGAGCCTCCCACTAGACTCTGTAAACCCCAGAACAGTCTTAGAGCCACCAGGCTCTGTGAGCTTCAGGTCAGACAGAAGAAAGGCCTAGGAAGCCCCACGTTACTTGTAAGAAAGAACGAGGGAGGTAAATGTGGCTTGTGATTAAGAACCAGGATCTGACTCAGCCAGACAGGGGACTGGTTCCCAGTTCTGCTCCAGGGTTGGTACACTGAATGAGTGCGTGGAAGAAATGCCAACTTGGGGCTCCTGCTCTAGTCCAAGCTGCCATCAACTCACTGTAAGAAGCCCAGTCTTTACCCTTCTGAGCCTCAGTTTCTTTCTCCATAAAAGGAAGAGACTGGGCTAATCTCTGGAGCGAGCAGAGCTAGGAGAAACACGCGGGGCCACAGGGCGGCGAGGCCTCGACAGGCTTAGCAGCGGCCACTGGACGGCAAAGACTTTGGCCTTGAAACCTCAAAAGGGCGAATAAAGGACTTGAATTCAGATTCTTCCCAGCTTACTGTCATAATGTGTGACTTGTGCTTCCTTCTGTCTTGAGTACTTGGTGCACTTGGCCTGCTGGATAAACTGCTTGTGCTTTGAGGGCCATGTACCATTGCATCGGAGGGATCTCGTCTCTGACCCATCCTGCCCGGAGCTGAGGTGACCACCTGTGCTCTGTGCCCACCTGTCCTGTACTTATTCCTATGACAGAATTTATGACATTGAATGGTTTGCTCATAGATCTGGCTCCCTCCCTTGGACTGCACACTCCTTTAGGTATGGAATTATATTCTCACCATTTTGGTTAATTAGTAACAAGCATACCGTAGTTTCTCAAGAAAACAACAGACTGGATAGTAACATGGCCTGGATGAGGACAGAGGGTCAGCGGCTGGTCAGGGATGTGACCGGGGTGAGTCTGCCTTTAACGCAAAGCCACGTGGTCCACCACTCTTACTCATTTCTCTGCTATGATAGTGCGGTCTTGTTCTCTGGACCCAGAAGTCAGGTTTCTAGGGCTCTTGGCAGATTTTTCTCACTAAAGATGGCCAGTAGGAGGCAGCACTGGGAGAATCTCAGCAGGCAAAGGAGTCTGGCCCCAGGGAAGACTGATTCGTGCCACCTTCAGAGAACTTGCCTCACAGTAACCTGCTGGATTATTATTTTTTTTTAAAGCCTGCTACATTAATTCTCAAGTGTGACCCTCACTGGCAGTCTTTCTTGGCTCTTGTCGCCAAGGGCAGGCAGTGCCTTGGTGTCCCTGCAGCACATGGAGCTCACGTGCCTTTTAGCATACTCATCACCCGCGTCTGTCCCTCCAAAATGCACTCTCTTGGCTAGCAGGGCCCCCATCTTATTTATCACTTCGGACCCAGAACTGGCAATGTAACTGGAAAACATTAGTCAACAAATGTCTCTGGAATGCTGAGAAAACGAACCTCCCACTTCCTCATCTCCCTGTGTGGTCCTTACACGCATCTGGCTAGCCGGGTCCTTTTTGCTGATTCTCAGAGAATTGCAAAATAGCCCCAGTGCCAAGCTCCACTCACTCAAGGTTAAGAGCTATGATTGCATACTCTGAGGTTCCCCATTGTGTTCACTGTGAAGAAGGACTCCTTTATTCCAGCTGATGTGCCTTCCTTCTTTAAAGCTGGGTTAGAAGCATGAACCAGAATCGGGAGCCAATGAACATCTTCCAAAGGTTGGAAGAGTGGAGAGAGAGACACTTGGCTGGTATCTTAGCATGTCCATGGGGAAAGGGGAAATTGAAAGTCTTCCCTGACCCATAGTCCTCCGGAGTTTTCTGGGATAGGGTCCTCCTTCCTCCTGGGGCCCTTACCTGGTGTGATGAGGGGATGGGCAGCCACAGCGGGCACCATCCGGCTGAGCCCAGCTCGGCTCTCCAAGCTCCCTGGCACACTGCTGTTGCCATCTCCTTTCTTGAGTGGCTCCGTCACACTGTCAGTGAGGCCGGACTTGGCACCTGCGGGGGAACCCTGAGCAGTATTTCTGCCCTGTGACGGGGTGGGCAGAGGCTGGCCGCCGCCTGGCGTGGGCTTCAGGGCCAAGCTGGGCAGGACAGGTTGAGTCGGGGCAGGGCCCGAAGCCGCTGTTGCTGGTGTCTGCTGTGTTCGGAGGGTCAGGTTCTGTACCTGGAAGAGAGGGGTCTATAGGAGTCCAGAGAATGTGGGTAGGAGCAATGCCGACACCCAACTAAGATGGGGAAGGAGTGAGGAATGGAGCCAGCGATGGCTGAATAGGACAGTTGGTTATAAAAACAGAGAGAGCGAGCGAGCGAGCGAGCGAGAACGAGTCAGGGGCTGAAAGAGAAACCAGGAGTAGAGGTTCACAGAGGACAAGAAAGAGTGCTAGGGACTGGATCCATCAGCAGCAGAAACGGAATTCTGCGAGGGGAAGACCGCCCAGGCTGGGGCAGGCCTGGGCACGCAGGCCCCGCTCTCTCCTTCAGTTAATCCCCGTCTCCTAAACTATGAGGATGGGATGCACACCACTTAGGAAGAATCCCCAGATACAGCAGGGCATGGGGCTTGCCACACTAGATAAGGCCAGGGAAAAACTGAAGGGCCTGCAAGGCCCCCAGGCAAAGGATTATCCTGAGTAAGGGCCTGCTCATTCAACCCGGTCCCTGGTGCCCTCTGCTGGACACACAGAGGCTGTGCCAGACTCCCATCTGAGAAACAATCTTGCCACTTTATGTGGTCCCCATTCTGCAACTGGGGGTGGGGGAGAGGGGTGTGGGGGGTTCCTCATCCCCGCTGCCCACAGAACCTTTACAGCCACAGTGGAATCTGTATGCTCCCAACAGAAGGTAGGGACCCTGGGCTCATCTTTGCTCCCCCTTCCATGCCATTTCCCTGATTCCTAGAGGGGCCAGCTTGTGTAATCCAAGTGGGAGTTTCCACTTAAAATGCAACAACAGCCCTGGCTGGTGTGGCTGAGTGGGCTGAGCAAAGGCTTGCAAACCGAAGAGCCACAGGTTCAATTCCCAGTCAGAATACATGCCTGGGTTGTCCTTGGGGGCCAGGTCCCCAGTAGGGGGAGTGGGAGAGGCAACCACACATTGATGTTTCTTTCCCTCTCTTTCTCCCCCTCTGCCTAAAATAAATAAATAAAATCTTTTTAAAAAAGCAACAACAGCAGCAGAAGTACACTGGGGAGGGACAGTGTAAGGTACAAAGGTAGCAAAGGCCACCTGCCCATCACTGGCGATCACACTCGCCTCAGCATGCTGCTCTCTGGCTCCTGACCTCTGTTGTGGGAAGAGAGTCAGGCGCGGGTGAGGCCTTCCCAACGGGGAGTGAAGGAGCAAGCCTGGGAGCAGTGGGCTGTCCTATCTCCCACCGGCTTCCCTAGAAGGTCCCAGCCTTGCCAAAGGTTCAAAGCTCCACCAGGGCGTGGGCCCATACCCAGTATCAGTACCCCTCTATGGGGGTGCCCACCCCCCTGCCCTCCCACAAGCATGGAATCCTCACCTGGGCAGGGGTAGGGGGCCGGGCGGGGGAGCCAGTGCCGAGCTCAGGCTGCACAGTAGCGACGGTGGCCGTGGGCGTGAAGATGAGCTGAGGGGACAAAGGAACAGTGCCGCCTAGGCTCCTAGCTACCTGCACCAGGTTACCTGGCTGGGCCTGGAATCACAGGAAACGAGGCGCCTTTTACCTGCCCAATGTGGGCTCAGCCACGGGGCAGACCAGTTTAGCCAGGGAACAGATACGGGGACAGAGGGAGGCAAGAAAGGGAAGGAGTCCAGGGGGATCCCCTGAAAATCTCAAGAGGCTTGTAGCATCAGGACCCAGGCTGGGCAGAGAAGGGGTGATGAGGGAGAGCCCCTCTGGGGCTGTTCCCAGGTCAGCTGTACTGCAGAAGCCTCTGTGAGGAGCTCGTCCTAGAGGGGACGGCACTCGCAGGACATCCTAGAGTCACTGTCTCTGCTGTGTCCCTGGGGAGCAGGGATCCTGGGCTGAGACGGATGCCCTAGGACCTCTGTGTAGGTCCAACCCACTTCGGACTCCAGGCTGGGGTCAGAACAGGGCTCAGCTGAGGAAGGGATAACTCAGTCATTGTTCAGTTGTGCTTAGGGGTGGGTGGGTGTGCACGTGTGCACAGACAACAGTGGCAGAGGAAGCAGAATGCCTAGCGCTTCGCTCGTGTCTGCATCTCCTTCCATGGAGTGCAGGCTATGTGACCCCGTGAGTCTAGTTTGGCGTCGGGTGGACATGCTGGCTTTCCCCAGAACCCTGTGAGCGGGTGCTCTGCTTGGGGAGGGAGGCAGACAGGCCCCAGGCCTCCAGCCGGGGTAGTGGAACAGGGCACAGCAATGGATAAACTGACGGCAAAGGTGGGTACGGGCAGTGTCCCAGTGTGGCTGTGTGGCTGGCTCCTAGAGAAATGGAAGTCTGTTCCATGCTGTGTGTCTAAGCTGGTGCCTGGGACTGCAGCTGCACCTCAAACAACGAACTCAGAATCAGGAACAGAAGTGCAGGGGCAAGACCGGAAGAGAGCAAAGGGAGGGGTAGGACCGGTCTGTCTTCAGGACAGCGTGTCAAGGAGCACAGGGGAGAAATCTTCGGAAAGGGAGATGTGAGGCTGGGCTGAGCCCAGGGTAGTGCCATGAGACGCCACTGCCTCCTAGGGGCATGCTGCTATTTTCCCAGGAGATTCTTCTAAATCTTAGGAACCTCTAAAAGTTCTTAAGGACCTCTGCAACCCTTGGGGACAGGCGTAAAGAAGAGATTTTAAGTATGCACGTCCGGGGCTGACGCCATCCTGAGTACAGCCCAAACAAGCCCACCTGATTAACAACTGATAGGGAGACCCTGATAAGAGCGGGGCCCAGCTGGGAGGGCAGCAGAGGCAGCAGCACATCCTGAAGCTGCCACTTTCACCAGCGGAGCTGGATGCCCCGTGAGCACTAGCAAGGGCCGTCACCACAAGGGCACACGGGTGCTTGTGTGCTTGCCCGTCCCACGTGGTGGAGTGACACACGCCATTTGGGCCCGGGCTCCTGCATTTTGTAGTCTAATCAATTTTAGGAAGTGTTTTCTGGTAAGAAGAGGACAATTCTGTTTCACTCCAGGAGGGGAAGGAAAGGAGGCGGCACGGGAACTTCACTTCAGCTTGTTCTTGCTCCATTGAGCCTATACCAAAGCTCCCACTCGGCCTTCGGGCCCCCTTCTTTATTCCACCCTCATCTCTTGCCAAGTGTCCCCCAGTGCTTCTTCCCGTCCCTTTTCTAACTCCCACCCTTTTCTAATCCCCCAGCTCTTGAATTTTCTGCTGGTTTCCCCTGGCCCACCCGAGCCGTGGCCCGGGCTGGGAACTCACCATCTGCGCCCTCAGATACATCTGTGCTTGGCTGGCTGTCAGGGCCGGAGAGGAGGTGTTGCCCAAGAGCACAGCCTGCTGGGCGATGCCCGAGGCTGTTGCTGAGTTGACACTCTGAGCCCGGTTGATGAACTGGGCGGCCGCTGGGGAGGCTGCCAGGTTGATCTGGGGAGAGAGACACGCGCCGCCGTAGGAAACGGGGCTCTTTTGGTTAACTCCATGCCCCGCATCCATTTCTTCCTCTCCCCCCCTTCTGTCCCTTGGTGGATTCAGCCTCCTTTAGAACCATCTCTGGTCCATGGGCCCTGGATCCTCCCCGGCACAGCCCCATCTCTGGCCCCCAGGGACAGCTGCAGGGGGGACCCAATGGTGAGAGAACTGAGCTATGAGCAGAGAGCCTTGACATGGGACAGATGACAGGGAGTTATTAAAGTAAGCTTTAGGAAGCGGCACGTACTTTTTTTCTGGCCAGTAACAGATTCTGCCTGGCCAAGGATTCACCACCACTGGGTGTTGGGCAAGGAAGGAGGAGCTGGTCCGAGCGGTGGGGTCTGCCCACTGCTCCCCACCCTACTCACCGAGGACGACTGGGCTGGGGCCTGTGCAGACACGCCGCTGCCGGAAGTGCTCCCCTGTCTGTTGGCCACCAGGCTGGCCTAGGAAAGAACAGTTCTAATCACCTGAGTCCTAGGTCTCCCCCAGTCACACTCCAGGCTCTCAGCTCTCATGGAAGTGTTTTGGGCAGTGGTGAGGGGTCAGACCCCTATCCTGCCTCATCTGTGTGACCTTAAACAAGTGCCCCAGTTTCCTTTTCTATAAAGTGGGGAGAGTGACAGAGTCTACCTTGTAGGATTGTGTGAGGCAAAGCACCAACATGTAAGCACTCAGATTGTCAGCTGTGGTTGTTAGCAAGGTTGCCAGCCCTCTGGGTGCCCCGCTGCTCCCCACTCTGTCATGTCTGGGCCCCGATGTGTAGAGTGGCACACGCTCTCTGGGCTGCCAGCCTACCCTCTCCCGTGGCCGGTGTCTTGTCACCCTCAGGTGTCAGCGGAGAGGCCTTCCCTGGCCGCCTAACGTGAGGCCTTCCTTGTCAGTCACCCGCAGCGGTCTGCTCTTTCACAGAGCTTATCACAGCTGAGATGCTTATGTGCGTTGTCTCCTTCTGTCTGGGTTTCTGTTTACTGGCTGTCTCCCCGCCGTAAGCTCCGAGAACACAGGGTCCACAGTCCACTTAGGGCCTGACATGCACTTTAGCATACAGTAGACAAGTAAAAACTTTTGTTGAAAAAAGGAATGAAGGAAGAGTTTTTCTCAGCCACTAATGGCAGACAGGCAAGCATAGTGGGCATTGGTCTTCTCTTGTGGGCCTCCTTGACCCTCGCCCGGTCCCTGTGGTGCGGTGACATGGTGAGGAAGGCCTCCAGTCCTCCTCCTCGGGCTGGGAGCTCCGGCCTCTGCCCTCAAGTGATGCATGACCTTGGGCCAGGTGCTTGGCCTCCCAGCACCTCTTTCCTCCTCTGTCAGAGGGTGCTGACCACAACCGCACCTACATCTGTGAGCGTCCGGGGAGAGAGGGCACAGAGCACGTGTGCGGGGCCCGCTTCCTCTCTTGTTTCTGCAGCCAGCACGCCCCTTGTTCCTACCTGCTGCACAGCCGCCAGGCTCTGGAGCTGGGCGCTGCTGAGGTGCTGCTGCTGCAGTGCTGCCGTCTGCAGCATGAGGTGCTGCTGCTGCGCGGCGTACATCTGCTGCAGGTACTGGGCCGCCGTGCTGGGCTGCCTGTGCAGGGCCTGCTGGATCACCTGTAAGGGCGGGGGCGGGGCAGACAGCGGTCTCCACAGGTGTGTACTCGCCTCTGAAGACCCACCCCTTCTGCATCAACCCAATCTCTCCCCAGCTGCTCAGAGAAGGACACCAGGTCTGCGACCGCCACAACCAATCACCTCTCAGGAAGGAGGGGAAGCCGGCTCTCCCTTGTCTCGCCTGCATCCCTGTGGCACACACGCTTCCCGGGACAGTCTGCCCTGTGTCAGCCGCCCCCCTTGCCTCCAAGGCAGCCCACCACTGCTCTGACTCACTCTCAGGGCGGTGGGGAGACTGAAGGAGATAGAAGTCCTCTGAGCCTCCAGTGACACTGTGTCCCATGCCAGTGACACTCCCCTGCCCTGCCATTCTTCAGCCTCAGATCAGGGTGACTGGAACACGGGGAAGATGATGACAGAGGGAACCAAAGCTCAACAAGGCAGAGAGAAGGAAAGGGGTACGGAGGGAGGCCTACTGTAGCCCAGGCCACACACCAGCCAACTAAAACTTAGCCAAGGGTGACACCTTCCCCTGGGGCCTCCAGGGCAGACCTGGGCCACTTCCCAGCGTCTCCTGTACCAGCCCCTTTGAAGAAGGCCCCCTGGGGCTTGTAGAGCAGGCCAGTGCCACAGGGGTGATGCGTTTCTCTCATATTCTTTCCATTTCTCTCTCTATTGCTCTCTCTTTTGAGCCACCAATTGCTATTCCCTGGCCTTACTGCCATTCTCACTTTCCTGATGGGACTGGAGGAGCCACAGTCTCGATGACAAAAGACTGCTCTTGGTTCCTGCTCTTCACTCTGACCCCTCCAGGAAAAGGAATGCTTCCCCCCAGCCCTGAGGCCTCTGTCTTTTCTCATGAGCCCCAGAGACATTTCTCTCCTCACCTGGTCACCCTCCCACCATCTCTTCCCAACTCGGTGAGCCCTGGCCAGGCCTTGGCCCACCTCCTGCCCTTAGCTCTGCTGAATCCCTGGCCACTGGGCCTCTCCCAATCCTGGTGCTGCCCCCCAGCAAGGCAGCGTCCAGTCCGAATCTCTCCAGCTTAGTGTGGCTTCTAGGGCTAGTGGCCTAGGACCAAACAACCAGTGGCCTCAGGTTTGGGGTGCTGCAAAAACAGGCTGACTCAAGTCTGCCTGGGCTCTGGGATCCCCCAAAAACCCCCACCCCACCCCAGAGCTTCCACACCCTTCCTTCTGAGTAGCCTCCCGTCCAAAGGGCCCAGTGTATATGAGCTCAGTTCTTTTTATTCCTCTTCTCTCCAGCATCCGGTGTCCTTATTCCCTTTACCTAAACCTCTTTATTTTCCTCAACTCCAAAAAGTGCCTCCCAGCAGTCCCGATGGTGGTCAGAGAGATACTGCAACTCCTCCTCACTAGAGGGTCTAAGGGAGCTGAGGGTGGGGAAGTAGCTTCGACCCGGAGCACCGCTGGGGGCCATGCCATCTGCCAGAGCAGATGCCCCACATCTCTGTCACCCGAGTTGTGCTGAGGGAAAGAAGGAGGGCACATCCTCATGGTAGCTGCTAGAGACGAGAGCTAAAACCCTGTGTGCAGTGGCAGAGGCTGGGTGGGGGAGGAGCAGCAAAGATGGGTGCAGAAAACCTGGTGTTGAGTGTGAGGCAGAGCTAACTGGGAGGGCAAGATCCCCGAGTATCTGACGCTGCTCTCCTTAACTGGACTTTCCAGGCCCTCTCACTGTCTGCTGTGGCGCCTCCTCCGTCCCCTAGTCTGGAGGAGGAGCCCACTTGTCTAGAACATCCAGGCTGTAACAGCGAAGGTACTTCGAGCAAACACTTCATGGATGTGGTCTCTCGCTTCTGCCTGTTTTGTCCAGGGATTGAAGAGACATTGTACTGATTAAGAACACAGGTTCTGGAGTCGGGGGAGAATCAGGTTCAGCATTTTTGTCTTCACCTGAATGACTGGATCAAGTTTCTGCCTTCTCTGAGGTTCCACTTTCTGAACTATAGACTTGCACCTAATAATAACCGTTCTCACAGCTGGAGAAAGCAAGTGAGTAAAATGCTTCGTGCAGTGCTGGGCATATAGCAGGTGGCCATACACGGTGGCAACTGTATTTTAGAACAGTGTGTCACCACCTGGACAGCCTTGGATTTGACACTTTGCAAACTGCTGCTTCGGAGAAGAAGGTAAAAAGTTGCAGAGACAGATTGTTTTGGGGTACATTTTTGGTCCTCCGTCCTTCAGGAATTAGTATTTGTTACAGGGAAATGGTTTTTTAGATAATGGGCTCAGCTCGTGGCTGAGCGCCTTGCAGTCATTTTCTTCTGGCTGTGACGTCTGGGTGTCTGTTCCTTATGCTCTCACAGACCGATCCACCCCAGGATGCCCTCTGGGATCTGAATCAGCAGGTAAGAAAGGCATTCCTGGGTCTGCTAGGGATTCCCCCCCTTCCCTAACTTCCTCGACTGGACCCGTCTGGCTTCACTTTTCCTCCGACTGCGCACAGATGCCGCACGCTGGCTGTCCCACCAGGCCACGCGGACACGTCCTCTTGGCTAGCCCTGGAGGTGATCAAGCAATTCAGTCCGAGATCAGCTGGAATCTCACCTGCACGGTCTGACGGTCAGGAATGCCACTGTACACAGAAATCTGGGGCCCAGTGGGGCGTCCACTTCCTCCACTGCTGCTACTGACCCCGCCGGCACTGCTGGGAACGCTGGCACTGCTGGACGTATGGGGGACTGGCAGCTCATTCTCCATGGCCTGTAGGATGGCAGAGTCAGGGCGTTCAGATGGCAGAACGGCAGGCAGGTGCTAGGAGGAAAAAGGCAGAAGGGAAACGTTACAGCACTTCCCAGAGCAGGCACACATACGCATGGGCTTCCCATCAGCCTGGGTCGGGGGAACTACTCCTGAACTGAGGTCCCGAGACACACCTGTCAGCAGGGCCAGGTGGGTTCACCTGGTGGGATCTGCAGTGAGGTCCACCTGATTCTAAAGTCTATGACCTATTCATTCATTCATTCATTTCCTGGAACGGTGCTTCTGGGAGTGATCTTAGGGATCGTCTCTCACTGCATCCACCCCTTTCTCCTTGGGATGGAGAGACTGAACGTCAGAGAACTAATTATTCATACTTATACAGCCAGTTAGTGAAAGAGATGAGATTAAAAATTTAGAGAGAACAGAACGAGAGAAAGAGGCAAATAAGGAGGCAGTAAAACAAACTGAAGTATGTATTTTGTTTTGAAAGCCACAAGAGCTTTGAGTATGTTTGGAGTCTCTGTTTCCTTTGTGAAGTGCTTGCTGAGAGCTCTCTGGTCTAATGCTGAGGAGGGCACTAGGCTGAGCGATTCGGTTAAAATCGCAGATTTGGGATCCGAAAGACTTGGGTTTGTGTCCCGGCTCTGCCACTTACCAGCTGGGAAATCTTAGCAAGTCAGACTTCTCTAACCTTCTGTCTCTTAACTGTCAGATGTAGGAGTATATGGGTGGTTGGGAGGATTAAGTAAAATAACAATACGAAGTGCTCGGCAGAGTGTTGGATATACACTGAGGGCTCCGTAAGCGTTGGCTGTTGTGTGGTTATTAAAATTGCCCCCCAGCCTCATTCCCACTGGTTCTAACAGATCAATCCTCTTCCACTGTGGAAATGGCACAGCCCCTTGGAACCTTCTACCGCAGTCATTAAGGAGTGCCAGGAATTCTTCGGGGACCGTCTGTGATCCGGACTCAGGAAATCACCCATCCCCTTGAGGCAATGTGTTTGGCATTGAAGAGGGTCTGGGAAGGAAGGCAGGGGTGGTGAGAAAGGCATACCCAGCTCTGAGTTCAAGTTCCTCTCTTTTTCATCTTTCATGCGGTTCCTAAAATCCTCATTTCTATATATCAGCTTTTCCTTCTACCTTATTCCTTCCTACATAAAAAAACAACACTTGTTATCCCATCACAGGCTTTCGACTCTCTGCTTGCAGGTTAAGCCAATTCAATAGACAGAGAAAGGAACAGGATTTTTGACATGAAGGAGAGCCTGGATTAGCACAAAGCACTAAACTGTCAACATTCTTTTGTCATCACTCCCACGCTGCTTGGGTCGGGTTGTCACCATCCCTCAAGGCTGCCTTTTTCAGACTGGGTGGATTTCAACTTGGGCTAAAAAAAGTGTGGCTGAACACCAAAAGACAGAAATATTGTGGGTGAGGAAATCTGGGCCACTCCCAGCTGGCAGTCAGCAAGCTGAAGTTCAGAGGCATATGGCTTCCAAGGTAGTATACCGGCCTATAAACAGCGTTCACGACCTGGGTCCTTCAGTGTGGTTTCACTAACGTTTGTAAGTCTGTGTTTACTGCCACAGGGCAAGGCCTTTGTCCTTGAATTCCCTTTGTCCTGGAACGAATTCAGTTCTGGGCCTCGTTATGGCCACTCACTTGTTAAGGTGCTTGTGATGATAATGATGATGCGGGAGTCAACGAGACAACCTAAAATCCACCTTATCTTATGTTCTAGGGAGGGAAGGGTAGGCTGGATAGAAAGTGGTAGAAGGGATAATTCTGATCTTGCAGAAAGGACAAACCAGTTGGGGAAGTAAAACCCAACTGAAGTTTTAAGTGGCACCAAGCAGCAGGTCAGTAGATGAGAGTTCTGTTCAAACATGGAGTCCCCAAGGTCCCCTCTCAAGGGCCTGGCCTCTGTTGCCCAAAACACTGCCCAGAGTTGGGGTTCAGTTCTCGCTTTCATCTCACCCCAGGACATCTCAGCTGAAGTACTTGTCAACATGAAAAATACCACGGGAAAACAGGGCGGCAGACACAGCAAATCAAGGGTAGGACCCTCTCCACTCTGGGAGATCAAGTCTCAGCTCTGTTTCGTTTTTCTCTTTCACAGCAGTGAGGGCAGATCCTTGTTGANCTGAACACCAAAAGACAGAAATATTGTGGGTGAGGAAATCTGGGCCACTCCCAGCTGGCAGTCAGCAAGTTGAAGTTCAGAGGCATATGGCTTCCAAGGTAGTATACCGGCCTATAAACAGCGTTCATGACCTGGGTCCTTCAGTGTGGTTTCACTAACGTTTGTAAGTCTGCGTTTACTGCCACAGGGCAAGGCCTTTGTCCTTGAATTCCCTTTGTCCTGGAACGCATTCAGTTCTGGGCCTCGTTATGGCCACTCACTTGTTAAGGTGCTTGTGATGATAATGATGATGGGGGAGTCAACGAGACAACCTAAAATCCACCTTATCTTATGTTCTAGGGAGGGAAGGGTAGGCTGGATAGAAAGTGGTAGAAGGGATAATTCTGATCTTGCAGAAAGAACAAACCAGTTGGGGAAGTAAAACCCAACTGAAGTTTTAAGTGGCACCAAGCAGCAGGTCAGTAGATGAGAGTTATGTTCAAACATGGAGTCCCCAAGGTCCCCTCTCAAGGGCCTGGCCTCTGTTGCCCAAAACACTGCCCAGAGTTGGGGTCCAGTTCTCGCTTTCATCTCACCCCAGGACATCTCAGCTGAAGTACTTGTCAACATGAAAAATACCACGGGAAAACAGGGCACAGACACAGCAAATCAAGGGTAGGACCCTCTCCACTCTGGGAGATCAAGTCTCAGCTCTGTTTTGTTTTTCTCTTTCACAGCAGCGAGGGCAGATCCTTGTTGAGAAATAAAACAACACAAAATTCTAAAGAGAGAATGGCATTCCTGTCCAAAACAGCTCCACGGGCAAGGACAGCAAGGCTCCTCACGCTGTTCGTTTTGGGGAAAGTGACTCACTCGAGGGGAAGGGCTCCTCTGACTCCTCATGCTCCTGTGACCATGGCAGGCAGCCTCGGGAGAGCTGCTGGGCCCATGGTGGTGAGTTAGCCAACCACAGGGTTGAGGTCTGCCCGGCGGGGGAAACCTGAAGCTGCCATGTGTCACATTCCCATTGATCTCCCAGGGGAAGGGAACTTGAGTAGAAAAAAAAAATAGGAACCATGAACCTATATATTAAGAGTAGCTTTCAAACTGTTTCTGCTGTAGTTCCCCTCTTTGAGCCCAAGCTTTTAGGGCCGCCCCACTCCCACCTCCCTTCTGCTCAAAGCTCTGGTCTGTGGGGAGTGGAGGGGGGTCTGTGGTATCTGTGGCCTCTCATTTCACTACAGTCCTAGTTAGAAAACCTAAGCTCTTAAAGTTTCTTAGTATCTAGGCTTCAAGCATTTTTCACATCCCTTTTCAATTTCCCTCTAATTCCTACTCTTATTCCTCCCTTCTCCTCCTTCTGACTAATTTCTTATTTTTCCCCCAAGGCCACCCAGCCTTCTGGACTCCCGCTATGAACCGCAGCCAGAGCTGACTAGTGGCCGACATCCAGAACCCGAAGTCTGCTTTTCTCTTGGTTCCAACTCGCTGTGCGCTCTTGTGTAAGCCCAAGATCTGAGGCTTCGTGATTCTTCCTGTAGTCCATTTGCCCCTCCCAGCAGCGAGGGACTGCTTTGAGTGATGTGCTGCCTGTAACCAGCTTGGCTAGCCACCTTACTACCGTCTCTTTGGCCCGCAGGGCCTGGGGCCAGCAGCTGGAGAAAGGATGACGGTTCTGCACCCCCAGGGAGCCGCCAAGTCTAGGGAACACTAAGCCTTTGTCCCAGGGTCAGGGAAATCCATTTGCTGCGGATTACGGCTGTGACAGAGGTTCCAGGGAAGTAGAGGGGATAGACACTGAGAACGGAGCTCTCCAAATGGAATTTAAAGCCTTGGAGTGGGGTGGGGTGGGGTTTCTCCTAATGCAATCGGAGACTGCCAGGAAATGAGAGGTCTAGCCGGCCCCACAAAGGCTGCTGGCGTTATCATTCCTGTACTGGCTTGTGTGTGGAGTCTCTGAGAAGGCAGTGACGGGGTCCCTTTGCTGTGGCTCTGCCTCTCCTCTTCGATTGCCTCTCTGTCTGCGGTATAAGGCAATAAAAGCAGTTTTCAGGCTCTAGACCTGGGGGCCAGGGCGAAGACCTCCTTACACCCCCACGTGCAGCACAAACGAAGTATTCTGATGCGCACCAATCTAACTGTGACTTTGGCGCTGAGACTACTGACACACGGCAAACAGTCCCAGTGCACTCGGTTCAACCCCCCCTCCAAGTGTGCCCTTTCCCCAGCCCTCTGCTTGTTGCCTCCTTTAGACTGCACAGTTCTCTAGAAAGCGAAGTAAACAAACGAGGGTCAACAAAGATGGAAGTGAAGGGTGAGGAACTGGAACCGGCCACGCAGTCCCAGCTCACAACAGGTTGATTTCATTGTGAAGTAGGAGCCATACGTTTAAACGGACAAACTTTTTCTGAAACCTCATTGTTTTCTTCCGTAATTTAGAGAAGATAAGGCAGACTATACCGAGTGTTTCTATAAGCTGGTTGCTGATTGAAGAACATGGAGAGGAAAATACAGGAGAATTTGATCTCCTTTGGAAGGAACACAGGGTTAAAGCCACGTTACGCAAATGCAGAATGGTTAGGGCCCGAGACGCCGGCAGCTGCAGTCTCACTGCCCCGAGACTGGGCAACTGTGCAGCCCGTGTCTTCCTCTGTGAAGGGTGAGATGATGAACGCTTTAGGCTGTGCGTGCACCCAGTCTCTGCCGTGACTGCGCAACGCTGCTGTGCACACACAGCCACAGACAAGGCCTCAGTGGGGCGTGGCAGTGTTTCAACAGAACACGAGTTACCAGAAACCGTGGTGGCTGGTTTTGGCCCATGGTCTGTGGTTTACAGGCCCCCGGTCTGTGGCCAGCCCGTTTCCATATGTCACCGTGCGGCTGACGGTACACCTGTAGCTTACTGGCTAGCAGCACGGGCGTTTGTGTTAGAGAGACTGGTTTCAAACTCTGACCGCTAGTCGGGTATCCTTGAGTGAGGAATGTCCTCTTCGGGGCCTCGGTTTCTTCAGCGGTAAAATGAGATCTCTTTCCCCCGCCCCTGGGGCGGTTGGGTGGATTCAGTGAGGTGTCCATCAAGCACCAAGGACAATGCTGAGTAAATAGTAAGCATGCGATAGATGGCAAGGGTGTGAGTCCGATTTGGGGTTTGGAAAACAGTCTCTTTAACCACAGTAAGTAGTGAGGATCCCGTAAGTCATTTTTCGTCATTGGTCACAGGTCACAGTCATACTTAAAAATCTCTTTATAAAGAGCCATGGCCCGTTTTACTTATCTCAGTCTTGGTCTTTATTTTTTAAGGGCAGCTTTTCCAGAAGACCCTTTAGGAACATAAGATTTAAAGAGAGCCAGTCTCTTGACAGTGATTAAGAAGGGACGCGCCAGAGCCACACTGTCTGGGCTCCGACTTCAGCTTCCTGGGTTGGTGACTCCAAGCAAGTCACAAAATCTCAAGGCTTCCGTCTCCGTAAGTGTAAAACTGGGACAACAATACCATCTCATAGGGTCGTTGTAGCAGGCGAGTTAGTAGACGTAAAGCAGGCAGACCTGTGCCCGGCACGCGGCAAACGGTAACCAGTGACTGCTGCCTTCGCCACCACCCCCGGCATTACCACGACGTTACTGGGCGTTCTTTAGAAAGAACTTTTACTTCGGGGCTTAAAGAGGGAGCTATTCCACCAGTTTCCCAGAAGACAGATGCCCGCACAGACACGGACCCACCATCACGGTAAGTTGGCGCCCAGCTTGAGAATGCCTGTCGCTCTGATTTCCCAGACAGTCTCCACACACCGGATCCACCTCCTTTTCTCTCCCACTTCAGTGCTGCCTGTTCCGGACTGAACTGTGTCCCCTCGGGAAAAGGTGTTAAAGTCCGAACCCCCAGTACCTCAGAACGTGGCCTCATGTGGATACTGCAGATGGGATCAGTCTAGACCAGTCATCCTGGAGTGGGGAGGGCCCCTAATCCGACATGACTGACATCCTTATAAAAGAAAGGCATGCGAAGAGGCGGACCCACACGGGGGGGGGGGGGGGCAGGGCAGGCAGCTGGGTGAAGATGGGCAGGGACTGCAGCTGTGTTTTCATCAGCCAAGGACACCTGGCGTCGGAGGCCAGGGAGAGACAAGGAAGGATTTCCGAGGGGGCAGGGCCCTGCTCACACCTCGATTTTGGACTTCTGGTCTCTAGAACACTTCTTAGCCTGCCCAGTTTGTGGCACGGACCATGGCAAAGATATCTCTATTCCCATCCATGACCTCAAAGGGAGATAAATCATGTTTTTTGTATCTAGTGACAGTAAGTTCTTCATGCTATGGTTTCAGTCAATTCTTCCTTGTTTATTTTTAGTAGAGCTGTGTATTCCTGAGATTCATACACGGTAATCTTAGTAGCCAAGGCTACAAAAAAGATCTCTATAAAAATCTCTTCAAAGGTAGATTGGAGAGATCTCCAAACTTCAGGTTATAAGAAGAATAAGTCCTGGGAATGTGTGGTGAGTAAGATTAGTAACACTGTGTTGCATATTTGAAAGTTGGTGAGAGAGTAGATCTTAAAATTTCTCACATAAGAAAAAAAATTCTGTAACGATGTGTGGTGATGGTTGTTAACCACACTTACTGCAGTGATCATGTTGCAATATATACAAATAATGCGTTGTTATGTTGTATACCCGAAACTAACATAATATAATATGTATTATTATACACCAATAAAAAATAATCTCTCGATACTAAGTCTCTCCACAAAGCATACCTATGCACACCCATGCACGCACACACTCACACACCTTCACTCTTCCTAGAGCTCAGCATTACTGCCACTCCACCTCAGCCTTGACCTGGCCCGATGTTGCTCTCTAGCACGGTAGGCTAGTCTGTCTGCCACTGCCACTTCCTGACAAGCGTAACTGAACCAGGGGATCACAGGAAACAGCCAAGTTTCAAAATCACTATTCCAGAGCACGGCGCTGCATCTATAAATTCTTCACCAGCCTTCTTTTCTCTTCTTCTTGTTCAACCCCCTCAAACTGGGCTAGACCTCAGACCCACCAGGGGCTCTGCAGGTATCACATAACTCTTTGTAGCACTTGGGGTTAAGAAGTTTGCTCACTTTTACAGCACTTGACAAGACTGCCTTGGAGAAGCAGGGGCGACTGCATCCTGCTTCCACCTGACATGCTCCCCTGCAAGCGTATTCCAAATGGGCGCTTTCCTCCCTGAGAGTCTCTTTCCCTTCCCCTTGGAGAGGATTAGGGACTGGGGCCCTTCAGACATTGGTAGACTAGAAAGAGCCAGATGGCCTGGGATAGATGACTCCCGTCTTGAAGACTTCTGTTCTGTGCGTGAGTGGTCCTTTGGCCATCAAATGGCCTGCTGCTGGCAAATGATAGTTCTCTCCATTTACTGGGCACTCGCTCAAGGGCAAGGGTGTTTCATATCACAGCCTCGTTTGTTTCTCAGAACAACCCTATGATATCCTAAGAATTATTTCCTTATTTTTCCCACAAGAAAACTGCGGTTCTGAGAGGCCCAATAACTTCTCTGAGGCTGCGGAGCTAGCAAATGGCAGGTGTGGGATCCGAAACCAGGCCAGCAAGTCCAGGCACAGAGGCAGAATGACTAGTGCTCACTCCGGTCCAGGCGTCTCTGGGCCGGTGAGTTTTTATGAAGGTCACTTGGCTCCTAATGCCTTCGGTCTGGTGGACTGTCTCACAAGAGGGACCTCAAGCAGGGGTCGATCCACGGCAAACCTGTCAACTTTTACTCTCCCAGGGCCTGCCTTGTATTCTAGAAACCACACTTGGAGTATTTATTGGGACATGTCTAATATTTTAGGCCTTTCCAGTTTACTAGTATGTTCACATATATTTTTTTCTTCAGTATTATTTTGTATTGGTTTCAGGTATACAGCACGGTGGTTAGACAATCATATACAGTGTTCCCTGGATAATTCCAGGGCCCACCTGGCACCACACATAGTTATTAGAATATCACTGACCACATCCCCTGCGCTGTACTTTACATCCCCATGACTACCTTGTAACTCCCAATCGGCCCTTCTTAGTCCCTCCTCCTCTTTCGCCCAGTCCCCCACCACCCCCTTCCCACCCTTCTGGCGATCACCAGTCTCTTCTTTGTGTCTATGAGTCTGTTACAATTTTGTTTTTTCATTTATTTTGTCCTTTAGATTTTACATGTAAGTGAAATCATATGGTATTTGTCTTTCCCTATTATTTCACTTAGGATAATACCCTTTAGGTCCATCCATGCTACTGCAAATAAGGTTTCTCTTTTTTTATTATATTTTATTGATTACGCTATTATAGTTGTCCTGATTTTCTCCCCTTTGCCTCCCCTCCACCCAGCAACCCCCACTCCCTCAGGCAATTCCTCCACCATTGTTCATGTCCGTGGGTCATGCCTATAAATTCTTTGTCTATACCATACTTTACATCTCCCTGGCTATTCTGTAACTACCTATTTGTACTTCTTAATCCCCTTACCTCCTCACCCACTCCCTGACCCCCTCCCATCTGGCAACCAGCAGAACGCTCTTTGTATCCATGATTCTGTCTCTGTTCTTGTTTGCTTAGTTTGTCTTTTTAAGATTCAATTGTTGATGGATTTGTATTTTCTGCCATTTTATTATTCACAGTTTTGATCTTCTTTTTCTTAATAAGTACCTTTAAAATTTCATATAATAATGGTTTGGGGATGGTGAAATTCTTTAGTTTTTCCTTGTTTGGGAAACTCTTTATCTGCCCTACAATTCTGAATTAAATATAGAATCCTATATGAAATAAAATCCTAAATGAAATATTTAGGGTAGAACAAACTTGGCTGTAGGTCCCTGCTTTTCATGACTTTGATTATTTCTTGCCAACCCCTCTAGCCTGCAGTTTCTTTTGAGAAATCAGCTGAAAGTCTTATGGGAACTCCCTGTAGGTAACTAACTGCTTTTCTCTTGCTGCTTTTAAGATTCTCTTTATCTTTAACCTTTGGCATTTTACTTATATTGTGTCTTGGAGTGGGCCTCTCAGCATCCATCTTGTTTGGGACTCTGTGTTTCCTAGACTTGCATGTCTGTTTCCTTCACCAAATTAGGGAAGTTTTCTTTCATTACTTTTTCCACATAGATTTCCAATATCTTTCTCTTTCTCTTCTCCTTCTGGCACCCCTATGATGTGAATGTTGGAACTCTTAAAGTTGTTCCAGAGGCTGCTTATACTATCCCAATTTTGGGGGGATTTTTTTCCATCTTGTTGTTCTTATTGGTGTTTTTGCTTCATTGTGTTTCAAATCATTGATTTGATTCTTGACTTCATCCACTCTACTGTTGTTTTCCTGTAAATTGTTCTTTGTTTCAATTAGTGTAGACTTCATTTCTGACTGAATCTTTTTCAGGCTGTTGAGGTCCTCATTAAGTTCTTTGAGCATCCTTACAACCAGAGTTTTGAACTCTCCATCTGACAGGTTGTTTATCTCCATTTCATTTAGGTCTTTCTTTGGAGTTTTAATCTGTTCTTTCATTTGGATCATAGTTCTTTGTCTCCTCATTTTGGCAGCCACCCTGTTTGTTTCTATGAATTAGATGGAGCTGCTTTGACTCCTTGTCTTGGTAGTGTGGCCTCTTCAATAGGTATTCTGTAGGGTCCAGTGGCACAGCCTCCCCTATCACCCAAGCTGGGTACTTGAGGTGTGCCCTTCATGTGGGCTGAGTACACCCTCCTCCTATAGTTGAGACTTGGTTGTGGTTGGCAGATCAATGGGAGGGATTTATCCAGGCAGCCAGGTGCAGGAATTGGCTGTGACCACTTATCACCAACCTCTGCCCTCTGTGGAGGATCAACTGTGCAGGGGCAGGGTGGTGGTGCTCTGATGTGGTCTGTAGCTGTCCACTGGGTGTGCTGGCCCTGGGGTTGCCTGGGTGGTGCAGGCCAAGGCCAGCTCCCACCTATGCTTTGCCTCGGGCCACCCTGCCCAAACTATATAGCAATCTGAGATGGCTGTTACTTGTGCTGGGCTTGGAGATTTCCAGGAGAAGCCAAGCTGTGAATCTAGGTTGGATGCTGCTAAGGCTGGGCCTGGGACTCACTGAGGCCAGCTGTTGCTTGACAGGCTTTAGGGAGTTGTGCAGTTTGAGCCAAGACCAGCCATTCAAATGGAAAAGCATCTTGGGTGGGCCTGTAAGTTGTGTGGGGTGGAGTCTCTGGGCATCTCCAAGGTGGGTCAGTGTTAGCCAGGTTGATGGAGGTTGATGTGGCACCAGCTTGCCATATCTGAGACTCTATCAACCTGTGAGGGGAGGGTTTAGAAAAGGGACAATGGCCTTTGGTGGCCTTGATGCCAGACACTTCCCTTTTTCTGTGTATGCCACTGGTGCTTTTTAAGCTGCTACTTGAGCGCTGGAGCTCAGAGGGAGGGAGTCTGTGTGGGGGTTATTTAAGAGGAAATACTTGGGGCTCCAGCAGCTTCTTCCATGGACTCAATCCCCACTGCTTTTTGCAGCCAGAAGTTGTGGGGACTTATCTTCCCGGCACTGGAACCCTGGGCTGGGGGGCCTGGGGGTGGCTTTGGGACTCCTCGCTCCCAAGATATCCCTCACAAATTTTTATTCAGCACACGTGGGTGAGGGACCCCCACTACCATGTGTGCCGCTCCTACTAGTCTGGATGGATGTGGTTTCTTTAATTCCGTGGTTGTCAGACTTCCATTCAACTCGATTTCTGACGTTTCTGAGTGATGGTTGTTCTGTATTTTAGTTGTAATTTTGATGTGGCTGTGAAGGAGGCCAGCCACTTCTGCCTATGCCACTATCTTGACCAAAAGCCCCACAAGTAAGATTTCATTCTTTGTTATGACTGAGTAGTATGCCATTGGGTACACTTATAAGTACCTCAACTTTTTTTGTCCACTTGTCTGTTGACGGACATTTGGGTTGCTTCCATGTCTTGGCTACCGTAAACAGTGCTGCAGTGCAATAGGGGTGCGCGTGTTCTTTTGAATTAGTGTTTGGGTTCCTTTGGATAAATCCCAGAAGTGGAACTGCTGGTTCAGAGGGCGGTTCTATTTCTAATTTTTTGGGAACCATCGTACTCTGCCACAGTGGCTGCACCAGTCTGCATTCTCTGCGGCAGTGCAGAGGGTTCCCTTTTCTCCACATCCTCACTGACACTTGTCATTTGTGGCTTTATTAATGGTCGCCTTTCTGACAGGGGTGAGGTGGTATCTCATTGTGGTTCTAGTTTGCATTTCTCTGATGATTAATGACACTGAGCATCTTTTTGTATGTCTATTGGGCATCTGCATGTCCTCTTTGGAGAAGTGTCTATTCAGGTCCTCTGCCCATTTTTTAACTGGATTTTTTTTTGGTGTAGCATAGTATGAGTTCTTTATAAATTGTGGATATTAATTCCTAGTACTTTCATATACCTTGTCTAAATTCAAAGTTGGCCCTGTCAGCAGGGTTTATAAAATCATTTTTAACTGTCTAACTAAAAAGTAATACACAACTAAAGCAACTGCCCCAGAGTCCTTTGGAGGGAAGGCATGAAGGATTCCTAGCTCTCCTGAAGCCCTCTGTGTGCTGGGCACAGTCTCCGGGAGGCTGCGCGGCTTAGAGGGAAGAAGAGGAGCTTTGTATTCAGTCTTCTCGGAATGTCTTCTCAGAGATTTCTCAGATTTCCCAGAGACTCCTTCCTCTGCCCCAGTTGGAAAATCTTAGGCAAGTCACTTAACTTCTGTGTGCCTCAGTTTCCCTTCTGTAAACAGTTAATACGACCAATTTTTAAGAGTTATTGGAAGTAGCAAATAAGAAAATGCGAGCACAACGCCTGGCACAATGCGTGGCACAGAGCGGCACTGAAGAATTACCAACCTCCCTTTGCCCGATCACCCCTTCCAGCATTGTTTCAGAGTAGAAAGTACTGGTGAGAAAGCAGGTTCTCGGTGGTAAGCTGCCCCAGGTCAAAAGCTATTGTGTCATAAACTAGAAGAGTCTGAATCTAGAGCTTGTGTCTCAGTTGTAATACGGGAGTGCCTTGAGTGTGGAGAAGGGAAGACTCAAAAATTTGGGCTTTTAATCCTTTACAATGATTGAACATACTATTATCTTAGCCCAGGCTTGTTTATAAATTTTTCACCAGTGTTCAAAATGCCCCATTTTCAGATCTTAGGAATTTTCTTCCTAAGAGAAGAAAAAAAACCCCACCTTCAGGTATAATTGGAAGAAGTGATAACCAGAATGGACTCAGCCACGGTGTATGAGTGTGAGCAGGGCATCTTCACACGTGTGTACTCTTGTACTTACGTGTGTTGGGAAGGAAGGGGTAAAGCAAGAGACTAGGAGCTAGTCAGTGACTGCTATTACTAGATTAAATTCTAGCTATTACTAGATTAATTTAACTCCAAGTTCTGTGCAGTAAAACTCCTTTAGAAGTCCAGAAAGTAAGTGGTCAACAAACCTTGCTGGAGCTATTTTCCATGCAATGATTGATTTATCAGTTCTCAAGGTATTTGGATGAAAATTAAGACTACATTACATTGTGGCCCTGGCTAGTGTAGTTCAGTGGATTGAGCACAGGCCTGAGAACCAAAGGATCAAGGTTCGATTCCCAGTCAGGGCACATGCCTGGGTTGTGGGCCCAGTTCCCAGCAGGGGATGCATGAGAGGCAACCATACATTTGTATTTCTCTACCTTTCTCCTTCCTTTCCCCTCTAAAAGATAAATAAAATCTTTAAAAAACTAAAAAAAAAAAAAAGAGACTACATTACATTGTGAACAGGCGTACAGCTTGAGAGTTCGGCTTCCTTTCCCTACCTCCCCCTCCCACCTTCCTGGGGGCAGCTCCCTCCACCGGCCCTCACTGCTTTGGCCCAGCTCACCACTTAGAGGACTCGGCCATTCCTGGGGGCTTTCTCTTCCTCTGCTTCTGCCTTAGCAACTTGTCAAGGCAGCTGTTTCAGAGCTTTGGAATCACAAGACAATTCCAGGGTCCCCTGGGCCCAGCTCTGGGGCCTTCTTTCCCTCATTTGTCCCAAATAATGACCTCTAATTGCTACTAACATTCCTCTCTAGAAATATACTGCAAGTCTGTAGTCAGCCTATGATCTGCTGTGACCACTGGTCAGTCTTTCGCTTCCTATTGTATTTGGAATACTATGTTGGATTTCATTTATACCCCTATGTTTGCTTTTTTGTCTTTTAGTATACTTGTTGCCTTTTAACTTCTTGTATTTCTAACCCATTCTCTTACTGTTTGCAGGGGAAAACCACCTAAATGGGGTTGATCCCCTTTAATCTTCTACTCTTTCCAGTCAAATCTAACTTTACCCTACTTATTTTCTTGTATTTATAAAACTTAGGTAGCTCGTTTTGATAGCTAGAGTAGGCGGAAGTGGGACTACAGAGTGGAAACCGTAAGGAGACAGACTTCAACAACAACAAAAAGACGTCCTTCCTAACCATTGGAGTTGTTGAAAAGTGGAGTGGGCCGCTTTGGGAAGCGTCACGTCAGTGGAAGCATCTGAGCAGAGGCTGAGCAGCCACGTGGCAGGGACCCCTCACGTGGTGGTACCTCTCGCGTCTCTTAAACACTGGTGGTTCCGTGAAAATCTCTTACCGGACGCCAGAAATCCAACTGGGATTGTAAGGGTTTTGCTTATTTTTAAACTACCATATTTAGACATTCTAAATGCTAATCTTGTTTTTTAAGCTGTAGAACAGTTCCTAATGTCTTCATCATTTCAGTCATTAATGAGGAATAAATCCCATTAGTACAACCTTCCTGATTCTCATCACTCACTCACAGTGGAGGAAACGACTGTCCTCACTTCCCGAATGGGTCAGCCGCAAGGTGGCGGGGTGGAAAAGTGGATCTCCTGGGCTCCCGGAACGCCGGTTAGCCACCCAGTAGCCCGCCCACCCATCCATCCATCCTTTCTCTATTGTACAATTATTATGTGCTTGGCACGGAAGAGAATACAAAAATGATTCAGATATTAACTCTGCTTTTAAGGGGTTAACAGTTTAAGAGGAGAAATAAGAAAAGTACATAAATAAATATAACAGGAGGGGAGGGGAGGGGTGATGGGGAAAGGCAAGAAAACTGTACTTGAACAACAATATAAATAAATAAATACAATAGGAGCTGCCAAACTTTTTCTGGAATGAGCCTGATAGTAAATCACTCAGGCTTTGTGGACCGCATATGGTCTCTGTCTCACATTCTTATTTGATCCTCCCCTTCCCAATCATTTAAAAATGTAGCAGAAGCTGTCAGTCCCAGTACTTTACACAAACAGGTTGTGGCCTGGATTTGGCCTGTGGGCCTGACGTCACTGACCCCTGAAAACATAATAAAGCCTAAAGTGATAACTTTTGGTTTAATCAGAAGTTTCATTTAGGGTGAGTCTTTAAAGACAGGTTTGACTGGGACTTTGGAAGTGGGGAGGGGGCATTCTAGGTGGAAGGAGGACAATTATACATTGCCCCCCATTTTCTATTCTTAGAGCAGAGGTTTTCAAAGACTGGAATCACCTGGGAACTTATCAAAGATGCAATTTTCCAGGTCTACAGTGGTTCTCAAATGGCAGCATACATAGGAATCACTTGGAGGGCTGGCAAAACAGATCGCTGGGCCCCACCCTGAGGCTGATTCCTGATGCTGGTCCAGGGACTACTCTCCGAGAGCCCTGGCTTGAGGAATCTATTATATCTGTACACAGGGCGTGCATGCTTTGCGGAGCACCAGGTTCATTCCATTTGGTGTACACGCTCAGAAAGGGGCTTTGAGCCACTGTAAGTTGGTGACGACTTTCACCTCCAGGGTGAGAGCTTATTAGGCTCCCACACTGGAGGCAGCAAGTCTCTGTGGGCAACTGTATGGTTGGGAGGATGTTCCCTTCTGAGTCTTGGTTACTGGTACACATTCTGTCTCACTCCAAATACCTCCAGACGCATTCACTTACTCATCCTCATTTGAAGCTATTCTCGTGTATTAATTAGTATGGCTTGCTCCTGGCATGTATTTTTACTGGTGCTGTAAAATGGTCTCCACTGCATTATGCCGGGGACTATCTCCTTTGATGAGAAAAAAGGAAAAAAGCAGTGTTTCTATGTTAGCATTTGAATTAAACGACTTCTAAACACTCAGATGTGGAGCTCAGAGAGGCTGAGGTGGAGGCGGTGGAAGGGAGAGAGTAGTCAGGGGAATCTCAGAGGAGGCTCTGGGCAACCAGACACAGGAGAAGTCATTAATCTGGCAGACAATGAGTGGGAAAGGCAATTAGCTTGCCTGGGGTTGTAGCAAGCCAATGAAGTATGCAGTATGGTAACTGAGGGTCTAGTGTAAGGGCAGGGTCATTGCTAGGGAACTCGAAAGGAGGACAAGATAAAGGAGGTTAGAGGTGGGAAAGCCTTCTGGGTCTAGTGGGAAGGGAAAGGAAAGTCATGGTCCATGGATATTAATTACCCAGTGGGAGTGTCCAGGTATAGCCGTGCACTTGGGGCTCTACGTACAGCTTTGAATATGAACTAGGTGTTTTAGTGTGTGTGCACACATACACACGCACACCCTCTCATATTACTTTCACTCTTCACCCATCTGCCAGGTCTAACCAAGCAGAAAGGCAGGCCGAGGATTCTCTGGCTGAATAACAGTAGGACCACATGCCTCAACATTGGCAGAGTTTTAGCAGACACAATTCTGAACTTCAGTTTATGGGGCTTCCTTCCACATTTTAAATCTTGTTTGCTCTCTGTCACACGCCTCATTCACATGCACATTCTCACATCCTGTTCCTCTCAAGAACTGTACAGACATACTAATGGGTCCTTATCCGTCTGTACAGGTTTTCCACATGCACTCACTGATTCATCCTCTCTTGGAGTCATTCTCATATGTTACGCACCGCCTCCTGCTTCTAAAAATCACTTCAAATGTCAAAGTTGCTTCCATAGCTTCTGTTCCTGCTGTCTGCAGGAACAGCTTTGTCATTCTTATAAAAAGGAAGCTATACCCATATTGGTTTGACTGAGTAAAAAGCCCAACCCAAAGCAGATTGTCCTACCGTGGGATGCAGGTTTGTGGCTGTGGTGTCCCCGCCTTCAAGACCATCCCATTTATCTCTCTTTGTTCCACTCCCTCTCTCTTCCTGCACAATGCTGCAATCACACATGTACTCTGGGTTGGAAAAAAAAAGGACAGCCTAATTTCCTGATGATTATGTTGTTACCTAGCAACAGCCAATCAGGGGCTGGCCTTTTTGCCTGCAGTATTTCATGCAAATAGTTTGGAGAAATTGCAGGGTAACCCAGGCTGCTCAGTCTGTCTTCTCAGGGGACACATTACAGAATAAAACCCAAAAGGGGAGTATTGAGCCCATGCATGTGCCTCAGATAGCGGGCTGTCTGATCTCTTTCTCTTATCCTCTCTGTCCTGTATCCCCCTAACAAAGGCATGAAGTTCCCCAGACACTTAGGGAGGCCAAAAAGTTGAAAACAGGCTCGTTAGCTGCCATTCTTTACCCTGGATCTCTGTGCTGAGGACTGGAGCCCACAGTGGCCTCTGATACTCTGGAAAGCCTACCTCCCCAGCAAGGCCGAGGCTGCTGTATTCTCAGTAGCTGTCTGTGGATGGAGGACACGGGGGAGAACCCTCCACAACCATTCTATTCTGCAAAAACCTGGCATGTCTAGCCTGATTTGAGAGCCTTACCTGTGCCCATGCTGGCCTGTCTCGCACAGGGAAACCCACTGTTTACAGCTGCATTCTTCCTGGGGCCAACTGGCAGATCCTCATGCAAATGGTTGAACAATGAGAGAGGCCACCTCACTCTTTAAGACCCTTAAGGAGACGTGGTTGTTGTTTTCCCAACAAGCACTGAGCATCTAATGTAAACACTGTCAGGAGCCACACGTATGGACGTTCTCAGGGCCCAGGGGCAGTTCACTGGGATCTGGACTGGCACCATAAAAGGTAGATTCGGCAGACAGAGGGTCCAGGTCTGTCTCCTCTGGGAGTGCGGCCAGGCTTCAGATGAGAGGGCTCAGATTTCAGTGCTGTCTGTTGTTGTGGTTGTTGATTCCTTGCTCAGTAAGGAATCCAGCAAGAAGGAAAGAAAAAACTGTGGCCCCGGCTGCTGGATTGCTCCTCACTGTTCTCTAACACAGACTCCAGCTGGCAGTTTTCCAAAGGTGCGTGGCTGGTGACACGGGGACAGCGAGTGGGCTCCTAGCCTACTGAATTGTCGTTTTCACACAGTTGCAAGATGAGACAATTACAGTGCGATCATTACATGAAGGTGGGGACCACTCTTCAACCTCTGCCCTGCACAGCCTCGCTGCCTGGAGCCACATTATGGAAACTGAGGAAGGAACTGTCAGCCTGCCTTTGTTCAGAGGGGCAGAGTTAAGGAACCCCACTCATTGGAGGGTTCGAGAGATAACTCCATTCCCACCCTGGTCCTAGAGTAAATTCAGACAATTCTTTGAGTTAGGCGCTTTTATCCTCGTAACTCTGGAATGCATACTGTACACACCCTTCTATAGGAGAGAAAATGGTGAGTAATTTGCTCAGGTTATGTAGTTACAAAGTCGCAAAACCGAAATTAAAAAGCAGGTGTTTTTACTCTAAAGTCTGCACTGTGATGTCTAGCTCATCCTAGACTGTGACCACGTCTTTAGAGTAGTAAAAAGAAAAAAGGGGACAGCAGCAGAAAGCCACATTGCAGTTAAAATAAATTTATGTATGTACGTATGTATGTATGTATGATATCTCAACCTTTTGCCCAAAGGCCCTTCATCTGGAGTTAAATGTTAAACCCTGAGTGACTCTTACCTCTGGTGGCACACGACAGCCACCAGACGAGCGTGTCAGAAACACCCATGTTCGGTCCCCGTCCAGACCAACGAACTGAGTAGTAATTCCTGGAGGCGAGCAGAAGGCAGTGGTCTTTCGAAGCTTCCCAGAAAGAGCACAACGACCTTGGAGCACAGCATGGCAGTTTCTTAGAGAGCTGGACATACACCCGCCCGGTAACTTCGAAATCCCGTTGCTAGGGATTTCTCCAAGTGCGATGAAAACGGAGGTCCCTAAAAAGTCTCGTAGAGACACGTTCCAGCTTCATTCACAGCAGCTAAAAAAGTGGCACACCTGCACTATGGAATGCTACTCCCCACTAAAAGGAACAAACTACTGGTGTGGGCAGCAGCGTGGGTCGGTCTCAGAAACGCTATGCGGGACGAGAAAGCCTTGCCCCGAGCACAAACTGAATGGTTCCCCTTACATGCGGTCTAGGGACAGGAAAGGCCACTCTCTGGTGGAAAAAGTCCGAGCAACGGCTGCCCCTGGCAGTGAGGAGTGACTTGGAAGAGGGCATGAGGGGTGGTCTGGGGTAATGGCGATGCTCTAAGTGTTGACAGGGGTTTGTATTATGTTGGTGTACGCATCTGCCAAAACTTAGAGAATGGGGTTCTTCAGATTTTTGCATTTCATTGTATGTAACTTTCACCTGAAAAATATTGAACTCCAGTTACTGACATGCATGCCGATGTGTGTAGGAGTGAAATATACTGATGCCTGCAATTTTCTTTGAAATGCATGGAAAAGATGGAAGATTGACTGGTGAATAGATAGAGGGATGGACAGACGGCTAGAAGAATCTGACGAGACAAGTATGGTAAAATGTTAATTGTAAAATCTAGATAAGATACCATAGTCACTGCATAATTTTTTCAACTTTTAATATGTTTAAAATTTTTAGAACAAAATTTTGGGGATAAGCTCTCCAGGTGATTCCAATGAGCAGACACGGGAAGAAGAGATACATTTCAGTTATCTCAGTTGGAAAGTATGACACGAATAATGCTGTGCCCTTAATCCTCAGAGATGCTTGCAATCACTACCCCCAACACAGGCGCGCGCATGCGCGCGCGCGCACACACACACACACACACAAAGAGAAAGCAATAATCCCGAAACCCTGGAATAAATGTCCAGGTAGAAGCAAAACTTCCTGGAGTTAGGCTACATCTCATGGCCATGCTACGGCCTACTTCACACTGGACACTTCATTTGACATATGGCCTGATGGGACAAAATATTTGAAATCAGGACAGTTCTGGAAAATCTGGGCAATATGGTAATTTTGCTTATGCTGTAGAATTGGAAAACCTTAAATCAACAGTCTTTGCAGACACTGTAAGTTTCCCTGGCTCCATTCTCCCCTGGTGGACCCCAGATCCACAGGGACAATGCAAGCCTCTAAGTACACAGAGAGAGAGGCTGGTGTGCTGTGCCCCAGCAGATGGGTCTGAATGGACAGCTGATTTCAAAGGGGTGGGGAAAGAGCGAGGGGAGGAGTAAGAGGGGAACTAATGCAGTCAAGTGCAATATGGAGCCCCTATTCCCCGAGCTGCCCCATTTATTCTGCGTAATTGCTTCATTTCCACTGGCAGTACATCTCAACATGAATTTCATTACTGGTGCCTTGGATATCATATTGATTACCAGTTTCATCGATTCTTATCTTGGTAATTAGCATATAAATTAGCCATTTGGGGGAAGCATTAGGCAAAATTGAATTTTCTCCTTAATCTTCTTTCAGAAGGTAAATGAAAATGGATGTGGCCTGTTAAGGCCCATGGCCTTTCTCTGACACAATCTAAGTGCTGCTCAGGGCCACCGAACCCTCATGTCGAGGGACAGAGAAGGCTCACAGAAGAAGCTGTCCTACCCATGACTGATATTGCTGCGGTCAGACCCCTTCAGAGTAATCAAGAAAATTTGAGGCAGAGGATAGGCCTGCCAGCTGAGGCGTGGTCCCCGGGGGAGACACTCTGAGCCAAGGACAGGCAGCAGCGTGCCCTCCCTCAGGCACGCAGGAGGAAGCCCTGTGATGCAGCAGTCCCTGGAGGGTTCTCTTCCGAGGCCAGGACTGAGAATGCCCTTCTGCTCTTTCGAGGTGCGGGATCTGCAATCAATGAGCTGGGCTGGAATGCCTGCGCTGTCTCCCAGCAGTTATGTGATCTGGGGCACACTTTAACCTCACCTGTAAAATGGGAATGATCACAGCACTGACTTCATTGGTAGGAGAGCGCATTAGAATGTTTCAAAGTGCTTAGTACGGTGCCTGGCACGCAGATAGCAGCATTCTTCAGCACAGAAGACACTTAGGACTCAGGATGCCGGGGTTCTCCAGTGGGAGCTGCTCAGCTTTAAAGTGATCACTACTCCAAACTCCCAGGTGCTTAGTTCCTAGAACAGGTAGCAGGCCAGTAGTGAAGCCAGCTTGGCCCTTGTCTCTCAAGTCACAGCCGTCAGACCAGCCTGATCACATCAGCCAGGAGCAGGTTGGAGATGAAGAAACTTGAACCCACCCTAGGTCTGCTGAATCAAAGTCTGCCTGGTAACAAGATTCCTGAGCGATGGAATGCAAAGTAACTTGAGACACACTTAAATTATCTTCTGCTAAGGGGTGAATGTATGTGTTCCCTAAATTCTTATGCTGAAACTCTACCCCACAGAGTGATGGTATAAGGAAGCAGGGCTTTTGGGAGGTATTTAGGATTAGATGAAGTCATAGGGCGGAGTCCTTGTGCATGGGATTAGGGCCCTTATCAGCGCTATGGAAAAGCTGACTCTCTCTCTCTGCTCTTCCCCATGGGAGGACACAACAGGAAGTTGGCAGTCAGCAACTTCAACTATCAGAACACAACTATGCCCGCACCCTGATCTCAGACTTCCAGCCTCCAAACCATGAGCAATAAACCTTTGTTTATAAGCCACCAGCTTATGGTATTTTGTTGTCGCAGTCCACGCTAAGACGTCCCCTTCATTAAAATCTCACACGGTTATAAGGAAGGGGCTCGGAGATCGCCTAGTTCAAAGCCGAGTCTCGGAAAGGTCAGGCTTCTGGCCCACAGCCAGTGCCTGGCAGAGGATTTGCTGGCGTGAAGGATGAGCATCTTTTCCCTGAGATTTTAATTTTTCACTTGTGCTTTGTGCTAAGAATATTGTGGTGTTTAACCCACATGCTTTTCAAAATAGAGACAATTTGGAAAATAAAGAAAGGCAAACATGAGAAAATGATAATCCCCAAAGTGTTAATAATGGTTGCTCTGGGTGGTATGGTTACTGCTGACCAACTCCTGGTCATTAGAAGCTGGTGGTGCTGGTCTGTCCACAGCATCTTGACATCTGCTAATCAGGGCTGGAGGCATTCCTGATTTTCCAAACACACAATCCAACGGATCCAGGGGCTATTTGGTATTTTTCAGAGCCAGAAAGCACACAAAGATGGGAGGCACCAATTCCTAGGATCGTCTCCCAGCAGAGTTTGCCTCCTGATACTGACTATGGAGTGTTCTTGGAGCAATTCATGAAATCCAGTTCGCCTTGCTGGCCTTCCTGAATGCTGCTTGGATGGTAGGAGAATTGGTAAGAGAAAGGCACAACAGAAAAATAGAATTGCATTTTCTCTTTTGTAAAATACAATATGGCCCATAAGCATACAAAAAAATTCACCTTATTAATATTTGCAAATTAAAACTACAACAAGATAAAACTTCATACTCATCAGATTGGCAGCTGTTTTAGAGTTAGACAGTTTCAAACATGGGGGAGGACCTGGAGCAACGGTAACTCTCATAAGAGAGGGTAGGAGAGTAAAGTCAGACAACCACTTTAGAAAACAGCCGGCACTTCACAGTGAAGTTGAGCGTACCCATATCCGATGGCCCAGCAATTCTACTCCCACGTACGCACCCATCCCAGAGCACTCTTACACAACTGCGTAAGGCGACACCTACAGTAACGTCACGGTGGTGCCGCCTGTTACAGCAAAACTGGAAGTGGGCAAATGTCTATCGAAAGCAGAAAGCAAAAACAAATGGCGCTACAATTCAACAGAATACTGCACAACGGTGAAAATAATGTTGTATCACTGCATTCACGTATCACTGCAGACAACTCTGGAAAACAGAACGTTGAGCAACAGCAGAAAGATCCAGAGCAATGGATGCAGTACGATCCATTCACACAGAATTCAAAACCAGTCAAAATGGAAAAGTATAGAGTAAAAATCATAGTTTAGGGAATCACTCATATCTGGTAAAACTATAGAGAAAAGCAAGGGAATATTTATCACAACAGTTGCCAGAAAGATAGCTCTGCGTGGACAAAGAAGGTAGATGCAACCCGGGAGGTATCTTCTAAGGTTCTGTTAACAGGTGATCAGTAAACATTGTTCACTTCATAATTATTCCTTAAATTCTACATGTACATATTATACATTCTTCTGCTTAAACATTCCACAGTAAAACCAATGAAAAAGTAGACCAAGTGTCTACCCACACAAGGGCACTGTAGGTGCAAAGCTGAGACTGACTCAGCTTCGGTTCCCACTCTGCTAAAATTCCTTACACCGAGGTCAGAGGCTGTCATGTCACGGATTCCAATACACATTTTAATTCCTTATTTTCCCTGACATCTCAGCAGCATTGAACACCACTGACCACCCTTCTCCTCTGGCTTCCATGAAACCGTGTTCTCCTGGCCATTCCTTCTTGACCTCCTTCAGAGGCTGGACTCCCACCACCTAACCATCAAGGGCTGGAGTTTCCCAAGGTTCGCCCCTGGAACCTTGTTTCTTCCTACTCTGTCCTCCGTCTGTATGTCAACAATTCAAGTCTTCAGCTCAGACCTCTCCTCTGGGCTCCAGACTGATGTACCCCCTTATCTAGCCAACATCTCTACTTGAATGTTTCAAAAGCCTCTAAACAGTAACCTGTTGGAAGTGAAACTTACGATTCTCCTCCAAAATGGGTTTTCTAACGTTCTCTCTCAGTGGATGACACTACTGTTGGTCCTGGACAAACGTTACCCCATGAAAGCCAATGGCCTCCCTGCCCCCCTCACGGGGTGAAAGCGCTCACTCTCTTTTCTTCCTAGGAAAGGGCTGAAAACAGGGAAACTATTTTGATTATAGCCTTAAGTACGAATAAAACCTTTCAAAGCGCCCAACATTACTTGGCATAGAGGAACTCAATAAAGTTAGTTTCTTTTCCTCTAATTAAGATTTTTGCTGAACCACAACACCATTACTATATAATTATTTTCCTCTTTTCTCCTTTTAGCCCATTGTACACATTTCCTGGTTCCTTTTTTCTTTTTCTTTATACTCTATTTTTGTATACCATACGTTCTTAGTTTTATTTTTCTTCATTTGTTTCTACTTCTCTCCTTATTTTCATCAGCTCACATCTCCATGACTCACACAGAAGATGGTATTTCAACCAACCAGTATTTATCAGGCACCTACTGTATGCACTCTGGGACAAAGTGTTGAGCAAGATAAAATTCCTGCTCCGTTGGAGAATGACTGGTGGCTACTTTGGACTGGCGGTCAGAAAGGGCCCTGCTGAAGGTGCTATGGTTAGAACTGAGATTGAACTACAAGGAGACAGGCATTGCATCTCAGAAAAAAACGAGCATTGAGTGCAACGTCCCCAAGTTAGAAACAACTTGGCATGTTTGATGGGTGCACAGGGGAAATGAAACAAGTGGTATAAAATGAGAAGAATGAAGGGCGTAGATCACCCAGGCTAAGAAGCTAGAGCTCATCCGTTTAGAAGTGTATCCTTTTTAATGTCTGTAGGATCCACAGGCACATCTTCTTTTTTATTCTTGATATTTGTTATCTCGGTCTTCTTTTCTTCATCAGTCTTTATAAGGACTTACAATCTTACTAGTCTTTACCAAGAGCCCACTTTTGGTTTTGCTGATCTTTGAATTAATTTCTGTTCTTGTCTTTACTTTCTTTGGGTTGAACAGAAGGGTTATATAGACCTTTGTATTGCTTAATTTTTATATATTTAGGGCATAGTGTGTGCCTCCAGTCCCTTTTATCTTAGTAACATAATTACAAAATTACACTGTAGTCAGGGAGCATAATTATGTGATTTTAATAATGTGGAATCGGTTGAGACCAGCTGTATGGTCTGGGCTATGGTCAGCTTTTACAAATGGTCCATGTGTGCTCGAAGGGACTGTGCATTTGGTAGTTGTTAGGCACCGTGTTCTCTGTATGCCCGTTAGTGAAATTTGTTAATTATTATTCAAATCTTATGTATTGTTATTGGGGTTTTTCCTGACTGCTTGTAATATCCAATACCGAGAGAAATGTGAACATAAAACCCTTTGAAAAGTTGTGTTTGTCCCCAGAGTCCTGAATAATTTTGTCTCACGTATTTTGATGCCCTTGTATTGGGTGCATATAATTTAAAAATTCTAATATCTTCCTGATAAATAGACTTTTATTCTTTTGAAGTAAAACTTTTTATTTCTAGAAATGTTTTCTGAATTAAGATAGTTTTGCCTATCAGTAATATAGCTAAAGCAGCCTTCCTTTGGTGTGGATTTTCATGGTATTTCTTTTTTACCATTATTGAGTTTTCAAGTGTTCTGTTCACTTACATCAGAGTCTCTCAACCTTGGCATTATGGACCTTTGGGGCCTGATAACTCTCTGTTACGGGGGGCAGTCCTGTAGTTCAGGAGCTCCCCAGGCTACTGGATGCCCACAGATCCCCCTCCACCCCAGGTTATGGCACTCTCCAAATGTTCCTTGGGGTAAGCCTCCAAATGTTATTGGGGGTAAAATGACCCCCTGTCGAATTATTATGCATTGTGACAATTTCTGTCTGTTAATGGAAAGATTACATCTATTTATATTTTAGATAGTCATGACAAACTCTCAGTTTTTGCTTGCCTCAAAGTGGCTTTAAATTTCCTTCTGGGATATCCACTTAAGCTCAGTTTTCCTCCGACTGGGCCCACTGATGGGGAGAACAGAAATAAGTAAAACTTCAAAACTGGCAGAGACACACTAAAGTCATTTTACTCTCTTCTACGTAACTGTTACTAGCTTGCCTGATTATTTCAACCAAATGAACACAGGGCACATTCCCTGGGCAGCAGCTGCCCACTGGCACAAGTGGAAGATACCTCTGTGGGAAGGGGAGGTACCTCTGGAAGGGGAGATACCTTGTGGAAGGGGAGATACCTCCAGGGAGGCACTGCTCTCCCTGGGCAGACACAGCCCCGAGCCAGGCACAGGTTCTGGCCACGGGGAGTGAGGACTAGGTATGGCTCCACTTATCCCTTGGCAGGGGGTCCTTGTAAAACAAATACTTTGCAGAAAAGAATTTGTGGAAGCCTTCCTCTTCTGGCTTCCCTTGCTGCCATTGGGAGGTTAGCCATCAGCCTGTGTGCTACTCCTTTCAAGGTAATCGGTTTATTTATTGATCTGTTGAAGATTTATCTGCAGTTTCCCTATGATGTGTGGATTTCTTTTCATGCATCATCTTAGGACTCATTAGGCTCCCTGAGTCTGTGGACTGGTGGTTTTGTTTGAAAAGAATTCTCAGCCATGAACTTGTCAAAGATGCCGGTGTCCCAGACTGTTCCTCCTCACCCTCTGGGACTCCCATGAAAAGCATGTTAGTTAGGCCTTTCATTCTGTCTGTAACCCTGTGTTTACAGATGTCCTCTCCTGTTACGCCTTCTGCTGCGTTTGGGACAGTTTCTTCAGCTCCATCTTGCAGATCTCTCCCCAGCTGTGCATATTCTGCTAAGATGTATGTTTGTTGAGTTCTTATATCGGGTTATGTCTCAGCTTTAGAAGTTCTCTTTGAAATCTGTTACAATACTTTTTATAGATTCCTGTTCCTGCAGGTATTTTCAAGCTTATTAAAAAAATCTCATTGCATGTAGTCAGCACCTGTTTTATAGTCTAATAATCCCAATATCTGACCTTTTTGTGGGGCTTTGTGTTGTCCGGTGCACCTGTTGGTTATTACTCAGGCTGCCTTGTTATTTTGTAGAACTGCTTATCTTTGACTGCTAGACATTATTCTTCAAAAGAATCATTTTAAAGATTAATTTGAGTGCTAGGATAATGGCACTGTTCTCCAAAAAAGATTTTCCTTTGCATCTGCCAGGTGCCGGGGGACACCACTGGTTTGGAGCCAGCTGTTCTGGTCTGAGTTAGGAGTGTGACATTCCCTGTGACACCAGTGTGAGCCCCCAGGGGCTGGTTCACTCCCCATTTACTCTCACTTTAAAGGTGTGGCCTTGTGGGGTCCCAGCTTAGAGAAGGGGACGGTTTCTTTGGTTTCTCACCTAGGTTAGGGTCTAGGTTTTGATTCCTGTCTCCTCTGCCCTGCAAGGCCACCAAGAACTCAG